>NC_136924.1:100207851-100930908 GCF_949752795.1 Hyperoodon ampullatus | reverse complement strand
TCAGGGGGGATGACCGGAGTGGCCTGCAGGGTGGGCGCGCTGTGCGTGAGGCCGCTTCTCCGCAGAAGGAGCGGCCAGGCCACTGTGGCCCAAGTGCAGGATGTGTGCGGAAAGCAGTCCATTCCTTTCAAGAGAACTGCCCTTAGGCCTTTAAAATCAAAACCAATTTACGTACATGGCCGTATACTCTAAAAGTTTGCACTTCCTTCTCTGCCACACGGCCCCTGCCCCGTAGGGCACTCCCGCTCATCTAGCAGGTATACTAAGGTGCTAAGTCAGAGGGGAAGGCTGTGGTTGTGCCATCTGAGCAAAAATGAGACCAGAGCACGGACCATGCCAAACAGGGGGCGGGGGGCATGCCTGCCATTCCCCTATCCACCTGCCAGCGACAGTCATCTTAACGACACAAAAGGAAGCCACACACGCTCCTGCAAAGGCCTCATCTGGTCTTCAGACTTAGAAACCGGCAATCCTACTCTCCTTGCCCTCACCAGCAGGAAAAAAAAAAAATCAATATTCGTATTGATCCGAGGGCAACCAAAGAGCTGTTTCCAACAAGCCATGGAGACGGAGGAGGTCCAGGGAAAGCGGACTGCGGACAGGATCAGAGAAGAAGCCAAAGGAGCTAATCCTCTCTCCTCAGGGAACCTTTACATAACTCTGGGGGCTCGAGAGAGAAAGAGCTGTGCCCGTTCTCCTGGGGTTGCTGAAAAGGGAACGGCCCCTTCTCCCCTCTCCTATGGCCCAGGGGGCCAGGCTGGGAGGGCTTCAGCCCGCACTCACCACCAGGAGCTGGCCGCGGCCCGAAGCGGGGCCCAGCAGGCGAACAGCG
The DNA here is from genome assembly GCF_949752795.1 of Hyperoodon ampullatus. Classification (NCBI taxonomy): domain Eukaryota; kingdom Metazoa; phylum Chordata; class Mammalia; order Artiodactyla; family Ziphiidae; genus Hyperoodon; species Hyperoodon ampullatus. The sequence goes on along the minus strand of NC_136924.1, from coordinate 100,930,076 downwards.
CAGCAGCAGCAGCGAGCAGGGCAGGCAGGCTGGGCATGGTCCGCCCGCGCCCCCGGCAGGGCCCGGGGAAGACCCCGGGGACCGACGGCTTCCGAGACGGGCTCCCTGGAGAGAAGAGGCCAAAGGGAGCAGTCAGTGTGCGACGCAGACCAGGGGGACCAGGAGGGCCTGCTTCCCAGGGAAGGTCCATCTCTCCCCAGCCTCCCGTCCCACCCTCCCCTTCTCACCCTGGGGGTCGCTCCAGCCTGGGGAGCCCTGCTTGGGACACGCTGCTTAAGGAAACAGGACTGAGAGACCAGGAAAGGGAGGAAAGCAAGGCATTTCCAGAGCAGAGCCGCTCCGGGTGGCATTTAGAGAGATGCTTTGGCTGCTGCTATGCACACCTGCCCTCCTTCCAGAACGTCCAAAGAGACAGGACCATCCCATCGGCTCCTCCCAGGGATGTATCTGTTGCGTGGAGCTAAAAACACCTGACGAGTTGATTACCTACAGCCAAACGGGAGCCTTCGCTCTCAATCTGCACCCTTCTCCTGCTAAATGCGTTTTCCAAACCCCAGCCCGAGTCCACTAGGGCAGACAGTAGGAGAAGCGAGGGACTTTTCACTTTCTCGAGCCAACTCCTCTGGGAAATGTACAAGCTGCCCCCAGGCTGTGCCAGCGGTGTCCCCTCGGCGGCCCATGCCTCCTCTGTGCCCTCCAGGAGGGATGGGTTTGCCACCCTCGCATCAGACTGCCTGTTCCCAGAAAACAGCTTTCCCAGAGCCCCTGGAGACAGACGGACCCTGGAGCAAGCCTCTGGCAATCCCACCTCCTCTCCTCCCTGAGCCCCCATCCAGGGCGTGACCACACCCCCAGGGCCCCTCAGCACCCCACCTCAACGAAACCCCCGCCCCCACACTCCGAGACCACCCCCATCTCACCGAGCAGCACAGGGCCTCCTGGCTCTCCGGGAGGGGCCCTGGGTCATCAGCCTGGGAGATATCTCTGTCCCGGGGCCACCAGGAGAGGAAGGTGGCCGAGCAGGGCCCGGGGGAGCTGGGGCACAGCTGTCCCCACCCCCTCCGGGCTTTTCTTCGGGAGGTCTCCGTCGGGGCGGGGGCACCCGCGGGCAGGTGTGTCGGGCTGGTGGGGGTCAGATCAAAGCCCCTTTGTCATGCAGAGCCAGCTCGGAAATGATCCGGCCTGGCGGCCGCCGGCAACACACCCTGCTTTCCTAACAGACCTCGCCTCCTCTGAAGAGGCCCTCCCCCCCATAAATCCTCCCCGTCCCCCAGGGCAGGAGGTCTGTGAATGCACCGACAGGGCCCAGAGATGGAGCAGAGATAGGGCTGGCACCAGAAGCTAATGGCTTTATGGAGGGGAGGGGACCAGGGCCAGAGTGGGAGGACAGGAGAGAAGCTTCAAAGAGTTTCCTTGTGCAAACACCCTCCACCCCACTAGCAGCCCTTCTTGGGGACTGGTGGGCCGGGGCCACTGCCCGTGATCCTCTCCCTCCCCACACCCGCTCCCCGCCGGCCCATCCCCACCACTGGGGAGCTGAGTCCTCTCTCCCAACGGGTGCCACCTCTCATCCCCTGGTCCCTCTCTCTCATTTCTCTGCCACCCTCTCATCAGGCTCCCGTGAAACCTCTCCTGCAAGTCCCAGGTTCACCGGAGGCCACGCTGGGCCCGTTTCCGAGGACAGGAGTCAGAGCGGCTCTGACCGCCCAGCTCCAGCACAGGCGCTAAGGCCACACTTCCCCGAGCCGCTAATCCCGCCCTCGTAAACATCATCCAAGGCGGGAATCACTCGGGCAGCTGTTCCTACCACCCTGTGCTTTCCAGCAAACTCCCGGCTCATTTAAAATATATGTTTTAGGGCTTCCCTGGTGGCGCAGTGGTTGAGCGTCTGCCTGCCGATGCAGGGGACGTGGGTTCGTGCCCCGGTCCGGGAAGACCCCACATGCCGCGGAGCGGCTGGGCCCGTGAGCCATGGCCGCTGAGCCTGCGCGTCCGGAGCCTGTGCTCCGCAACGGGAGAGGCCACAACAGTGAGAGGCCCGCGTACCACACACACACACACACACAATATATATATATATATGTTTTAAAAACTTAGAAAAGGAAAACAAAAGACCCTAGCACGTGTGGTGGCTTCTTTCTCTGCTTTCCAGATGTCCGGCACCTGAAATTGAACACGTGTCCCCAAAACACACACACAGCAGCCCTCAGGACCCGCTCTCTCCCACGGACGGACGTGACCCCCCAGCGACTGGCCTCATTGTCATGGGCAGAATGGAAACGTCTTGCCCCCCCCCGGCCAGGGAGGAAGGAGGCTGTGAGGCCCACAGTTTGGCCGAATGAGCGAGCGGACAGGGCAGGACTAAGCAGGGGGGTGCGTCCAGGGTTTCTCTCTTCAGGGCCAGGGGAGGATGCCACATTCTCAGTCAGGACCCCTCCTGAGGGCCAGAACGAGCTGGTCAGACATCTGCTCTGCCCTCCTGCCGCGTTATTTCATTCATTCAAAATAGTCGTTCGCCAAATGTGTCTTGGGGGCCTGGTTATGTGCCAGAGATACAGCCATGAACAAATAAGTACGTAATATGTCAGGTCCAGTGAACCTCGAGGAAAAATCAAGGAGGGACAAGGATCCAGAATGAGGGTGATGGTTTACCCTATTTAGGGTCCTTGGGGGGAGCATCCCCCAAACCACTGAGTGGCCAGGTGGGGTGTAGCCCTGCTGTACTCGGGTCCCTCTGCGCACGTCCAGGGTCGTTACTGAGACCACTTTACTGTCACAGCCAAAGGGGTGCATATTTGAATTGGGACTTTTCCAGCCACAAGTTTTCTTTCCCTAAGAGGCCGTGTCCACCCCAAGCAGCTGGGAGACCCGGAGAGGGGCTTGGGGGCTGGGGCCCACGCAGCAGCTCCGCCCTTGAAGGGGCGTCTCCTTGCTGTCCACACACCAGAGCAGTGACGCAACAGAAAACCCCACCTGCGGGACAAGCGCCCACCAAGGTCACTGGCTGTTCACAAAACCACCCCTGGCTGCTCAGGACTGGCCTCCCCCAGAGCCCGAGGACTCAAACAGCTTAGGTGTCCCCTAGGAAGTGATGTCACCTCCCACACCTGCCCCTGGCTCCAGATGGGCCCCGCCCCCCGAAACCTACCCAGAAAGAACAGCCTGCAGGGACCCTTTTCTAGGTCGCCACTGGCTACTTCTTACTCTGCGACCCAGCAAGGAGCTGCTGCCTTGTAATTCAAAGTTCATTTGCAATTTTGTTAACAGTCCTGGCACAGCAGGTAGACAAGCTCGGTCCCTGTGTGAACTCCCGGCTGCTGTCCAAGTGCTGCCCTTGGTCCCAGGAGTTCTGCTGGGGGTGGGGGGCGCGTTTACCAGAGCTGCAGGCCTGTGCCTTCCCTCCCCTCCCCGCTATCCCCCCGCCAACCTGGCCACTCCATTTCCACCTCTGCAGAGAAAGGCTCCTCAGGGACCGCAGGACACCCGACGACACCTCCCGAAATGCAGGGGCCTTCATCCCCCTTCCCCGCTTTCCAGGAAGTGCCCTCTGCTGTCTAGCCCACGGGGCTCCAGCACCAGCTTTCCTGCAGCACAGACTGTGCATCATAATGTTCCTCCGGTTGAAAATTCACGGTGGTTCCCAGCCCTTGAGGCCCCGAAACTTCCCAACCTGGCCTCCTTCTACTCCCCAACTCTTTGCCTGACGCTCCCGCCACGGGGTCCCTATTCCAGTCTCCTGCTCTGAGAACAAGCCCTGCTTCCCCACCCAAGACCTCATCCTAATCCTCTGCCTCTCCAGCAGTCAAACCTCAAACGGCTCTCAAGTCCACCACCCAGGTTCACTTCCTCCGTAAAGCTGCCTTTGATGCATCCAATGCCAGGAGGCTCTTTCCACTGACCTGGCGTTTCCTCAGCCCCTGGAGGATGGTGTCCAGCCTGCACACGCTGCCTTAGAACTCCGTGTGTTCCTACACTAGTGGCCCAGTGTTTGCTGAAGGTAGGATGTGCCCCCCCTCCTTCTCCTGGGTGCCCCCTCCTGCCTGCTGTACGTACACCTGTCAATCAACAGCTCCTGATTGATGACCAGTGACAATACCCAATACTAGTGAGCATTTATTAAACACCTTCTACATGCACTGAGCCAAATGTTTTACACCCATGTTCCTCATTTAACCGTCACTAAAATTCTATGATACAGGCTATTTTTATCCTCACTTTGAGCAGGGAAACCACAGGGAACTAAGGCGTGGAGGGGCCCAGGAACTCGGTCCTACAGCGATTGAATGGGAGACCCTGGCTTGGAATCGAGACCTTTCCCCTCCTTCCCAAACACAGGTTAAACACATCACGGACCATCCATCCCTGGAGCAAAGGCCTTCCCTGCTCGGCTTCCCTGCTTTTCACCACTGCCCTCTTACCAAGAGGAAGGCTGTCCGAGGGCAACATCCTGATTGGTAGGAAGTAGCCCCAAAAGCAATGTTTATAAAAAACAGGCCAATTACAAAGTGACTAGTATAAACACACACTCACACACGCAGCCTTGTGGGAGAAAAAAAGCAGACTTTCCCCCCAAACAGAGTGATACATGGCTTGAGAACAGGTCAGGCTGTTTAAAGCTGGAGAAATTAAAATAGAATAATAGGATTTGTTTTTCACTTTTATTTGAAGGATAGTTGATGTATAAGAAATAGAATGATGGTTTTAAAGAGCTGGTGTTTGTTTATGTTGAGATGGGCGATCCCAACCAGGCTGAGAGATGAGGGTCGGGAGACAGACCCTGTGAGGTGTGAGGGGCGCGGAGGCAAGGAGCAGCGTGCTTACGCGAAGAAATGTAAGGCTTGGGGAGAAAGTGGGAAGAAGTTTCAGGTAGCTTGTAACAGGGATGCTGACCAAGGGACTGTGTCTTCGGGAGGAGAAGACCCTACACTCATGGTGGAAAACTGCATTGCCTTTCAACGAATACGGCTGCCAAGGAGCTCTTTCTATTTTATTTATTTATTTTTAATTAATTCATTTTTTTTGGCTGCCCCACACGGTGTGTGGGATCTTAGTTCCCCGACCAGGGATCAAACCCGTGCCCCCTGCAGTGGAAGCGTGCAGTCTTAACCACTGGACCACCAGGGAAGTCCCAAAGGAGCTCTTTTTAAAACTCAAAATTGACCAGAGACTTTTCTGCTTTTTAAAGAAAGGTTCCCCATCTCCTAAAGGATGAAGTCGGAGCTCCTCAACACGTACGCGAGGCCTTTCAAGAGCCCCCCCGGCCAGGCCTCCCACCCTCTCCTGGTTTCCACCCTGCTGGAGGAACCCCCAGCTGTCTGAGGCCTGCCTCCGCCCGTCCCCACGGTTTCTCCCTTTGCACTCCGCTGACCTCAGGACCAGCTTCTCCTCTCTCTGTGCAGGGAAGGCTCCTCTGTCCTTGAGGTCACATCTTCAACTGACCGCCCGCTCCAAAGAAGGCCCCTCCGGCCTCCTCATCCCCAGCTTCCTGTGAGTGCCTGCAGCAGCACTGAACGTAACGTGCAAGAAGCTGGCGTGCTAATCTGTTTATTCGTGGTTTTGTGTCTTTGCTCTGGAAACGATCTTGTTCACCATCTCCTCCCCGTCATTAGGACAGAACCCAACTGAAAGGAAAGAAAAGCCTTCCTTTGCTCTCAAAGGCCTCCACACACTAAGCAGCTCCTTGTCCTCTTATTTGGGAACCACTGTCGGCTGCAGATGGAGATTTCAGACGCCAGCCGTGTCTCTACCTTCTCCTCGGAGACTCGAGCACCATCCAGCGTCTGGAAATGTATAGGGTGCTGCTTCTCCAAGGCACTGTGGTCCAGCAGGGATGACACACCTACTCGAGAGGCGGGACGGATCAGCCCAAGGACGACCACGTCAGGATGCAGAGTTGGAGAGGGACAGAGAAGAAGGACAGCACCGAGCAATGCGCTCTGGTCAAAAGGAAAACTTCAAGCTGCTTTTGCAAGGGTCCGAGAGATACTGCAATAAAGAAGGAGTGCGATCATTTCCAATGTACTCAGAACGATTCTTGTTTGTTAAAGTTACGAGTCTCTCTGAAATCTGATATGGAATCCCCACTGAGCATCTGACATCCGTGGTCCAGGGAAACTCCCATGATCACATGCTTCTAGTTTCTTAGGGGGGTCAGTCACCTTTTGACCACGAAATAATGGTTGGGTAAGTCTTCTTAGACAGAGAGGAAGTACAGACGTGAAGATACTGATTGGCTACGCCTCTTCCTTGCCATCCTGCCTGTTCTCTGTCCTCCAAGTCTCCTCCTGCATCCAGGCCTGAAATCTTGGTGTCCTTCATGACCCCTCCCTCACCCATACCCTCCATGTCAAAGCAACTGTCAAGGCGTCTTGACTGTGACTCCCTAATACTTTAAAAATGTATTCCTGACTCTCCATTGCTACTGCCATACTCTGAGCTACTACAAGAGCCTGCTAACTGCCCTCTTCCCTCCAACATATTGTGTCTTATACCCCGTCTCATCTACTGAATGACTGAATGAATTCCTTCCGCACGCAGTCCTCCAACTTCCAAGGTAACAGCTGGTTACATGTTTCTCGAAATATGGTCCCCAACTAACAGCATGAGCATCGCTTGAAAACCGATTAGGTACCGAGATTCTCAAGCTCCACCCAGACCTACTGAATCTGAAACTCTGAGGGTGGTGCCCAGCAATCCATTTTCACAAGCCATCCGGTGGGTCTGATGCCCAAGAAAATGTGAGAACCACTGTCATAGAACCATCCATAGTAATACGTAGCAAATTAAAGCATGAAGTCTTTCAAATAACATATATACGTATGTATGTATGTATGGATGGATTTTAATGGCAAATTTCTACATGAAATGCCTGGAACGAGTGGCTCCTCCCCTGGGGGCTAAAGATATCTGGAGACCACAGAACCACAGAACATGCAGACCAAGCACTGTCTCCAGAACGAGTAAATATGTCCACGTACTTCCACTCTGACAGTCTACGTATAGGTACATCCTTGTAATTAATAAAATACTTATTCACTTAAAAGTGCTACTGATGACTGTGGTGATGCTAGTATATGACAATTCAAGTAATATATTAAAACCATTGAATTATACACTTTAAATGGGTGAATTATACGGTATGTGAGCTATATCTCAATAAAGCTGTGACATTTTAAAAACATGTTCCGGAAGACACAGCAGTTCCACTCTCCTGGAGGAATCTGCCCATGTGCACACCAGAATATGTGTCAAGACTAGAACAGCCTCAAACTGGAAATAACACGCATGTCCATTATAGTTTATTACACGGTATTGAGTAGAGTTCCCTGTGCTATACAGTAAATCCTTGTTGGTTATCTATTTTATAGACGGTGGTTTGCATCTGTTAATCCCATACTCCCAATGTGTCCCTCCCCACCACCTTTCCCCTTTGGTAACCAGAAGTTTATTTTCTAAGTCGGTGCATCTGTTTCTGTTTTGTAAATAAGTTCATTTGTACTATTTTCTAGATTCCACATGTAAATGATGTCCTATAATATCTGTCTTTCTCAACACAGATATTTTTAAATGGGAAAATACCTAATGATTGGAGGGAATCTTTATATACTATCTCAGTGGAAAATATAACTATTTTGTCTCCTGGGGCACATAACTTTTTTTTTCTTACTTAAAAAAGGGTCCTCACACTTAAAAAGAAACCTCTGCCTTCAGTGAACGTTGGAAAATTTAGGTACAGAGACAGCTGGCTGGAGGGCAGGTGGGGCTGGCAGGGAGGGAGGGGCTCAGGGGGTTCAATGCAAACCACGTGGGCTGGTTACACAAGCACAAGGCCTGGACCAGCCATGCAAGAAACAGCAGCTACCTCGACCACTCGCTCCAGGAAAGAGGACCCGGCAAAATCTCCTCTATCTCTCCTTTTTTTTTGGTGTGGGGGGGTGGTCCATAATTGCTATTTAGTCCTGTAGCTAGCTGTTTCTCCGGCGTGCATTTCTCTCCATAGACATTTTCCTCTTTAAAATATTTTCTTAAGGAGAGACCAGAGATTAATGCAATGATGAACCCAGACTTTATCAGAAAGTTCCATAGCCTCCTACAGAGTGCCCTGGTGACTGTTCTCCTTCTCAGCTCAGGTAAGGCAGCCTCAGCAAGTTCTCCCACGGGTCCCTCTCCGTCCCTGGGTCTCTCTCTACTTCTTCCTTCTAAGCTTGGCCCAGTGAACCCTCTCAGGCTTAAGGCATACAGCATTCCTTTTGGGGATATTTCTCAACAGTTGGTGGAGATGCAAATAAGTACGTTTTGGGTTTTTTTGGAGGGGGAATCCCAGCTCCACCATCTTACTCTTTGCAGCCCCTTGGGAAGCCTTATCTCGCAAACACTGTGTCGTTTCTCCTGTGTCTCTAGCTTGCAGGACAAATCACGTCTCGGGGGTGAGGTGAAGGGTAGAGAGTGGGTAGGAGTGGTGAGGTTTTAACTGTGGCCTTTCAGAGAAATGCAAACTGTCCTTCCCCAGAAATGAGTCTGTCCTTCACAGTGATAAGTTTGCCACAGTGACAAACTTCCCACTGCTTGGGAAGGAGAGGGCAAACCCGCCCCAACTGTGGCACAGGGTGTCAGCACACACAACCGGATCCTGAGACCACACCGCTGAAGACCAGTTCTTTTCTTTTTTTTTTTTTTTTATGGCTGCGTTGGGTCTTCGTTGCTGTGCCAGCTTTCTCTAGTTGCGGCGAGCGGGGGCTACTCTTCGTTGTGGTGCACGGGCTTCTCATCACGGTGGCTTCTCTTGTTGTGGAGCACAGGCTCTAGGCACACGGGCTTCAGTAGTTGCAGCACACGGGCTCAGTAGTTGAGGCTCTAGAGCGCAGGCTCAGTAGTTGTGGCGCACAGGCTTAGTTGCTCTGCGGCATGTGGGATCTTCCCAGACCAGGGCTCGAACCTGTGTCCCCTGTGTTGACAGGCGGATTCTCAACCACTGCACCACCAGGGAAGCCCTGATGGAGGTGGTGGTTGAACTTGTCCCTCAGAGGACGGGCAGGATTCCCACGGGTGGACATGGGAGGGGGAGGCCTTCCCACCGGACGAAGGTCAGAAACACGTAACGCATTTTGAGAGTGACAAGAACATCATATAACAATTTCATGTCCAAAATTCAACTGTAGAAAACACAGAATGAGAAAGAGAGAGAGAGAGAGAAAACCCAAATTCAAAGAAAAACAAAAGTCATCAATTCCTGGCAAGGCGGGCTCCCTCATCCTGGGACCACCTGACTGAAGACCCCAGGACACCCCCCACTCCAGGAGTCTGGGCCTCTGTCTGCAATCTGCAGGACACCCAAGACACTCCAGCAGGAGAGAGGCAACATCAGATCTGCATTCAGGAAGGCTGGTGATGTTTGCTGTTTGTGGAGTGACAGCCCAGAGCTTGGGGCCCAGCTGGGAGGGCCGACCCCGCAGGAACACAATGAGGGCAGAAGGAGAAGCTTGTCAGCCCGCGTGGGCAGGACGGGAGGAGGTATGATCTGTGTTACTCAGCCGTGAGGGTGGCAAATGTCAGGAGTGGGGACCAGCCACCAGCACAGGCCCTCAGACCGCTTGCCTTCGGTCACGGCTGAACTGAAATTAAGAATACTGATGGGGGCTTCCCTGGTGGCGCAGTGGTTGAGAGTCCGCCTGTCGTTGCAGGGGACACGGGTTCGTGCCCCGGTCTGGGAGGATCCCACATGCCGCGGAGCGGCTGGGCCCGTGAGCCATGGCCGCTGAGCCTGCGCGTCGGGAGCCTGTGCTCCGCAACGGGAGAGGCCACAACAGTGAGAGGCCTGCGTACCGCACGCACACACACACACAAAGAATACTGATGGGAGAGGACTTCCCTGGCGGTCCAGTGGCTAAGACTCTGCGCTCCCAGTGCAGGGGGCTGGGGTTTGATCCCTGGTCAGGGAACTAGATCCCACATGCCGCAACTGAAAAAAAACAAAGATCCTGTGTGCTGCAGCTAAGACCCGGTGCAGCTAAATAAATAAATAAAAATTAAACAAAATACTGATGGGAGCATGTCTGCACGTGGCTTTGGGGAGAGCTCACGATTGTCATGCTCTTCTCCAAGGCTACATCGGGTGGTTGGGGAAGGTTTGATCTCCACTGGATCCGGCCATCTTGTAAACATGTCCTTGACCCGAGAGAGGCACCACAACTGAAAACACAAATGGCCTAAAGTGTGTATACACCTACGAGGAGTCAGCAGCGATGCATTTATTAAAATCAACAAAAATGATAGCTAATCGTAGAAATAAGTATTAATAACTTCTGCATCCCTGGGTACCTATGCATTTATTTGCTGAGATGTTACTTCACCCCATACGACACCTTCCCACTTGGGACCCTCACAGCTATTCGTGGCAGAGCTCACGGGCTGGTCACACGGCTCGATCACATTTTCCAGCGCTCAGATGTCCTAAAATGGTCATAGGACTGAGCTCTTCCTCGTGGAATGTCAGAAGAAATGATGTCGGCAACTCCCGAGTCTGGCCCATGAAAACCCCCCACAAGCTGTACCCCTTGCTCCCTGCTTCTTCCAGCCTCATGTGGACAAGCACGGCAGGTTCAAGGTGGACTAAAGCCAGAGTCACAGACAGAAGAAGCCCAGGTCCTGGAGTCGCTGCCTGGAGAGCTGCTGGCCAATAACGAACATGCATTTTGGTTTTCACAGGGGCTAGAAATGAACTTCTACAATTTTAGAGCTGATTTACAGCTGGCACTTGTTCATGACAGGAGCTAGTATGAGCTTGACTAACACCAACTCTCACAGCCTATCCTACTTTGTATTAGACTCATGTATAGACTTTTAAAAATCCCCTTTCAGACTGTAAACACCTCTGTGTATTTGGAGTTGCTCAAATGGTTGCTAAGTAAGTCTACCGAAGAGATGGCAACTGTGGTCAGGTGGCAATCCTCATTAAAAATACAGAGGGGGGAGGGATAAAGTGAGAGACTGGGACTGACATACACACACTGCTATATATAAGATAGGTAGCTAATGGGACCCTACTGTCCAGCACAGGGAACTCTACTCAACACTGGAATGACCTATGTGGGAAAAGAATCTAAAAAAGAGTGGATAGGGCTTCCCTGGTGGTGCAGTGGTTGAGAGTCCGCCTGCCGATGCAGGGGACACGGGTTCGTGCCCCGGTCCGGGAGGATCCCACATGCCGTGGAGTGGCTGGGCCCGTGAGCCATGGCCACTGAGCCTGTGCATCCGGAGCCTGTGCTCCACAACGGGAGAGGCCACAACAGTGAGAGGCCCGCGTACCGCAAAAAAAAAAAAAAAAAAAAAAAAGTGGATACGTGTATATGTATAGCTAATTCACTTTGCTGTACACCTGAAACTAACGTAACATTGTAAATCAACTCTAACAAAAATTTTTAAAAAATACAGAGAGGCATCCAGACACACAGTCGTATAAGGACAGAGAGCGGACGGGAAAACAGTCCTGAATTCCCGTTTTTGGAGGCCTGTGACATTTTGTCTGTCTGGAAAGACAGTAAAGCACAACATCCTAGAGATATTAAAAAAGAAAAGAAAAGAAAGCATAATCCTGTATTAAGCTATTCACCTACAGCAAGACCTCAGCAACAGCAAGACCTAAGCAACAGCAAGACCTCAGCAACAGCACGTTGTGTTTTACTAACACACTTCTAGCTCTGCATACTTGGGACTCCAGACACACCTGCTCTACATCCCTGATGCCTCATGGAGAGGATGAAGGGCTGAACCACATAAGCCCTAAAGTCCTGTCCAGCCCTCACAGCCCTGGCATCTACTGACCAGTCCACCAATCCAGTTAAATTGGCTTATTAGGTCTATTAGGCAATTTATTATGCTTTCAAAATAAATTGTCTAAAAAATTTCCAACCTTTCAGGAAGGTAAAGCCTAATAAAACACTAAAGTAATTTTTAGTTCTGAATAACAAAAGTTAATGAAGATGATTGGATAGTGTCATTTAAAAAAAAAATCTCATCTTGTGATAGGTAAAAAATATTATCTCATTTTGGGCTTCCCTGGTGGCACAGTGGTTAAGAATCCTCCTGCCAATGCAGGGGACACAGTTTCGAGCCCTGGTCTGGGAAGATCCCGCATGCCGCGGAGCAACTAAGCCTGTGCATCACAACTACTGAGCCTGCGCTCTAGAGCCTGCGAGCCACAACTACTGAGCCCGTGAGCCACAACTACTGAGCCCGCATGCCACAACTACTGAAGCCCGCGCGCCTAGAGCCCGTGCTCCGCAACAAGAGAAGCCACCGCGATGAGAAGCCCACGCACCGCAACGAAGAGTAGCCCCAGCTCGCTGCAACTAGAGAAAGCCCGCGCGCAGCAACGAAGACCCAACACAGCCAAAAATAAATAAATAAATAGATAAATTTATTTATTTAAAAAAACACTATCTCATTTTAAACTGCATTTCTTTGATTATTCACAAGGGCAGATGCGTTTAGATGATTCTTAGGCATTTGTATTTCCTCTTTCATATGTCATTTAGTTTTAAGATGAGAACACTTCAGCAGGACCACATCTTTCAGCCAGCGGCCAACTGAGGGAGGCCAGAGGATCCTGCCCAGAACTGTCACCAGCTCTGGGGACAGAAGTGTAGGACTCCTTGCCTTGGTTCAGCTCTGCATCTCTGAGCGCACACCGGACTATCATTATGTGTTAAATGCAATGGAAGCACAGCATTGGCGGCGAGCAGGGGTCCATATTTATTCTCTTTCTGTGACAGCCACATCCAATGAAAGAAAAAAACAGGGTTACAAATTCCACCCAGGATCTGGAAAGCCAGCTGGGCTGCTGGAGCTTCTTTCTACTTCTCCATGAATAAACATTCTACTGAGGAGCCCTGAACAAACAATGCCTCTAATCACGTGTGAGGCAGAAAGGTCCCCAAACTCCACTAACCAGGAGACACTGGCTTTGCCTGGCGGACTCTAGCGCAAAAACGTGTTTTTGCCAAAGAAACCCTGTGACTCTGTAACTGGATATGGGCTGAAGTCACTCAGAGGGCGGAAGTGTTGAATCAGGGGGCATTTTTTGACTCTGCTGCTTACCCCAAGCTAACCATGCTCTGTGGCCACAGCCCTATCCCAACATCACCCCGCTGGGTTCCACCAGCAAAATAAAACAACACTGTGGGTTTCAAAAGCAGTTAGAAATTTCGTTTACAAAAACGGCTTGAAGTGCCCGCCGCCGCAGCAGCAGCAGATCTACTAAAATTGGAAAGACACAGAGAAGATCTATATCTTCTGTACGTACCTTCAATACTAGCATGGCCTCAGCAAGGGTGATGCAAATTTGGGACAAGGTCCCTATTTTATATGTTGGTTATACCTCAGTAAAAAAACAGATTTAAAAAACTGCCAGAGAGGAAAATTCTAATGAGGACCCTCATTAGATGGGTCTAATGCCCAGTAGCCAGTGCCCCCAAGCTCAAGTCAAGGACACATTAGCAGGAGCAAGAACAAGGCAGGAGCGTTCTTACTCTCCTGCAAAGGGCCTCACCCTTGCGGATGCCACCATGTGGGGTGTCAGGGACTGGCAGGCCAGCTGGGCCTGGCGCTCTGACATGTGTCACGGCTTTCCCGTGGTGGCACAGAGTGGCTGCATCCCCTGCCCCGCAGAAAGGCCTGTGTTTTTCACCCACAGGAACGCGAACACGAATCCCGATGATAATTTCCAGCTTAAAATGGCCAGACCCTTAGGAAAATCTCAGTGATAAAAGGTACTCGTGTTTGTGTCAAGAGAAACCACACACCCAACCTGAAAAGCCAGTATCAACAACCAAAATGACAATGGAAAACTGCACAACAGAACCCAGCAAGTATAATGTGACCCGACTGGGCTCCATAGGGAACAGCATGGAGCAGGGTACGGCAACGATGAAATGACTGTATTTTTCCAACATTAAGGAAACATCCTCAAAGACAGAGGCAGACCCAGAAAGGTCTGTGCGTTCTCTGTCCCAGTTCCTGGCCAGTCCCGGGATGCTCCCCACGACACAGAGTCTCTGATCTAGGCTTTAAAAAACAGCTTCCGGGGGCTTCCCTGGTGGCACAGTGGTTGAGAATCTGCCTGCTAATTTAGGGGACACGGGTTCAAGCCCTGGTCTGGGAAGATCCCACATGCTGCAGAGCAACTAGGCCCGTGAGCCACAACTACTGAGCCTGCGCGTCTGGAGCCTGTGCTCCGCAACAAGAGAGGCCATGACAGTGAGAGGCCCGCGCACCGCGATGAAGAGTGGACCCCGCTTGCCACAACTAGAGAAAGCCCTCGCACAGAAATGAAGACCCAACACAGCCAAAAATAAAAATAAATAAAAATTAAAAGAAGGCTCAACATTCAAAAAAAAAACCAGCTTCCTTTTCCCTCTCTCTCACGCTACTCCCCACCTGCAACACAGATTAACCAAAGAAAAGTGATCAGACTGAAGGAATATTTATCGAGTGCCAACTGCATACACTGTGCCAGGGGCTTCAGGATGTGGCTGAGCAGAAAGACAAACTCCCTGCTCTAGTTCAGCAAGTGCAGCCAGCCCAGAAAGGTCCAGGGAGGGTGTGGCAGTTACTGGGCAAGGGTGGCCGCAGGGCTGCGGGTTAGGGTTAAGGCAAAGTGCCCGGCCCTTTTCTATTCCAGGGAGCAGCTGCCGCAGAATCTCTACCTGCTTGATTGGCCCGTTGAATAAACAGAACTTGTGATCATTTGTACGCATAGAAGTAAACCTCCCTTGACCTGTTAAGCCCCCTCTGACTTAAACAAACAAACAGCTTAAAAAAAAAAACTGAAACAAAATATACATAGAGTAAAATACACAAATCTTAAATACACAGCTTGATGAATTTTGACATTTGCCTACACCCATGAAACCACCACCCAGATCCAGGTGCATCTAACCATGACGCAAACCAAACGGGTATGCTGCAGAATAGAATCTGGTGGATCTCCGATACGCCTTTTTAAAGTTGTTTTATTGCTGTTGTTGATTTTATTTTGATGTTTAGAGATAGTTTACTCTTTTTGGGGGGAGGGGAGGGAGTGGGGTTGGTCCACTCAAGCAGGAGCTAGGAAACATTCTCCTACCAGGCACTAGGTGACACTCACCCAGGATGGAATATTCTGCTTGTTTAATCTTTCAGGATCCCTAACATCTAAGAAATGTTTAAGAAAACATTCAGGCTCCAACCTAATGCTGCCATATATTTGCATCCTTCCTGTTTAGAAAGGGGTGTGAAGCAGCTCATCTTTCATATGCAATCTGGGTGCTTTCTCAAGTATAACACCACAGACTTAATCCCTACAACTTTTATTTTTTAATTTTTTTGCGAGCCATTGTTTTTCCTGGGAGAATAGCAAATGATAGAAAATATTATTTTCAGGTCTTCAACTCTCCCTTTTCCAGCTTTGTCTTAGAATTTAAATGAACAGAATAAAAAAAAATTTTTTTAAGGAAAAACAAAACAGAATTCCCTGGTGGTCCAGTTGTTAGGTCTCGGCACTCTCACTGCTGGGGGCCAAGGTTGGATCCCTGGTCGCAGAACTAAGTTCCCACAAGACCAAGTCATACATCGTGGCCCGGGGGCGGGCAGGGAAAGAAAAAAAGAAAAGCAAAACAAAACAAACACCTCCCACCCTCAGTGTGGAACACAATCCATGCATCAGAATGGAACAACCAGCTCTCTCCCAGAGCCAAGGATAATTTAAGATGATCTAATTTAAACCATGGGATTCTTTGTTGTTGTTTTTCAAATTGAAGTATAGTTGATTTACAATATTGTGTCAGTTTCAGGTGTACAGTACAATGACTGAGTATTTTTGCAGATTATACTCTATTATACATTATTACAAGATAATGGGTATAATTCCCTGTGCTGTACAATATATCCTTGTTGCTTCTCTAGTTTATATTGGGTTGGCCAAAAAGTTCATTCGGGCTTTTCCATAAGATGTTACAGAAAAACCCAAACAAATTCTTTGGCTAATCAATATATAGTAGTTTGTTAATCCTATACCTCTGATTTGTTCCCTCCCCTCTTCAACCGTGAGATTCCTTATGGTGGTTAAGGATTGACAAATGCTCAAATCTTAAGCACTTCCTACCTTATACTATATAACACAGAAAAATATTAGCATATTAATTCACATAGTAGCCACGGCTTTCCGTCGGTGTATGACACCTTACAGGGTGTTTGTAGTAAACGCTACGTCTATATGGAACATTATCATGGTCGGGTAGTAGCCTAAGGAAGCAGATGCGCCGTTTCTAACGTGAAGCACAACACAGGCTGCTGCTGAGGTCACAGTGCAGCTCACTCACTTCCACTCTGCCTGCTAGGACAGCTTCTTAGCTTACATGTTATTTTTCAAAGTATGTCAAACTTTTAACATTTGTATATAAAATTGGGGGAATGGAGAACCAGGCGAAAAGGGGATCCCAAAGGTGGGGATTCCCGTTTCCCCACAGCACTTTTTCTTTTAAGATATTTTATAATTTATTTCTTATTTATTTATTTATCCGCCCTCCACCCAGCACTTTTAACAGCTGCTCCCACCGTCACTCTGTTTGGAGTGGCTGCTTTTCTTCGCCTGCTGCGGTTTATCAATCAGCATCCCCATCACTTAGTGCCACAAGTGAGTCCCTGTCTGTGGACTTCTGCCCACGTCTGATTATCCTTGCAGATGCACAGAGTTTTAATGAAACATCGTACAAAGGCAAGCCTGCGTGCGGGGTTCCCAGAAGCTGTGCGGGCCCAGGAAAGACCCCATGACTTTGAGAGGGTCACTTCTCATTTTCTGCCTTGTTTTCTCCACTCGTAAAACCCAGTGCTGTCCTCACACATCCTCACGGCGCCCTTGAAGCTTCCAAAGGAAGCATCGTCCAATCTCTAGGTTTCTCTCTTCTGCCCAAATGCTGACGGCTTAGTCCCCATAACCAACTAAATCAAGGAATTCTTGATGGTCCACAGCAGGCACGGACAACTTGAAAGAGTTACCTGAACTTTTTGGCTTTAAACAGTACGTTTAAACAGTACTGTTTAAAAATAAACAGCAAACAAACAACAGACAAAGAACCTCACTGAGTTCAGAGGTGAGACAAATTTTTCCAGCTTCAGGGACAGTGTGGACAGGGTTTCCGTGCTGTTTTCATGCCCGGACACAGCGGGGAAGCCATGCCTGGAGTTAGTGGCCTCTTTGGGAATGACCGGCAGTCAGGAAAGCTGTGGATCCCATGACGTAAAGATGCGATTTTTATCTCCAACCATCTTTTCTGGGGTGTGAAGGGTTAACACCAGCAAGGCGAGATTTTGCTTTTGTACCCCTTGAGCTTCTGGCTGTTTTTTTTTTTTTAAACCTTTAACCCTATCCTCTTGGCAGAAAAGGGGACCTGGCTGTGAACTCGGCATCAGGGCCGACCCTTAGTCCTTCTCTGGGTCTGACATGATGTAAGAAATGTAAATGCTCTGGTTCATCCAAATAGGGCTTTCCAGCAAAGCCTGGCTCAGTGCCAGCACCCTTCCAGAAGGGAATAACCTTCAAACTCCGGCCCCCCGTAAGACTGCAGACAGCAGAGTCCCAGGCCCGATATGGAGTTACAAACCAGTTCTGAGTAGGATGGATCTTAATCCCCTCCCTGCTTTTGAAATATTTATCAAGATATAACAGACCTACGAGGATCCTGACAAAAATGACCTTTCCCGCCAGAGAGAACGTAGCCTCAGGCCGGGGAGAAGCAGTCAAGCCAGCTGTCCACCCAGGTGGTGAGAGTTTGGAATTTACTCAGCCCTTGTGAGTCCCACGGCCTGTGCCTACTTCCCTTGGAAAAGAGAACTGAAACTGGTTAAAAATAGTTCTTCTCCAACCCCACCAGCCCTCTGCACTGAAGCTCCAGAGAGAGCCCGGGGTGCAGCACCCATGCTCACAAACAAGAAACAGCGCTCGGTAAAGATGGATATGCGCTCTGTTTCTGTAAATAAGTTCATTTATATCATTTTTTTAGATTCCACATATCAGTGATATCATACAATATTTGTCTTTCTCTTTCTGACTTACTTCACTTAATATGATAACCTCTAGGTCCATCCATGTTGCTGCGGAAATAGACTCACAGACACAGAAAACAAACATAGGGTTACCAGAGGGGATGGGGGGGAGGATAAATTAGGAGCTTGGGATGAACAGATACACACGACTATGTATAAAATAAACAACAGAGACCTGCTCTATAGCACAGGGAACTATATTCAATGTCTTGTAATAACCTATAATGGAAAAGAATCTGATAGATACATATTGGGTACATATATGTGTATGTATATACATAGATATGTGTGTGTATGTATATATAGCTGAATCACTTTGCTGTACACCTGAAACTATATTGTAAATCAACTATACCTCAATTAAAAACAAAAGGTTGGGCTTCCCTGGTGGCGCAGTGGTTGAGAGTCCGCCTGCCGATGCAGGGGACATGGGTTCGTGCCCCGGTCTGGGAGGATCCCACATGCCGCGGGGCGGCTGGGCCCCTGAGCCATGGCCGCTGAGTGGGCACGTCCGGAGCCTGTGCTCCGCAGCGGGAGAGGCCGCAGCGGTGAGAGGCCCGCATACCACAAAAAAAAAAAAAAAAAAAAAAAAAAAAAAAAAAAAAAAAAAAAAAAAAAAAGGTTAAAAAAACTGATGAGGGGCTTCCCTGGTGGCGCAGGGGTTGAGAGTCCGCCTGCCGATGCAGGGGACACGGGTTCGTGCCCCGGTCCGGGAAGATCCCACATGCCGTGGAGCGTCTGGGCCCGTGAACCATGGCCGCTGGGCCTGTGCGTCCGGAGCCTGTGCTCCGCAGCGGGAGAGGCCACAACAGTGAGAGGCCCGCGTACCGCAAAAAAAACCAAAAACAAAAACCAAAAAACTGATGCGTAGGAGCCCCTCCTCTCTCCATACGTTCTGCCTTTTCCACCTCCCCCTTCTCTGCAGGAGTAAACTAATCCTTATTCCCGGAGCACTTTGCCCTCTTCCGATCCTGCCACATTCCTCTTTTCCCAGCACTGCCCCCCTGAAGCCCCCCCAAGCTCCCTGAGGGCCTGCTCACCCAGAGGTCACCTGCACCTAGAGGGAGGGGCTGTTCCTCGGATAAAGGGCTAATAGGGAAGTAACCACTAGAGGGTGACATAATTACACACAAGCGGCTTCCTGGGGCCTGAGTGAGGCCAGAGCCGGCCAGGCGTCCCGCTGGAGGCCCGGAGATGGAGCCAGGCGTGAGCACGTCACCCCAGTGAGCGCACTCACAGCGGTGCCCGCAGGCTCCACCCTCGCAGTCTCCGTGTCTCATACACACACACACACAGACCCACTTTGGCGGTCTACCAACCAGGGCCTTAGGTGTTGCACACGAAAGCCACCCCTCGTCATGGCCCATGACTGTTCATGGCGGGGTCTGCATCTCAGTCACTGGCAGCTGCTGCTTTCATGGGCCCTCCTTGTTTGGTGTCGCGCAGAAACTGCACCCTAGCCAGGTGCGCTGACAAACTTACATGCATCCTCAGGGCAGCGGAGCAGTGATTTAGAAAGTGGCTCTAGGTCTAGACCATGGCGTTGAAATCCCGGTTCTGTGGACCAGATTGTCTTGAGCACTTACCTCTGTGCCGTGGTTTCCCCACCACGAAACAGAGGTAGTAATGGAACCTACTTCACAGTCATGTAGGTGGACCTATGGGAGGAAGAGCTGAGTCATACTCGTAAAGACCTTCAAAGAATGTCTAACACACAATAAATGTGCAGTAAATACCAGGTATTCTGGGGACTTCCCTGGTGGTCCAGTGGCTAAGACTCCCCGCTTCCATTGCAAGGGGCCTGGGTTTGATCCCTGGCTGCGGAGCTAAGGTTCTGCATGCTGCGTGGTGCAGCCAAAAAAAAAAAAAAACAGCTATTTTGACGATGGCCAGGAGTCGTACTAGGAGGTTCTGTGCATTAACCCGCTCAATCCTCACAAAGCTCCCAAGATAAGAAAATCGCTAGTCTTATTTTACAGACAAGAAAACCGAGTCTCCAAGTGATGAAATAGCTTGTCCTAAGTCACGGAGCTGATAAGTGATAAAGTCAAGGTTTTGACCCAAAATCTGTCTGACTAAAAACCCACGTTCTATCACTACCTCACGGGAAAAACTTCGGACTTCACACCAGAGACTCAAAGGCAAAAGACAGTAGGCGGGGAGGACATAATTATTTTAAATATTATTTGTATTTTACTAAAAAAGGAGAGACTTCAAGAAGTATAATTTCACAAAAGTTTTAAATCAGGAGAAGGAAAACCAGGGGGTGGGAGTTTCCAGCAGTACCTGGGAAACCCGCTGGACGTGCAAATTCTCGGTAGACCCCCACCAGATCTCTGACTCAGAGACCTTCGAAGTTACTCTGATACACATGCAAGTCGGAGAAGCCCAAGAAAGCATGAGAGTTGGTGATGAAAACCTAGGTCGGAGGAAAAACGATGGATGTGTGTCTGGCAGACTCCGAGTCTGGGACTGTCTCTTGGTTTTCTGAATGGAGCACGACTCTTCCCGACTCCGGGAGGAGAGAATGAGGGGCACAGAGACAGGGGGCTCCCCCCACGTGAGGGACCGTCTCATCACGCTCTTGTGAGTTCGCTGTTTCCGCTCCTTTAACCTGCGCATTTCTTAAGAACAGGAAACAACATTTTTAAAATGTTTAACTGTCAGTAAGGATGTATCTGTACAATTTGGGGGCACATCCATGTGGGGCTTTTTTTGATGGTTCATTTATAAAAGAAAAAACCAGAACAGTGTTTATTAGCTCCCTCCTAAGGGCCAGGTTCCCCCGAGGGCCCTCCCTTTCCCCTGCGTGGTTTTTCTCAATGAGTTGTCACCACAGTTCTGTGACCAGGAGTGACTTTTCATTTTATAGATGAGGACATTGAAGCTCAAAGCGCTCTAGCCACTCTGCTGGAGGGCACACAGGCATAATGGAAGAGCCGGGACTCCACTGCACAACTTGGGCTGCAAGTCTGGGGGACACTTAACTCCTCAGGACACTGCCTGGGGAACAGCCCTGTGTCAAGGGGCCTCGAGTCACGGGCACCTAGGGGAGCCCCCCTCGGACCTGGGCTGTCCCAGGGGTCAATGTCTCAGTGGTCCCCTCACCGCCCCCAGGGTGTGAGGCACCAAGCTCTATTGTCGGGCAAAATGAGGAGAAAGACAGCTGATTTAAAATAATTTTTTCCCAAGGCAATCTCTGTTCTAAAAACAGTAGCAAAGTCCAAACCATGAACTAAGAATTTCTGACTTCAGAAGCCAAATTCCAGTTCCGGATAGACAACAGTTAAAGTTTCTTATTCTTGAAAGAGAATAAAGAGAAAAAGCTAAGAATTATTTGAAAAGGTGACTCTTTTTGGGGGGCCACGTCGCACGGCTTGTGGGATCTTGGTTCCCCAACCAGGGATTGAACCCGGGCCCTCAACAGTGAAAGTGCCGAGTCCTAACCACTGGGCCTCCAGGGAATTCCCTGAAAAGGAAATTTTCAATATTCTTCAATACTGAAGAATCAGAACAATATATGACAATGTATGTTTGCTATTATGGCATTCTTATTTTTTCCTAAACTAGTAAGGTAAAGCCAGCCTGTTCTCTAAATAAATTTCCACCCTATGTAATGACTTTCCTCTCATCAAAACTATTCAAATTCGAGGCTTCTCTGCAGTGGTCCTCTAAACTGAGAACGTTTTATTTATAACCATCACTCCACTGGCACTTACCCCACTGATAATACGGAAACTATTTTGTAGCGCGTTGCTGGGTCCTGAGTCCTAAGAAGCAGACATACCCTCTGCATCTTTGGCTACTCCAGGGCACAGAGCCGTGCACACCAGATGTAGGAACATTTCCTGAATGATCACATGATTGAAAACCCACCTTCCCAAGCGTTCAGTGCTTGGAAATGGCTACATTTACAATATGGCTTGTTTTATTTTAGCGTTGTCATAGCTACCTGCTTGGTAACAAGTACCTAAGGTGTTTGTTAATATTAACAAATAATAACTGATACTTAGGGTTATTCGATCAAAGTATTTCTAATCCTTGGTCGGACGCCTGAAAATATGAAGATATATGTTAGGCTTCCCTGGTGGCGCAGTGGTTAAGAGTCTGCCTGCCAGTGCAGGGGACACATGTTCAAGCCCTGGTCCGGGAAGATCCCACATGCCGCGGAGCAACTAAGCCCGTGCACCACAACTACTGAGCCTGCGCTCTAGAGCCTGCGAGCCACAACTAGTGAAGCCCGTGCGCCTAGAGCCTGTGCTCTGCAACAAGAGAAGCCACCACAATGAGAAGCCCGCGCACCGCAAGGAAGAGTAGCTCCCACTTGCCACAACTAGAGAAAGCCCACGTGCAGCAACGAAGACCCACGCAGCCAAAAAATAAATAAATTAAAAAAAATAAAAGAATAAAATAAATAAATTATTTTAAAAAGAAAATATATGTTACAGTTAACACTCAAAAGTTGCAAACAACATATTTCAAATGCAGCCGCATTTCCAGTGTAAAAGGAGGGGGTGTCCATTCATCCGGGGGCGATTATTAATAGCACCCCATCTCTTTTGCATGAGTTTTTCCAGTTTGTACATGAAAGGGCATGGTCATCCTCAGGAGAGGGCTCCAGCTACCCAGACCTCAAGCCCTTATTTTTATTGGGGTGGATAAAGCCCTTGTTTACAGGGTACAATGTACTAATAATTTGGGAGAGAGTAAACAAATATTTCGGGGTGTTCCAGCAATTTGTTGACGTGAGGACAATTTTCACCTATTTTTCCTATTTATTTACATCTTCATTTCACAATGTTGGTTCTGTTTAAATCTTTTCATTTTTAATTGTGGTAAAATATATATAATGTAAAACTTACCACCTTAACCATTTTAAAGTGTACAGCTCAATAGTGTTAAGTACATTCACATTGTGCAACAAATTTCCAGAACTTGTTCATCTTGCAAAACTGAAACTCTGTGCCCCAAAACAGCCCCCCTCCCTCAGCCTCTGGCAGCCACCCTTCTACTTTCTGTTTCTGTGATTCTATTCTACATACCTCATATAAGCGAAATAATAACAGTATTTGTCTTTTTGTGACTGGCTTACTTCACTCAGCATGATGTCTTCAAGCTCCCTCCATGCTGTGGTGTGTGACAGGATTTCCTTCCTTTTTAAAGGCTGAATAATGTTCCATCGTATGGATAGACCGCCTTGTGTTTATCCATGATCTGTGAGGGACACTTGGGTTGCTCCTACCTTTTGGCTGTTGCAGATAATGCTATGAACTTGGATGTACAAATGGTGTGTCTAGACTCTGCCCTTATTTATTTTTGGTATATGCCCAGAAGTGGAATTCCTGGATCATAAGGTAGTTTTATTTTTAAGTTTCTGAGGAGCCTCCATACTGTTTCCCACAGCAGCCGTACCAGTTCACATTCCCACCAACAGCACGCCAGGGCTCCAATATCTCTACCTCCTCACCAACACTTGCTATTTTCTGTTTTATTCATTGTAGCCATCCTAACGGGTATGAGATAATATCTTCTTGTGGTTTTGATTAGCATTTCCCTAATGCTTAATGATGTTGAGCATCTTTTCACCTGCTTGTTGACCATCTGTATGTCTTCTTTAGAGAACTGTCTGTTCAAGTCCTTTGCGCATTATTCAATGAGGTTGTTCTGTTGTTGTTTCTAGTTAAATCTTCTCTTTGCACTCAGTGAATCAAGTCCTCACTATGTCTTACCTTTTCTCTAATCAAGAGGTGCCCCAGGATACTCTCCTGCTTAGAATTACTTAGGAATAGAGAGAATGTTGCCTTGACGTGGGGAAGTAGTTGGAAAGGCACAATCTTATAAACCTCAGATATCCATTGTTACTGGTGGTCCAGAAAAGTTTTGACATGTATGAAGTCTTTCGTAAAGAGATTATATAATTGTTATCGTTCTCATTCACTTCAGTTCAACCACATTTACAGAGCGCCTACTGCGAGGCATCCATTGTGCCATGGATACTTTAGAGTTAACATAAAACACACACAACATGTTTTAACTCCTTTGATCCAACGCCCACCAGCTAGACTCTGGGTCACTGTTTCTGGACACCTACATTCTTTTTTTTTTTAAAATAAATTAATTTAATTTAATTTATTTTTATTTTTGGCTGCGTTGGGTCTTCGTTGCTGCGCATGGGCTTTCTCTAGTTGTGGTGAGCGGGGGCTACTCTTCGTTGCGGTGCGTGGGTTTCTCATTGCAGTGGCTTCTCTTGTGGCAGAGCACAGGCTCTAGGTGCGCAGGCTTCAGTAGTTGTGGCTTGTGGGCTCTAGAGCGCAGGCTCAGTAGTTGTGGCACACGGGCTTAGTTGCTCTGCGGCAGGTGGGATCTTCCCGGACCAGGGCTCGAACCCGTGTCCCCTGCATTGGCAGGCAGATTCTTAACCACTGCGCCACCAGGGAAGCCCTGGACACATATATTCTTTTTTTTTTTTTTTTTTTTTTGTGGTACGCGGGCCTCTCACTGTTGTGGCCTCTCCCGTTGCGAAGCACAGGCTCTGGATGCGCAGGCTCAGCGGCCATGGCTCACGGGCCCAGCCGCTCTGCGGCATGTGGGATCCTCCCGGACCAGGGCACGAAGCCGTGTCCCCTGCATCAGCAGGCGGACTCTCAACCACTGCGCCACCAGAGAAGCCCGACACATATATTCTTGAATGAGGAGTTTAAAAGCTACGGATCTCTTCTGATCTTTCCTGCCTCTCTGTGTGAGGAAGCATACATCCTTTTTTTTAAAAAAATATTTGTTTATTTGGTCGTGTCAGGTCTTAGTTGTGGCTCGCGGGCTCCTTAGTTGAGACATGCGGGCTCGCTAGCTGTGGCATGAGAACTCTTGGTTGCAACATGCATGTGGGATCTAGTTCCCTGACCAGGGATTGAACCCAGGCCCCCAGCATGGGGAGCGTGGAGTCCCAACCACTGCGCCACCAGGGAAGTCCCAGGAAGCATACATCCTTAAGTAAGCCTGATCTTTGGGTTGGGCCTCACAATTTTCCCAGGCCCCACCCAGATGAAAAACACACCCTATCTGAAAAACCAGTGTCTTTAAAATTCTTGGTAAAGTTTTAGAGACTCTGTACACAGGGCTATCACCTCTGCTTCTAAACAGAAGTTCAGAGCTCATTCAGAAAAAAACTTCACCTTGGTTGCAAGCCACTGAATCATATACAAAAGTCTCAACCTGGGCTCAAAATATGAGTAGCTGTCCACAGGACCCTCTACATTGATATACATCTTCTCCAGACCACCAGTCTCTGGTCCATAATTCCCTCCACCTATTTTTTCATCCTAAATCACAGCCTAAACTGAAACCCCCAAGAAGCCAGTGCACGTGAAACTATCCCTATTCTCGGGGTTGCATTAGGAACAATGCGAAATGTCGGGCTGAGACAGGGCTCAGAGAGGCTCATGGTTTACCAGAGGGTAACTGTTGAGAAGATCCCTGGAGATTATCCAGTCCATCTGCCCTAGTGAAACACAAGGAAACTGAGCCTCAGAAAGGGGAGACACCTCCTCCATGCCCCAGACTCAGCAGAGGGCTCACCTGATGCCACTCTGTTTCCCCACTAATGTGCGTTTTCTAAGATACGTCTTGATGTTTATTCTCCTGTTTATTGAACGTGAACACAATCCTATTGCTGAAAATCCTTGTCACATATGTTTGAACGCCTTACATAAAAGGTCCTGAATTAATAACATTCTAGAGTTAAACTCAAGAAAAAACTTCACGAGAGCTAGAAGCAGGTGGTCAACTTCTCGAGAAAGCGCTTCCGGGCACCTCTGAACTACTTTTCAGACTTGAGAGCAGCAGCGGGTCTGGAGGAGGGACACGGCTAACTAAGCTCCTCCTCTTCAGGTCAGCACCCCCCCGCCCCCCACTGGTGGTCTAGCACTTTGTTTTGCGATAAGGAGGATTAAGGTGTTGTGGATTAAGACCTTGATATCAACACAAACACATCGACATCCACAGAACAACAGAAAAAGTCACTTCACGTAGCGTGTAAGGTAAAAGTTTAGGTGGCAGTGACTGAGACCAGTGTATGCCTAGATACAGCCCAGGAGAAGAGTGCCAACCCAGGTGCAGCGCAGAATTGAGACTGTCACTGCACAGCACATTTGGAATCCTCTAGATGACCAACACAACCCTACATGATTCCAGGAGGGTTATAAAAATCTCTGGGCCTTGCACCACGTGCATCGTGGGTGAAGGATTTTGCTTCTGCACTTCCTGATTTAGGAACAGGGGAGGTGGGTGGCAGTCTGAAAAGGTATTCTGCCTATTACCTATCTGTATGTATTTGGCCCGCTACTGGTCTCCTGGGCAAAAGAGAAGTGGCCAAAAGGGAACCTCATATACTGAATATGGAACCCAGTCAAAACCTTGTTCAGGTTCTCAAAGAGTCAATGAAACCATTCTCCTTTTTTGATAGCTGAACCAGGCTGTCTTGCATCTTGTTGTGTGGATCCACAAATTCCTTAAAAACACAGAGGGTCATTTTCTGGTTCCAAAATTCTTGGTTTGAAGGTAGTTAAAATGAAACTCTTTTGAAACCCTCTCCTCTGAGTGGGCATTTAAGACCCAGGAGCCACGCTCTAGACTGGCGCATTCCATGGTTCCAGAGAACACAGTTTGTAAACGAACAGACATTTGCTGGAGCACCTTAAACCAAGCCCAATCGTCACTCTGTTTTGTCAAAATATAAAATTGGATCGGCACATACGAACACATTGTCGGCACAACTGGGCCCTTCATAGTCTAAGAGGCTGACAAGAAAGAAAGCGGTGGCCATAAGGGTTGAGGGGAGGCTGCTCCCTCAGGGCGCGAGGCAGGCGGAGGCGACACGGCGCAGCCCAGGGCTGCCGGCCGAGTGCGGAAGCGGAGGAAGTTGTGATGCATAAGGGGCCGAGGGAGCGCACTGGCGGCGGTGTCTGGAAACACCCGGAACATGCTAGAAGGAAGTGGTAATGGCTAGATCCAGAGTGCGCCCTGGGGGGAGGCCGTGCTCAGCTAAGGGACGCGCGGGTAGTCCTGAGTTTCTTCCCAGTTTAGGGCACAAGACTGGAGAGAAAGGAACCGTGGGAAGCCGCCCACTGGGGAGGGCCGAGGAGGTGGCCGCACAGACGCGCGGCGGGGCCCCGGGGACGGAGGCGGGGAGGAGAGCGGGGCGGTCACCGAGCAGCGGTCCGGGGAGGAGGGTCTTGCGGGAGGATAAAGGGAGCGGGCTGGAGGCTGGGCCGGGAGCGCGCGGGGAGGCCTCGGACCCGGCGGCGCGGAGCCTAGGCACGGGCCGGGCGTGGCCGGCGGCTCCCCGCGGTCGGTGGAGGCGGCGGAAGCGGTGGCGGCGGGCCCGGCCGGCGCCCCGACGGCGCGCACAGGGTTAACCCGCGGCGGGCCGGCGCTCGGTTTCCAGGACAACGCCGGCAGTTCCGGCGCGCAGGCTCGTACCATCGCGCGCGCGCGGGGGAGCGCGGGGGGCGGGGGCGCGGAGGCGCGGAGAGCAGCGGGTCCGGCCCGGACGCCCCCGGCGCGGCCGCCGCTCGCCCCGGGTCGGCTCCGCGCGCGCGCTCCGTGCCGGCCGGCGCTGCCCCGCGCGCGGACGCGGGGGCCGAGCGCGCGCCGGCCCGAAGTCCCCCCGCCGGGGCGGCCGAGTGCGGGCGGCCCGCTGGCAGCTTTGAAAAGCGGGCGAGGACAAAGGCGGCCGCAGCCTCCCGGCGCCCAGCCCGAGCGCGCAGCCCGGCCCGCGCGGCGCCGGAGGATGCGGCCGGGGGCGCGGCGGCGGCGGCGGCGGGGCGGCGCGGGCCGGGCGCGGCAGGGCTGAGCCCAGCAAGGGCCGGGCTGCGGGGGCGCCCGCCCGGGATGTGAGCGCCGAGCGCGCCGGGCGGAGAGGGCGGGCAGGGCGGCAGGAAGGACGCGCGGACGGGAGGAGGAGCGGCGCCGAGCCGGAAGGCGGGAGGCGCGTCCGTTGGGCCCGCGGCGCGGCCGGCCAGCCGCCTCGTCGCTCGGGCGGGAGCGGGGCCCGCGCCTCCTCCCCGGCGCCGCGGGGAGGAAGATGGAGACGCACATCTCGTGCCTGTTCCCCGAGCTGCTGGCCATGATCTTCGGCTACCTGGACGTGCGCGACAAGGGGCGCGCGGCGCAGGTGTGCACGGCCTGGCGGGACGCCGCCTACCACAAGTCGGTGTGGCGGGGGGTGGAGGCCAAGCTGCACCTGCGCCGGGCCAACCCGTCGCTGTTCCCCAGCCTGCAGGCCCGGGGCATCCGCCGGGTGCAGATCCTGAGCCTGCGCCGCAGCCTCAGCTACGTGATCCAGGGCATGGCCAACATCGAGAGCCTCAACCTCAGCGGCTGCTACAACCTCACCGACAA
The DNA here is from genome assembly GCF_949752795.1 of Hyperoodon ampullatus. Taxonomy (NCBI): domain Eukaryota; kingdom Metazoa; phylum Chordata; class Mammalia; order Artiodactyla; family Ziphiidae; genus Hyperoodon; species Hyperoodon ampullatus. The sequence goes on along the minus strand of NC_136924.1, from coordinate 100,901,600 downwards.
CGGACTGGGCCACGCGTTCGTTCAGGAGATCGGCTCGCTGCGCGCCCTCAACCTGAGCCTCTGCAAGCAGATCACCGACAGCAGCCTGGGCCGCATAGCCCAGTACCTCAAGGGCCTGGAGGTGCTGGAGCTGGGCGGCTGCAGCAACATCACCAACACCGGCCTCCTGCTCATCGCCTGGGGCCTGCAGCGCCTCAAGAGCCTTAATCTCCGCAGCTGCCGCCACCTCTCGGACGTGGGCATCGGGCACCTGGCCGGCATGACGCGCAGCGCGGCCGAGGGCTGCCTGGGCCTGGAGCAGCTCACGCTGCAGGACTGCCAGAAGCTCACGGATCTGTCTCTGAAGCACATCTCCCGGGGGCTGACGGGCCTGAGGCTCCTCAACCTCAGCTTCTGCGGAGGCATCTCGGACGCAGGCCTCCTGCACCTGTCGCACATGGGCAGCCTGCGCAGCCTTAACCTGCGCTCCTGCGACAACATCAGTGACACGGGCATCATGCATCTCGCCATGGGCAGCCTGCGCCTCTCGGGGCTGGATGTGTCCTTCTGTGACAAGGTGGGGGACCAGAGCTTGGCTTACATAGCGCAGGGGCTGGACGGCCTCAAGTCCCTGTCCCTCTGCTCCTGCCACATCAGCGACGATGGCATCAACCGCATGGTGCGGCAGATGCACGGGCTGCGCACACTCAACATCGGGCAGTGTGTACGCATCACGGACAAGGGCCTGGAGCTGATCGCCGAGCACCTGAGCCAGCTCACCGGCATCGACCTGTACGGCTGCACCCGCATCACCAAGCGCGGCCTGGAGCGCATCACGCAGCTGCCCTGCCTCAAGGTACTCAACTTGGGCCTCTGGCAGATGACGGACAGTGAGAAGGTCAGGTGAGGGCGGCAGCACCAACTCCCCCGGCCCCGCCCTGTTCGTCCTCCTGCCACCGCCGCGGCCCCCGCGCTCACTCGACACGCACACGTAGACCCAGAGCATTGCCGCGGACGCAGTGGGGGCGATGACGCGGAGCCCCAGGCTCGTCCTCCCCTCCCCCCCCGCTCGTTGCGTCCGGGGTCCCTCCGCCACCCACACCCTCTCCTTTTCCCCGAGGATGCGGAGATGGACTCGCCACCCACCAGCCACTCCTCCCAGCAGGGGTTTGGAGGACGGATTGAGCTACTGTATCCCCGCCGCGCTGCATTTGGAAACGGGGGTGGGGAGTGACCAGTCCTTTCAGCCCTGGGGAGTTGGGGAAAATGTCTGCCTTCACTTAAGCTTTCATTTGAATACTGTGATCTGGTTTTTATTTCGAAACGTATAAAAGCAAACCCAACTACAACGGCCTTTTCACCCTTCCACTTCGTAACTAATCCCAGTCTCTCCTCATCAGTCCTTTGACAGTACTCTGCTACTCACGTTCATTTCATTTGTATTGTCTTTCTTTATTTTTTGAAGAAAGTTGACATCATGGTCTCTTTTTTTTTTTCTGCTGAGTATAGTCTATATATTATATATATATAAATTATATATATATATGTGTGTGTGTGTGTGTGTATATATATATATACATATATATATATATGTATGTGTGTGTGTGTGTCTGGCTACCTCGTTTTAGTTTACTTTTTTCTCTGAAGCCCTGGAATTCTACAAGAGAGATATTTTGAGACTGAAACATTTTTGTGCCTGGACTGGAAGGATGCCCATCGGGTCTGTACATCTTTTTTGTTTTGGCTTCTTCCCAAACCCCATCCACCCCGTGTATCCCACTTCACATTCTGGCTCTGCGTTCCTTTTTCTCCTTGTCCATAGGGATTTGAGGGCCCAGCCGTGATCCTAAATCTTGACTTAATTTATAGCACAAATGTGTGGGAGACAGGAGAGTTGGACTGTTTTGTTTTTTGTTTTTTTTTGTGTTTGTTTGAGATGCAGATTGTGTCTTGAAAATGATGATTATATATGCAGATTCTGCCCTGCCCTCCCCCTCTTTCAAGTTTCCCCACGAAAAGGTCACACAGTGAGGGTTCCTGTTGGGAGCCGAGGAGCTTCCAGAGCCCCCGGGGCTGAAAGGTGAAGGGGAGGAGACTGAAATTCATGTCTTATCTCTGCTCTGTTAATAAAACGGGAGTTTATGGGTTTTTAAAAATTCTGTTTCTAAATGGAGGAGTAGATGCCTTTATTTTGATGGGGGTTGGGACTTGTGGCTTTAAAAAAAAATCACTTTTGTGTAGGATGTACATTTTTGTTGGATTTTTTTTTTGGTTTGTTTATTGTTTTTTAGAATCCTCCACAGCAACATGCGAGACCATGGAGTTAAAGAAACCCAGAGACCTTTATCAATTAATTGTACTGTTTGTGAATTTGTATAAATAATAACAAAGATCCTCTTAAAACGTTTATATTCTTACAGTAAAAGGTTAAACTGATATTTATATAATAAAAGAGGAAATATGAAGTATGTTTTTGAAAAAAAAAAAAAACCCAAAAACAAAAGCCTTGTATCTGTGCATTATTTTTAAGGCAGTGTGTGTTTGGGTCCAGGCCACAGTAGGAGGTGCTGTTTTGCGTCTCTGAAGTAAAAGTATAAGATGCAGAGTTCCATGCAGCCTGTGTGGTGTGAGCTCATGGTGAAAAATTTATCCTATATAAGGTTTACCACTGACATCTACATGTTTTGTTGCTAGAAATGTGATTGGAATGGAGATTTATATAACTTCTGGTTCTGAACTGCCAACAACATGGAAATTTAAAGAAACTGAACAAAATGAAACTTCTTCTTAAACCAGATTTGTAAGAGTCAGTTTCACCAGGGTGGCCAGTTTTTCTCCACATGGACATGAGATCTAGGGGTGATGTTCGAGAAATGCGTCCTGAGATGTGGAAGTGGGAAGAAAGATGGGTTTCTTGACCCTGAGGGGTTGTGGGGAGGCTGCGAGGGGGCGGGGAGGGCGCCAGGGCCATTGTTGGGAAAGTTAAGGGCGCTCAGTCATGCGGACTGAGGCTCAGTGTGAGCAGGGCGGCAGGGCGGGGGCGGGGGCCCCTCCTTAGCATTCCCCGCCAGCCCCGCCAGCCCCGCCAGCCCCGCCAGCGCCGCCGGGTTGGAGCACTTTCCTGGGGGCGGGGAGGCCGGCCTGGAGTTCTGGCACATTTGCATTTTAAGAAGGCGGCCACTCGAACCCTGGTGAGGGTTCTTAGACTGAATTGGGGCTGAATACCAACAATTCCAGCAAAGAGCTCCCTTTGGTAGACAATAACTAAATCATCTGACACCCTGTGGTTGGGCTGTGGAAACGGAAGTGTATAAATGCGCCAGCAGTGGGGTTTTTCATATTCCTGTTTCGCAGAGGTCTGTCTTACTTGTTTCTGAGGGTTTTTTTTTTTTTTTAAATACTGATCCCAGGAAGAGCCGATAAGAATAGCACAAAACTTTCCTGGATCAACACCTCTTTCCAGGAAGAGAGCTAGAACCAGGTTTCTCTTGGGTAGGACTGTTTTGTAAAGTTTCCAAGCTTGCTGTACGGGCCTGTCACAAAAGCTGCATTGTTCCTTCTTGGAGAGCCATCACAAGTGGGTCTAATGGAGCCTGACACTAGATCCATCTTCCTTTTCTTTGGGGAAGGTGTGGATCTCTTTCTTCCCTCTTAGGTTACAGTGCTTACTGCCTGGAAAAAAAAATGTGTGAACCCTAGTAAGAAGAGACTCTGAATCAGGGTCAGCTTTCTGATTTAGCATTTGCCTCTACAGCACGTGAAGCTTCCACAAGCTGTGAGTTCTTAGGCTATTTTTCTTCCAGGAGATCGTGTGGCTGTGCAGATTCAGTAAGAACCTGGGCACCTCCTAAGTCTTAGGCTCTGTGCTCACCTTCATTTAATACAAAAAGTAATCCTACCAACTATAACTGCAAGGTTTTCTGTTTCTCTGCTTTGTCTTGGTTTTTACTTTAAAGGTTAAATATAAGCTTGACTCAAGGCTGGTAAATTACTGTTTGGAAGTTAAGATCACGGGCCTGGTGTCCTCATCCTGAACTGGTCATAGTTTAGAATGTATCTGGAGTGTCTCGGGAAAGATGAATAAACCTCCTTGCATCAGTCAGAGGTGACTGCTTATCCCTCAACCTTTTTTGTCAGAAAGAAAGGAATCAGGGTTGAGAACCAATGGTGTGCTGTGCCTGGTACTTGAAAATTTCTCCTAGTCCTCAAAGCAACCTGCTGAAGGGTACCCTCTTTTCCAGATAGGAATACTGCTCACCTAAAGTCAGCCAGCCACTAAGTCCAGCCCCATTCCACTCCACGAGAAGGATCAGCTACTGATCGCACCTTGGTTTCCAGGAAGGCGACTTCCCAGAAGTGAGTGGTGGCTGTCTGAACCCAGGATGGACAAGCTCAGGCCAAGGGCACCAATTGAAAGGGAGTAAAAGTGGATTTGGCCTCACCATACCTACAGGAATGGAAGGAAATGCTTTTAAAGAATAGAAGCACTAAGAACATAAGTGGATATGTAATATGTGGGTGGTGCACAAGTTAAGAGGCACTTCGGGGCAATTTTGAGAATAACAGAAAAAACCTGGCTCAGGTATTTGCGAAAACTTCAGAACTGAAAAAACAATAGGAACTTAGTGTAAACTTTATCACCTAGAAGCAATAAACCTCAGTAGGAACTGTGTTGGTGGCAGTCAGGAAAGGGTTCCGCGTACTTGTCCAAGACTCATGGGGCAAAAGCCATGAAACATCTGCTGAAAGGATGATGTGTAAGTGAACGGCGGGGTTCAGACAGTGTCTGCAGCCTCCTCAAGACCACGACAGGCCTCTAGCTAAGAGTGCTGGGTGTTGCTGAATAATTCTCCCTGCCATAGACGCCTTCCTGCCCAATTCCTCCGTCCTAAGGTGGGGAGGGCCCACTTGATTTATCCCACCTTTGGCAGCAGTGACAAGGATGCTTGCCTGACTTACGGTCCATCCTTAAACAGTTAAGAAAATTCAAACTGATCATTATTCTTTCATGATTCAAATCAACAGCAAAGATCTGAAAAAGCCAATGTTCCTTTTATGGCCGTTCCTTTTTAAAGGTACGAGCCTTCTCTTAAACGGAGACATACGATGTGTAAATTGAAGCATGGCTTATCCCCCAAATCCAGGTGCTCTCCCACAGTAGTTATGAGATGCTGATCTTGCAATATAAGTAAAACCCTTCTCTTCCGACTTAGAGAACCTGAACTCGAGTTTTCAAAGGGGAGAGGGAAGTGGCCCCCAGGGACCCCTGTGTTTCCAAAGGACAAGCCCCTCTTATTAAGAGGCCAGATTTGTAAAACAAAACCGAGACCTTCTGGCAACCCGAGGTTGCCCCCTCTGCTGCCCCTCCCCCCGCATCAGACGTCACCCCCTTTAAAAAGTTAATTCTGTCCCTTTAATAGAGGGCAAGACCTAAATTGTGTGCCACCGTGACCCCCGAGGAGTCAGGGGCAAGGCTTTTGGTGAAATCATGTGGGTCCTGGGCAAAGCACAGGATTCGAAATCGGAAATCTGCATCGAATCCCGAGCCAGTGCCCAGGCCACACCTCCGTCTCATCTTGTCAAGGTGCTTGCTCAAACGGTACGGAGCAAGTTAAGTTTTTTGAAAAGTGAATGTTGTCAGACAGAGGAGACCTCATATTTGGATCAGTGCCAACTATTAAGACTTTAGAACGTCTCCGAGGTGAGTGCACAGCTGGGAAAATAGCGAACACTCAGGTCTCCGATAGAAAAGGGGTATTTCCAGACCTTTAAATGTCCACAACTGATCAGTTTCAGCCTTTTCCTCTTTTGCAGGGGTGGAGGTCAGGGTCTGACCTGGCCTGGTGGAGCTGCCTGTACCACCTGGAGCGCTGGGTACCATGGACAAAGCCGCTCCTCCCGTTTAGGGCAAGAGGAAGTCGGCACGAGAGCAGAAGTGACGGCACGAGACGGGGTACGTTGACATCCCCCCCGAACAAAACAATCCAAGTGGAATTCCTCCATCTCCTGTTTCTTAACCCAGGAAAGTGCACATATTTTCTTAAAAGAAGACTTAAGTTTTTTATTATCTCATCACTCTTTCACTTTGTGTAAAGGACAAATGCCCCATGTCCTGTGCATTCGCTTTCATCTGTGAGAGTGGACAGCGTCCGGGTCACACAGGCGGGATGTGGATGCGGCCCGCGGACGCACGGAGTCTCGACCGTGTTTGGCTTCCCTGTCTCCGGATTTGTTTTTCCCCAAAGCTGGTGGATTCCGGACATTTAATTTTATAAATGGGGAAAGAGGCTGGATGAGGGTGAAAGACTGGGCCCGGGTGACCGCCCCAGACTTTACCCATCACTGGGGAGGCCAGTCCCCAGCAGGAGGGAGCCGGGGGTCCTTCCTTCCCTGAGCTGCTGTCAAGCAACACCCGACCCCCCGCTTCTGAAGAGAGCTGAGCTAGAGCACATTATTTTCATCTGGAGTAAACACCCCGAATGCTGAAAGTTATTATTATTATTTAATAAGCATTACTTATGCAAACTCAGACATGTACGTTACATATGCAAACTCCTTTTTCAAGAAGCTGGAAAACTAGTGCAAGGAGTTGGTAAACGGGCTTAGGGTACTGGGTGGCCCGAGTACGACTGAGGGTCCAGTTGGTCCCCTGTCGTCCTCAAGCACCTGGGCCAGCTCTCCAGCACTGCTCGGTCATGGACAGTGACAAGCAGACGACGCAAAGGCCTCCATGCTGAGAAGTCACAACTACACACGCCCGGGGCCGCCTGTCACAAAGGAGAACTGAGCTGTGTGAGCACGAGGTGTTTTCTCATCACTCAAGGATAAAACGTCCTGACTTTACAGATGTTTTACCGACAAATCCCTCCTGTCCCGAAAGAATAAAAGGGTCTAGTCTAGTGTGTTCACATCAGCACCGCTTCTGTTCCCTGCTCTCCGGGGGATGTAACCCGCCCTCCAGAGGCTCAGGCCCGCTCACGGCACCAGCAGCGACCCCCTGCCAGATCAGGGCCTGAGCGACAGGAACGGCACAGACACAGCGGGGAAAGAGCTCAGTCCAGATTCATTTCTTATAAATAGTGTGGAATTACTCCACATGGTTTGGAAAGCATTGTTTTCCTCATCTAAAAAGATGATGCAAATATTTACTACAAATGTTTGTTTGTTTGTAATAGTGTTTCTCCTTAGGAAAGGTTTACCCCAAACTGGCATTTTTATGCACACGCTTGTGTACGTTTGTGTAGGAATAGCTACCGGCTTCCATTTTGCTTTTTGAGAAGTGGTCTCTAAATAGAGAGGAACCCCCAAAACTAGTCCTCATATTCCTTAGAATCTTCAGTAAAATCACTGAGGCCAAAACTGGTCAGATGCGTGAAATAAGGGAGGAGCTGCAACAGTTAAACCCCTCAAATTCTTAGCCTTCTTAGATGGAAGATACACTAACCAGGGCCTTCCATTTTTACCTCAGTGTTTTAAACCTTAGCTTCCTAGCTTCAAAGCCCACTGCTATGAACTACCAAAAAGAAAAAGAAAAAAGGCCAGTAGGTGTGCCTTGAGCAAACTATATGAAAATACAGCATTAAAGTGACAACTTCGAGCTCTTCTAGTTCATTTCGAATGCACAAAATTTAGCGTCTTGCAGGGATCTATGGTACGGCCAGGTTCTGTGGCCTGAACGTTGTCGAGCTCCCAGCGCAGCTTCCTGACATAGCGGGCAGAGAAGCTCTTCGGGTTTTCTGAGCCTGGACTGGATAGACAACTGGCCTTCCCAGCCTCCCTGACTTCCAGACGCCTGGCCATTGTGCTCGGAGTCAAAGGGCGACAGGACAGTGACCCATAGCAAGACAGCTGGCCTATCTTTTCCCCAGACGCAAGGGTCTAATGCTCAATGGAATCACAGAAGGACCCGCGGAACTTCACTCCAGTAAAGCAGGGCACGGGGTTTCGCAGGGACAGCCTCACCCCTGCTTGCGTCGGACGCTGAACTGCGTCTCTGTGAGTTAGGAGGCAGGTCGCACGGCGCCTCGTGAAAGGCAGGGGGGGAAAGTCCATCCTGCCTCTTGCTGCGTTGTTCCTCGACCTTCCCATCCCCCGCAAACCCTCTCCCACCCTCTCCCACCCATTCACCCTCCCCGCGGGGATGCAGCCCTGCGTCGTGGCCACACCAGTGTCAGAGGCGGGCGTCTGACCGCGTGCTTTCCTTGACCCCAAGTGCACTAAGACGATTTTAGGATCCACTGCGGGGCAGAAAAGTAAAGGACGGTTCATGCAAAACTCCACGTATTTGTTTTCCACGTGGAAAGACGGACGGCGCCTGCTAGCCCCGAGACCCGTCAGCAGGTGGCAGCATTGCCTGCGAGCTGGATGCCCTCCGGCAGGTGCCCCCAGTCGCCTCCCCACAAAGACTTTCCCGGTGTGAGAGCTGGCGAGACAATCTCATGTCGCCAAGAAGATGAAACGGAATTTTTAAGTATTGGTGGAGTCAGGGACCCCGGCGCTGGGCACTCGGCTTGGGAGCAGGTATCAGATGCGCCTTCGGGACGGTGCCCTGATGTAGCTGGCGGGAATCAAACATCAACTCCTAACTTTTCTTTAAGACCATCTCATACAGATCCTGTTAGATTGCCATATTCGGGGAGTTTGGGAGAACAACTTGGGAAAACGTTTACACTCATATATGGAAACATCCATTTTAACAGGAGGAGCAAAAGTGCTGGCTTTTTAAAAATTACACACACAAACAAAAATATTAAAACATTTTTAGGAGTATCAATTTTTAGTTTTTTATTATCAACCTGAGTATCTTCTAAAGGAGCCCATGAAAGCGAGAATGATTAAGAGCCCTGATAAAGCAGTGAGGCTGTTCACATACCTAAATTCCTCCCCTGGAAAACAGACATGAGGAACAGGAAGCAGAAATTAAGACAAGGAGAAAGAACTTCTGAGCCAACTTGGCCAGATTCTGTAAAATGCCACAACGAGGGACAGGCTGGGGTCTCCTGCCCTCTTGGCCCCGAGTGTCTGGCCTCGGGGAATGAAAGCAAGGATCTGGAGGGCAGTTGGTGCAGATGTGGAATAAAAGTGTGGAAGGTGGAGGTGGCCGTGTCCCGGGGCTGCTCCTGCCATGCCGTGCCATCCCAATGAGGCTCTCCACCAGCACGGTGACACAAAGGTCATTTTGGGTTAGAAAATGGGAGAAGAGAAAGGAGAAGCTTCTGGAACTCAGGGCCCAGGCACGAAGCAGATCACTGCTCCTGCCAGCAACCAAGAAGGTCGTAAGAAACCAGAAAACCTCCCGGCAGCTTCGTGGACTCCCAAGCTGAAACACACTGTTGTCAGTGACACACAGAACGAATACAGATTCAGGGAAACAACCCGGATAAAGAAAACAGGTGGCAGAGGAGAGAAAAGAGGACACGGATCACTCACGTCAAGCGGAGGGGACCAGGGCAATAAACAGAGGCCAGGCGAGGTGAGTGCAGGGGAGGCCAACGGCCAGCATGCCCAGCCTGGACCCCAGGAGGAGCTGGGAGGGGAGTCTGGGGCCACCATCTCCGGGAGCAGCGTTCCTGGGCTGCTCGTGTTGTCAGGAAGATAGTCCTTCTTCCTCTGGTTGTGTGACTCGGACACGAGACAAAAATTCCGATTACTAGGTCCCCGGGCTGGCCTGAGGAGCTGGCAGTAGGGTGTTGGGCCCCCGGTAAGGGGACGGGTCCCACTCCCAGAGTGTGGCTGTTACTGCCCAGCCTCCTGGCCGTCACCGTCAGGACAAAGGTTCTGTGCTACCCACTCTCCCCATCCTGCAGAGAAAACCACCCAGAATGACAGCGTCCCAGGGCTGTCATGTGACACCTCCTGTGTCGTGAGGCTCCCCTGGCCTGGACTCTGTCCCTCGATCCCCAGGAGTCGGGCCTCTGCGCTGTCCTGGCCAGCACTCGACTCACCCCACGGAGACAGCTTCTGTTTTAGGTCATGTCCCCAGCCCCAGCCCCAGAGGCCCCGGCACAGTGAGCAAAGCCAGGCGGCCAGCACCGCACGTGCACACACCCCTCACCTTCCTCTGTCCGCTCCGTCCTCCCCACAACAATACAGGGGCCACGCGGCCATCACTGGCCCTCTGAAGGGGTCCGGCCGGGCCACCCGGTCCCTGAGTCAATGGAGACCACGACGGGGGTGCAGGCTGGCCTGGAGTGGGAGCCAGGCACGCGGTGGGCACGACCTGGAGCAGACAGGCCCCTCCGTGCAGCCCTGACCTGGCGCCTTCTGCCTGATGCCCGGAGGGAAAGCCCCACGAGCACCCCACGCCTGGGGGTCCCCATGCCTGGGGGTCCCCGCGCCCTCGGCTGCTCCTGCCTCTGCACCTGCCGTGAACTCACGGGGCCGCTGAGGCCCTGTGGGCAAGTGGCCGCCGACACCTTCCCGCCTTCCCAGAGCCCAGACAGGCCGGCTGGTGCTAATCCACCCGCCGCGCAGCTCAGCAGCTCCGCTCCCCTAAGCCCCTGATAACGGTTTTACTAAAATCCTCTTTTGATGGAAAAAAATCCCAGCTGGACATTTCAGGCCTCGCACAATGTACAGGCCTGCGGGTCCCTTTCCCACCTCACAAAGGCCTCTAATCAAGTGGAAAATGTGCTGGAGGCCAGAGGTTGGGTCTGCAATTATTTTTTAAGGGATTACGGAGAAGAATAGGGGCAACGAGGCCCTCCCCCGCTTTGTTTTCCATTCGGTCCTGCTCGGCATGCTTGGGGCTGGGGGAAGCCACCCAGATCTCTGCACCCCAGGCCTCACCTCTCCCTGCCCCGTGGAAGGATGGCATCTTTGAACACCATCGCTTCAGGAAGATTGAGAGAGTCTGGAAGCAACATGCAGGCCCTATTCTGACCCCGTTTAAGCCCCTATTTATAAAACCACTATGGAGCGGGCTCCCGTGTGTGGGGAGAGCCCTCATTCATTAACCTCTGACCCCGCTCTGTATGCAGAGGAGAGGGTCCATACGCTGCTGGGACTGGGAGCATTCACTGGGGCTTCCCAGGCTTTGGAGGGCAAGAGGTCGTGTTCCCAATGTCGCCAGATCCCCCCCTCCTTATTTATATACAGTGACCCTTCCCCTCACACTGAGCAAATATCCAGGAAGCTCCTAAGGCAAAACATGGATAAAAATACAAGACACCAACCATTTTTATCAGCCTATGGAATCTTCGTTGAAAAATGCACACTACGGAAGGGAGTCTGTCTTCCCTGTACACTGGGAAGGACCTTTTCTGATGTCATTCGTACAGGAACGTTCATTAAAGATCGACTGATAAAAGGTGAACATCTCAGGTTGGCCCTCTGTTCTCATCCTTCTATTTCAGCCTAGAGAAACGGCTCACCCTTCTACACCAGCTGGTTAGTGATGTATGCAGATCCGCAGTAAAAAGGACATGACCACAAATTCCTAAACTCATTCTGGGATGATCAAGGATTAGGCTGTTTGGCTCTGAAAGTTAGAGGTCAGCGTATATTTCAAAATAAATACCAGGCTGAGTGATAATTTTCAGGTCCCTTCTTCAAAGTCCCTAAAATAAAAGCAACTACCAAAAGCAAAACAATACCTCTGGCCTGTTTTCATCAGTATTTATGACTTACTGACATGTTTTGCCTCATTGATTTTGCAGTTCTCTCTCAGAAGGACCCTAAACAATCAAGAAGTAGATGGAGAGAAACACAATTCTTACATTTAATATCTTACACGAAACACGATGCAGATATCATACTAGTATTTCATGTCAGCCTTCAAAGTTCCTTTGGTGGGTGTTACAGGAGGAGAGGACCACATAGTTCCCCTAAAGAAAGCAAGTCGGGGTGGACCCTGTGGGGTCCTCTCCCCAAATCGTGACACACACGTTTGCTGAATCACTTCTGCTGCTTTTCAAAGCGTGACAGCTTTCTCCAGGAATGAGTAATCTTCACCCTGCTGTAGAAGACGACGAGCTTCTCTGGAAAGGTCAAGTGATACATTTAAGGGCATCGCAGGAGACAGTGGACCATCTCTAAAGTAGAGCCTGAGGGGGCCTGGCTGCTGAAATAAGGGCAACTCATGAGATAAGCCTGCCTTACAGGGGAGGGGTCCCAAAGCCTCCTCTCCCAGTATACTTCCTGAGTCACCCACCACTCAGAATGCTGGCTCACCTCTGTCCTGGGCTTACCACCATGATTTTGGTATTCGTCATTACCCTTATACTTCTCCATCCTTTGAACATACTCTGTTGAACAGAATATCAGTTGTTTTCAAAGCCACTCTTCGTACCAAAACCAGTTTGGGGGAGAGTAAAATAGCAATTTGGAAACAATAATCTGATAAAATACGGACAGCAACACATCTCAGATTTCTCAGGGCGGATGAAACTTTTAGTACTTTGGAATGTAAACCTCTTTCAGACTCTCATTAGATCACAAAGGTTTCTAAAAATCAACTTAAGACCAACTCTCTTAATTTTCCATTCAAAATACAAGATGAACATACATAGAATTAAGAAGTACAAAATATGGGCTTTCAAATTAACGAGAAAGTTTTGTTCAAGGTCTAAAGAGAGAAGGAAATTATATCTTGAGGTTGAAATGTTATCAGTCCAGGAATGAATAGTCTTCATCCTGCTTTAGGAGAAGATGAACTTCTTCTCCTAAAGGTGAAGTGATACATTCAAGGGCATCACAGGAGACAGTGGACCATCCCTATCCCGAAGAAGATATGAAACACTGCTTCTCCAGATCACACTGGGTGGGGAACTAGGGAAAAACGGAGCCTCATTTCTCCACAGTATTTTCTTCAGCTCTTCCTCTCCTGCTCTTGATAAACCAGGTGACGACATCTCACTCCTGCCCCAACTGTCGCTGTGCAATTGCTTCATATTTCTGAAATTCTCCTGTTCACTCATTTTCCATCGTTACGGGCGCACTCATATTCTGACTCACCTAATTCTCTAAACCTCCACCTCCATGCCAGGTCCCCTGCGGGGACCACCGCATTCCTGACTCTGAGGCCCTCGGCTTCCCTGCCCTGCCCTACAAGCCCATGCCCAGCACCTCCCAACAGCCACGGAGCCTCCCAGAAACATCCAGACTGTGGTGGCCAGAGAGTGAAGGCTGCCATTCCTGCAGTTGACCGGCAATCTCTACACAGAAGCTTTTAAATATTATTATTACTACAATATGCCTGCCTATTTAAGGCTGTTCTTAAAAGTGATATATAAACCTTTATTTCAAAAATCTGTGGACTTCCCTGGTGGTCCAGTGGTTAAGATTCCACACTCCCAATGCAGGGGGCCCAGGTTCGATCCCTGGTTGGGGAACTAGATCACGCACGCCCCTGCACACTGCAACTAAGACCCAGCGCAGCCAAATGAATAAATATTTTTTAAAAAAAGACCCAAAAGTCTGTACTTAAAAAAATCATCCAGAATAGAAAAATTTGGATGGCAAAGCTGCCTTCTGATCCTCATCTGATGCCACTTCCCTCCCCTGAGGGGCCCCGTGACAGTGGACCGTATTCTTTTGGACCCAACTCCAGCTTTCAGAGTTGACAACAGTGGTGAGGTGACAAATGCCTCCAATTTGGGGCTGATGATCTTATTCTTGATCTGTATAAGATCTTGAAATTAACCATCTGTCAGCACGGGTTAGGCCCCCAGAGGGTCCACGGTAATCGGGCAACTGAGGCTACTTCCCCCTGGGTCTCCAGCTTCAGAACCTCTTCCAGGTCCTCCCTGGGACGATGATGAGTTTATCTACGTGGTGCTGACAGTCACGTGGCAGGGCTGATAGCGCTTGAGCCCGGCTTTATCAGTTATGGAGCTAAAACCGCTTTAAGAGCCTATAAAAATGCTGACAAGTATTCCTTCTGACCAACCCATATGATGGTGGGTTCACATCACAAGAGCCTGCCGGTTTATTTGGATTAATTCCTAACTAATAGTTTAAATGCTCTAGTTTATGAATGACTTTTTTTTTTTTCTTTTTTTTTTTGCGGTATGCGGGCCTCTCACTGTTGTGGCCTCTCCCATTGCGGAGCACAGGCTCCGGACGCGCAGGCTCAGCGTCCATGGCTCACGGACCCAGCTGCTCCGCGGCATGTGGGATCCTCCCGGACGGGGGCACGAACCCGTGGTCCCTGCATCGGCAGGCGGACTCTCAACCACTGCGCCACCAGGGAAGCCCCTATGAATGACTTTTTAAAAATACAAATTAGTGTGGGCTCAAGGCTATCTTTCGCTTGGTAAATGTTTTATTTGGCAGTGATCGTGGCAGAGGCCCTGCTCGGGCTTCCTTGCAGACCCCTTTCTCGGTGCCCAGAGGAGTGTCTCCTGTGTGTTTCAGGGGGAAACACAGTGGGGGGGGTCCTGCTTCCCAGAGTGCTTGGTGCAGGAGGCTGGGCTGCGGCCCAGGAGGCGGAGCTGAGGTTCACGCCATCCAAGGCCAAGTTCCCTCCAGCCCAGGCCCCTGGCTCCGGTCAGCCAGGTCGGCCTGGACTTTGTCAGTGACGCACAAGCTAAAGAGCTTCGAGGGAGGCCAGGCCGGCCCAGGTCCCTGATGTCCAGGATGGTCTGAGTTGTCCCTGCACCCTCTCCGGTCACTCTGTTCTATTACAGAAAGGGTTTGTGAGAAGGAAAGGAGTGATTTAAGGGTTCCTCCTGCCCTTCGAAGCCAGTGAAATGTAGACAGAAACCTCGCTGGGCTGTGCGGGGGGCACACCTCTGCGGGCATCTCCGGGTAGACACGAGCCCAGGGCACAGGCCCCCGGGTCTGGGGCTCCCCTGCACCGGGACCCCGTTGTCCCAAGATCCCACAGAGGGAGAAGGTTGGGGGCTTGAGCCCCAGGACCCAAGACGCCGCCCTGAGGGCGGCACCTGCCCTCACCCTCCCTCCACGAGTGTGAAAACCCAGCACACGCTCCGCTCACCGTGGCTCCCGGGAGGCTGCCAGGCACCTCCGTGGGCTCCCAGGACCGTCAGCTCCGATGCAGACACAGCTGGACAAAAGCCAACAGCAGCTCCAGGGGCAAGGACCCCGGTGCTGGGGGTGGAGAGGGTCCACCGGATCCCAGAGCATCCTGCATGAGCTTCACAAGTGGGCTTCTGGGGCGAGCGAGAGATGGGAGACCAACAAGGAGGAGGACATGGTCCCAGGGCCCCTGTCAGTGTTTATTTAAAGTGCCTTTAACCCCAGTCCTGCACAAAGACCTGTGCTCATAGCTGGAATACTCAGGGCCAGAGACAGGTAGGTAGGTAGGTAGGTACCTACTAGGCAGATAGTCTGTCTAGCCTGACTTTCTTTTTGTTCAGCTTTTAATCAGCATCTCCTGAGAAACTGAACTACTTTTATCTCAAAGTGGAAGAAACGAACCCCAGTGAGCAAAGAAGGATAAAGCTGTGGAGGATCTTCATTTTTATTTTCATAGAAGTTTTTTTTCCTCTCTCAGGGTTTTGCTTATCCGTCCATATACGTCCATAGGAAATATTATTCTTAGAGTCCAGAGTCTGTTCACATTTGTTTGTATAGATTTTTAAGGCAAATGAAAGACAAGCAGAGTATGCTTTGATACAAAGTGTTGTACTTAGATGGTGTGTTTAGATCTTTCTCATCTAGCTCAGGGGCAATTCGTCTATCATGACTGACCTAAAAGTACTTTTGAAATACACTATCGAGTTCATCAAAGACCACTTGTAAAAGAAGGCCCCTAACTTTTCCAACAAACTCCTACCCACCTCTCGATGACCCTGACGATGCTTGACTTGTACTGAAGTGCTCAGCAGAACACCTGGGGCTGTGACCGGCCAGGTCCCTAGGGAAGGCAGGCTCCTGCTTGCTGCCCACACCCGACCGTTAAACCAGGCACAAGGCAGGTCTGCAAAACTTCGTGGGGTTTATTATCGCCAAGGCCCCAGATTTGGAACCCTCAGAGGAAGGGTCTGGAGATCGCCCCGGCCAAGCCGGCCGCGTGGCCCTCGTCAGCTCCTGGGCGCGTGCGCTGTCTCCGCTCCGCCACCAGCCTGCACGCACCCCGCCTCTGGTTCACACGCCGCTTCTCCAGGTGTGGTCTCTGGATGACCTTTACACAGGAGTCGCCTGGGTGCTTGCCAACAATGCATTTTTCAGGGGGAAGGGTTCACAACCTCTCTATCCCCAGAGATGTCTTCTAAAAATGGACACCGATCACACTTCCATCCTGCTTAAACACCTCCACCAGCTTCCTGTCGGTAAAGGATAAAGTCCCAGCTCGTCACTAAGGTCCTGAAAGCCATCGGGGCCCCAGTCACACGTCGAGGCTGACCTCCCACCAGCCCTCATCCTCCTCAACTCCAGTGCATGCTACGCCCCAGGCCTAGAATGTTCTTCTTCTCCGTGTGATTGGAGAGCGCTTCTCACCCTCCAAGGCCGGGCTCACGTGAACTTTGTGAAGCCCCCCGTTTCTGTGTCCCCACAGACACAGAAACCGTTTTGGTCCCCTGGCCACCACAGTCTGGATGTTTCTGGGGAGCTCCGTGGCTGTTGGGAGGTGCTGGGGATGGGCTTGTAGGGCAGGGCAGGGAAGCCGAGGGCCTCAGAGTCAGGAATGCGGTGGTCCCTGCAGGGCCTGCGGATGCTGAATTGAGATTGTTAGGCATGGAGATGGTGGTTTAGAGAATTAGGTGAGTCAGAATTTGAGTGCGCCCGTAATGATGGAAAATGAGTGAACAGGAGAATTTCAGAAATATGAAGCAATTGTTTTTGGTCCTTCCCTGAAACAGTTTCAATCACTTGACAAATCATTATCATTCATTAGTAATGTTTCTGAGTGTCCCTATGTGAAAGAAATCCGCCACACATTTCACACAGATGCAATTTCTCTCCCTGTGGAGTTTTCCTGTTAATGGAAACGATGTAGAATGTATACGTCTTCCATTTACATCTTCTGTTTGTGTTTGTTGTTGCTTCTTGTTTTGTCTTTCTCTCTCTCTGGTCCTGAGGAATAATTTCCTGGCTTTATAAACCAAGGTGCTCACTTCCTTGAGCACCTCGAGTGAGGGGATGCTTTGTGAAAGAACACAGATTTAAAGAGGACTGGGGTGAGCAATGGAAGAGAGCCGAGGAGAGGTGGACTAACCGGGCTGCCCTCACTCCCGGCATGGAGAACCCCCCTGGTGGTGGCCCCCTTCTGCAGGGAGCAAGGAGAATCGCTGGGGACAAAAGGAGGGGAAACTGATAACTAGCAAACTGTATCCCACCATCACAGTTCTCACTGCCTCTTCTCAAATTACCTGGTCCCTTTGATCCATCAAATTCTCCTGGTCCACATTTCATAGCCACAGGGACTGGATTCCACAGGACACAGCTGAGGAATCCCAGAGAGGCTCAGCGTTCACCAACGTTCTCTTCCAAAGCTCTCTACCAGCTGTTAGTCCAGCTCTGACAGCCCTGGGGTTGGAGAACTTGGTCTCTTTTGATTGTTCTAGAAACTGCTGCCTGCACCCGGTCTAAGGACACTGATAAGAATCCCCTTCCTGCTGCCCAGTGGGCCTTCTGGTTTGGGCTCTGGTGTAAGGGTCCCAGGGCATGAGCTTCCCTACATGTGAACCTGGCAGGCTTAGACCTGTGGTGTAGGGAGCCTTCCTAAAAACACGAGAGTAGCATCCAGGGGTGTGGACAATTTGAGGGTAGACCTCGTATTGAATCACAAAGATTTAGAGGCAGTGATTATCTAGTCCCGTGGCTTTAAACTTATTATTATTTTTTTTAAGAAATAGAAGTCTGCTTTTCTACTGATATCATATGTTGAAGCAAAAGAAATAAAAACATGCATGTAGCTGATATGTGGGGAGGGGAAGGGACCTCCAGACTGGCCCCTAATTAAGAAATGTCTCAAAAACATCTTGTCTAGCCCACTCAATCCATTTTACAGATGAGGAAATGGGTACACAGGGAGATCAGGTCGATTTCCAGGTCACAGAGCCAGGGACCAGTCCAAATTTCCTGATGCTTAATCCTCTGCCCTTTCCATTATAACACCCTGTCTTTGACAATCTATTCTGAACCTACGGAATTACATGTGGCAATATTAAGCCACAAAAATTACTGACTCGATGCTTTCATTAGAGACTCCCTCCTGTTCATTTCCTCAGAATAAGTTTTTAGTTCTTTGTACCACATTAACTCCAGTCGGTAATTTTGAATTCCTCTTGGCAGAGGTAATATAGGTCAGATTCCATTAAACACATATCACTACAGTAAAAAAAAAAATTTCAAACCCAGCTCGTGGTCTACAGACTCCAGTCAAACTTAATCAGCGAGAGTTTAGTACTAAACTGCAAAAGAATTTCAATAGTGTTTTGAATTTTACTGTAAAGAGATCTGCCTATAGTATATCCGTTGGCCTCGTGTTGGAAGATTGGATCATTCAGACAGCAGTGGGCTTCCAAGCCCTCTACCATCAAAGTGGCTGCATGTTACAGAATCTGACACTAGGACATCCTGGCCAGGACCCCTGAGGAATTTACCTCCCTCCACTTAGCTCCCCAGGTAGTCAGATATGATATGCAATTTGCTGCCCTGGCTCAGAGAGAACAACCGCCAGCTTTCCCCAAGCCCCTCATGGTCCCCCATGGCCCCTGCCGCACCCTCTGGGATGGGCTCTCTAATCCCAGCTTCGTCAGTAAGAAGCTGGGTTATTTACAAGACCGGAGGGCTTGTTAAAGCAATAATGTCCAAGGCAGTTTAAAAGAAGGGAAGATGAGTGAGAATTGGAAAGAAATGTATTTGCATATCTGAAAACTAGGGGCAGGGCAGAGGCAGGCTGAGGCGGGTATGGGATGGGAGGCTGGCAACTCTGTGAAAGCGCCTGGGAGCGGGGGTCCCTTGGACTCAGCCCTGTACCCTTGGGGTCACCGGGTGGGGTGATGCTGCCGTGTCAGGAAGGATTGGTCCCAGAAGCGATGGCAACGAGAGAGAGGCCGCAGGAACGAGGAACTTGTCCACACAGAGTATAAATTCAAGGCCGAGATCCAAGTCAAACATCGTATTGGAAGGAAGAAAAATAACAGAAACATTTCAGATGACGAAGCTGAAACTCTGAGATGAGGCTCCTTAGATCTGCCTCTCCTGCCTGACGGCCAGAATCTCAACCCTGTCATCTCTAGACACCGAGTCCCGGACACTCGAGGCCCCGGGGGCAGAGGGATCCCGCCCGCCACGCAGGGGATCCGGGCAGGGGACGAGGTGTATGGGGCCAGCGCACCCCCTCCCCGGGTTTCTCAACCATTAGCTTGTACTTGGAACCTGGTATTAGAACAGTTCATGCTGGGACGCTCTCTGAACTCTTGCCCTGTCTGGCACTTCTTGCCATGCAAAGGGAGGAGAATTTTAACAGCACTGAAAAAACAAGGGAGAGAGGATGAAATACTTGTAAAAGCTTTTGCTAGCATTGAGTCGTGCACGCACAAGCCTGCAAGTGGTAAACGGACTATATGTTCTATAACACGTCTGACCTCACGGGGCAGCCAGGCTAAATTAGGGCTGAGAACCAAGCTGAGGTTCTAAACATCAGGGGCTTTTAAATACCTCTGAACTACATATATGCAGGGGCCTACAGCTTTCTGACGGGGGCTGACCTCTGGGAGCACGTAAAGTCTGCACCACAGAGGACGGAGCACTGGGGTCGAAAACTCAGTTACCTCGGCGGCTTCCCTGGTGGCGCAGTGGTTAAGAATCCGCCTGCCGGGCTTCCCTGGTGGCGCAGTGGTTGAGAGTCCGCCTGCCGATGCAGGGGACACGGGTTCGTGCCCCGGTCCGGGAAGATCCCACGTGCCACGGAGCGGCTGGGCCCGTGAGCCATGGCGGCGGAGCCTGCGCGTCCGGAGCCTGTGCTCCGCAACGGGAGAGGCCACAACAGTAAGAGGCCCGCGTACCACAAAAACAAAGAAACAAAAAAAAAAAAAAAAAAAAAAAAGAATCCGCCTGCCAATGCAGGGGACACGGGTTCAAGCCCTGGTCCGGGAAGATCCCACATGCCGCGGACCAACTAAGCCCACGCGCCACAACCAACTGAGCCTGTGCTCTAGAGCCCGTGAGCCACAACTACTGAAGCCCACGCGCCTAGAGCCCGTGCTCCGCAACAAGAGAGGCCACTTCTGTGAAGAAGCCCACGCACCGCAGCCAAGAGTAGTCCCAGCTCGCTGCAACTAGAGAAAGCCCACGCCCAGCAATAAAGACCCAACACGGCCAAAAAAAACAAAAAAGAAAAAGAAAAGAAAAAGAAAACTCAGTTACATTAACTGTTCGCTACAGGACCCTAAGCAAGTGAGCTACCTTCTGGTCCTCAGTTTCCTCATCTGTAAAATGGGAATATTAAGACCTACTTCATAGGGTTATGGTTGGAATCAATGGAATCAGGTGATGTATGCACAGCATCTACCACAGTGCCTGGTACCCACCAGATGCTTCGTCCATTCAACCAGTATCAACTGAGCATCTCACTATGTGCTGGACACTGGAAAGAAGAGTCAGGAGAGATGGACTGGTACCTGTCGCCTTGGAGCTTTCAGGATGGCCACTGGTCTAGGCACCAAATAGCACTTTCTGTGAACTCTCTTGACTGAGGTGTGCCGGGGGTACCAAGTAGGTAACGGAGACAAGGGAGATGCAGACTCTGTTCCTCAGCTGCTTAAATCTGATTGAAAACGTGACAGAACCACATCACTGATGGCTGTGCCACCAATCACGGCCCTTGGGGAAGTCACTGTGGCTCAGCTTCTGTGTGAGTAGGACACAGAGGCTGGAAAGGATTTGGGGCTTGCAAGCCTGCCTGTGCATCAGAATCCCCCGGAGGAGCTTTTAACACTCCAGGTTCCGGGGGCCCCTCCCCAGACCTGCCGGATCAGAATCCCTAAGGGCAGGGGCTCGGGGACCTGCCATGATTCTTAAAACGTCCCAAGGAATCAAATGCAGATATCTTGGTCTCGGTCCATCTGTAAGACCCTTTTTATCAGTAAGGTTCTGCGATAAATTGCTGTAATGCAAGCTGAAGCTAAGGGTGCCACAGAAAAGGCCTAGGAAAGTGTCATGAGGGTTAGGAGAAGGGGAGGTGGCAGCGTCATGGAAGTGGAGCTGAGCAGGGCCTTGGGGAGGTGGCTGGAGCCCGAACTTGAGGTCTAGAAGGGAAACAGAAGCCAAACGTCTGGCCGGGGGACAAAGCCCTTGAATGGGAATAATCGGACGGAGGTTGGAGAGGTAGGTTGAGACCAACTTCACTCATTCATTCATTCATTCATTCACTGTGTGGCCTTACTTGGAAATAGGGTCTTTATAGAGGTAATCAAGTTAAAATGAGGTCATTAGGGTGGGCCCTAATCCAATATGACTGAAGCCCTTATAAAGAGGGGAAATTTGGAGACAGACAGAGAAGCACGGGGGTTGGGGGGGAAGACGATGTGAAGACACAGGGAGAGTGTCAGGCGAAGGTGGGGGGATGGGAGCGTGCGTCTACAAGCCAAGGCCCCAAAGATTGCTGCAAACCACCAGAAGCTGAGCCAGGGGGCTGGAGCAGATCCCCCTCATGGCCTCGGGACGAGCCAATCCTGCAGACACCTTGATCTCAGACTTCCAGCCTCCGGACTGTGAGACAATAGGTTTCTGTCATTTTAAGCCCCCCAGCTTGTGGTTGGTGCTTTGTTGCTGCAGGCCATGGAAAGTGATACGTGATGGAACAGCAAAGGGAACAGGGGCCAAAGAACTGTCAGAGGCTGTACAGTACAGCCATGACTGCTCCTTTCTGCTAACTGTGCACCCAGGGGTGCCTGGGACCCCTCACTGAGTATAACCAGTGTCCATAAGTATTTGCTGAGTAATTAAGGAGACGTCGGGGGAAAAAGGGGTGTAAAGAGGGGTGCTCGGGGAGCACGATGGGACGTAGAGGAAACGTACACTCAGTCCCAGATGCGTGAAGCTCTCCAGGGGAAGCCGACGCAGGAGGGGACTTGGGGGAGAAGTCTGGGCAGAGATGAAGTTTCAGGAATCGCCCATCTAGAAAGAATAGACCAGATGCACTTAGGAAAATATATAGGAGAAGAAAAGAGTGTAATTTAGGGTCTCAGAAAAGAACAGAGGAAGTGGAGAGGGAAAGGAGATGGACAAGCCGGTGGCCCAAGTTCAAGAAGGAGGCAGCTGCAGGACCCTGGACGGGGACGCGGGCTTGACACGCGTCACTTCCTGTCCAGGCAACTATGGGTCTGTTTTCCTTCCTTCCTTCTTCCCTCCCTTCCTTCCTTCCTTTTTTTAAACATAAATCCATGGCAAGTCTTGAATGGTTTTAAATGAAGTGGCTTTTTTTTTTTTGGCTGTGTTGGGTCTTCACTGCTGTGTGCGGGCTTTTTCTCTAGTTGTGGCGAGCGGGGGCTACTCTTCGTTGCAGTGCACAGGCTTCTCATTGCGGCAGCTTCTCTTGTTGCAGAGCACGGGCTCTAGGCGTGCGGGCTTCAGTAGTTGTGGCACACAGGCTCAGTAGTTGTGGTTCTTGGGCTCTAGAGGGCAGGCTCAGTAGTTGTGGCACACGGGCTTAGCTGCTCTGTGGCATGTGGGATCTTCCCGGACCAGGGCTCGAACCCGTGTCCCCTGCATTGGCAGGCGGATTCTTAACCACTGCACCACCAGGGAAGCCCAAATGAAGTGGCTTTTCAATTTCTTAAGTTCACAAAAAGGTTCTGCGGGGGGAAAATGTGTTATTGCTAATCCTGAGTGTTTCAACAGCGACCTTAACCTGAAAAGCTCAAAGAGCATAGGATCAGGCAAATAATCGAGTAGCAAAGATCATCTCCCTCATGTCACAGATAAGAATGTTCAGGAAGTACAGATCTGTAGCTCAGTTTTACCCAGAATATCAGGTTCAGGTGAAGAGCTGGGTTCTGACTCCTGGGCACATATTCAAATCAAAGCACCAGCTGGTTTATTCATTCATTCGACCCGTTACTGATCAGTTGGCACCTGCCCTAGAGGCACAGAGATGAATCGAATCATCCAGGCACTTCAGACAGGCGCATTGTCAGGTAGTTTTTAAAAAATGTTAAAGACCTTAACTAGAGAAACTTTTAAAAACAATAATGTTCCTTTGCTGACTGACTGGGTAAACAATACATGGACTCCTGGATGAACCTTGAGGATCCTGTGCTGAATGAAATAAGCCAGGCACAAAAGGACAAACACGATAAGCCACTTATCTGAGGTGCCTAGAATTGGCAAATTCAGACAGAAAGTAGGACGGTGGTGACCATGGGCTGGGGGAAGGGATGGGACTGAGCTAACGGGGGCTGAGTCTCAGTTTGGGAAGATGAAAACATTCTGGAGATGGATGGTGGTGACGGCCACACAGCAATGGGATTGTACTCAAAGTCACAGAACTGAACACTCAGAAACAGCTACAACGGTAAATTTTAGGGTATGTACATTTTACCACAATTAAAAAAAGCCACACACACACACACACAAACCCCACAATAATGTTTGTGAATCTATCAGGTAACTGAACAAATTGAAGCTCTTTTTCCAGGAGCCGCTATCTGAACACAAAGCCTTTCAGCTCAGTGAATTGCTAAGTTGTTATGCTTCCAGATTCTACGCTGAAAGGAAAGTATTCCACTTTCTCTCGCCCAATTTGAGAGCTAGCAGTGCCCCATGGATCAAAAGCCACATGGAGGCCTTTGTGCCTGTGAGTCATGTGTGACAAGTTCTTACCCTGCACAATTAGGCAGCCGATGATGCTGACACAGAGTTCCACCACCAGGGAGAAGGGAGGCTCCCTCCGCCCGGCTGCCACAGAAGGGAAACTGCTGCAGGGCCCATGCAGAAAGAGACCCATTCCCACCCCGACCAGGGAAGCCGTCCTTTCATTTAAATTGCGTGTCACCAGCGACAGTAACTATTAACATTGGTCTAACAACTGGCATTGGAAGCTTCCTTTTAATACACAGAGAAGGTGTAACTGACCTCACTCAAGTAAAGAGACCAGGTCTAAGCTGCTATTCCAGGACACGCTACACATTTTACAGTTTTTATCACAATTAATTAGCATTTGCATGGTTAAAAGTAACTTTTGGCTTTTACTTTATTACATGTTCGCTTCCAGAAATGTTAGAAAATAAGAATAAGAAAGGGGAAGAAATAGCACTTAAAACTGTCACCTAGAAACTAACGCCACTTTGTAAATCAACTATACTGCACTCAAAACAAACAAAAAGACCCTCTATCACCTAGAGAGAACCACAACCTAGAGAGAACCACAACTAACACTCGGCCACAGCACTTTTAGCTGGAGCTTGCCCTCTATTCCATTTTCTGAAGTTCAACCCCTTGTACGGAATTTACCACCCTCCCCAGTTACAAATGCCAAGTGTGATCCAGAAGGAAGGCGGGGGTGACTTTCGCGGCATCTCACAGTCTGGAGGAAGGGGCGTCAGAGTCAGAATTCAGTTCTCCTCTGGCCGTCCACGCCTCCTGCCACTGCAGTAACCATGTGGACAGTTAAAGCCACCGCCAACCACAGCCAGAGCTGCTGGCTGAAAACACAACCTCCTCTGAGATGGTTTCCGTTATTTGGATGTTTGAGAGCCGGCCAGAGCCTGGCCTGGCCGCTGAGTGAACATCTGCGTGAGGGACCGGCCAGAGAGCCACCCGGCAGCTGGGGGCCATATGGGCAAGGAGCCTCCCAGCCAGCAAGGCTTCCCTGCACCCCCTCCTCCCTGTACCCCTCCTCCCCCTGCACCTCCCTGCTCCCCCTCCTCCTCCCCCCTCCTCCCCCCTCCTCCTCCCCCTGCTCCCCCTCCTCCTTCCCCCTCCTCCCCTTCCTCCTCCCCCTCCTCCCCTTCCTCCTCCCCCTCCTCCCCCCTCCTCCTCCCCCTGCTCCCCCTCCTCCTCCTCCCCCTGCTCCTTCTCCTCCCCTCCTCCTCCCCCTCCTCCTCCCTCCTCCCCCCTCCTCCCCTTCCTCCTCCCTCCTCCCCCCTGCACCCCCTCCAAGGATGGAGAGCAGTGCCTGGGCCTTCACAGTCCTTCACAAAGCACATAGTCCTAGGAAGCCACCATGCATCAAAGTCGACACTCCAGAACATTCTATCACAGTTTAACAATTCTGAAATCAAATGCAAATTTCAATGCTGTCAGCTAAACACATTTCAGTGACAGAACTGTCATTGCCACTGAATGAGAGAAACCGGTCACAGTTGTTCATCCTGTTGTCACTTCAGCTGAGCAATGTCCACTGTTGGTACCACACACACTGAGTTTACCTGCAATTTAAAGTGTCTTCAAAAAGATGACGCCAGGATTCAGCATCGAAACACAAAGTTCTTACAAACACTGCAAAGCAGGAGGGCTGTTGTAAACTCACTGTTTCATGGGACTGTCTGAAAGGCCCTGTATCATAGGCAATTGGCACTGTTTTTCTCTCTTTGCCACAAAGAAGCACAGCATAAAACCAAAGGAGTCCAAGAACCCTTGGTTCATGTCAAGCTTAGCATCTCAGTAATTTTCTCACAGAGCCCCCAGGCCTCAAGAAATAGCGGATCGTTCCACTGAGTGAGTAGTTAAGTCCAAACAACGCAATAAGCCTTTATGTTCCAACTTAGAGCCATTTGAGAAGATGAAGCACATAATTTGAGAGAAAACTATTTTCATCTTATTCTTAAACAACCTCACAATAACCCCTCAAGGTGAGCTCTCAACCCCCTTCAGAGATGAGGAAGTTGAAGGTCAGAGAAGTTCAATGCCTTTCCCAAGGCATCAGAGCTAATAAATGCTTCTGCCTTGTAATATGTGTCTTCCGGTTTTTTTGTTTCTCCTTTGAGGCAAGGACTGTCTTAGCCGTGTCTGCTTCAGCAGAACCTAGCACAGCATCTTGCCACAAAATAAAATAAATAGTTCTTGAATTAAATAATCTCTTCCAAAGAACTCCTCCGGTTACAGCATCTTTGGCATTTTGAGTAGCTAACTCTGCACTCGCCACGTTGAAGAGGATGATGAGAAAAAGATGAAGGGAAGAAAGGAAATGAAGGGAAGAAAGCACGGCTGGTGGCAGAGCCCGGACAGAGGTGGCCGAGCGTTACCAAGTGGAGACCCTCGTGGGTCTGTGAATTCGTTTCATTCTCCTCACGTGCCCTCCCCACATCCTGAGCCTGAGCGCGGGATGTATGGTTACCATGGCGCTGGCAGAAACTGTCCCAGGGCACGCACCCAGGAGAAAGCCTGGGCGGATTGCTGGATGTGACACGAGATGTGCCCACAGGCCCCTGTGGCTCTGAAATGACAGCACGTGGAGAAGCGGGGGCCAGAGAGCTCCTGAGACCTCAGGACCCATCCACGGGGAGCCATGTGTGGACAGAAAGCTCAGTAAACAGGACTGAACAGAAACCATCTGGGAGCCACCACTGAGCCCCAGAGTGGGCAGTCCCCGCACCCCTCCTTCCAGGCCCTGGGTCTCCCCCTGCCCCTCCCGATGCGGCGGTCGGGGCAACAAGGTGGCAAAACGAAAGCAGCCTGGCAGTGCCTGCTGTGACCTGGGCCTCTGTGGACACGAGTGTCCTCACACGTCACGCCCTCGGCGAGCGGCAGGGCACACGGCGGTCACGAAGGCAGGTGCTGGCCTGAGGTTGGACAGCCTGGTCTCGACCCAGAGCCTCTGAGTCAGGACTGTCCCCCTCACCTCTAATCCTCAAAGCCTTCTCACCCCCATGAAGAGGGGCACGCGGCAGAGCGGATCGACTGTCCTAGAATACGAAGCACCAACCTATTTCCACCTGCTCTCAGAAAGTGATTCCCATGAACGACAGGGCTGCCAGTGGACGGAAGGAACTGCCTGGCATGGAGAGCTGCCTGACCCCGGTGACGGTCATGCCACTGAAATATGACAAACACTTCTCAGGATATTTAATATCCAATTAGAATTTCATGTTATCTCTAATTAGCTCCAATTATCTTAAGAGGCATCATGAACACACAACTCCATGAATTTCAATTCACATTTATTTAAAAGGCATACACCGGGGGGTATTTTGGGAGAAGGGAGAGAAGAGTGGTCACAACACATAGTGATACATGTTGCCTTTCCAAAGAGTCTACTTTTATTTTCAGAGGGCTTTCATTCACCTCTAAACTTCTTAAATTGTGCAAGACACAAAGGGCGTGAAGCTCAGGTGACTGTGGAGTTTGAACATCCCTAAGACCCCTGAGCTCCAACGGCAGGTGCCTCACTTGGTCAGCGTTCCCCTTCCACAAGCCAACTGTCAATGGGGCTTTGGTGCACAAGCCATCTGCCCCAAAGGAAAGTCCCCAGGCTTCTGAGATCCTGCAACCCTCAGGATACCAGGTAGTGACAAGTACAGGATTTCCTACTTATTATCTAAGAAAACAACATTAAGTACTCCAAATAATATGAAGATTTCTATTTTGTCAATCTGTCATGGCTGGACTGGATCTTCTAAAGATGCTCAGGTTACTTTCTCTACCGATAACTAATGCAGGATGTCTCAGAGACCTGTATTAAATACTCAACATATTTCTTCTTCAGTGACACAATGCACCCAAAAGTAAGGAACCCACAAAAGAGAAGAAAGGATTTGCAAATCATATATCTGATAAGCTACCATAAAATAATAATGCAACTCAATAATTAAAAGACAAAAAATCCAATTTTTTAAATGGGCAAAGGATCTGAATAGACATTTCTCCAAAAAAGATATACAAGTAGCCAATAAGCATGAAAAGATGCTCAACATCACTAGACATCAGGGAAATGCAGGTCAAAACCATAGTGAAATACTTCATACCCATCTTAGTCTGTCATAACCAAATACCATAGACTGGGGGCTTAAACAACAGAAACATATTTTTTCACAGTCCTGGAGGCTGCAAGTCCAAGATCAACGTGCAAACACAGCTCAGTTCTGGTGAAGGCTCTCTTCCTAGTTTGCAGATGGCCGCCTTCCCACTGTGTCCTCACATGGCAGAGGGAGGAGAAGCAAGCTCTGGTGTCTCTTGCTGTTATCAGGGCACTAATCCCCATCATGAGGGCCCCACCCTCATGACCTAATCTAACCCCAGCTGACTCCGAAAGGCCCCACCTCCTAATATCACCACACTGGAAGGGAGGACTGCAACATGGCAATTTTGGGGGAAATAATTGGGCCCATGGCCTTACGTATTAGGATAGCTATAATAAAAAGACAGATAATAACAAGTATTGACAAGATGTGGAGAAATCAGAACTCTCATACACTGCTGGTGGCATTTTACAATGGTACAGCCACTTTGAAAAACAGTCTGCCACCTCCTCAAAGGGTTAATCATAGGGTTACCAAATGACCCCAATTCTAAATTTCACTCCTTGGTATCTGCCCCAAAGAAATGAAAACATACTTCCACACAAAAACTCATGCACAAATGTTGACAGCGACGTTATTCATAATAGCCAAAAAGTAGAAACAACCTTAATATCCATCAACTAATGAAAGGATAAATAAAAGGTGGCCTAGCCATAGGCCACAAAAGAAATGAAGTACTACAACATGGATTAACCTTGAAAACATTATGTTAAGTGAAAGAAGCCAGTACAAAACACCACATATTGCGTGATCCCATTTTTATGAAAAGTCCAGAATAGGCAAATCTATAGTGATAGAAAGTGGATCAGTGTTTGCCTAGGGCTGGTAGGGGAGTTGGAGGAAAATGAAGTGATTGCTAATGGGTGTGGGATTTCTTCTGGGGGATGAAAATGTTCTAAAATTGACTGTGATTATGGTTGTTCAACACGGTGAACATACTAAAGACCACTGAATTACACACTTAAAATGAGTGAATTGTATGGTATGTGAATTATATCTCAATATCTTTAAAAAGTAAGTAGTAGCTAACACCCCTGGAGTCCAGCTGAGATATGCCTTAGGAGTAAGGACCTTGCCCTTGAGTAAGACCTCTTCTAAACACAGTCTAATAAAATCTCAAACCAAGCCCTAACAAGATCTACAGGAAAGACGGAGTTAGAGTTTGAGCCCTGCCAAGTTAAAGTCTGTGCTGCCAACAGATCTGTACTAACCAAGTGCCACACCACACCTACATTGGCACCAAGTGATCAGCCAGTAATTTAATTGTCTGCCAAAGCAAGAAACAACACATTTCAGAGACTGACAACAAAATCCAGAGTCTTTAAAACATAGTAACACAATGCCCAATATTCAATAAAAAAAAAATCACTGGACATAAATAAATAAATAGGAAAAAGTTGAGAAAAAATAGTTAAGATAAATAAAATTTGACATGGTCTAGATGTTGAACTTAGTTGACAAAGACTTCGAGGCAGCTATTACAATCATATTTAAATCATGAAAAAAATGTTCAAAGAATTTAATAAAAACTTGATCTTAATGTGGAAACAGATAGGGAATCTCAGGAAAGAAATGGAGACTATATAAAGAACCAAGTGAAAATGTAAGCATGGAAAAGTACAATAACTAAAATGAAAAATTCACTGGATAATCTTAACAGCAAACTGGAGAAAGAGTCAGTGAACACTTAGACACAGCAATAGAAATTATCTAATCTGAAGAACAGAGAGAAAAAAAGGATTAAAGAAAAATGAACTAAATTCCAGGAACCTGAGTGACAATATCCATCAGCCTAATATAAATGTAATGAAAGTACCAGGATAAGAGGATGAAAATGGGGCAGAAACAATATTTGAAGAAATAATGACCAAAAATTCCCCAAATTTGATGAAAACCACTAACTCATAGATCTAAGAAGCTCACTAGACCCCAAGAAGGATAAACATAAAAAGAACCATGCCTAGGCACATCACAATCAAACTGCTGATACATAAAGATAAAATATTAGAAGTGTGGGGATTGTGGGGTGGCAGAGACACAGTATGTAGAGGGAACAAAGACTTTGAAAAAGATAGCTGCTTCCTCATTAAAACTACAGAGGACAGAACATAATGAAACAGCACCTTTAAAGTGTTGGAAAAAAATATGTCCAGCAAACATGTCCTTCAAAAACAAAGATGAAGTGGAGACATTTTCAAGTAAATGAAAGTGAGGGAATTCATTATCAGCAGACCTGCAGTATAAGAAATGCTAAAGGAGATCCATAAGGCTAGAAACCTGGAAGAATGAAGAATACCTAAAATGGTAAATAAGCAGGTAAGTATAAAAGACTCTTCTCTTTTTTCAAATAATTTACTTAAAGGACACATGCCTTTGTAAAGCCAAAGTTCGAACTCTATAAGGAGGGGTTTATAACATATGTAAAAGTAAAAGATATGATAATATACAAAGGGTTAGGAGCAGGTAAGTAGAATTATGCTGTTGTAAGTTTATCATATCTCCAAAGTATGCTCTGTGAAGAGGTACTCTAAATAGACCTGATTATTTAAGGATGCTACAGTTAGCTCTAGAGCAACACACACGCCCCTTGCAAAAAAAAAGCAGGGAGGGGATGAATGGAAAACAAATATCAACATGGCAGACTTTAACCAAAACATAACAAAAATTGCATTAAATGATCCAAAGTTAACATCCTCAGTGGGAGGAAGGCCGACATCATGAACCCCAGAGAAGATGCACTGAGAGGACAGACCGTCCCTTCTGTAGTATTCCTGCCCAAAATGTACAATCACGACCTGCTCGTGAGGAAACACCAGGCAACCCAAACTGAGGGAGGGACAGTCTGCACGTGTACACATCCAAGTGTCAAGGTCAAGGAAGACAAGAGAAACACCAGGCAGTGTCACTGACTGGAGGAGACTGATGCGACATGACAATTAAATTTAATGTGAGACTCAGAACTGTATTGGACTGGGGGCCAGAAAAAGACATTAGGGAAAAGCTGGTGAAATTGGAAGATCTGTAAAGTACTTAATAATACTGTAGCAATGTTAATTTCCTGTTGTTTCCTGTGCTATGGTTATAGAAAAATATTAACATTAGGGGAAACAACACTATTTTTTGCAACATTTCTGTAAGAAAGCTCAAATAATTTCAAAACCAAAAGTTGAAAGACGGTACTAAATGTAAATAGACTAAACAGGACAATTAAAAGACAGAGACTGTCATATTAACCAAAATCTAGAATAACCTAAATGTCCATCCAAAGTGAATTCAATGGTATATACCCAGCAATTAAAAGGAATGAACTACTAATATCTCAACAACATGGAAAAATCTCACAGATACTATGCTGAGCAAAAGAAGCCTGACAGCAAAGAGCTGAAACAAAACCCCTGAGAATTCTGGTATAATTCTGCTTATGTGAAATTCTAGAACAGGCAAGACTAATCTAGAACGACATCAATCAGATCAGTGGTTGCCTGAGTTGCAGTGGGTGTTGGCATGGAGAGACTGTAAGGGGACCAGGGGACTTTCCAGGGGAATGGAAATATCTTGATTCAGGAGGCAGTTGCATGAGTTTGTCCAAATTTATTGAACTGTACACTTAACAATAGATGAATTATATTGTATGCACATTATACTTCAATAAAGTTGATCAAAAAGAAAAAGTAAGGGAAATCCCTGGTGATCCAGTGGTTAAGACTCCACGCTTCCACTGCAGAGGGCACGGGTTTGATCCCTGGTCGGGCAACTAAGATCCTGCATGCTGCGTGGTTTGGCCAATAAATAAATAAATAAAAAGAAAAAAGGAAAAGAAAAAGTTGCACACACACTCCCTCCCCCATTCAGCTGTGGCAATACAGGGCAGCACGTGAAGAAACAGAGGGCAGAACGCGTGAAGCTTATGAGTTTTGAGGCCGCCAAGATTTCCCCCAGCCTCCAGATGCAAACAGCGTGTGGAAGGAAGCTCAGGACGTTTCTTCAGAAGCAGGCCTCCCAGGTTGCACCCATAAAAGCTAGATGCCACTTAAGGCTCTTCCTTAAGGACGATTAGCAGTGCACCTCAACAATCTCACTCGAAAGAAAACAGTTCAAAGCTGTCTGGCAAAGTGGAGACCAGGATTCTCCTGATTTAGTTACAGTATAACAAACTGTATCTGAAAATGCAAAGTCGCTGAGGTCAGATTACTGTGGAATTGACAGGTTTGTGTAGTTTATTAATGCCACGCCTAAATGTGAAAATAACACCAAGGTGACCCCTTCTCTCCAGACATAACCCAGCCTCAGATGATGTAGGCAGAGCTAGTCACTGGCTATTGCACAAGGGTGGTTTGCGAGGTTGTTTAGAAGCATAATTAGAGAGAACACCTGCTGGGCAGGGCTTTCTATGGGCAAGGCCCTGCTAAGTGCTTTCCATGTGTTTCCTTTAATCCTCTCAACGGCCTCTAACAGATGAAGAAACAGAGGGCAAGAAGGTTTGGGTGACTGGTTCAAGAGCACCTATGTGTGTGGTCACACTGCTGGTGATTTTGTGTTGTCTTTGTTTTGTTTCGTTTTTTTTTGGCTGCGTGGCTTGCGGGATCTTAGTTTTCCGACCAGGGAATCAAACCCGAACCCTCAGCAGTGAAAGCGCTGAGTCTTAACCACTGGACCGCCAGGGAATTCTCACTGCTGGTGAGTTTTGGGGCCGGGACCGGGCTCCTACTGGGCTGCAGAAGTTGATGTTTCAAGCACTGCACGTAGAGATTAGACGTCCTCTTTCATGATGAACACATTGTGTTCATGGTGATGATATTTTGTCTGACATACCTTCCAAGGCCAAGGCAGTGAAACAGGAAAATATAAAACGGAAAAAACAAAAAGCCCGGCACTCTAGTTATAGGATGTAACTTCCTTTTGATCCTTTGGGATAGGATTTTGCCTTACCAGACAAGCTTCCACAAAGTTTTCAAAGACTCTCTCCTAGAAATAGAGGAATGAGAGGACAGGTGCCACGTAGGAATCACTGTTGAGTCACCAGGGGCTGTGTCTCGTCAGTGGATTTGAAAAGCCTCTGGGTCACCTATCCACTCGGTACATCCTGCAGGGATGAACAGTGCCTCACAGTGGTTATAAGCCACTTTCACACACATCGTCTCACTTAATTCTACAACTTGGTGAGGTAGGCACTGGTGGGGTGCATTGTGAACCCCAACAAACAAATTACAAATGAGGACACGGAGACTTGTCCAAGGTCCCTGGGAACACAGGGGCAGTGACCCCGGACTTCTGATTCACAGGTGACCACAGGGGGCCGACCGTCCTCAAGCATCCGGGTCCAAGGTCTGTGGGACATCTGGTCTTTGCCTAGAATTTCCCACCTCAGTTCTAACTCTTAGTCAATAGATGGTCAGCATGGAGGTGACACTCTGAATACTCTATTTGGCAAACAACAGAAGCACATTTCCAAGGGAACAGCAAGGCAGGCACCAGGAAATGACAACAGGTCATCTTAGTAAACAGTGATCAATGACATTGACTTATGTCACCAAATCTAAGATGCCATTTATCTTAAAATGCACCATTATTCCATCCCACTAAGAGAGAAAAGTACTCCCAATTAAACACATTGATTTTAAGATGAATCCTACAACAAGGTCCTACTGGATAGCGCAGAGAACTATTCAATATCCTAAGATAAACCCAAATGGAAAAGAATATTTTTTAAAATTTATTTTATTTTATTTATTTTTTGGCTGCATTGGGTCTTCGTTACTGTGCATGGGCTTTCTCTAGTTGCGGTGAGCGGGGGCTACTCTTTGTTGCGGTGCACGGGCTTCTCATTTTGGTGGCTTCTCTTGTTGCAGAGCATGGGCTCTAGGTGCGCGGGCTTCAGTAGTTGTGGCATGCGGGCTCAGTAGTTGTGCCTCACGGGCTCTAGAGCGCAGGCTCAGTAGTTGTGGTGCACGGGCTTAGTTGCTCCGTGGCATGTGGGATCTTCCCAGACCAGGGCTCAAACCCGTTTTCCCCTGCATTGGCAGGCGGATTCTCAACCACTGCGCCACCAGGGAAGTCCCAAGAATGTGTGTGTATATATATCTATATCTATATCTATATATATATATATATTTATATATTTATATCTATATATATATATCTGAATCACTTTACTGTACAGCAGTAATTAACACAACATTGTAAATCAACTATACTTCAGTAAAATAAATTTTAAAAGATTATTAAGCTAGCTTTATGTTAAATTTCAAATGAATCCCTTAAGATGCATCCTGATCTCAGATATGTTAAAATGTGTCTTAGCATAGAGAACAGACTTGTGGTTGCCAAGGGGGAGGGGCTGGGGAAGGGATGGATTTCGAGTTTGGGATTAGAAGATGCAAACTATTATATATAGAATGGATAAACAACAAGGTCCTACTGTAGAGCACAGGGATATTCAATATCCTGTGATAAACCATCATGGAAAAGAATATGAAAAAGAATATATATATACACATATGTATAACTGAGTCACTTTGCTGAACAGCAAAAATGAATACAACTTTGTAAATCAACTCTATGGCTATAAAATAAATTTTTACAATGTGTCTTAGTATTGATGAAATACGGTAATCCATGACCAGCTTTCTCCAACTGGGGTGATAACCTTCTTAGGTGTCACTAGCTCATTAGTTTATCAACACTACTGAGTGCTAACGACGCTGATTGCCGGGGCTACTCCAGGGACCCACTCAGGTTGGGTCCTTCAAGGAAAATTCCAAGAGCCTGGAGCCGTGAGCCCACAACAGCGCCTTGTGAGAGCGGCTGTCACAGAGGTGAACTTTCAGATTTCCTTTGTCTCCTCACTGCCAAAACCAGCCGAGTTACACTCAGTCCTTCTGGACCAAACCCTAAGCAGGCACTGGAGCACCTGGGTGACGGCTCCTTGACACCTTCAATTTGTTCAGCAGAGAGTTAAAGAAGGGGGCTGACACTGACTCCGTGCAGGAATTGCCTTAATTCACACAACTCATCACAGTGGATTCTCAGAATAACCCTATGAGTTGGCCATTATTATCCCTGTTTAAAAGATGAAGAACAGGGCTTCCCTGGTGGCGCAGTGGTTGAGCGTCCGCCTGCCAATGAGGGGGACACGGGTTCGTGCCCCGGTCCAGGAAGATCCCACATGCCGCGGAGCGGCTTGGGCCCGTGAGCCATGGCCGCTGAGCCTGCGCGTCCGGAGGCTGTGCTCCGCAACGGGAGAGGCCACAACAGTGAGAGGCCCGCGTACCGCAAAAAAAAAAAAAAAAAAAGATGAAGAACAGGGAGCTCAGAAAAGCTCAGCAACCAGGGGGAGGTCTATCAGGTGTGAATGGCCGAGTGGGGATTCAAACCCATGTCCATCCACTTGCCCCCAAAGGCCACACGCTTTCCACTACATGGGGGACAGAAAGCAGGGAGGGCAAAGGCCTTTACAAGCCTGAAAATGACAGCCGTGCTAACCTGAAGCCTGGAAGGCTTATGCTGTCTAAACAACTGCACAGCAAACAACCACCCTTCTGCTGCAGGATGCCCCACTCTCAGGGGACCTGCCGGTCAGCAGTAAGGCCGGTCACCCCCCCCCCCGAGGTGGTCCCCTGCACTGCCCCAGCTGCACAGAGGGCCTCCCCTAAGATCTGCTGAGAACACAGCGTAACCAGCCACGTGCCTGGTAGGGAGGATGAGACGATGATCACGACGTAAGACAAAGTGTGAAAAGGGCCACACAGATGACCTCTGAACTGCAGCAGCCTGCAAGCTCCCAGCCAGAGAGGTCATTTCTGACAGAGGCGGGCAGGGGGCTGGCATCTGAGGTGCACCTTGAAGGACAGGCGGGGTCCCACAGGCAGGGGGAGGGGGAGGGCGCCTGGCTCACGCGGACATCGGGGAACGGGACTCCGGTTTGGCTGCAGCACAGAGAAGCAGAGGAGAGAAGCCGGGGAAGGTCAGCAGGGTGAGGACTGAAGGCTACTGAACACCAGAGCCAAGATATTCTATCAATTCAGTAGGGTCACAAGGAGTCACTCCAGGATGTTGAGCAGGGGACGGACCCAGGGCGGCAGGGTGACCGTCTGGGAGCAGGTGACTGATGTCCCTGGGGAGTGGACCAGGGACCAACAGCTGGTGGGAGAGCAGGGGCCCGAATTCACATCCCTCACATAAGGGCTCACGCCCAGGCAAGAGCCCCCAAACAGGATGCGAAATGGATAATAATTCCAAGGGATTTAAGGGAAACGGAGATAAGGAGAGATTCTCAGGAAAGGAACAGACGCCTTCAGAACAGCAGTGCTCAACCAGGGGCAATGCTGCCCCCAGGGGAGAATGGGCAACGTCTGCAGACATTTGTGGTTGTCATCACACCGGAGGGCAGGTGCTACTGGCGTCTAGTGGGTAGGGGTCAGGGATGCTGCTAAACACCCCGCAATGGATAGAACAGCCCCTACTACAAAGAATCATTGGGTCCAAACTGATCAACAGTGTCAAGGTTTAGAAACATGGTTTGGGGACCATAAGGAGAGGAAAGCGGTACCCATGTTCCACTCACCAGGCAGCTCATGAGCCCAAAGGCAGAGGAAGCACAGGGCTTTCTCTGCAGAGACACAGCTACTCACCAGGACCAGTACACACCTCTCCCCACGCCTTTCCTCTACATTCCTGCGCACTTGCTACGGCCAGGCCCGACAGGCACCGAGGGTGAGGACAGGAGCAGCCCCTGCCCTCAAGGCATCACCTTCCAGAAGGGGGACAAGCACAGAAGAAACACACACATGTGTCTGAAAATGCTTACGTGCTTGCACATGTCGCTGTGGTACAGACTGAAGGGGGCGCCTTTTTCCTGCACGAGCCGGGAGGCCAGCAGGGCACTCGGAGCAAAACAGTGACACGAGCTGACCTGTGTGAGCAGGACGGCCGCCGCTGCAGCAGGGAGACCAGTGGGGAGGCCGCTGGTGGTGGACTGAGCCAGGAAGCGGGGGCGGAGGGGGTGAGGAGAGGCCGGGGATCTGGGGATCCTCTGGGAAATTAGACATGTCAAGATCCACTGCTGCTGGGCTTCCCTGGCGCAGTGGTTGGGAGTCCGCCTGCCGATGCAGGGGACACGGGTTCGTGCCCCGGTCCGGGAAGATCCCACATGCCGCGGAGCGGCTGGGCCCGTGAGCCATGGCCGCTGAGCCTGCGCGTCCGGAGCCTGTGCTCCGCAACGGGAGAGGCCCCAACAGTGAGAGGCCCGTGTACCGCAAAAAAAAAAAGATCCACTGCTGGACTGAATGTGGGCCATGAGAGAAGGAGAGAACCCAAGGAGGATCCAGGGCTTACGGCGCGAGCGACTTGGAGGGTGAGATGGAGCAGGTCTAAGGGGAAAGGTCAGAAGGTCAGGCTGGGATGCCCCTCAGACCTTCTAGAGAAGGTGCTGCTTGAACAATCGAGATACCAGTCTGAAGGTCAAGGGAGAGGGGCCAGCAGGAGATGACGGTGTGAGATTAGCAAGGGCCTGTCGCCTGCAAAGCCAGTGGGTCCCCGCTTGCCAGCCCGAGGTCCCCTGTGGTCACAAGGAAAGTCTGGGACGACGTCCAGCCAGCAGAGGCGTTTGGTGGGGCGGAGTCAGTGGATTTGAACGCCTCTAGGTGGGAAAGCCTCTCCAGCACGCACTCGAGCCCGGCTCCACTGCGGGCTACCACCACCACCCTCCCGTCACCCTCCCCTCCGCTTGGCCCTGCCGGCTCCTGGGCGCACCGGACGGACCTGGCCTGGGGAAAAGGAAGACGCCCTCGGGGGATCCCCCCCCGTGTATTTAAAGCGTACTTCAGATTTGATTTTGCAGAGGTTACCTTTTTAAGAACAAGAAAAGACAACATGTCAAGATCTTGAGTGGTTTCCAAACGCAGGGAGTCTCCCGGCATCTGCTTAGTTAAAAGGACTCGTGTGAGACGGGGCCCTGCTTGACCCCCAACCCTACAAGCCCCATCAGCATCCTGAGAGCGTCCACTCTCCTTCCCTTCATAACAGCCAACGCTGAACACCCATCCCCTCCCGTCGGTGGTCGCTCCACAAACCGGGACCCTCCATCCCACGAACGTCACGCCGAATGGGATGCGGTTGACGCCCACGAGCGTCACTTCCTTCCAGGACTGGCGGGAACTCGCTGACACTGCTAACAGGAGCAGGGTGGGTTCCAGGTCCCCCCCTCATAGCTCGCAGCCAACGACGCCCAGCCCCGCACAGCCTAGCGCCCTGCACACCCAGATCCTCACCACCACTGCCTCTCGGCAACCACGCGAGAGGAACAGACAGTTACTGTTTCCACGTACAAGTGAGGCAACCGAGGTACAGAGAAGCCGGGTTACGTGGCTGGCTTCGGAGGGCCGGGCCACAGCCGCAGTGCCACCCTGAGGCCCAGCCTCTAGCGTCTTAGCTTCCCGCAGCCTGCGGACTCGGGGCATAAGCCACAGTGCCACCCAGGACCCTCATGCCATCTGCCAGCCCCTGCTCCCCAGCGGACAGGACATTTCTAGCCCTACGCTTAAATACAAAATCTCTTTAAAGGTTTAACTACTTTGATTGCAGCTCTTGTACGCCAGACAAGATCTGTATGAAGTATTTAGTAATTCATTACTCAGTTCCCCAGGAGAAACTTCCCAGCGAGCATGGGTGACGTACATAATCTTAGAGACGATTCCACAAAGGGAATCAACTTCCTTCAACCTCCCCCGGAGACAGGAACGCCATCATCTCTGGGTATCCGCTGGGAAGAGGAAGGGGGTGCCTAGCAGGAACAGAGCCCAGGGCTGCTCTGAGGCTTCTCCCCCAAAGTCCCCTCCAAAAGGGGACACAGTGAGACCCGGCAGCGAACAGGGTCACCCCGAGCCCGTGTCAGAAAAGCTTTGTTCTCGCTTCTTTTGCTCTCCCAGCGGGGCTCAGAGCAGATCTACTGACTGGACATTCCAGATAACTCGGATGTGACCTTCAGGGGCTAAAGTCTGTAAACCAAGAACTTCTCAAACTGAAGCCAAGACCTCGGGAAATCCACCCCGACCCTTTATCCATTAGTGAGACAGGAGTGACCCTGGAGGGGTTAGCATTTCTGGGGCTCAGGGACCCTGGGTGCCCCCCAGGAACTCAGGCCCTGGCCCCTAAGTCACCAGCAGCTGGACACAGGGCCTCGAGCCATCCTTGGGAGGCCGACTAACCACAGGGGCCCCTCCGGGCCAGAGCCCAAAGCCAGGAGCACAACCTGAGCCTCCAGCTGGCCCACAAGCCCTGCCTGCAGGCCTGCAGGGGGTGAAACAGTAACTCTGTGAAAGCAGCCCCGCTGCCCCTCCGCCACGGCCCCTCCGTCGGGAACGGACGCCTTTGATTGGCTGCCCCCCCCACCCCCAGGCCTGGTCCACAGCAGAGGGATTTCCAAAACGGAACCAGCTAGAGCTGTTTGAAACAACAGACTGTTAGAACTGGAAGGGCCTCCAGGGCAATCTAATCCCAAGCCCCACATGACGGGAGAGACAACTGAGCCCCCCAGAGGAGATGCTACAATGCACCCCTCCCCCCAGTACACCTCCCCTTGAAACCTCACACAAGAACAGGACATACAGGCGGGCTGGGTCCTCCTGGGCTTTGGAGGGTCGGGGTGCAAAAAGAAACACCCCTGTGTCTGAGAAAACACCCCTGTGTCTTTAGGGCCTGCACTTGCTCCCAAGGGGGCCCTGGGGCCCTGGGCTGGGCTGGCGACAATTACAGTCAGCATGAGGGTCTCGGTGGCAAGGCTTGAGCTCCCTGAAACTTCTGTGCCTGATATTTGGATGGCTCAGGGGAGATCTTCCCCCAGGACCAACCAGCTTCCAAAAAGAGTTGGGAAGGAAGCCCCGCGGGCAGAGGCTGGGAGGAGAGAGGCTGTAGAAAGTCTGGAGGAGAACTCAGGCCGCACAGCTGGGAAAGACCCAGCTGCAACCACAGGGGCAAGGAAGTCTGCAAACGCTGCCCAGCGGCCAGCAGGGCGAGACCAAGAGCCAGTGGGTCAAACTGGGATGAGGGGGTGGAGGCTTAAATTTACCCAGGTAAACAGAGCCCACTGGGGGGCTGGGAGGAGTGGGCCGTGACTGCCAAGGCTGGCCAGACTGGACCAAACTGCAGGCCCACGGTCCCAGCTCTGCCAACTCTCTGCCTGGGGGAGTGGACGGTCACCCCTCAGAGATGGGGAGAAGGTGACTTTTTTTTTTAACATCTTTATTGCAGTATAATTGCTTCACAATGGTGTGTTCATTTCTGCTGTGTAACAAAGTGAATCAGCTATACGTATACATATACATATATCCCCATATCCCCTCCTTCTTGCGTCTCCCTCCCACCCTCCGTATCTCACCCCTCTAGGTGGTCACAAAGCACCGAGCTGATCTCCCTGTGCTATGCGGCTGCTTCCCACTAGCTATCTGTTTTACATTTGGTAGTGTATATATGTCCATGCCACTCTCTCACTTCGTCCCAGCTAAGCTGGGAGAAGGTGACTTTTACCATGAAAGGTGGTTCAGATGGAAAACGATAGGGCCTTTCATCTTCATCACAGTGTCCGCTCCCAACCCCTCTGCTGGATTTCTCTGGACTGCTGGAGGCAGTTTGAAGACACTTAATAGAAACCAGCCAGGGATGCCCCTGGGGTGAGGATGGGGAGCCCCCATGTCCTCTCCTCACTCGGGGTTTCTAGATCTGCTATCGTGAGTCTTGAGAGACTTGAAGGGGCTACAAAAACAGCACCAACCGACTAACCACTGAAAACTCTGGGGACCATGCTCAGGTGTGGGGATGGAGCACGGGGGGCGTCTGAGGACCTGTTCGGAAGATGATGAGGGGATGAATGACAGGCAGGCTGGAAAGGAGCTTGGGAGCACAGACCAGAGCGGCGAACAGGAAAGCTTCGTGGGCTTACTGGTGCTTACTTAGGAGGCGGCGAGGCCTAGCACTTCATGTACAGCCCCCTCCCCTGCTAGACGTGCCGGCCGTGGCCATCCAGGACCCGCAGAACCACCCCAGGAGTGAAAATTAGAACAGGCTCGCCTGGGCTCCTGTCCTTCTTGAAGAAGAGCCAACAAAAAACCTTCCAGCTGCCGCCAGGGCAAGACCAGGGTGAAATACGCAGGTGAAGCACAATCCCAGATTTTTTCTTTTCACAGCATATGGCTCCCAGCAATTTGGCTTAAGCTTTGGGCATAGAAATTTTTTTTTTCAGAAAACAGTTGTTTCAAGCCAACAAGACACCCTTGGAGACATGAGCACGACCAAAGGACACGAAGAGGCCTGCTTTTGGGCACACGGAGCAGACGCCTGCTCACACAGTCATACTGGAATACACGGGAAGTCGGGGCCTGGGAAAGCAGGGCCGGCTCCTGCTTCCCGGCAGGCAGACCCCAGCAGGTCCCACGCCCAAGGGCTGGTTTTCTTTAGGAACGGAGCGGGGCTGCCCTTAGGTCCTTATCCACACGTCACCTCGGTAGGTGCTTTGCTCCACAAACTTCCTTCCCTGCGTCTGCTCCACCTGCGCCTTTTGGGGCGGGGACCTGGCCCCAGTCTGCCTCTGGCCTTGGGCCCCGGACTGGACCTCCCCCCAAAGAGCGCAGCCACATCACTCCTCCCGCCAGCGCGCAGAGGGCTCTGAGCACTGCCTTTCCTTCCCAGGAGACGCACCTCCTTCCTCCTGCTATTTATAACCACAGATCTTCTGTGTGAAGAGAGAACAGATGCTATTTTGAAACAGAGGAAACCACCACTCAGCCTTCCACGTTCCACAGGTCGGCGGTTCTGCCGGGGGACGCGCGTGTGTTCCTGGCGGGCGTGTGGGCACAGGCTCGGGGCCGGGCCTCACTCACCCACGCCTGAGATTGGAGCCTTGCCTTTGAAAAGTAAACTGCACTTATCACCATCAACAGGAGGGCCGGGGTCCAGGAAACGGTCCTCAGTTTTCCCAGAGTGTGCCCGCTGTGCCCTGGCCCTTATGTTGCCTTAGGGCCAGCCTCAGGAGGGGTCACCCTAAGCTTCCAGCCCTGTGCCTGCCTGAGTGCTGGTGTTTGGCCAGGAGCGTGACTCTGCCCACTGGAGTTTTCCGCACCCATGCTGATGGCATGGCATCACAGCTCTGGCAAGTGGGCACTTCCTTGGCCGCTAGACTGGTAACACGATCCTGGCCTTTCTCCTCCAGGTACCAGGCTGAAACTCTGCCCAGGGCTGAGGCAACTGAAAGCTGTTGCCAAGCAGCCAGGTGGCAAAAGCAGTGAAGAAGGCCCGGGGGAAAGTGGAGAGTAAGTTCCCCAGAACACCTGGGTCACCACTCAGCTCCCTTCTCTGTAAAACAGAAGCAGTCCCGCTCCAGGCAAGTGGAATGGTCTCTCACGAAGACTTGCAGGATGAGAACCTCTAGGAACGGGGGCTCTAACTAGATTGCGTGGCCAAATGTCCCCCGAGGCTCCACGAGGAGGTGGCAAATGGCCACCCCGCACCTCTCCCGGCTGGGATGGAAGAGGCAGGGCGAGCGGAGGCGCAATGAAAGAAAACAGAAAACTAGGAAGACCAGCCGGAGACCTGCTCGGGCTTAGGCAGGAATCCAGGCACCAAACTAGCACTGCTCGCGGGGGTTAAAAGAATCCAGATGCAGCTCTCGCCACAGTCTGGCGGGCGCGGGGCGCAGACCCCACCGCGGACCCCAGCTGGGCCCGAGCGAGCCGGGAAAAGCGCGCGGGAAGCTCGGGGGCTCGCGGCGCGCGGACGGGCCGGGGCCGAGCCTACGCGCCCGGGGGCGGCTCCCCTCGGCTCCGCGGTCGCCGCCCGGGGACCGAAAGCGGCGACACCCGCCCGCCAGGAGGGCGGGGACCCTCGCTACCTGCCGGCTGGGGGCGGCCCGGGCGCGGCGAGAGCCCGCGGCCCCAGCTTTGTTCGGCGGCGGGGACCCCTTCCCCTGCGCGCCCCCCGCGCCGCCGGGCCCCGGCCCCGCAGACCCGTCCCGGGCCGAGCTCGCGGTCCCCGGGCGCGGGGGGTGGAGGGGAGGCCCCTCCCGGACCCCACCTCCCCGTTCCCGATCCGGGTGCCCCGGCCGGCCCGCGGGCGCAGGGAAGTTGGGCGGCGGGGCGCGGGCTCCCGTTTCCCGGCCGCCGCCAGGCTTACCTGCGCGTCCGCGGCTTGTCAGGCCCGCGGGCTCCGGCTCGCTCTCCGCCCGGCCCGGCCCTTCTAGCGCCCGCGGGGCCGGGGCGGCCGGGGACGCCGACTCTTCGCGCTGCGCTCCGGTCCCGCCGAGTGTCCGCCCGGCCCCGGGGGTCGGCCGGTCGCCCCCGCGGAGCCCGCGCTCCTTGCCCCGAGGGCTCCCGCGCGGCGCCGGGTCCGAACCGATGGGCGGAGGCGGGGCGCGGGCGGCGGCCAAGCGGAGGAGGCCGGGCCCTGCGCGGGACTCGGGCCGCCGGCTGCGCGCTCCTCTCCGCCGCGGCCGGGAACTTGGGCCCGAGTTGGCTGCGGCGGTGGCGGCCGCGGCTCTGAGTGTAGGGCCGGCGCCGGCCGGCGGGTCCCGGGCCCCGCGCTCCGCCCCGCGCCTCCTCCCCGCCCCCGCCCCGCCGCGCCGAGCCAACCCGCCCCCGGGGCTCCTCGCGGGCGGCACCCGGCCTCGCACCTGCCTC
This sequence comes from Hyperoodon ampullatus, assembly GCF_949752795.1. NCBI lineage: Eukaryota > Metazoa > Chordata > Mammalia > Artiodactyla > Ziphiidae > Hyperoodon > Hyperoodon ampullatus. The sequence continues at coordinate 100,858,087 of NC_136924.1, read as the reverse complement.
CGCTCCCCGCGCGCCCGCTCCTCCGCGGGCCCCGACCCCCGGGCGCGCGTGGGAAGTGCCCCCCGAACCCTCCGCACACCCACCGGACCCTTCGCCGGAACTCGACCCGGTCCTCCGGGAGCACCTGGGGTCTCACGCGCCAGCAGCCCCCGGGGCGTCCAGCGCTCCTGCGGGGAGCCCCCAACTCAGGGACTGCGGGGCTGGAGGCTCTGGGACTCACGTAGTAGCTTTTCTACCCACATCAAACTATCCTCCTTGAATCTCCCCAAGGAGTGGAGTGATCTGTTATTTCTGCCTCACAAACCCGAGCCATTCCCTCTGGTCCTGGACCCCTTTCGACAGCACCCAGCAGAGCCATCCCTGGGACAAGGAACGCTGACGCGGCGCGGGTACACCAAGAAGGGTGCTTCCACATGGGAAACGCGCGCTCCCATCGCTCCTGGGACAGCGTCCGGCCTGAATCAGTCCACAGTCACTGACGGGTGCCTGAAAAGTCACTAGAGGCTCGGCTGAGACCGATGTCCCCAAGTCTGGGTAGTGCACCCTGGGTGAGCTGCCCCAGAGGGAGTAGCCAAGGTCCCACGGAGGCAGAGCTCCAGCTCCAGCCCTGGACCCTATTCCAGACCCCAGCAACAGGGCACCAACCAATGGGGCCAGCATGGTTTGAGGCCGGCCCTCCAACTGCTTTTTTTTTTTTTTCCAAAGTTCTGAACCCCCCCAACCTTCTCTTCCCTGAGTAGGAGGTCGCTCTGCTAAAGAAATTGCCTTTGAATGCAGTACAGTGAGAAGAAAAAAAAAAACAGTAGCAGTAATCGAAGGCTTGGCCTTTTTAAATTAGTAACTGAACAGGGTGACCACCTTCCCCTTTCAGTGGGGGAAGGGACCGCGGGGGGCGGGCGGTGCTCAGGGAACGAGGGACCAGGAGCCCACCGTATTGGGCTGGCAATAAGGAGCTATTGTCCTCCGGGTTTTACAATAAGGAAAGTAAGAGCAGTTTTAGCAAATACCAGACTAATTAGAGGGAAAGTCTTGCTTGGAATTGTGCCGTCTTGGCCGGAGGTGCCTGACGACTCTTCTCACCTCGCAGTGAATGGGGTTCATGAGACCAGGTCCAGCAACCTGAAATGAATGGCCTATAATTGCCATGCCCCCCCGCCCCCTTCACGGAGGGGAACTAGTTCAAGGCTTTATCTTTGGGGACAGATGAAACCCAGAGGGTAGCTGGCCTCATGCAGGATGAAAGCTTTGAATCCACCTTGTCAGATTACAAATAGGCTCAGTTCCTCTCCTCCTGAGAAGAAAGCATCGGCTCTGGGGTTAGGGTCTTTGCGGGAGGTCAAGGGAAGGCCTCATGCAGGAGGCCCTGATCATTCCAGAATGCAAACTGGGAGAATTTGGGGATTCACTTCACACTCACATTTCTTGAGCCCTAAACACAGATGGCTGAGAGCAGTTCCCAGCCGCAGGAAGTTTAAAGTCTAAAGGAAGGAGCACAAGAACGGGCCACTTTGCTTGCTCCCCACCCCCAGCTGACCACCCAGGGGGAGGGCAGGCGACAGCAACCCCAGCTGTCCCTGGAGTGGTCCTGCACCTCCCACCTCCATCTCGGTCCAAGATGAGTCAACAGTTGTGGTCCAGCGAGGGAAGCTGCAGCCCGCCCCCCAGGAAAGGAGCGTGTGGCTGAGTAGCTGGGAAAGCATTCACACGAGGAGCCCCGAGTCCTGGGCTGGATTCCCAAGGGAAGTGGTGAGCGCCCCACTGCCTGAGTCAGCCCGGAGATGAGAGCCGATGGGACTGTGGACAGATCTTGCCCATGTTTTGTCTGTGATTGCTGGGTGGGGTCTCTTGCCTTCTCCCCCAGATAAAACATACCCTGCCTTGGCATTTGTGGTTTAAACAAAGAAAGAGAAAGCAAGGATTTGGACATATGGAAATTAGTAAAGACTCCTGCTTTTTATTGGAGACGCTATTCCCCCATCCTGGTCATGCCCTCACAGGCCACCAGCCACATTGGGAGGCCCCTTCCAAGCCAGAACAGCTAACGAAACCCCATCAGAAAGAGACAGGAGGAGCCAGCCTGTCGGGGTATTAGGTCTAGGGCTGACCCCTGCCCCTTGGGCTGTGCATGCTGAGGGCAACCGTTCCCTTTCCATCCCAGCCCCGGGAGGAAGTGCTTCGGGGAGCGCGGCTGCTCCAGATGGAGGAGGAGAAAAGCGCCCTGAAGTGGGAAAGTCCTCCCCCCACCCCAGTCTGCTTCTCTAGCCCTTTCTAAGGGTTTATAGGGATGCACAGAAAATTTCTTGGGGGCACCAGCCTGATGAGCCTTTGAAGCGAGAAGACAGAGAGGCAAAACCAGTAACCGCTCTCCCAACAGCTACTTCATAGGCACATTGCCTGTGCCATTCGGTGTTCATTTTGTGCTTCTTATCTGGATGCCTTTCTGAGAACGAGGGCTGACAAAAATGGTAGATTCGGACCCAAATGTCCAGATACCATCCATAGATTCCCCCACGGCCTCAACGGTAGCTGAGACATTCTGGGATGTGTGGGTCAGGGGAATTCTAAGCGCTGAAGGCAGCAGGTAAGAAGAAAATTCTGCTGTCATGAGCTCGAATCTGGCTCTGCAGTTGACTTCTTGGGAAAAAGTTCACCCCAAGAGGCCAGCAGCCCAAGGAATCTGTATAAAGGCAGAAGGAGGCTAAAGTATTGACAGTTTCAACTGCTGATACGTGCAGAGTTACGTTTTATCTTGCTTGAGATCCATCAAATGAGGACGGCTCCGCTCACCGCACTTGGAGGGGTCTCCTGTAACCAGTTCTCCCCAAAGAGAGGCCAAGTGCCCTACAGCGTGAGATCTAACGAGGGTGCTGAGCAGGGGGCTCCACGTCAGCCCCCCCGGGAAGTCCGGACTCACTGCCTGTGGGATCTTGGGCAAGATGCCATCGCTGTCTCTCGGCCCCGGTTTCCTCATCTGCAAAGGAGTAAGACGGCAGCCTGCCTGGGGGAACCTGAGGACTAAGTCAGGCAATTCAGGTGAGGAAACCGAGAACCACGTCTTATATGTGGTACACACTCAATAAAAACTAGTAACAGTATTACTACTCCAAAGTAGACAGGGCCTGAGTTCGTTCCCATTTGGACAATCTGCTGTGGCTCTCAGCCCTTGAACTCCTGGATCTTCATCCCCATTTTTCTCCTACGAGAAGACATACAGGGCCCTAAATTGTTCCTTGAATGAATTACTGCTTCACAAATATGTAGAATGAGGCAGCTGAAGGTGTCACTAAAAACTGGCAAAATCCGGAGACCCCAGCCTCCATCAGCATCACCTGCCAGGGCCCCAGCGTGCGTGGACAGGAAGCCCTCGCGGGCGGGGCCCCAGGAATAAACTGCTCCAGAGTATGGCCCAAAGGGAGGCCCTGTTTGGAGTCGCCACGGACACGAAATGCTACCTCCCTTTTGAGATGCCAGTGTCCCCATGTCCCCGTTTCCCCTTCTCAGCTTTGACTGAAGTCCTTTTGTGTGTTCTGTACGGACGGATGTAGGAGGACACAGGGACACAGTGCCCGTGTCAGGAGGTCTGCCCTCATGGTGGGGCTGGGGGCCGCAGAGGGGCACACAGCCAGGTCAGGTGCCCCGCTGTAGATCCCGGTGCCCTCAGGACGGGGTGGACCCTGCGCAGGTCACCTCCTCTCTTGGGGCTGCAGTGTCCTCGCTAACCTCACAAAGCCAAGACTGGGTCAAAGGGAAAGGGAAGCGGCTGGAGGTGTGGGTGGGAGACGAGACTCTGACCCCACGACAATCTCATTTTGAGGGTCAGTGGGGCGGTCAAGTGTTGACGGCAGGAAACAGCGACCCGGAGCGGGGTTAGAGGTCGGGGTGGCTGGAGACGCAGCTCCAGCAAACTGAACTGATAACTATGAAAGCCAGACGGCCAGGGTCAAGGTGGGAGGGGATGGAGCCTTGGGGATAATCCCTGGGAGGAGAGCCCCAGGCAGGGGCCCTGGGGTCAAGTGATGTGCTCTTCACAATATGGCCCCTGGACACGCTTGAAATCAGAAGAAAAGTGAGGCGGGTGAGAAATTCCTGGTGTTAGAGGAGGGGGCCAGGAGCTCCGAGGGGTGGTTAGCGGTCCACGCCCTGAGGGGCCTTCCTCCCTCCTCTCCTGGGGATGTTGAGTCTTGTGACCAGAGGGTGTCTCACCATCCTCGGGCTCCGAAATTGCTGCTTGGGAGGCTTCCTAGGGCCCTGGTGGGTTGGATTGCGGGTTCATCAGAATCTCCCAGGAAAGACTGTTACAAACACAGACTCCCAGGCTTGCACCTCAGGCCTTCTGAGGAGGTGTGTCTGTGGTCTGTACTTTTAAGGCCCCACAGGTGATTCTGGTCCTTAGCTCAGTCTGAGACTCGGCCACAGGGTCCCATAGGTCCACACCCAGCAAGCCTGAGAGGAGAGGAGAGGCGCCCTGGCTCCCAGAGGCCCAGGAGGACAGCAGGGCGGAGGGGAGCCCACCTGGGTCCCCAGCCCGACTCCAGCCCACCTTGGCCTTGGCGATGCATCAGTCGAGACTGGGCTCCAGGTCCACCATCACCATGGTGTTTGCGAGTTAACTTTCGCTAAATGGTACTAATGAGGATGAAAAGGAAATCCACAGGAAATCCAATCATCTCCTGGTTAAGTAATGCTTTGTCCCCGGACCTATCATTATCATCAAAAGCATTTATAAACTTCTGAATTCCACCTTCTGAGCTGGGAAGCTTTGCTGGCAGTTTCCTGGCTGGAGCTTTTGTTTGGCTTGAGAAAAAATGGTTATACCACAAGAGGCGAACAGTGACACATGGGAATATATCATCGTAATGGACAAGAGTTACATCAGACAATGTGAAATTTTAAGCACTTAGCCCAACACCCTCCCCTGTTCTCTGATCTTTTTCACTCTGTCTACAAGCCTCTGGGTCCTAATACATAACTAAGTTCAGCACCTGCACTAACCCTGGATGTCCTTAAACAGGCTGATCAATGAAAACAAGTCACAGGAAACAGCAATCAGCTTCAACACTAATTAGACTCTGGGGATTCTGCCTTCCTAGAGGCCCTTCTTGAGACTTCATGCTCTGGCTATGAAGACAGTGAGAGAGAAAGATGATGAGCAAAGAGACTGAAATTATATTCAGTGATTCCTTTCAAGTTTCAACCTTGGGCCTTAAACACCTCTGATTCTAAGAGAAGAAACATAAAAATGCCGTTGGCTTTGAGAGACTTGTTGGTGGGCTGGAGGGGCTGACCCGTGTTTCCCAAACCTGAGTGGGTGGGAGGGAAACTGATAAGGAGAGAACAGAGTGGGAGGTGACCGCCCGGGAGGGGAAAGTGCTGGCTGGTGACCTCACCCCCTCCTTTATCAAACTCCTAACCGCCCTCCTCCCCCCAGCCCTGCTTCATTTCCTTTTTGCCTTTCTTGTAGCCTGGTAACCACACCTGTATCCCGTCGGCTGATTTCATTCGTGGGCTGCCATCTGGGGTGCATTTTAAGCAGGAATTTCTGGAAACAGAAGAGCTACCAGACCCACAGCAGATTCTCCAGGGGTGGAATTTCAGGCACCGCGGCATCTGGATGGAGGAGATGCTTCAGGGCCCCGGGGGTAGGTGGGACGCTGGGAGCCTTCCCAGTACCTTCAGATCTCAACACCCAGGCGGCCGCCCACCTCCAGTTCGCTCCCCAAGGCTCTGTCAGGGCTCCCCCTGTCCCAGCTGGTGGCAGGCAGCCAGGAGCTGCTAGCTCAGCTTTTCAGTTTAAATGTCCACCTGGGTTTGCAGTGAGTGACAGGGACACGGTCTCCGGAAGCTGACAGAGAAGGCCCAGGTCATCGAAACCCAGGCCTGGCAATCCAGGGTCCCCAGGAATTTCACCCGCTGGGATGGGTTTTGAGTGTGTGTTTCAAAGATGCCTTCATTCTAACAGTTAAAGGTTCAGACCCGACCTGGTCACCATCAATATTTTAAAAGCCTCTCCTTTTGCACTTAGAGAACCCTGAGCGTGGCCGCTATGACAGCCACCCGGACAGAGGACACTCTTGCCCCGGCTATGAAGCACGTACGTTTTGACTTAGGGCCAAGCCCTGGCCCGAGAGCCTTTGATGTGGGGAGACAGAGATGAATCAGGCGGGTTGGCAGTTGGGCCAGAGAGAGGGAGGGAGGGGTGTTTCTCTCTGGGGAGGAGTTGGCTCAGAGCTGCCGGAGGAGGGCAGGGAGGGCCGGAGCTGGGGGGGCCTGAGCAGGGGTGGCCCGAGGGGGGCGAGAGTGGGCAGCCGGCGGGCGTGCTGGGAGGGCCTTGGGTCAGCCGCCAACGCCACGGGCTGGAGGGTCCCCACCAGCCGAGTGGAGTCCTCACTGCTTGAAACAAAAGGGTGAACTCTCAGCCTTGTCCCCTGGGGGCCGAGGGAAGACCGTCACCCCCAGTGAGGGAGGGGTGACAAGGAGGCCCCTCACTGCCCAGGACTGGCCTCCAGATTCCCCGCTACCGAGAGGTGGTCCTAAGACCGACAGTGCTGGAGATGGTGCATCCTGTCCTGTTCCGCACGGACGGCCCCATCGCCCCAGCCCAGCCCCACGCCGGGGCCCAGCTTTAACCGCAGAGCCCAGTCTGACTTTCTTTCCCGTCTCAGTGGGCTCGGGAGGGGCTGGCGGGCTGGTAGCAATAAAGGATGTTTTGAGCAGCTGAAGCCACAGGCAAACGCTCAGCTACGGACAAGCTGTGGGGCAGCCCCAGGGCACCAGCCCTCTGCTCATTGCCCAGGGCAGCCAACAGGAGGAAGGAACCACCTGGGCCGTGTTCCTAACCAAGGGAGACGTTCATCTGCTTGCAGCCCTGGCCCGGCCAGCCCTCCTCGCCCTCCAGTAGCCCCCTGGGTGTCCCTCCACCTTCCTCGGGGCCCTGGTGCGGTGGTCGGGGAGGGAACACCCTCTCCAGCATAAGAACCACTGTTTGGGAAGCGCAGACCCTGGAGCCCGGCTCTTGGGAAAACCTTCCAGATTAGGATAGTTCCCATGGCAACGAGTGAGGGTGCTTTATCAGTTACACCGTGTCACAGGGATAACTGTTAGCTTTTATGGATTTTCCACTAGTATGTGGTGCCAGGAAATGTGTGCAGGGACACCTGCTCGGTCCAGAGATTATATTGTAACAGCGTCAGAACAGCGCTGACCAGTCCTAATGGAGCACGAACCGCGAGCTGAGGAATGTGACCCTTCTGACGGCGCTCTGAGGACAGCACCCTTGTCGTCCCATCTTGCAGGTGAGAATGCTGAGACCCAGCGAGGCCAGGGGGACCCAGGTCAGGCCTCACCTGTCCCCAGGTGTACAAGAGCCAATGTGGAGACAGAGGCTTCTCCAAACTCCGCCCCAAACACCCCAGGTCTCCATCCCACGCCCACCATCACTCAGGGGCGGGAGTCACCCTGGCCCAGTTCTATAAATAGCGGTGGGGGGTGGGGGCGGGCTGGGCTGGAGACCGTGGGACAAATGCAGACGATAAAGTGCTTTTCTGCGTAATCTGTTCAAGCTCACAAGGAGGCAGGAAACCAATTTCCCCCAAACCAAGAAAAAGGGCAGTTCTCTGGCCCCTGGGGCTGGACACATGATGCTTTTAATAAAACAATTCTGGGGCGGTACCTGGAGCTCCGGGGAACGAGCGCTACCCGCCAAGCGGCTCAGGCCGGGTCAGTCCCGAGAAGCGGGAGGCTGCTGCTTCCTGTGCGCTGTGTCCCCTCCCGCCCCACCAGCCGGAGGCTGCAAAGAAAGCAAAGACCCACTGGATCCCAGGGTGGGAGGCTCCCCCTGGTGGCCCCGTGGACCCCCTTGCCGGTGGCCCCTGGGGTCTTGACGGGAGGAGGGAAGGAAGCAGAGGTTTGTACAAGTCCAGAGTCTGCCATAGGAGAGGCCGGTGCACTCCTGGGCGTGAACCCAGGAATTGAGAAGATGCACCGGGACCCTGAGTTCACGAGAGCAGAGGGGTGGAAACAGCTCAGACATCCACTGACTGACGGAGGGATAAACACAACGCGTAGACACACCCAGTGGAACATTATTCAGTCTTAAAAAGGAAAGAAAATTTGACTCAGGCTACAGCATGGATGAAACTTGAAGTCGCTGTGCTCAGTGACATAAGCCAGACACAAAAGGACAAATATTGTGTGACTCCACTTATGTGAGGGCACCGAGAAGAGTCAAATACACAGAGACAAAAAGCAGAATAGTGCTTACCAGGGGCTGGGGGAGGGGCGGCAGGAGTCTTTACTGTTTAGTGGGGACGGAGCTTCAGGTGGGGAAGATGAAAAAGTTCTGGAGACAGATGATTGCACTACAGTGTGAATGTACTTAACACTATTGAACTGGACACTTAGAAATGGTTAAAATGGTAAATTTCATGTTATTTATATTTTACCATAATAAGAAAAAAAAAAAAAACAAGAAAAGAAAAAGAGGAAATGTGTCCATCCATTCCTGTGGGGAAAAACACACCTTTTTCCAGAGTCCTAAAAAATTTCCCAAATCACCCAATTTGTGTTGAAATTTCCTGGGCTTGACTCAGCCTAGAATGGAATCTAGGGGGAATACTGTCTTAAAGTCCACTCAGTTTGGAAGAATAAATTGGGAAGAATTCCTGTACCTGATGTGAAAACTTACAATATAGTTGGAGTAATCAAGGCAGCATGGCTTAATGGAAGGACAGACAGACCAGTGGAACAGGGTACGGAGCCTGGGAACAGACCCACACAAACATCCCCAAATGCTGTTGAAAAGCTGCAAAAGCAGTTCAATGGGGGGATGGTTGTCCCCAGCAGTTCAGTCTTTTTTTTTTTCCCAACATATTTATTGGAGTATAATTGCTCTACAATGGTGCGTTAGCTTCTGCTGTGTAACAAAGTGAATCAGTTATACATATACATATGTCCCCATATCTCCTCCCTCTTGCATCTCCCTCCCTCCCACCCTCCCTATCCCACCCCTCTAGGTGGTCACAAAGCACTGAGCTGATCTCCCTGTGCTATGCAGCTGCTTCCCACCAGCCATCCATTCTACATGTGGTAGCGGGACGAACAGTCTTTTCAGCAAGGGGTGCTGGGGCCACTGGGCACCCATAGGTTGAAAATGTGAGCCTCAACATCATACAAAAATCAGCGTGCTCATCACCAGCCCCTAGGAACACGCCAGTGAAATCCACGGTGAGGTGTCACCCCAGACCCACGAGAAGAGCTAAAATGCACAGAGCGACAACACCAAACACTGGTGAGGCTGTGGGAAGCTGGCTCTCCCATAAGTTGCCAGTGGGAATGCAAAATGGTGCAGCCACTCTGGAAAAGAGTCTGGCAGTTTCTTTAAAAACTAAACATACGCGCACCGTACAATCTGGCATTCGCACACCTGGGCCTTTATCCCAGAGAAATGAAAACTTGCACTCCCGCAGAGCCTGTACCTGGAAGTTCACAGCAGCTCTATTTGTAACAGCCAAGACTTGGAAACGGCCCACATGTCCCTCAACAGGTCAGTGTGTGAACAAAACGTGGCCCGTCCATACCACTCAGCGACCAAAAGGAACCAACACTGATCCGTGCAACAATCAGGGTGGATCTCAAAGACATTCTCCTGAGAAAAGCCATTCTCAAGGGTTACAGACCGAGGGGCTTCCCCGGTGGCGCAGTGGTTGAGAGTCTGCCTGCCAATGCGGGGGACACGGGTTCGTGCCCCGGTCCGGGAAGATCCCACATGCCGTGGAGCAGCTGGGCCCGTGAGCCATGGCCGCTGAGCCTGCGCGTCCGGAGCCTGTGCTCCGCAACAGGAGAGGCCACGGCAGTGAGAGGCCTGCGTACCGCAACAAACAAACAAACAAAAGAAGGTTATAGACTGTGTGATTCCATTTATGTGACAGTCTTGAAACAATGAGATGGGAGCAGAAGGGTGGGCCAGGCTACGGAGGGAGCATGAGGGTGACCTTTGTGGCCAAGGAACTATTCCATATCTTGACCAACTACACACACAATGAAATTGCAGGAGCACACACGTGCACACGCACATACACAGCCCGAGTACACCGGTGACACCTGAGTAAGGAAGGTCTGTAGGCTGTACCGTCAGTTTCCCGGTTTTGACCTGCTGTGTGAGATGTGACCATTGGCACAAACTGGATGAAGGGTATGAGGACCTTTCTGTGCTATTTTTCTAACTTCCTGTGACTCCATAATCATTATTTTTCAAAAGACTAGGAAAAAAATTCCACTCACCTCAAGGGACAAGGGATAAAGGGAAGTAAGTGCAGTGGGGCGTTGATGCCAGCCAGGCTCTGTCCATGGATCGTCTGGTCCAGCCGCCCCTGTGGTCCCATGAAGTCTGTCTTGTCCCATTTTAGGGACAAGGACACCAGGGCCCAAAGTGGAGGAACTGTGCTACAGACCAAGTCTGTGTGCCATCTCTGGGGAGCGGAAGCATCGTCGGGCAGCCTTTGAGACTGAAGAGGACCAAGGAAGTGGCGGGTTTGCCAGAGTGGCTGTCACCCCGGAAACAAGCTCCATCTCGGACTGAGCAGTTCATCCCCTTGGGTTCCTGTTGGATGTCATCGTGTGAGCGGGCTGGTGTCCCTGCCTCCTGAAGTCTCATGTCCTCTAAACGCCCCCTTTGCCACCACGCTCTCCAGCCATCAGCCCAGGGGGCCCTGACTGAAGGCTGATCTCAGCCTGGTGCTTGGCTGTCCCCTCAAGGAATGTCCCTGTTTCTTCCCACTGCTCCAAGTGCCCTCTCGCTGAAAGAGCTGGTGGTCCCACGCGGACGCCCACGGTCCTTTCACAGCTCTCAGCTCGTCTAGCCTCCATCCTCTTCCCTGACCTGCCTCCCCAGCACCCAGGGTGTCCCCGTGCTTCACCCTCAAGAATGTGCGTCTCCCTGGCACGGGGCGGGTGCTCTGGGTGCGCTCGCCCGACGAGTGATTGGGAACGTGCCACGGTGGCCTCGTGCTGACAGGAACCGCGTGTCTATAGGTTGGTCTTACCTTTGCCACCCGATGGCGGGTCCCTCAGCCGCCCAGTTCCTGCTCTCCTGGCCCCGAGCCCAGGACGCAGCTTTAAAGCAGCCACGAACCACGAGCCCCGCTCACCCCCTTGCTGGACGCACACCTTCACCCCTGGGTTCAGGCCTGACCTCCTGTGCCCCTGACACAGCACCCGCTGCATGCGATGTAGACGCACAGCTCCATCACTGGTAACACCCACTCCTGCACCCACACTGCAGGTGGCGCTCGGGCACCACCCGTACAGACCAAGCCCTATCAACCCCTGGAACCCGGCCCCGGTCCAGAATTGTGACAAGAGGAAAATTCCGGCATGCCCTGGTTGGGGGTCGGCAGACCACACCTCAGGGGCCAGATCCAGCCCACTGCCTGTTTTTGCATGATCTGCAAGCTAAGAACGGCGTCTACATTTTAAAGTGGTTGGAAAAAATTTTTTTAAAGAATAATATTACATGACACGTGAAAATTAGATGAAATTTGAACTTCAGCGTCTACAAATAGAGTTTCATCAGAAGACACACTTTTATCCACAGCCAAGCAGAGACTGTACGGACGGCAAAGCCTACCATCAAGACTTCCTACAAAATGAAAGAATGGGGCCCTCGTTTAAAAAAGTGGTTAAGGGACTTCCCTGGTGGCACAGTGGTTAAGAATCCGCCTGCCAATGCAGGGGACACGGGTTCGAGCCCTGGTCTGGGATGATCCCACATGCCACAGAGCAGCTAAGCCCGTGTGCCACAACTACTGAGCCCGTGCTCTGCAACAAGAGAAGCCATCACAACAAGAAGCCCGTGCACCGCAACAAAGAGCAGCCCCCCGCTCGCCACAACTAGAGAAAGCCCATGCACAGCAACAAAGACCCAATGCAGCCAAAAATAAATAAATAAAATAAATAAATTTATTTAAAAAAATGGTTAAGAATCCCACGATGGTCATAGTAGAGCAGAGGACGAGTGTGGTGGCCCCTCTAAACCCAGGGTCCTGAGTGACACCCATGAAGCTGGCCTGTCTCACTACAGAGGAACATTGCCAACATCTGCTCTGGGGGGTCAAACATCAACTGCTTTTTAAAATTTTATTATTATTATTATTTTTTTTTGCGGTACACAGGCCTCTCCTGTTGTGGCCTCTCCCGTTGCGGAGCACAGGCCCCGGATGCGCAGGCTCAGCGGCCATGGCTCACGGGCCCAGCCGCTCCGCGGCATGTGGGATCTTCCCGGACCGGGGCACGAACCCGTGTCCCCTGCATCGGCAGGTGGACTCTCAAGCACTGCGCCACCAGGGAAGCCCTATTTTTTAATTAATGTTAATCTTCCAGCAAAACATTTAGAGGCAGTTATTAAAGTGTTTCTGGACACACTTTGAACAGAAATTATTCAGTACGAGGACACAACATGGGTTCACCAAAAATAAATCATCCCAGATTAGACTCATTTTCCTTTCTGGTGGGATATCTGCTGGGGGTGGGAGGTGCCATGCATGTGTGGGTGCCCCAGCCCTTCCGCTCAGGCAGTCACCCCACACTCACCCCAAAGTGTCAGGGATAGTCTGTGACATTCCTTCTCTTCATGCAGCAAGTCAAAATTTTAAAGTGTAGTTTTGAGTTTTCTCATTTCTCAGATATCTTGATAGCTCCTTTGAAAGTCCGCTCCATAAGCTTTGTAGTTGGGTTGAAAAGTTCTGTTTGAAAGTTACTTCCAAGTTATTTGGGGTTTTTCTCAAGCCGTTTCAGAGGCTGTGCGTGAAGTTAAATATGTGTTGGTGTTTTTGTCAGATACAGCAATTAAATTTGGTACAAACGTAGGTAGCAGCTATAGTTTCTGGCTCCACAGTGGGGAGTAGCTGAACCCCCATCTCATCCCCAAGGTTCACATCTACACTTTGCAGTTGCTGGCAATTTGAGAATCCCAGTGAGCGCTATAGTTTGGAAGCATCAACTGTCTCTGCCGTCTCCGCTGGACGCTGGATTTATTTATTAAACAAAATGTGAGATGCCGCCTCCATGGGTGGCATCAGTGGGGTGCCCGTGCCTGGTCGGAGTAAACAGCATTGACCTTTGCTGCTTCTGGTAGCACAGACCGATTCTTGCTGAAGTAGGAAGGGCTGGAGATGGATCCAGGTTCAGCCTGTGCCTGGCCTCCAGTCAACCAGCTCTCAGGCGGACCTTGGGGAAGACACGCCCTGAGCTGGGGCCACGGAGGGAAAGAGCTGTAGCTGCCGTGTGATTCAGGCGGGGCTGGGGCCCCAGTGCAGGGGGCTCGAGTGCGGTGCTGGAGGGGGCCCGGCCTGCAGGGTGGGGATCTGGGCCTGCCCCCGAGTGGCCATGGGACCACGACCGGCAGGCTTAGTGTTTCCAGACCTCCTTCTGTTTAAAATGAAGAGACCGGACAGGGTTGTTTTTAAGATCCTTTGCAGCTCTCATCACCCACAAGTCTACAAGGAAGAATTTCCTAACATGAAAATCTGTTCAAAGATAGAACTGGTGGCCCCAAGAGTGCGAGGGGCTGTGTGTAGTCCAGGGGATCCTGTAATAAGAGGGGAGTTTGGGCAACCCCTTAATAGAAAGCAGCTTCTCTCTACTTCCGATATAAAGTGAATTCCTCACAGGGTTTCCGCTCTAAACCAAACAAATCTAATAAAAGGTAGTTTACTCAACCTCCTTATGCCCTGTTCCCTGTTTGGAAAGCAGAGGAAGCATGCAGGTGTCCTTTTAGGGCAGAGCAGAGGGAGGCAAAAGGATGACTGGACAGCCTGGGGCTACAGGGAGGGTGCGTCTGGGATGGGCCAGCAAGGAGCTGCCAGGACACTGTCAATGTTTCAGGGACACTGGCCCTGAACCGGGGTCGGGGCTGAGCAAGGGAGCAGGGAGGCCCCGGGGAGGCTGGTGCCGGGGAGCCAATGAGCAGTGACCGGGCAGTGGACAGGCCTTGGTGCCGGGCGGACTGGCTCAGGCTTCATCCTGGGCTAAGAGGAACCTTGAGAGATTCTAGGCAAGGGAGCAACAGTGACCAAAGCAGTGCCCAAGACTGCAGGGATCTGGTGTGGAGCAGCCTTTAAAATTAAAAAAATTTCTGTGTGTGTGACAAAAAACATATAACAGGGCTTCCCTGGTGGCGCAGTGGTTGAGAGTCCGCCTGCCAATGCAGGGGACGCAGGTTTGTGCCCCGGTCCGGGAAGATCCCACATGCCGTGGAACGGCTGGGCCCGTGAGCCATGGCTGCTGAGCCTGCGCGTCCGGAGCCTGTGCTCCGCAACGGGAGAGGCCACAACAGTGAGAGGCCCGCGTACCGCAAAAAAACAAAAAACATATAACATAACATTTATGATTTTAACTATTGGTAAGTACACAATGCAGTGACACTGAATTCACAATGTTGAATAATCATCACCACAATCTACACTCAAAAAGTTTCATGTCATCCCCAACAAAAACTCCATTCTACATTCTGTTTGTATTTATTTTTTAATTAATTTTTTTATTGTGATAAAATTTACATAACATAAATGTTACCATTTTAACCATTTTTTAGTGCATAATTCAGTGGCATTAAGTACATTCACGTTGTTGTGTGACCATCACCACGGCTCACATCCAGAACTTTTTCATCTTCCCAAACTGAGACTGTCCCTGGTAAACACTAACTTCCCATCCCCCTCCTCCAGCCGCTGACAACCACGCTCCTACTTTCTGTTCCTGTGAATTTGCCTATTCTAGGGACCTCCATAAGAGGAATCACACAATATTTGTCCTTTTGGGTCTGGCTTAATCACTTAGCATAATGTCTTCAAGTTTCCTCCATGTTGTATCCTGTGTCAGGATTTCTTTTCTTTCTTTGTTTTTTTTAAGGCTGAATAACATTCCATCTTATGGATACTTTGTTTCATCTGTTCATCCATCCATGGACACTTGTATCGCTTCCACCTTTTGGCTTTTGTGAATATGCTGCCATGAACGTGCGTGTACAGGCATCTCTTTAAGACCCTCAGTTGTCTGGGGTTAGACCCAGAAGTAGAGCTGCCAGGTCATCTGGTAGTTAGTTTAGTTTAATTTCGGAGGGAATGGCCGTATCACTTGCCGGTACCTTTGAAAGAGCCCCACAAGCTATACCCAGAGAAGAGGCAGGAGAGCCTGGAAGGCAGGAGAGGTGGAGCCAGGCCGGGGGCCAGGCAGCCCGGGGGTCTACCCAGCTGGCCGCAGCCGGGCTGCGTGAGCCCGTGTACGCGGCATCCCGCTCTGAGCTCTGTTTCCTTCCCATCCATTCGTGGAGTGCGTTTTTATTGAGCACCTAGGATGCTCCGGACGCTCTTGTATGCAGAGGGTACACTGATGAGAGAACAGATGTGAGCCGCATCTGTCTGAAACGCAGACGGGACCCCAGTCCGTCGCGTGGACAGGGCTGGCTTGGCGTCCAGCTCATCGCAGGCACTTAATCAGCAGCCCCTTCCTGCCCTCCGCTTGCAGCCGGGCGACCGAGGGCACCGCATGTGCTCTACAAGTAACTCCCTTCTCAGTCTCGTTTCTTAAACTCACGGGGGGCCACCCGGCAGGACGACCACGAACCGCTTGGGTGGTGGTGGGAGCTGGTGGGCCGGGGGCCGCCCCGGGGCCACGAGTCACCCCTGGCAACGGCGACTGATGCAAACCTGGACACAGACCTCACAGGGGCCCCCGGAAGAGCTGGTGAGACACAGACGTGAACCCCGGCGTCGGGCCAGGAGAGTGCCCAGCAAGCCGCCCGGCTGCCCACAGCTGGGGCTCTGAGTCCGGGAGGCTAAGGAGGGAGCGTGAGG
The DNA here is from genome assembly GCF_949752795.1 of Hyperoodon ampullatus. Lineage (NCBI taxonomy): Eukaryota > Metazoa > Chordata > Mammalia > Artiodactyla > Ziphiidae > Hyperoodon > Hyperoodon ampullatus. The sequence continues at coordinate 100,842,239 of NC_136924.1, read as the reverse complement.
GCGCGCGGAGGGGAGAATCCCGGCACGCAGGCCGCCCCGCGCTCCTGCCCGGCCGCGTCCTCCCGCTCTGATGCCTTCTGGATCAGCTCAGGAGCCTCGCCCCAGACACGGTCCAAGTTGGCAACAGCTACACGTTGGGCTGTTTGGCTTTTAATAAAGTTTATGATTTAAATCTTGCACTCTTAACACCTTCTTTGCAAGCCTCCGAGGGGAACAAAAATGTGGAAGTTGTTTACTCATTTCCTTCATGTCAGGGAGACCCTCTGGGCCAAAGCCTGTGGGTACGTGTGCGTGTGAATACGCAGTTCGGTTGTGTGGCTGTCCGTACACACACGCACACACACATCCACAAGCACACGCTCAGGGGGAGGGGAGGAACCTTTAGAGAGACTGGCTGCCACCGCAGTCGCTGCAACTTCCCCAAACATCAAACGAGCCTTCAGCACGAAGACCCTCCTCTGAAGAAGCAACACCTGCCTTAGGCTCTGTGTCTCTGCCCCCTGTGGTCGGCGACGTAGGAAGGAGCCTCGTCAGACTGCTCAGAAGCTGCTGGAAAGAAAGGAAAATCTCAAGACCCCAGAGGACCCGATCCCAGGGGAGCCGATGGTGAGGCCACAGCAAGACCCTCAGCCGGGTCCCGGGCTCCAGGCTCAGTCCCAGCCGCCCCACTCCCAGCCTGGAGGCAGGATTGTGACCGGGTGGGGGGCAGACAGGGTCCCCCCAGGCTGGCCCTCAGGGGAGGCCTCCTCCTGACAGCCACCTGGCCAGTACACTTCCAGCCACACGGGCCGGAATCGGGCCCGCTGTGGGACGGTCCTGGAGTCAAGGCTCGTGGGAGGCTGCCGAGTGCACAGCAGTCCCAGTGTGAGCACAAGTATGCGCCCCTGCATGCAGGGGCCCCAGAGAAGGAGCAGCCGCCCGCCTGCCCTCGGGGGCCTTCCAGCCACAGGCCTGGGCTGGGGAGCAGGGGTCAGCTGTCCCCCCACCCCCCGAGCTGGTCTTGGATGGGGACACTGCACCTCCCGCAGGTTCTGGTCCACGTCGGGGGCTGCGGGCTGGACCCCACGGCATGACGTCCTGGCTCAAGTACCCGGCATCAGGCTCCAGTCTCCCAGGTCCATTTTGCCACTGTGACTAACAGGCTCGGCGGACAAAGTCCGCGTTCAGGAGCCTGTCCCCGTGGGAGGAGAGCACGGCCGCGGCTGATGACGCCGGCGTGTTGGCATCTGGGTTTTTCCCTCTACAGTGGAAGCAACATGACTGTTGGCATCGATGCCCCTGGGGGAGGGCACTGCAGCCAGGATGGGGGGGCCTGGAACAGGGCAGGTGAAGAGGCCTGTGACCCCCCACAGGAGACTTCCCACTCCAGGTCCCGCATCCCCCATCTGTGGGCGTGGACATCCTTATCTCTATTTTAAAAATGAGGAAACTGAAGGTGAGGGAAGCCAGGTGGACTCTCCAGGGCCACACACCCGACCTGCAGTACAGACCGGAGGGGGACCCCGTCTGTCTACTCTTGGCCCACTGGCCTTCCCGCTCATGGCCAAGGGCCCCACGGGCCAAGCCCTACTTTGCCCTGGTTGCCCGCCCGTCCAGCAGGGTGGGGATACTGCTCCCTGTACCTCTGCAGGCCCCGCAGAGGCCAAGCGTGGGGAGGGGCCAGGCAGCCTGGAGACTCGGTCCCTCGATGGCCCCCTGGACAGGAAGGCTGAGTGGCTACTCGAGTTTTCTTTTTCCCTAAAGCATCAGGTGGCTCATCCTGACGTCCACACTATGGTGACAACCCAAGGAGAGCCTGACCGAGCCCTCCAGCCGCCCTCCTCCTCGAGCTGGCCGGGCGTGGAGGCCCTGCCATCGTGATCGGGAGGCCGCCCGCTGCCCACCCAAGCTCCGGGCGGGGATGCCGCAGCTTCCCGCCAAAGCCCGACGGGAATCCTGAGAAATAAATTCATGGGCGGATGCTGTCCTCGCCCTCCCGGGACCGCGGAGCATGTCCCTTCAGGCACAGGCAGCCTGGGGACGCCCAGGGTGGGCAACAGGTGCCAGGCGCCATGTGGATGGCCGCGGGAAGGCAGGGCGTCCCTCCGGGCCCAGGCCCCCGGGGGCCCCCCTGCCCGGTTCCTGCTGGTGAGAGCGTGGCTCCCCTCTACCCTCTGAACCCCCGCTGGCCTCGATGCCCCAAACCCTCCGGCCAGGGGCGGTGTCCCCACATCCTCAGGCCCTCCCTGGCTCTGAGCCCTGGACTGGCCACGAGCCACTCAGAGAACAGGGAGGGAGGCTGGGGACACCGACAGGGGTCAACCCCCAGGCCCCTCACTCCCTGCTGTGTAACCGGGACCCGGGCCCAGCCTCCTCCCAGCGCGTCCCACAGCCTCGGGCTGGCGGACCGCTCCCTCCCAGCCCAGACACCCAGCTGCCTTTCCCCGGTCAGCTCCCCGCAGTGGCTGCAGGGGGGACCTGGGCGCGTGTGCCACACTCCCTAGCAGGCCTTCCTCTCCAGGGCATCGCAGGCCTCCGGGCACTGACCTTGGGCCCCGCCGTGCCCTCCAGCCGAGTGAGGGACCTTGCCCTGGGGACACCAGACCACTCGCCCGTGTCCCTTCCTGCCTCCCCCTCATCCTTGAACCCCTCTGCTGGCAAAACTGTCTTCCAAGGTCAAACTTGAGGCCTGTGAAGAGCACGGCCTGCCCTCCTCTGCCCACCTCCCCTCCCCACCCCGCCCCCGTGGACCCCGCGCGCCCAGAGAGGTGGCCACTGACGGGGGTGGAGGGCATAGCTCTGGAGACAGAGTCCCGCCGTGGACGAGGGCACGGCCCTGGGAAAGCTGTGTGGCCGCCCTGGGCTCATCTGTGAAATGGGGCAAGAGGACCTACCACACGCGACGGCTACAAAGGTGCCACGAGACAAACACGTGATGTGCCGAGTCCTGAACTGGCGCCCAGGCCACGGTTCCGGGAGCCCGAAGCTGAGCCGCTGAGCGTCGGTGAGGGATCCGGAGGTCTTGGGGGAAGGTCCGTGTGGGATTCCCGGCAAGCACAGCTGCAGGGTGTGAATGTTTAATAAGACACACACGGTAGACAGAGCAGTGTGAAGAGCTGGGTGCCCAACGCCCGGCTTGGACAATGACTCGCAGCCAGTCTCCCTGTGTCCACATCTTGTTCGTCACTGCCTCCGCGGCACACGGGCTGGATGATCTTAAAGCAAATCGCAGATGTGAAGAAAGCAATTCTATGCTTCACACTCTTAAAGCAGCTTTCAAACAGGTGAAACATGATCATCCATTATCCCCGTTACAGCTTGTGACCTAGAGAAGGTTGGGAGATGAGGTCGAGGGCGGCTGAGGCTCCGGGCTGCGAGTCCAGGGTCCCCCCCGGACACCTGGGAAAGCGTGTGGATCTCAAGCCAGCGTCCTCAGAATGGTCCCTCACCCCAGGGTCTAACCAGCCCCTAACTGTCTTTGGGTCAGCCTGAGATGCTCCAAATAATCGCAATCTTCTCCGGATCCAGAGAAAAAAACAAGTTAATGGATGGAATTCTCCACCGAAACTTCTCCTCTCACGTATTTTCCTTAAACCTCGGGGTCTCTGCATCCCTTTGTCTGCAGCTGAGCTGGTGACCAAGGGGTGCATCAACAAGCAGTGAGACAGGATGAATGGAAAACCCTGGGACAGCGACCACTGCCACCTGACGGCTGGCTGTGGACACATCTGCTCATGCTGGTGATTTCGTGCAGCAAAGTCCACGTCCTGCCAGCGAAACTGTTCCCGCTTTACAAGGGAAGGATGGGCAGCAGCGGGTCTTCAGCCCTGTGAGCAGCGCTGCGTCCCAGGCTGGAGGGGGTGAGGCCGGGCAGAGCCGGGCGTGGCAGGGCTACGGGGTGGCGGCAGTCGGCCCCCAGTGCCAACACCCGGGTAGGGGGGCAGCAGCACCTGCACGAGAGCAGGCCAGCCCCGCCGTGGGGGAGACACAGAAACAAGCGAAGCAGAAAACCAACTCTCACCAGAGTGCCCAGAATAATTTCTCCCTGAGCATCAGGCCCAAGACAAATGCCAAAGCTGGAGATTTTCTGAGCAGATGCTCTCGGCAGCCTGGTACTCCTGGTACCCGCCTTCTGTCGGCTGATGCAGCTCACACCTCTGAGTCTACACATGGGCGCACGCCCCAGGGGAGCTCCAGCACCCCCTGAACCAGGCCCTCTGAAGCCGCGCCTGCCCTGTGGGCACTTGTTCTAAGCTCTGGAACCATTAGAGCTGAATCGGGGACAGGGGCTTGGGCCTTGGTGTGCGGACTGTAAAACACAATGGGGGGGTTGCCAAGCTGGAGTCCAGGGGGGCACCCAGAGGGGCACCCCCTTCTCCGCGTCAGGGCCAGGGTGCTGTCCACTCTTCCTCCCTCCCCTGACCCGGGCATCCCTGCATCCCTGGTACCCCGAGTGGGGATGACCTCGTGGGGACCACGGGCCTCTCCTGCTTTGCAAGCATCTGAGGACACATTCCACTTGGATGAGCAGGCTGCATGAAGCTCAAAGAAAGACACAGCACGTGATTTTTAAATAACTTTATAATTTCCTGATGGATTTAGTTTGTGAATAAAAAAGAAAAAAACGAACAAAGTGTTTACAATAATTATCAAGGCAGATTCGACTCTAACTCAGTTTCTCTGTAACGTCATGATTGTGTCAGCCACGCGACGGCGCAGGTGCACAGCTGAAGGCAGCGGTGCGTTTGCTCACAGACCCCACCCCTCGGCCGCTACTGTTGCCAGAAGGAACTCAAGCTACAGGGGGTCAGTGCCCGGCGCCCTGGGGCCTCATCAAAGGGCAGCTCTCTCTCTGGAGCAGCGGGAGCCGTCTCAGGAGGCCCGAGTCCACCCCCTGCACACCCGCTGGGCTCGAAGGCCCCGGGCCGCCCCCAGGGGTCCACCGTGCAGAGGTGGAGCACAATACTGCTGTGGGAGGGTGGGGGGCTGCCCCAGCCCGGGGTGGGGGCTCGCTGGCTTTGGCAGGGGCCACTTCCTTTCCTGGCCAGGCCACTGCTAGGGCCCAGACGGACGGCCTGGGCCTGGGAGACCTGGGGTCTAAAAAGCTTTCAGGGAAAGGATCCAGGGACTGAAGCCAAAGGAACTGGGCTCTGAGGAGGACTCACCCATCCAGATCATAGGCTCCAGGCTGGCCGGGGCTCGGCCCGTCTTGGATGGGCCACGGGAAGATATAGCACCAAGTGGGCAGGAAGAGGTCCGGCGCCAGGCCCAGGTGACCACACAGCATCCGGCACACGGGGCTGCGGCCAGTGTGGGCTCACAGATCTGGAAACACCCCACAGAGGTCCTGAAGGTGGATGGGCAAACCGGGGCCCAGGAGCCTGTTCCCCTAACTCAGCGGTTGCCTCCTTCCCTGGGTGGTCGCCAGCCTGGACCACGGCCACCGTGTTTCCCCAGAGGCCAGCTCAGCTGCCATCCCAGCCAACTCGGGGGGTGTGGAAGGAGCCTGGCTGCCCCATAGCTTGAATTCCTTTATTAACATGAGGTTGGTGGGATTTTTTAAAACACAGCTCTTTAATTTTTCAGTCCTACAACTACTTTGTAATATCTTAATAATCTCAACAATGGACACAAGGTAACCACCCCAATTCTCTGAACCACATAGACAACATCGACAAGCAGAGAAACAAAAGAGGAGGTGGGTGTGGGACAAAAACCCACTGCCCCCAAATCAATCCCTAAAACCATCTCTCCCCCAAGAGTCAGGAGGAGAAATACCTACAACAGGGTCACAGCACTCGCCAAACACGTTGGAAAAACCCAGGAGACACTTGGTTACAGTTTTGACACTAAAAAGTTTGGAAAGTTTTTGCTTAAAAAGAGTAAGACAGCCATTTTGTTCAGAAGGATTCCCCTGGATGTTTTCTTCTTGCCCAAATATTCCCTTAGTTCATGTGGGGGAAACACCAGATTCCTCTGAAGACACTTCTTTGACGGTGCGTCCCTGCCAAGAAGCCGGGGCCGGCAGTGCGGGTGCGCCCAGGTCTGCTCGGCCCAGCTGCCTGCCCCCACGCACCCCCCCGGCCCCCAGCCACACCCCACTGCCCCCCGCGCCCTCCCCTCCCCTCTCTTCCCGCAGCCCTGGGCTCCCGCCGGTGGGGCATGAAGCTGCGGGGGCGGGACGCAGGGTCCGTGGGGACTCGGGGAAAAAACACTCGAGGGCCACATCTGCATGGCCACGCCCTCCTCCCCTGCTCTTGCCTCAAAGGCCCCGAGGCCACCCGTGGGCCTGTGCTTACACAGCAGCAAATCCCAACGCCGATCCTGACCATCAGCCATCGGCCAAAACTCGGAGACGACTTCCTCTTCTCCTCTCCCTCTGAGGAGCGGGTGAGCCAGTGGCTCCTGCGGAAAACCCAACAGACCTTTATGGACACAAAGGGCCGAGCCCTGTTGCCGCCATCCACACTGGAGGTGCCTCGGGTCCCGTCTGCTTCACTAGTATTTCTAAAGCCCAAGTGTCAGGAAGAGAGGAGCCTTCAGATGGTAAGGTACACGGTCAAGGTTAGAGCCGAGATGGATTTGGGGATTCCCATTCACATCTCTTCACATGTTAAAGCCCACTTAAAATCTTCTCCATTTCAAACGGTATCCAAGTCCTTGCAAATCTCAGTCCAGACACTGCATCAAGAGCTCAGTGAATGCCTGCGATGGAGGTACATGGGAAGAGGAGACGGTCGCATTGTCCTTCTTGTGTCCTGAGCCCCAGGGCAGATGACACCCACTCTTCCTCTTGCTTCCCCCTTCATGATGACTTTGATCTGGGTACAGAGCTTCAGGTGCTACGGGGAACGAGACTTGCCAATGGGATGGAGGAGTTTGGTGGACATCACAGGTAACCCGCAGTGAGTTTTCAAGGTTACAGATCTTCGGTAGCAGCTGCATGAACTTGTGAAACCATGAATATCAGAAGAGGTCACAGAATGACAGATCTCGTGTGATGGGAATTGTGCATTTAGCAAATGTTGGCTCAACGAATGACCTGAACTTAGTAAGACACTCTAAATGCTAAAAAACTATGTTAACTTTGCCTGTGGTATAAAGGCAGGTCCTTGTTCACTATTAAACTTGAACCAGAGCCGACTTTCATCCAGGACCAAACAGCCCCTAGAACCATTTGGGATGCTAGGATGACCACCCAAGATGCACCGAGCAGAGTCCCGCTATGGTTCAGAGACAGACAGATGGCGTCTGCCCAGAAACTGTTCTTCTCAGAAGCACTTGCCCAGAGGAATCCCATAAGGCTCTGGAGGGGAAGCCACAGGAAGGAGAGCAGGCAGGAGGGCAGGTGGCAGGGATGGAATCTGACGGGTGACGTGGAATCAGCAGGACTCGGGAGACCAGCTAGAGAGAAGCCGGCCAGGCCCGCCGCTGCTCTGCACGTGGCCTCTGTTCCTGTTCCCTGTTTGCTGTGGTCCCGGGGAGGGTGTCTTTCTACCGCAGTTCTTGCTCTGTGGTGGACAGCGTGAGACTCCGACTCCAGCCCTAAAATACTGGGGGCTTTCTACATGATTTATGGACAGTGCCATAAACAAATGGGATTGAGGTAATTGACCACAAACGGCCACCACTTGCTGTCTAACCTCCGCTGCACCCCCTCTCCGGCCAGCCTGGCTATCAGGAAGCATCTCAGTAAGAAATTTATGAGCAGAGTCCATTTAAACCTTCGGTAAGGAGCACCCGACAGCTTCTCACAGGGAGAGCTTGTTTTACGGCAGGGAGTCAGGGCCGCTGGAGATGTGACCATATAAGTTAATGGTACAGTCACGGGCTGCTGGCGGGAAGATACAGGACTGACAGCTGTGAGGGCCTAACAGGCAGCATCGGAGAGCTTGGGGAGGAGAAAGGAGAAAACACAAGACAGACCCATCGAGCCCAGCAACTCTTACCAGGATGTGAGTGTCTGGTGGGTGTCTGGCCAGAGAGGTGGTCAAGGGGCTACAGAGCTGGGTGAAGTGACCTACTTCTCGGTGCCTGGTATTTAAGGCTGCCATTATCCACGCCTGGGGAAGATGTCAATACCTTCCATGGGATTTGCAACTTTGGGGTCAATTTTCTGCTTTGCAACATGGACCTGGCCGAGTTCGACAAGGTGCTCCTGGACGTGTAGAGAAAACACCATCCACCGTTGCAGCCCATTAAACAGTACACTCTCTCGGGGGACAAAACCCTGAATCCCGAGTCACCAGATGGGATCCTGCAGGCGAGTAAGTGACTCAGCCCTCTGCCCCCCAAGACCCATAAATTCATTATAACGAGAAGTGCTGATTTGTGGAAGATTTTTCTGGAAAAGATACCTTCTATTAAGATGGGGGAGGGGAAGGGTATGCCTCTTACTGTTCTGACTTGACCAGGTGGGTCTCACAGAATCCTCGACTGCCCTCCCTCCCTGCAGAGGCTTTCTTCCAGGATGGGTGCCCGACAGCGACTTGCACACAGTAGGCACTTCATAACGGTTATCTGAATGAAAGAAAGGGGGAAGGGATGCGTGTGGGATGAGAAACACTCATCCGAAGCAGAAGCTCTGGATCAGGAGGAAAGCTGAAGGGGGGAGGCTGGGCCCCCTGAGCGTGGAGCGCAGGCGGTGGGGTGACGCAGAAGCACGCTGTGGGGCCTAGACTGCTGACGAGGGAGGTGTTTGGGAGAAGCTGGCCTGACCCCGAGGACCGGTCGCCTTCCACAGAAGCAGAGCTGCGGGGGTGACCACACTGCCCTCTTCTCTTTCAGTGACAGATGTGCTCTGACACACCAAGCCAAAGGTCCTCAACAAGAGGGACGTGGCCCAGAGGCCAGGAGAAGCGCAGGGGCCAGTGAGGCACGGAGGCCAGGATCTCCGAGCCCCGGCGCAGCCTGCCCGCCGTCCCGCACAGACGGCCCTCGTGGAGAGTAACCAGGACGGATGGGAAAGAGCAGAGTCGGTCGGCTCTCTGTCCCTGTTCTCTCTCCCCACCGTCTCTTTTTTTAATACTCTTTTTGAGATTGTTTCTTGTCTTTTTTACCCTTTTACGAGAAAGCACCTGTTGTGACGTTAGAACACACGGCACCCTGGTCTGCAGGGAAGGCGTCTCTCAGTGAGCTGAGCTCTGCAGAGTCCAGACTTAGTCCTCACGCCACGGACAGAAGGGAGGAGGGCTCTCCCCCGTGTCCCTCTGTCAGGGCACAGCCGCCCGCGTCCACGGTGTCACTGCTGATGGCTGGATGGCAGCTCTCCACGGAGGCTCGGCCACTCACCCACCCTGGACAGCAGGACAATTAGCGCAGAGACAACAGCGGAAGATAGGAAGACAGACGCAGAAACGGTGCTGGAGCCACACTCGCGGGACTAACCAAGACAGGGCAGAGTCTGGAGTGTGTATTTGCTGCCAAGAGCCGTCTGAGCGCCCCCTCCTCGTACTTCTCCCTCCTCGGCTCCTGGGCTCATCGAGCGGGCTACGGTACTGGGCTGGCCGCTCCCCACGGAGACGGTCACGATGACTCCTCCAGGGCGCTGACCACCTGCTCCAGGATGTCGGGGCAGTGGTCTGCGATCTGCTGCAGGATGGCGTTGGCAAACTCCTGTAGCTCTGAGCTGTCCCGCTCTCCCTTCTCTAACTCGTGCTGAAGCTGCAAGGAGAGATGGATTCAGATAAAAGAAAACAACCCTATTGGCACTGAGTTAAGAACGATTGTTCACCAACAAAGAGATGACACGTGCAACAATGTGGATGAAACTGGAGGGCATTGTGCTCAGTGAAATAAGCCAGAGAAAGATACATACTGCGTGGTGGTGTCACTTATATGTGGAATCTGGGGGAAAAAAAGTCAAATCAAATTCAGAGACACAGAGAGTAGAACAGTAGTTGCCAGGGGCTGGGGGTGTGAGAAATGGCAGCGGGTGGTGAAAGGGCACAAACTTTCAGTTATGAGATGAATGAGGTCTGAGGTCTAAGGTACAACACAATGACTAGACTCCGTAACACTGTGCTGCAGACTTGAACTCCACTAAGAGAGCAGGACTTAAGTGTTCTCATACAGAAAAAAAGGAAATCGTGAGATGACATATGTGTTAATAACTCGACCAAAAGGATGGAGAATCCCTTCGTGATGTCTGTGTACATCACACCATCAGGGTATATATCTTGAATATATTACAATTTTGTCAATTTTAGCTCAATAAAGCTAAAAAAGAAAAGAGAAATGACAAAAAAGAGGCAGTTTCTATGTGAAGTCTTCCTGTGTCAAAATTAACAATCAGGAAAGTGTAAAAGTAAATATCAAATGTCTCTTCCTGAAAACGAAGGTTAGTGACTGGTCCGAGGCCCCGAGAGGGTGACCTGCAGAGCTGGGCTCCCACCCCAAGGCTCGCACTCCGGGAGTATCCTCCCACTGGGCGACACCATCACTCACAGGCCCAGGAGAGGGAGGGGTACACGTGTGATCAGGCAGGATCTTCATCTTGCACCCTGCTCCCTGCGTGAGCGGGGCTTCCCCCACCAGCCACGTGCCACTCCCTTGCTGACTGAGCCAAAGAGAGACACGCTAGTCCTCTGTTTGTTTACAAGTATATTTCCTATTGTTTTAAACACTCTCTGACATTCCTTGAGGCACCGAACCAGCATGTACTGAGGGTCTACTATGTGCTAGGTGCTGAAAGATGAACGGCTCTGCACGTACACAGATGATTATGACCCAGCAGGGAAAGGGCCATGACGGAGGCCTGAACACGCTTCAGGGGAGACAGGAGGATGTCCGCTTCACCCTGGAGGGGTCCGAGATGTTCCCGAACAGGAGCGTGTCCAGGAGATCAGAGACAGAAGAGGCGGTCAAGCAATAAAGCAAGTGCAGACGCACAGAGCCACCTTGGGGCTTGGTGCAGACCTAGGGAGAGTGAGCTTCCCCTGCAGCTGAAGCATCAGGTAGGGGGCTGGGTGCGGAACGACAGAGGTGAAGCTGAAGGGACACACTGGGGCCAGACAGCACACACAGAGCTACGGGGTTCAGATTTCATCTCGTTAGAACAACAAGGACGACAACAGCAGCAGCAAGTCCGAGACCTTTGAAACAGCAGAGCGACGCGATCAGCTTCGCTTTCTCAGAAGACACGAGGAAGATAAAGCACGTCAGCCTGAGTGGAAGGAGGGACATGTCGAGGGAGGTTACTGTCACGAGCCCGGGTAGAGTGACGCAGGACTAGACCTAAGGTGGGCCCAGGAACATGGGGGGACCAGGTGGGTGGGAGATTTTCTGAAGGCAGGACTGGCAGGAGGCAGGGTTATGTGAGAGAGAACAGAGAGTCAGACAAATAAGACTGAAACTACAGGAGGCAGAGCAGCTTTTAGGAGAGGAAGTAAATTAAAACTTGAGTTTAGGGGCTTCCCTGGTGGCGCTGGTTCGAGCCCTGGTCCGGGAAGGTCCCACATGCTGCGGAGCAACTAAGCCCGCGAGCCACAACTACTGAGCCCGTGAGCCACAATTACTGAAGCCCACGCACCTAGAGCCCGCGCTCTGCAACAAAAGAAGCCACCGCAGTGAGAAGCTCGCGCACCGCAACAAAGAGTAGCCCCCACTCGCCACAACTAGAGAAAGCCCACATGCAGCAACGAAGACCCAACACAGCCAAAACTAAAAAATATATATATATATAAAAATTGAGTTTAAAGTGTAGTTAAAAACGTAGGCTCTGGAGTTAGGCTGCCTGGGACTCAATGCCAGCTCTGCCAATTATTAGTCTGTATGACCTGGACCCCTTGGAGCCTCAGTTTCCTCATCTGTAAAAAGAGGCAATAATATTTATAGGGTTGTTTTAACGACTTAATGAGATATTCACATAAAGTACAGTACAATGCCAGACACACAGAAAATGCTTGGGAAATGTTAGATGTTGTTGTCATTATTGTTACTGTTGTTTTTATTAAACAGATAAGATTACCCAGAAAAGAGCATGTAGATTAAAATGCAAAAAGAATCCAAGTTTCAATTACACTGTTGACAGAATCTAGATGCTCTGAGCCAAGAATGACTACGCTGCTTTTTCAAACATCAATATAGCAAAGAGCTGGGAACAGATTTGGCAGTCTTCTTTCTGTTAAACGTTGCTAAAAGACCAGGACGTGTAAGGGCCAGATTCAGACCACACGAAGTCTTGGTGTACCTCAAGCTCTGGCTGCATCGTATGAATAAGAGTCTCTGAAACAGGGAAACCAGGGAGGCAAGGGGCCTTGTGAACACGGCTGCACAGGCCGTAACCCGGAAATACTGCTCGGTGAAAATGCTGCAGCTCTCAGGCCTCTTCAACCAGCTGAAGTAAGTGAGGAGGTTCTGAGGTTGTACTGCTTCAGTTTCTTACCTTAATCCTTCCCAGGAATTCTCTGGACAACTTTGGTTTACATTCTGATCCAGGAATCTTCACAAGTCATGTAGCTATTGCCCATGAAATATTTTTTATTCTAATTTGGGTTCTGTTAAGTTGATAATCATGAAGTTACTAATGAATATATTTTAGTTTAACAACATTTTTTCAAGGGTTTTATTTTTCTGATTTAAAAAGTATTATACATGCATTGTAGAAAATTTAGGAAAAAAAGGCACCCCCCAAAATCACCTATAATATTAGCATCAGGAGATAACCACTTCTATATACAGTCATATATTCCTTGAGACTTTGTTTTATTATACATACATGTAATTTTAGAAACAAAATGGCAATGATATTATATAGATTATATATACGCTGATTTTGTTTTCACCTAAAAATATGCTCTAAATACATTTCCAAACCAAATCCCAAAGGCTCTTTCTGAACCTTGGTAACTGATTCTAAAATTTATCCTGAAGTTTAAATATATAAAAAGAGCCAAGAAAACATTATAAAGGAAGAAAAATGATGTAGGACTTGCCCTACCAGATTATAAAACAGTATAAAAGCACACTAATTAGAAGAGTATTATATTGATAAAATTAGATCAGTGGGATTTGGAATATGATCAAGATGCATTTGAAATCAGTGAATTGTATTAGGAAAACTGGGCCCAGTTGTGGTTAGATTCCTACTCATGTCATACGTAAACATAATTTAAAACTGGCTCAAGATCTAAATTTAAAAATTATACTGGGGCTTCACTGGTGGCGCAGTGGTTAAGAATCCGCCTGCCAATGCAGGGGACATGGGTTCGAGCCCTGGTCCAGCAAGATCCCACATGCCGCGGACCAGCTAAGCCTGTGCGCCACAGCTACTGAGCCTGTGCTATAGAGCCCGCAAGCCACAACTACTGAGCCCGTGTGCCACAACTACTGAGCCCACACGCCTAGAGCCCGTGCTCCGCAACAAGAGAAGCCACCGCAACGAGAAGCCCGTGCACCACAACGAAGAGTAGCCCCCGCTCACTGCAACCAGAGAAAAGCCTGCGCGCAGCAATGAAGACCCAGCGCAGCCAAAAATAAATAAATAAATAAATAAAATAAATTTATATAAAAAATAGAAATGTAAAAACATTCATTCAAAAAGTATTGATTGGGGGCTTCCCTGGTGGCGCAGTGGTTGAGAGTCCGCCTGCCGATGCAGGGGACACGGGTTCGTGCCCCGGTCTGGGAAGATCCCACATGCCGCGGAGCGGCTGGGCCCGTGAGCCATGGCCGCTGAGCCTGTGCTCCGGAGCCTGTGCTCCGCAAGGGGAGAGGCCACAACAGTGAGAGGCCCGCCTACCGCAAAAAAAAAAAAAAAAAAAAAAAAAAAAAAAAAAAAGTATTGATTGATTTGCCCATGAAAAGGAAGGCAGTTCTGATACATGCTACAATATGAACCATGAACACATTATCTGGACTGAAAGAAGCCAGTCACAAAAGACCACACTGTATGATTCCATTTTTATGAAATGTCCAGACAAGGCAAATCCAGAGTTGGAAAGCGGATCAGTGGTTGCCCAGGGCTAGGGTGGGACAGGGTGATCAGAGGGAATGATGAAAATGTTAGAAAGCTGATTGTGGTAATGGTCGCACAGGTCTGAGAACATACTAAACCTATTACATTGTACGTTGTAAACGGGTGGATTGTATGATGTGTGAATTATATCTCAAAAAAACTGTAAAAGCATACTGCCTGAGTCCTGCATGCAAAGTGCTGTAAAGGCCACAGAGAGGAATGAATGAGCGCTACGGCCCTCAGCTTGGGTAGAAAGGGGAGTGGGCAGTAAATGTTAGAGGACAGGAAAAAGGGTCACTCCAAACAGACAAACAGTACGAGCTGACCAGGCGCGGAGGAGGAGGAGATGCGCTTGGCTGGTCCCCGAGGTTTGGGTCTCTGCAGAAGCAGCGCCAGGTGTCCCCAGGCCGGCCAGGCGCAGGCACTGCCTCCAGGACCCCCCAGGCCACTCCACGCTCTCAGTGAAGCGAGCACCTCTTTACCAGAACAGCAGAGACAAACTGGCGTAAGTTAAGAGAGCGACGGCAGGTACGGCTAGGACGCGGGTTTAGAGGAAATACACAGGAGCCCCGGAGGGGCGGAGACCGAGAGCGGGAATGTGATTATGACCCACAGACATCAGGGGCGAAGCAGAGGTGGGAAGGGTGACAGCCCTGGAGGGGGACGCAGAGCCAGAAGTGATGGAAGAAGACCAGGGGACAAAGCAGAGGTCGACGTAAGGCTATGCTTTTTCCAACATCTAATGAATGGTCTGCCTGGGAAAAGGTGTTTAAACACAGACAGGGTCAGAAGAATCAAAAGTTGAGAGAAGGCAGTGTTCCTTCATTGGCGGGAGCCGCTCTCCATCCCGCAGGCCTTCCTCTGTCTCCAGGGGTTACGGCTGGTTTGCACTTTATCTGGAAGCAGCATTAAACGTGGGCACGGCTGAGCAGGGAGAGACTTCACTGGCACTTGATCCATTATAGGCTAACATTTCCTGTCTTGAAAAGAACTCTCAAAGATCAACCTTTCTTGTGAAACTGGAATTACTTTTTAAATGAGGATTTTTGTTTTGACTTTGAAATGCAAAGCTTTAGTCATCCTGAAGTCCAAGGAGCACCGAATGTGTCAGGAACATGTGGTTAAAACTTCAGACCACTTAGGAAAGAGAGGCAACGTGAAGAAACCAAACGAGCAGCTTTAGACAGCTGTATTATACAGCACAGGTGGGAAAACAAATCTTGAGATGGATTAGTACCTCGTGATTTTAAAATGTTTCATTAGCATGCGCAGCACGTGTAAAAAAGGAAGTTTCTGCATGGTTTCAGATGTGGCAGGTCCCATGGATGAAGTGGGAAAGGTATATTCCAGCTTCTGAAACTTAATTTATCAGATCTCACTCGAGATATTCCTGTCCCCGCCCCTGCCCCACCCTCAGGTCTGCCTATCCATCCCTCACCACCTCCCCAAAGAAAGGGCTCCTTGGACTTCACACCAGGGAAGAATTTCCCAAAACGCACACACGTGTGCTATTTGGGATTTAATGGAAATGCTGATCACATCTCAGCCACAGTGAATCATATCCTTCGCTGTCCCTCTTCCCTTCCTTGTTAAAGCTACAAATCCAAATTTGGTGGATATAAATATGACTGAGTAATCCAACGAGATCTTCCATATCCTAGTCTCTGCTTTCTAATACTGGCAGGCCAGTTCCACCACTGCAAGTACTACAGTGAAAAATAGTGTCTTCTTGCTTACTTTCTTTTTTTTTTTTTTTTGTGGTACGCGGGCCTCTCACTGTTTTGGCCTCTCCCGTTGTGGAGCACAGGCTCCGGATGCCCAGGGTCAGCGGCCATGGCTCACGGGCCCAGCCGCTCCGCAGCATGTGGGATCTTCCCGGACCGGGGCACAAACCCACGTCCCCTGCATTGGCAGGTGGACTCTCAACCACTGCGTCACCAGGGAAGCCCTTGTTTACTTTCTTAGAAACATTATAATTATACGTAGCATGTAGGTTTACACAATCTCCCTGATACAGAGATGCAATTTTCCCTGTATGTATTGAAAGCTTTGCATCTAAAGACAAACAACAACAACCCTAAAAACATCTCCAAGTAAACTAATTTCCACTAAACTGCAAAACAAACTTGTTCCCACGAATCCCGCAAGCTCCTTCTGTAATGTAAGCATTAAGTCCCGTACCTCAGCATCTCCGTTTCCTCCATATATAGAATATCTAACACAAAACCTTCCTCAAGTGTCTTGGGCCTCTTTCTACTTAACCTTAAGTGAACTAAGATGCTCTGGAGGAAGGGACTCTTGTAGTACGAGATGTACAAGTATGTGCCTCCAATAGAGAAAACAGAATACAGGCTCCGCTAAAAGAAACAGGGGCTTGGAAATGTGGGTCAGGATGACCGGAGGGCAGTGTCCTGCACGTGGGCCTGCTGCTGTCGGTGGCAAAGGGCACGGCTCAGGACAGCTCACGGTGCCAGCAGCCACGAGCCTGAGGACCGTTACTACGGTAACGCAGGCCTGACACAGCCTACCTCAAAACAACCCCACGACACTGCTGTTCTTCCTCCTTCTCCAGGCTACCTTGACCACCTCCCACGTCTCTGTTCCGTCAACTAATTCTGTTTCCAACCTCTGCCCTCCCCGATCTTCGACCACAGCCTCAGAGGGCACTCTCATCCAAACTTTCTGAGTCTGCATATCACAGGCGAGACCAATTTTCCTTTCTTTCACCATCAAACATCTAAAAGAAGAGTCTACATTTGCTACCTCTATTTCTCATTTCCCTCCTTAACGTCTCAGAATTTAGTTTTTGCCATTTCACCAAAACTGCTCTCTCCAAAGTTTGCTAAACTAAGACTTCTATGATGAAAACCACAGGACGTTATTTGGAGAAGTAACACAGCTCTTAAATGGAGGAATACGACATGATGACAGATTGGAAGGCTCAAATTTGTAAAAGTGTTGGTTCTGCCCAAACTACCTATAGATTCAGCGTAATTCAAATCACAACCGTGGCAGGTGTGTGTGTGTGTGTGTGTGTGTAACTGACACGCTCAGAGTGCGAGAGGAAATGCAGAGCCCAGAACAGCCCGAGCAACCTTGGGGAACGATCATGGAGAAATCTTGCTACAACACAAAGCTCCCGTTATTAACACAGCTTGCGACTGGCACAAGAACAGACACAGAGACCAAAGGAACAGAACAGAGAATCCAGAGGATTAGCCCAATCCTGGGAGTAACCCGAATGTCCATCAACAACTGAATGATAAACTGTGGATATTCACGCAGTGCAATGTCAGCGGTGAGAATGGATGAACCACACCCACACACAACGTGCTGCTGAACGGAAGCCAGACAGCAGAGTTCACACTGGGTGATCCTGGGCATTTAAAGCTTAGAAACAGGCAAAGCCAGCCTGTGGCGCTGAAGACAGGCTGCTCCGGGAGGTGCAGCTGTGACTGGAAAGCAGCTCTGCCTTTGTGCCCGGTGCTCGTTCCACGAGCGTGTAAATGCACAGACTCGTACACATATGACTCCTGTAGTATTCTGTGTAGGTGTCATACCTCAAACCCTAAGACTCCAAACCAAACCGAACCTCAAGGATCCCCTAACAGCACCACCTGTCGGTCGCTGGTCTTCGTCCAACACAAGCCCCCCTGGACACTTGGCCCTGGGGACACCTGCTCTGAACTCTCCCTCCCGGGCTTCCTGGCTCTCCTCTACCTGTCCATTAGTCCATCTGTGCGTTTCTTCCCTGTCCCGCGGCTGCTCCTCCCCTTTCTGCTTCCTGCCCGACACGCAGGGGTTCCCTGAGGCCTAAGGAGACTGTCCTCTGTTGCCCTTGGGTCACCCTGTCCATCCTCGCTCCATGCAGTTCAATAATCATAGCGACTAACCTACTGGACATGGATCCCGGCCGGGTCTGCTCTACGTGCTTTAGTGAACCAGCACATTTCATCTACTTTCTTTGCCAACTTGATTATTTCTTTTCAGGTGGGTTTTGTAAGACGTTTTTATTTAGCAGAGAACTGCACACATATACAAAACAGAACAGTATAATAACCCTCATATGACCTAAATTTAACCATTTTCAAGGTATGTATAATTGTAGCTCCCTTCTCTCTCCCAAGCTTCAGACTAACATTCAAATGCCTGATAAACACTTTTTTGTGAATGTTTCACTTATACGTCAAATCATAGTGTTCATGCTGTTTAATAAACTGTTCTTTTCACTTAATAATGACTAAAAATAGTTTGTCATGTGATTAAGTATTCTTCTAAGACCCAATTTTTAAATGGGCTGCATTGTAATCCTTTTAATGGATGTATTATAATTTAACTAATTCCATTATTAGAAATGTAGTTTGTTTTCAGTTTTTCACTACTATAAATATTAATGTGTTGAAATTTTCTGTACATAAATCTTTGCATATCTGTGACTGTTTTCTTAGAATTCCTGGGTCAAAGGGTATACACCTTTTTAAAGTTTCTGACATGTTACCAAACTGTTCAGAACAGTTGTACTAATTTTCAGTCAACAAATAAGGGTGACCATTTCCCAGCCTCCCGGTCCACTGGGGTCACACACACACCCCAACCTTGCCAATATGACAGGGCTGCTTTCGTTTGCAGTTCTTTGTAGTTCTTTTCATTTGTGGTGAAGCCAAAAGTAGAGGCAAAACATTAAAAAATATATTTATTGGCCATTTCGTCTTCTGTGAAATTCCTGTTAATGCCCTTTCCAGGCCATGTTTCTTTCGGTTTAGTTTCTTCCTTGCTGATCTCCTGGTCACAACCCTAACACAGGCTCTCATATCTTAGCATCTTTTGCTTATTGCAATAGCTTCACAATCATTTCAACCTTGGTTTGTAGGAGTAATCTTTCTAAAACAGGTTGGATTAGGTTCACTCCTCTTCCAAGATCTTAAGTGATTTCCTACCTACAACAGAGTCCAATCTCTTGGGCATGGCAGCCACCCTCCAGCCCCATCCTACTTTTCCAGTTTCATCTCCTGGTATGTCCGTGCCACCCTCTGCCTTTGCTTTCACTCTGATGAGGTTCCCTCACCCTGGGGTGTGGACAATCTTACCTCCTACATCTCCCTCTTCCCCATCTAACTTATTCTTCCTGGTGGAGATCATTCGCCCCTTTTGTCTGTGGAGACATCCCTTTTCAGAGGTGAACACTGCTGAAGTATTCATTTTGTCTTCTGTTTCAAGAGTTCGCTACATGTTCAATTCCCCAACTCTTCAGCAAGCTCCTCAATGAATTCTTTTTTACATACCATGTCTGCCTAGCAAAACAACCTGCACATAGCAGACAATCGAAAAACAACTGGAGAATGAACTAAAGGAAAAGATGCTAATCCTGGGGGAAAACACCCATAACTTTCCCAAGAGCTTTTTAAGATAAATCTGAAGCATCTCCCAATCAAGACTGTCTGATGGTGCAGGCCTTGTAGCAGGACACATCAACTGTCCACGGTAACACCCACGTTGCTAAAATTCCCAAAAGACAGAATATGGCGCAAGCACAGGATACCAAGGTGGCCTCTGGCAGGAACTTTCTGGCTTTGTCTGCTGAATGTTATGATAATGTATTCTGTTCTTAGTAGCTATTCCAGCCCTCAGAGTAGTAATATGATTTCTAGAGGGGCTCCAGCCAAGAATCACAAACGCAACAGCAACCCAATCTGGATGCTCAAAGCAACACACGTGGGAGGGTGTGTAGCAGAAAGGCAGGGGGGGCGTGTCAGCCTCCACCGCTGCCCAGGGAAGACGGCATTTCAGAGAGGATACCTCACAGCCTCACACTCCACAAAGACACGTCATGAAAGGTTGACTGTGAGAGAGACCACTCCAGCTCCCTTCCTGCTTTCCACGTCAGGACAGCTGTCAGAGAGCAGAGCTGACAGTGGAAGGATGATCCGGACACAGCCAGGCGGGACGGAGGGGCAGAGGTACAGCGGAGGACGGGCTGGCAGACCTGAAACTGCCCAGAACATCCACCGCCAGCACAAGTCAGGGTTTCAGGGCAGGGGCGGCCTCTCTCCACAGCCGAGTCAAGGCCAAGGGAGAGCCAACAGAAACCCGTGAAAAAGGGAAGGCTTAAAAGAGAGAAAAAGCCTTATTTCAAGGCAAATAGTTCTCTATTCACAGACACATGATGAGGTGAAAGAGGAGGATGGAGGGATGGTTACAAGAAACCTGACTGAACAGATTCAGTCGTGCTTGGTAGTGACTCAGATTAATTTGTTTCTGCAGCTCGTTTGGTGGTGGGTGGGAAATTACACTCAGTTTCGTTTAATCTGAATCTGAACTTGAAGTTTTTGACAGCTAGGTCCCAGGATGCAGAGGCCATGAGGTCTGAGCTGTAAACGGACATGATGACTGGAGCCTTCCAGAAGTGACGGTCAAGCCGAAGTGGTCCTCTATCCTGGCCAGATCTGGGTTACAGTCCCCAGCCCCAATTAGCAGGCTGCTTAACTACATTTACCCAGGAGATATGAAGACATGAAATACCCCGAGTTTGGATTTTCGAACAACTAGAATAAATTGCAATGTATTTTGTCATAATTATCTGCTGAATAAAACATAAAACTTACATGGTCAGAGGGACCTGACAGCATGGCGGATATTTCATGCCCAGGTAGTAAATATTTCATTTACTTTTCTACAGGAATTGGGTCACTTTTTTTGCTCTGTAGAATCCCTCTAGCATTTAGTAACAGGGAGAATGAAAGTTGCCCTTGAAGAATCTGTCCTACGATACTCCCCACAGATTACGATAAACTCCAAGGCCCTCCCTTCCTTGTATTTCAAGTCCAAGCTTGCAGCTTGAATCTCCCAGTTTCCTTCCCAACGTCTCCCCCAACCCCAGCTGCCTACTGTTAAGAGCCTGAAGCAGCTGCCACCCTGCCCCGGACTCCGCAAGATGACTGGACGCGGTGGTGACTGTGAAGTTGCTGCTGGGCCTTCCCCTCCCCCTTCCCTGCCTTGCAATGAACCCCTCTGCCCGGCAGTGTCTGGATTTGTCTTCCTAAAGAAGGAAAGACTGTTGTTGCTTAGGCCAAAAGTAAACAACGTGTCATTGCTCCTCCAAGATGAATCTGGAACAAAACAATGCAATAAAAACAAGAGTCCATTCCACCAAGGGGATCCACAGTCAGTTTCACTGATGACAACAGGCCTCTGCACAGCGATTTCCTCAAGATTCAATTTGGTGAAATAAAGGAACTTCCTCCTCTCCTTCCCTCACCTCACGACAGGTAGCAAGGTAGGAGGAAAGCCCCGGCACTAAGGCCTTCCGAAGCATGAAAATCATAAATGACTTCCCAGTAATGCCAAGAGCACGTTAAGCCTGGCACGTAGCGGGTGCTCCCTAAACGGTTACTGAATGAATGCTTGCCATGTGCCTTAGGGGAGCTAGATTTTTCAATGGTTAAAAAATAAACAAAGAGGGGCTTCCCTGGTGGCGCAGTGGTTGAGAGTCCACCTGCCAATGCAGGGGACACGGGTTCGTGCCCCGGTCCGGGAAGATCCCACATGCCGCGGAGCGGCTGGGCCCGTGAGCCATGGCCGCTGAGCCTGCGCGCCCGGAGCCTGTGCTCCACAACGGGAGATGCCACAACAGTGAGAGGCCTGCGTACCGCAAAACAAACAAACAAACAACAAACAACAAAAACCTAAACAAAAATAAAAACAAACCAAGAGCTTCTCTGCTTCCCGGCTACGGCACCGAAAATCCTGCAGTGTGGTACTGGCAACCCCCTAGCCCCGAAGGCAGAGAGGGGTTTTTGTGACTCTGTATTAGTACAAAGCACACAATTTAGTTTCTACACTAACCCCCTCCCCTACAAAATATCAAACAGTGGAACTACCAGACCTAAAAGCAGGCCGATTCCAAAACTGAGAATCAAAAGCCTGGAAAGGAGCTAACAGAACCCGCAGTTCAATTCTCTAACCTTAAAGTGAGGCGAGCAAGGCCTAAAGAGGTGACGGTGCAGTTCAGGCTGATGGAGCGTGCACCCCAGGAAAGCTGGGGCTCATCCTTCACGCCCTGCCAGCAAGCGGTCAGGGACCAAACTGCTGTCTCCAGACGCACAAGTGCTCCGGAGAGAAAAAGAGGATATCTCTCCTGCCTCAGAGGCAAGTTTTACAAGGAAGCTGGTCTTGCTGGCTAACCACCGGACCGCTTAGAGTCGGCATGTCACTGTGGCTTATCATCTTTTGAAGGTCAGTGTCAGTCACGGTTTTGTGAGAGTCAACAACCTGGAGTCAAGGGACCCAGGTGAACTGGGGTCAATGGATCTAGGGACCAAAACACAGGCTGCTAACACCTGGATACAGCAGGAGCTGGAACCAGGCACAGACAGTGATGCAACAGTCCAGGTTTAGACACAGTTATCTGTACATAAACCAGCACAAACTTCTGCTTGCTGATAATTCTGTTTTGTACTTGCAGATGTCACTAACATACTGTCTTAATTTCTAACCTACTTAGGTCTAGACACTTCTAAAATGCTGGATGCGCTCCTGCCTGAAGTATTCTTCCCTGGCTGAGATAATCTGAGTTCTTTTTCGTGATATTCAACCTCCCAGGTTACTCTCTTTCCAGAAAGGTTCTGTCTTGATACAGGTGTTATACCTTCTCTGAACGAGTTAGGGAAGGGAGTGAACAGAGGAGACAGAAGACATGGCTACAAAAGATAAAAGTGGGAAGAGACACCCCCTGCCCAAACCCAGTAGGAGGTTTACATTGGGCTGATTGGCCTCCTATACATTAAATTTCAAGAATCAAGAGAATGGGGGGGGGGGAGAGAATGGGGAATCCTCTCTTGTGTAAAAACCTTGCAGAACACCAAAGGAATCTGATGTATCATCCCATTCAAACAACAAGCCAGTTGTGACTATAGGTGATACCATGGTATTGTGTAACTGAAATTTGCTAAGTAGAACTTTAAAAAAGGTAAGTAATGTGAGATGAGAAATGTGTTAATTAACTTGATGAGGGGAATCCTCTCACAATGTATATGTATAGCAATCATCACATTGTCCACTTTGAACGTCTTACAATTTTATCTGTCAGTTGTATCCCAATAAAGCTGAAAAGAGCAAGCCAGGTACCCATGTGGGTGGGGTGTTTAGATGCAGTGCTTCCTGACGCAGAGACGGACCACTTCCCAGTCCAGACTTGCTGGGACAGCACTGGAGGCTGGAGAAAGTACAGAGGTTTAAATGGGGAAGCAGAATTCCTGCCAGGCAGGATTTTAATTGGTAACACCTCACACCACCTCCTACAAACCTGTTAACTGACGTGAGTAGAGACATTCACTTTAAGAGCCTGTAGTTATCCACACGGGGAAGAATGTCCCTCTCTGTCAAAGGGACCATCAGAGGAGCAGCAGGGTTCTGAGAATCTCAGACACGGCCAGGCCAGGCCGGCCAGGCCAGCATGTTTGGTTTGGCTTTCAGAAACGAAACGTGTCAAAGGGAGAGGATTAAAAACAGGAAACAAACCACCCAAACAACTAAGAAATCTAATGCTGAGGCCATCAGGACGATAAGGACAAGGCTTTGCTGCATCTGAGATTTAAGTGCTAAACCAGCACACAGCTAATCCACGCCTATGAATCACTGCGGCTGAGCAGGTCCAGAGAGGGAAGCGGCCTCCACTGCAGTGGCACGTGCTCAGTGCACATTCCATGTCCAGCATGTGGCACCCGATTCTAGGGCCAGCGTGACGGGGAGAGACTGGCAAGGCTCCCTCAGGGAACCATGGATCTTGTTTGATTTTTGCTTTTTTTTTAGTGCCAACCTGACACATTCCCTGGGTGGTGTCTCCCAACTCCCTGGTAAGATGACAAAATGACCTTTTACAAGCTCCTGGTCCAGCAATTCAGAAGGGCCATGGAAGGGGAGCCACTACCGCTTCAGGCTCCGGGGCCGTGTGGGCTGTTCTGAGTGACCCCCGGGTACATGTGACCATTGTCTGGAGGACCATGTATGGTGATGGGGTGCGCACAACGCGAGGATAGGCACCTGTGCTGACGTGGAAAAGGCTGGTGGGGCGGGGCCTGGACGGTTACTAATTTTGGGTGCTAAAGGGAAGACGATGTGATGTGATTTGAAAGCTCTTGGGGAAAGCTGGGTTTGAAAGAAAAATATTCCCTTGGCCTCCTAAAGCTCAGGACTTCTGCAGTCATGTTTCCTTAGGTGAGGAAGGGTGAGAGGAGAAACCCAGGGACCTTCCAGTCTCATCTGGCTCAGCGGATGCTCAAGGCTCAGCACACGGGGAGCACAGTCCCCTGGAAAGTGTGGGCGAAGCCATGGTGCTGCAGGGCCCGAGCGGCCTCCCACAGCGTGGTTTCCACGCGGCGGGAACGGCCGCGGTGAGAAGGGAAGTGCACAGCACTCCCAGGAAGCTTCTCCCAGCCCCTGCAGAGGGGGGGTCCCCGAGCTTCGCGAAGCAGCAGCTGGAGAGGGAGGCGGGCTCAACCTTCAGCAGCGGCCCAGTGAGCAAGGATGCTCTGCGCGGGCAAGAGGAGACGGGGGTGACAGGGTGGGGCACGGACCGCCCCGGGCACACGGCCCGGCGGCCCCTGCGTGCGGCTCTCCGGCTACCCCGCGGCCCGTGTCACCAGACAGGACAGAGCTTAGGAGCCAACCGCGCGGGGAGCAGGCCGGGGCTGGCAAAGCCACAGCCCCGAGGGAGGCTAAAGACATCTCCGGACAGGCATTTTAATGACCTCCTATTCACTTTCCTCCCCGAAGAAAGTCCCAGTACTTGGTCGGCACACGGGGCCTGGGACAGACAGGCGTCCATCCCTCCACCCACGCGGCCTGAGCCCGACGGCGACGCCCGGCAGCCCTTTAACGCGGCCACCGAGAACACGCCTGTCTCGGGGGCGTCCTCTGACAGGCGGAGGGGGTTTTCTCCCCCGGGGACTACAGGGGGATGTAGTGGGGACAGGTCTGGGATGGAGGGAAACGTCCAGGCCCCATCTGGCCCCTCGGCTTCATCTTCCTGGGCAAGTCCCGTCGTGTCCGCCTCAGCTCCCTCACATGCAAAGAGCCAGGGGCAGGGGATGAGGCTGAGTAAACGCAGCTGCTCCGGACGGAACAACACGGGACCCAGCTGAGCTCCCGAGACTGGAGGGTCGGAAGGGTCTCCTCTCCCGGCTCCTTGTCCGGCTCTCATCACAGGACACTCCAGAAAACTCGATACCCTGTCTTTTCGGTGATACCGTCTTTTCAGTGATACCGTCTTTTCAGTGACTCCCTGCCTTCCCACGAGGTGCATCCTGATGCCCATCTGTGCTAAACTTAATCTTATGAATAAATATCTGTGGACTCAAATTTAGGCTAAACACTTGCAGAGGGCTGCTGTGGACTTCAGCTGTGCGACAGGCCGACATCAGCGAACCCTAAGGACGATGATGCTTTATCACCAGGCCTGGGTCACAGTGGAGACTAAGCTGGTTTTTAACGTGGCACGTTGTTTCCGTCTGAACTCTCCTCTTCCCAGCCACTCACCGTTCCTGTCATCCTAGTGTTCAGGAGCCTCGGGCAGGCTAACGTGGGAGACACCGTGCTGCGCTTCCTAGAAACGCCTGCACTTAAAAAGGTACGAACCTCGGAGAGATGCTTGATTCAAAGGAATAAACTGAACCAGTGACCGTCAGGCAGGGGCTCCATCAAATACCCCACCCCCTACCTTAAGCTGCCACCATAGCCTGCTTTTCTGTTAAGACGGCAGTAAGATCTTAGCATTTAAGTTTGGCTGAGAGTTTCTATTAGAAAACGTTTTTTTTTTTTTTAGTTTGATAACATTAAAACCACTATTTATCTTTAAAAAGAACCTCATGAAAAATCCCGTCCACCAAAACCTGATTTTTTTTTTTTTTTTTTTTTTTTTTTGCGATAAACGGGCCTCTCACTGTTGTGGCCTCTCCCGTTGCAGAGCACAGGCTCCGGACGCGCAGGCTCAGCGGCCACAGCTCACGGGCCCAGCCGCTCCGCGGCATGTGGGATCCTCCCGGACCGGGGCACGAACCCGTGTCCCCTGCATCGGCAGGCGGACTCTCAACCACTGCGCCACCAGGGAAGCCCCAAAACCTGATTTTTAGGGTGACTTCAATTTACGGCAAGATCTGTTATCTTCAGTGTTAAAATTACAGGCTCCCTTTCACCAGGAGCTCACGCTAGGTGGGGCATTTTCTCTTGTGCCGAAGTGGTCTTTAAAAAGAGGTAGACAGGGCTTCCCTGGTGGCGCAGTGGTTGAGAGTCCGCCTGCCGAGGCAGGGGACACGGGTTCGTGCCCCGGTCCGGGAAGATCCCGCATGCCGCGGAGCGGCTGGGCCCGTGAGCCATGGCCGCTGAGCCTGCGCGTCCGGAGTCTGTGCTCCGCAACGGGAGAGGCCACAACAGTGAGAGGCCCGTGTACCGCAAAAAAAAAAAAAAAAAAAAAAGAGGTAGACAAATCAGTAAGATAGCATTTATAGAATGCCACTATCTTATCTCCAGAAAATTCCTGATTTCATTCATTCACTAAGCAAGCATCTGCTTCATACTTTATGCCTTTGTGTCTATTACACAGCTTTTAAAGAAAGGTCCAGTTTCTAAGTTGTGTCACAGGGCACTCTGGACTGACATCACCAGCAGGCCCTGCATCCCCACCTCCCCCCACCCAAGGGAGGATTCTGTAATTAGTGGATGTGAGCAAGACTCTCCAGCAACCCCTCCCTCTTAATAGGCGGGCCTTGTGATTTATGTGGAAGGCCGTCTCCAGAGCTTGCTTGGAAGTTGGTTGTTTGAAACGCTGAAACAATTACTTAAGTGGTAGTTAGGGCCCCAGGAGGCCCCATGGGCTACTGGCCATAATGTTATGGGCTGAGTCATGTCCCCTCCCCCAACTCACATGTTGAAGCTCTAACCCCCAAACCTTAGAATGCGACTGTATTTGGAGAAGTGATTTAAAGTGGTTAAATTCAGATAAGGCTGTTAGGGTGGGTCCCACTCCAATCTAACTGGTGTCCTTGTGAAAAAGAGGAAACTTGGACACCTACAGAGACACCGGGGATGTACCTGCATGGAAGAAGGCCGACGTGAGGACACAGTAAGAAGGCGGCTGTCTGCAGGCCAAGGAGAGAGGCCTCGGGAGAAACCAACCCTGCTGACACCTTGATCTTGGACTTCTACCTTCTACCTTCTGTTGTTTAAGTTACCCAGTCTGTGGTACTTTGTTATGGCGGCCTTACAAGCTAATACAGTATCGTTGGTGAGCAGTGTCACCTAACCATCACAAAACCTAACCATCACTCGTAACATTTTATATATTGGAAGATGCCTTCTGCGTCCCAACTCCGGCATCAGAAACACATCTTCGCTTGCCCCAGTGGCAAGTGAGTGTGGCCTGGTCCCATCTTTCCCACTTAGCACTGGAAGGGGTTCAGGGAGAAAAACCTCACTGCTCCAGCGGCCCTGATGTTCCTACAAGAAGTGCAGGAGAGTCGCTTAGAGGCTCAGCGAGTACCAGGGACAAGTCAGAACAGCAGCAAGTGGGGACTGGGTCGCTGGGAAGAGGCGACACCTGGAGGGAGGTTGTGGCAGTATGTGCCCCACTCTCTGGGGAAGCAGCGCTTTAGGTCAGGGGGCACAGGGAGTCTAGGGGGGAACAGCAGCACTGTCTGTAAACTGGGAGAGGGGTGTGGTCCAACACCTTTTCCTTTTTTGAAATTCACACAGGTCTCCCCTAAGAATTCTGCTGTACATACATATGGCCAGCGTGACAATGGAGCTTGGCATCGTGCAGGTGCACTGGGGCAGAGATGTGGCTGGGACCATGCTGGACGCTGCCCACTAGACGTTTAAGTGACTTCTGTTTCTAGACTGTCCCACCAAACCTTTGGTAAAGAATTAAATAGTGGTTTGAGGAAAGCTAAGGACAATTTATTTCAAAGCCCTGACTAGATGGGAAAACTGCCGTTTCCAAGGTTTCTCTGCTCCACGGGCTTTGAGGAGGCAGTCCCTGCCCCGGGCCAGTTTCTGGACGTTCGCAAGGGTAAATTTCCCTGTATTATCTCTGTAAGTTAATGTGCTGGACTGTAGGAGTTGTCAAGACTCATGAAAACTCCAAGATGGTAACTAACTGCTCCTGCAGGATCTCCGGGGAATCACAAGTGCTGACCTCCTCCTTCCATGGGAATACTCTCAACACAAAGGAAAAACACAGGGCAGCTAAAAAATATTAAGATCTCTATAAATACAGAGCTTCATAATTAAAAAATGTTCCATATTCCTATTTCAGAGCTCTAAAGGGTCCAGTGCAAGATCAAGCTAATGGAAGCAAAATTAAAGGTTCCTGCCCTCTTTGCTGCGAAGCTGAGGGCACAGGAGACCTGAATTCAGAGTAGGTGTTTCATGTTCATTTTTATTTAGTCCCAGCCAGCTGGGGGCAGGCCCTGGTGACGAGGATCAGGATGGGGAGGGAGAGACTGTGGACGAGAGAGAAACAGCAGAATCCCCTTCTCTGAGATAAGTTAAGGGAGGAGATGGTCTGGAGGGATCTTTTGTATCAAAAAAGCTCTGGTCTAGCTGAGTCTCGTAATACAGTATTCTCTCTCTCCACAAACAAGATGACGTAGCACGTTTAGCACAAAGCCTTTAAGTTTGCTCCTATTTAGGTGTATCCTTTCATGTGTCCACCATTCAGCTGCCCTCACGTCGGGAGTGACTTGCAAAGAAGGATTAGTATCTGTGTCATTTCAACTGTGTGAGCGAGTTCCTCACCTCCTCTACATTCAAATCCTCACTTCCTCTTCCTCCCCACAACCTTGTTTTAGGGGATTTTACCAGAAGTCAGGCAGCAGGCTCAGGGTCTCAGGGCCCAAGCCAGGAGCTGGCCAGGCCCTGTCCTCTCTTGTGGGGTCTCCCAGCGCTTCTACCTCTTTTTTTTTTTTTTCCTTTTTAGAACAATCTCTTCTCTGCCAGATTTTCAACATCCAGCTGGCAAGATACTCTGCTCTTTGCATGAAAAGGTTAATGGAAGCTGTCAGAAGGAGGGGAGAGTGCCAGACTGTGAGAGCAGAGGGGAGAGAAAGAGTGAGGCTGCCCCACAGGGTTTTCTCATAAACGTGAGACAGACAGACAGACACACACACACACACACACACACTCCATCCCCAAGCCCAGTCAGGCACAGACCCCACCTGTCCTCAGGGCCTGCAGCTCTTGCTGCTGGATCGCTGGTCACCTCGCTCAGCCCCTCATGCTCCGCCGCTCTTGGTCTTTTTGGACAAGAGTTCAATGTCGGAGCCGAGGAAACAAGTGCAAACATCGCAAAGAGAAGAAAACCAGATCAGAAACATTCAGGCTGGGAACCAGGACAGAGTTTGCTGCCCATAAAGAACCCATTCTTCTCTCTCTCGTTTTCTCTCCCCGTTGCCCCCAAAAGCTCCCGTGTCCACGTGGCCCACTTGGGGGCTACGACGATCTGTGCAGATGCATTCACGAGAGAAGAGTGTCACGTCGTGACTGACGACCCACGAGCCCCCAGAGTGAGGGCCCAGTGCCAGCCAGGCATCGACCATCCCAGACTCACTGCCCTGAAGAGAGAGGGGCAAGCCAAGCAGCCACTGATCAAAATCGAGAAAACAAATGGAAGAAGGGCTCCGAGGAGACGATGACGTCCGAGCCAAGTTATGCAACAATACTTCCCTGAAGGTCAAAACTGGACTGGGTGCTGGGAAAGGGGCTGGAGTCCACAGCCGTGACCCACGGAGCGAGCTGGCCAGTGAGGGCTCATTCCAGCGCCGTCGGCCGTCAGGGGGCTGGCATTCGTGGTGGAAAAAGGACGTGTGCTCCAGGGAGAAATTCTACTTTCAGCTTTTCAGCAGAATCTGCTTATCAGTCGAACTGCTTCAAAAAGTTCGAGAGGAGACTGGAAATGGGGTGTGACTTTTCTGTTTTTGTTTTGAATTAAACTATCATTGACATACAGCAAGATGCACAGATCTCTGTACATCAGAGTGTACAATTTGATGAATTCTGATCAATATATATGCCCACATGACCGTCTCACCAACCGAAACACAGAACATTTCCATCGTCCCAGAAAGATTCCCAGAACCCCTTTCAGTCAATTCCCACAGGCGTCCAGCATTCTAGTTTCTATCACCACATATGAGCTCTTCCTGTTCTGGAAATGCCATACAAAGGGAATCAGACATTAATCAGATATTCTTCTGCACCTGGCTTCTTTTGCTTAACAGTGTTTTTGAGATTCATTCATAAAGTTGCTTGTATTAGTAGTTCGTTCCTTTTGTTGCTGAGTAGTACTCCATTATATGATATATGGTAATTTAAAAAAATCTCTTCTGTTAATGAACATTTGGGTTGTTTCCAGTTTGGTGCTTTTACGAATAAAGCTGCTCTGAACAATTTTGTACACATCTTTTTGTGGACGTGTTTTCATTTTTCTTGAGTAAACAAGGAGGGATGGGATTGTTGGGTTATAGGACAGGTGTGTATCTAATTTAATAAGAAACTGCCTAAGAGCTTTTCAAAGCCTTGGACCATCCTCACCACTGCACATAGAGTTCCAGCTACTCCACACCCTCGTGGACATTTGGTGAATGTGTAAAATTCACATTTGGTGAATTTTAGTCATTTTCTTGGAATTGCCCTGCTATCTCACTGTGGCTTTCGTTTATGTGAGCACTGTTTTCGTGTGCTTGGTTTGTGTATTTTCTCTTGTGAACTGTCTGGTTCAAGTCTTCTGCTCATTTTAAAATTATGTTGTTTTGTCTTTTTGTTTCTGATTTTAAAAATATCTTCTCAATAGAAGTCCTTTGTTCAATATATACATTGTGAATATTTCCTCCCAGTTTTCTGATGAACAAAAGTTTAAAGTTTTGATAAAGTACAATTTTTCATTTTTTCCTCTCATGTTTAGTGTTTTATGTCTCTGTGCTTGCTGAATTGGGGGAAGTTTCAGCAACATATGTGCCATTTGGCTAATACCTAGAATTAAGACATAACGTTCATTTATCCCACTACAGGTGACATTACCTTCAGTCATTTGGGTTTAGATGGTGTCTGCCAAGTTTTTCCAACGTAAATCAACTAAAAGGACTTTGTGCTAATTAACTGAAATAACTTTTTGTGTGTGTGTGTGAAGAGACACTTTTAGACTACGCAAATATCCTGTTCCTCAACCAACTTTCACCCACTGGTTTTCACGTTCATTGATGATTCCAGTTCAAATCAGTTATTACTGTGATGGTTGCCAAGTGGTGATTCTCTAACTCCGCCACTCTTTCTCCATGTATTAGCTGGCATTCTACTACAGGGCATGGCCCCTGCCCCACCATGTATTTGCTTACTGATTTCTCTACACTAGTACAGACTCACAGATTCCTGTTCTACTCAATGGGCTGTAATTTGTTACTATTATTAATTTTGCTACTCAAATTCCTGAAGATTTTGCTATTGGGAGACCCCATGTCCTTACTCTTCTTCTTTTTTAAAAAATAAATTTATTTATTTATTTATTTTGGCTGTGTTGGGTCTTTATTGCTGTGTGTGGACTTTCTCTAATTGTGGTGAGCGGGGGCTAATCTTCATTGCGGTGCGGGGGCTTCTCATTGCGGTGGCTTCTCTTGTTGTGGAGCATGGACTCTAGGCATGTGGGCTTCAGTAGTTGTGGCACGCGGGCTCAGCAGCTGTGGTGCACAGGCTTAGTTGCTCTGTGGCATGTGGGATCTTCCTGGACCAGCGCTCGAACCCATGTCCCCTGCACTGGCAGGCAGATTCTTAACCACTGTGCCACCAGGAAAGTCCCCTCATGTCCTTCTGACATATCCCCGCCACTCTTGGAACACTCTGTTACTTTCTGGTATAAGATGCTCTGGATTTATGTTGTACTTTGCCACACACAGTCCTAGGCTGAGCCATGTCTCCAAGGAGCCCTGGTTCCTTTTGGTGAAAAAAGGCATCTATAAACCAAGAGCTGGGAGCTAGGTGAGCTCCTTGTTACTGGTGTGTCACTGCTTCTAGGTGCTTCAGCAGATAAAACTAGGAAATACACACATGTATCCATGTAGATGAGCACACAAATGTACACACAGAGAAAGCTAAATCTGTTATCTGTCAAAAACCCTGAGTCCATATGGACACCTCCAACAGCAACTGAATGCCACCGGACTTGCCTTCACCCTTCTGTATTTGTTACTTCCTCCTCCTGGAGTAACAAGCCTGCTCCCATGAGCTTCAGTATACTTACTCATTTGTTCAGTCTCCTTGTATGTAGCCAGTCTCCCAACCATCTGCACCATCATCTTGGTCCTTGCCTCCAAATGCCACCATGCCAGCTGAATCCTCAGCCCTGGCCCTGCCAAAAATGCTGGCCATGTGGCCCAAATCCTTGATCCCAGACTGCCAAACACACCCGAATCTTTGGTCCCACCAAATATATAGGCCAGTGTCAGTGCCAGATTTATGGAAACACTAACAAGGTTTCCCGCCCAGGAGTTGGCAAGAGGGCCTGGCAAAGAAAACAAGACACCTTCTGTAGAAGGTGTGTGGTGTGGGAAACGTGGACCTGGAATTTCAATTATGAGCTGTGATTCTGGAAGATAACAGACAGTGGTCAAATGTGGAGCTGTCCTAGAATCAACAGAGAAGATGTTTAAATCTAAAACTGAACCTAATGAAACCTTTTTCTTCATTCTAGCCGCTTTGTACCACTACAGCATTCTACTTTGACACAACCTCAATCTACTTTTTCAAAGAAAGTTTCTCTAGGGCTCCAGAGCCATACTTAAAATGGTATGAGACTTACATTTATCTGAAAGATTTCAGCAACATCTTTTCTTCCAATAGCAAGTGACTAGAAGGCCCAGGTTCAGTAAACACTAATGAACAGAGAGATAGCCTGAGTAGTATGATGTCATTTATTTCAAATTTATATCACGTTGAACAATACTGCACATTGTTCGTGTAAACAAATATGTATATTAAAAAGGTAAAAACGTGGACTGTAAAAATGCAAACCAGTTCATGACATTGGTTGCCACCGCAGATGAAAAAGGAAAAATGCAACTGGGTACAAAAAAGACTTTAACTATATTTCGCATTAACAGGTGAGAGCAGCCTGCACTGGGAGAGGACAAGAGTGTGAAGGGGGAGCCCTGTGGTGTAGGCATGAAGGAGCTACTGAATCCAGGAAAAATCAGCACTCAAGACTTTGCACTAAATGTACAATTCACCACTGGAAAATTTAAAGCCTGTGGAGCGATGAAAGTCACTCAAACCCAGCTCAATTACTGACTTGACTCAGTTCCCAAATGCTAATGGTCTGACAGAAGAGGAATTGACTATTTCCAGACATAAATGTTATTAATCTCAGTTTCTACTCTTCTTTTACATATAATATTTACCACTTAATAAAAAATAATGAGCACAAAAACAGCAAATGAACTTAAAGACATATTGATAGAAATTATCCAAACAGATAATAGGAATCTCCAAACGTAACATGAAAAAAATCCCCAAAAGAAACAAACAAAAGCCCCCAGACATCGAAGAGATGTGGAACGATATCAGATGGTCTAACAAATACATAATTGTAGATATAGAAAGGGAAGAGAGAAAGGGACGAAAGACATATCTGAAGAGATAAGAGCCAAGAATCTTCCAAAATTAATGAAAGACAACAAAACCTAAGCCCAAGGGACACAGAGATCTCAAAAAGGATTTTAGCACAGACAGGAAATATAACGTAAAATACAAATAGGCACATTATTTTCAAATGGTTGAAAACAAAAGGTAAAAAAAAAAATCTTGAAAGCAGTCAGAGAAAAAAGAAACATGAGAGGGTGGGGGGGAGCACACATAAATACAGCAGACTTTTCCATAGCAACTATGGGAGCCAGAAGAAAATGGAACAGCATCTTTAAAATATTAAAAAAACAGGAAGTCAACCTAGAATTCTATACCCAGAGAAGAATATCTTTCAAAAACAAGGTATTAGCTTGCATGGGCTGCCATAAGAAAATACCACAGACTGGGTGGCCTAACAACAGAAATTTATTTCTCACAGTTCTGGAGGCTAGATGTCCAAGAGCAAGGTGTTGGCAGGGTTGGTTTTTTTTAAGGCCTCTCCTTATCTTACAGATGGTTGCGTTCTTGCTGTGTCCTCACGTTTTTTTTTTTTTTTTTCCCTCTGTGAGCACACAGCCCTGGTGTCTCTGTATGTCCCAATCTCCTCTTTTTACAGGGACACCAATCAGATTGGATTAAGGCCCACCTATCAGCCTCTTCTTAACTTAATTACCTTTAAAGGCTCGATCTCCAAATATAGTCACATTCTTGGAGTCAGGGATTCAATATATAAACTTTGCAGGGGACACAATTCAGCCCATAACATCCTGCCTTCTGTACGCCCCAAACTCATGTTCTTCCCACACACAAAACACATTCACCCTCATCCCAACAGCCCAAGAGTCTTAACCCACTGCAGCATCAACTCTAAATCCCAAATCTCACGTAAATATCATCTAAATCAAGTGTGGGTGAGACTTAAAAAACATGATTCATCCTGAGGCAAAATTTAAATGTGGACCTGCTGAAACCAGACAAGTTATCTGCTCTAAAATACAATGGTGGGACAGGCATAGGCTGTCCCATTCCAAAAGGGAGACCCTGGAAAGAAGAGAAAGGGATCATGGGTCCCAAACAAGTCCAAAACCTAGCAGGTCAAATTCCATTAGATTTTTTTAAAATTTATTTATTTATTTATTTGGCTGCGTTGGGTCTTCATTGCGGCAGGTGGGATCTTTTGCTGCATCGCTCGTTGTGGCTCATGGGCTTCTCTCTACTTGTGGTGTGCAGGTTTTCTCTTCTCTAGTTGTAGCGCGCAGGCTCCAGAGAGTGTGGGCTCTGCAGTTTGCGGCACGCAGGCTCTCTCGTTGAGGTGCGCAAGCTCAGTAGTTGTGGCGCGCAGGCTTAGTTGCCCTGCAACATGTGGGATCTTAGCTCCCCGACCAGGGATCGAACCCACGTCCCCTGCATTGGAAGGCATATTCTTTACCACTGGACCACCAGGGAAGTCCCTCATCAGATTTTAAGGCTTGAGAATAAGGCTCTTTGGCTGGAAGCTGTCCTCCAGGCCCACTGGGGTGGCAGCTCCAGCCCTCTGGCCCTGGGTGGCAGCCTGGCCTATTGAAATCAAGGAGGAAGAGACAGCCTTGCCCCCTAGACCTGTGTCCTCTAGGCTGGTGAATATATGTTGTCAACAAGAAACTCACTGTAGATATAAAGACGTCGACAGCTTAAAGGCAAATATATATAAAAAAAGGTTTATCGTGCACTCACAATTCTAAAGAAAGCTGGAATGATTACATTAATGTTAGACAAAGCAGACTTCAGAGCATGGAGTATTACCAGCTTTGAAAAGAGATAGTACATCATGATAAAAGAGTCAAGTCATCAAGAAGATATGACAATCCTTAATGTGTATGCACTCAATAACAGAGCTTCAAGATACATAGAGCAAAAACCGATAAGGTAAGAAAAATAAACAAACCCATAAATTTAGGTGGTAAGATAGTCAGCCTCTAAGAGGGCAAAGGAAACAAAACAATTCTGGGAAATCTTCAGATGTAAAGTAATATTTCTGTAGGCCAGGCAGTTGCAGATAATAGGGTCATAACTCAGGATGGAGTCTGAGTGGTTCTTCTGACATCAATAGTCAGATTATCCAAAGCTACTGAAGGGCACTGAGGAAACTGTCTTGGGTCACCAAACAAACACTCAGCAAGGTATATACTAATAAGCATTCTTTACATGTACAGTACTGTGCCAGGCACTTTAGAAATATAAGACATGGTTCTGGCAGTGAAGAAACTCATCTAGTTAGGGAATAAGAATCATAACTATGAAATACAAAGTAATAAACTATGAAGAACTCACTAGAATTCACTCACTCATCTGAGTTAGTAAGCAAGTACCAAGTACCTGACGTGGTGCGAATTTTAAGATGAAAATGATATGGTTCATGTCCTCAGCTGACAGAAAGCCTAGACTAACGGGAAGACAGATATGAAAACTAGTAAGTACAAGTGCCACAGGTCCTACAGAAGCTCTAAGGAGGGAGTGGCACATTGGGCCTGGGGTTTCAGGAAAGAACTCATAAAAGAAATGATGTCTGAGCTGAGTTTAAAAACTCAGATTCCTATTTAGATATTCCCCAGGGAGACAAGGCAGGAAAGGGCAGAGCAGGCAGAGGGACCATTATGAGCAAAAGGACACAAATGTGAAAACTGTAAGTCAATTAACAGTTTAAAAGACTGTCAGTTGTTGTATGCTTCAGGGATAGGGTGAGAAGAGATGTGCATTTAAGAATCAGGCCAAATGAAAGGAGGCCTTGTGTGCTTTGATAAGAAGTATGGACGGTATCCTGCCTGCCTTTCTCCTTCACTTTCTCTCATTCCTTCAACAAACCTTTACTGAGCAGATACTATGTGCTAGGCACTATTCTTCGTACAGACAACAGTGTTGAAAAAGACAGACAAGGCTCTTGTCCTGTCCTCATGGGGGTGTGTGACCGAGGGGAGCATGGTGGCAGTGAAATGCATGGGACATACAGAGTTGAGTAACACAAATGTCAGGTGCAGAAGGCTCTATATCCCCAAAGAAAACACACACACAAAATAAACCAACATGCATATTTAGTGGTGATCTCTATCTAATGTTTCTTGGGCTTCAAAAACTAAAGTCAAACCTTGCTCACAATAGGCAAGTCATTTTGTATTATCACAGGTCATCTTTCTCGACAGCCTGCACCACTCCCTTAAAATCTTACTTGGAGAGAGGTGGCAGAAAATGGGTTGGTTTCTCCACCAAACTCGAACTGCTCTGGAGAAGCTGATGGAAGGTGTGGTTAGTTGCTGTGCCCCTTTACAGATGACCCTGGTCACCTGCTCCCCAGGTTTTCCAGGGATGCTGCTGAAGATACAGTTTCATACACCTCATGCAACAGGTTCTCAGCCAAGGGGAAACGTGACAATATTAACATGATTCACGTATGTGAGCAAAAGTGTTTGGATGATAACATGTGGGATGGCATGCCTTCTATTGAACTCCTGGTTTTTCACTCAAAACTTTCTGAAAAACTCTTAGCTTGAGATTTTCTACCTTGGCCTCACCCTGAAGGTATTTTTTTTCCCCTTAGGAAAGACTGATTACTTCCATTCAGGCATATTTGGAAAACAGGACTGAGCCAAAATACTTTTTTTCATTTCAAAGACAAGTTGTTTCACAAAGAAATAATTTAATGCCAGTTAAACTTTGATACATCACTGTTCGTGCTTTAAGATGCCCTGTCTCTCTGCAAAATTTTGTAGTGGAGTTTCTAAAATTAACTGGCTGTGTGCTCTGTTTCCAGCGGGCTTCCAGTGGCATGTAAACTTCATGGTTATTAATATCAAAAGGAGCTACTAGAAATTCGATTTAATTCTGTCCTTTAAATTTCTCCCTCTTGAGAAGAAAGAAATTAAAATTTCCATGGCAACACGCTAAATTTGAGAGGTCGGCCTTACCTTTTCCATCACACAAATCAGGTGGGTGACCGACAGGCCGTTAAATGGGTCTGTTTTTAGGCAATGTCCACACCCGGGAGTCAGTCCCGCCCTGACCCCAGCGTGCAATTCTCAACCCGCGGCCGTCACTGCTCCCTGCAACCTCACACCACAGGATGTGCCCTATTCGACACAGCCTCCACTCACGCATTGTGGGTGAACAAATAGGAGGCATTCAGCTGGAAGACAGTGCACAGCTTCGACACTCTGGTGCAGAGCTTTAGCAGACTGATGCCACAATCACATCTACAAGGGGCTGGGACCCCA
The DNA here is from genome assembly GCF_949752795.1 of Hyperoodon ampullatus. Taxonomy (NCBI): domain Eukaryota; kingdom Metazoa; phylum Chordata; class Mammalia; order Artiodactyla; family Ziphiidae; genus Hyperoodon; species Hyperoodon ampullatus. The sequence goes on along the minus strand of NC_136924.1, from coordinate 100,804,400 downwards.
TCAACCCCACTCTGTAGCCAGGGACAAAAGCAGCTTAGGATTACTGTTCTAAAGCTGCTCGATCTCTTTTTTTTCTATTTTTATTTCTCAGTGTTTATTCAATGTTTCTTTCTTTTGCTTTCCATGTCTGCCCTCATCCCGTTTTCTCCTTGTTTCTTTTATTCATGGTTTTTGTCTCCTTTTAGCCTTCTCATTTTCTCTACTGAACTAACAAAATCACGACATGGAAAAAAGGGAACCAATGGATTTTACAGGCAACAGTAAACAGAGAGTGGAGCAGAGGGCGGGAGCCTACGCTGATTCATCTAATGGTCCTTTTATTGAAAAACTTAGGAGGTTGTGACCCACAGTTCCCCAGAGACAGCGGACTCGTCAAGGATCCTCATCCAGATATCCCCAACTCAGACTTCCTTTCCGTGGTCACAATCACGAGTGGCCATCAGTTCTGTGAAATAACAGATTCCCCTTAACCCTCTCCCTTCCGAACCAGCCGTTTCTGATTCTTTGGCAAGTTACACTGAGGGAAGAATAAAGTGGGGCTTCCTTCGAATGGTAGCTCCTAATATCTACTGAAGAACCAACCACTGTTAAGAATCTTGACTCTGAACCCTGAATTCTCCAAGGCAGCTTCTATTGCATCAACCTAAAGAGCAGCTGAATTTTGTGAGGGTGTCGCCAGAGCTCAGGTGAGAGGCCTACCTGTTCCTGGGTCATCTTCTGCAGCTCATTCTCCCATGCTGCCTGGTCATCGTCCAAGTTATAGGAAGCTGGTGGAGTGAGTCCTTGAAGAATCAGGGGGTCTCGGTCATGGCAGAGGGCTGTCAGGTGTCCAATGTACAACTTTAGTTTGCTTCTGTTTTGGTCAAGTTCTAAGAGGGGCTGGATGATCTGAGGTGAAAAAAAATGAGGAAAGTCAAGGTCAATCTGAAACAAGAAGTTCCAGTCTCTTTATGCCTCCCAAGGCAAAGAAACGGAGCAAGACTAGAGCTCTTGTAATAACTACAGCAATCTTCAGGATTGTAAAGAGAAGCAGGTCCATACACCTGCACGTGTACACAGTCACACCCACCCACTGTTCTGGGGGCCGCGTGGGGACCACTGGCATGTACATCAACGCGAGATGCAGTTCTGACTCTGGGCTGGAGATCAAGCACAGGGTGAGCTTGTTTTTGCAGAGGTGACATTCCTGATACAGAAAGACTCCAGTTACTTCACAATTGCTCATCCCATCTATTTACAAGGAGGTTACAAAAAACTGCTAGTGATTCACTTTGTTATGAAGCAGAAACTAACACACCATTGTAAAGCAATTATACTCCAATAAAGATGTTAAGAAAAAAGCCCAAAAACTGCTAGTGAAACGTGCTCATCTGAAAGCCTGATGCCACATGTTGCGTGTGTTCCTTCACCTCCTGCAATGGAAGGAAGGTTCTGCCTCTGGAGAAAGTGCGTGTTTTTCTCGGCCACGAGATGTGGTGAGTGAACTCATGACTAGATCTGCCTCCTGGCTGGAGCTCCCTCGTTCACTGGGCCGAGGCCATCTATCCTCCTTTTAATGGGTGACAGATAAATCCTTATACAACGCCAGACCCCTGAGCCTGAGCCCGGGCCCAGTGTGACGCTGGGTCTCTTCTCTTGAGTAGCAGTCCTGCGCTAACTCTGTTTTGTGTCCCCTTTACCCTGGCTGAATAACTATCACCTCGGCTCCCTCTGAAAGCACATCAAAGGACAGATGACTTCATCGGGCAGCTCTCGGGCCCGATGACTCTTGGTACTGGCGAGCCTGAGGGGCTGAGGCAGGGCTGGGCCAGCTCTCCAACGCTGAAACGCTGGCACAGCATCTGCCTGACACACAGCAGCTGGGGGAGCCGCCAACCCGCCAGATGCTGGCAGGTCCCAAACGTTCCCAGGGCTCACAGGCAGGGTCTGCACCTGCTGTGTGTCACCGGGCTGGCACTTTTCACCAGCCGGACACCTCTGACCCACCTAATGAACAAGGAGCTCACTAATCTTCAAGTCAACAGAAATAAGGCCTGGTATTACTTTCAACAGCGACGCTGATTTCTTCCTGGCCTAAGAGGACTTCCCCTGCTGCTTTCCTTTTAAGAGTTTCTAAAATAAAGTTTTATGTTTTTTATTGTGAAATCAATGCATATTTTACTCTGGAAAGTATGGGAGAAAATATAAAAGAAATAATAAATAGCCTATAGGTATTCCACCAAGAATACCACTTGCAACATTTTGCTGATTTTCTTCCAAGTCTTTTTATAAACTTACATAAATCAACTTTTAACAGTATCATACTTCACGTTTTGCTTAATACCCTGTTTATCCATTTAGTGTTATATTGTGAGTACTATTCACATTACGTATTCCTGGAAAACATGATTTTTAATGGTTGCTTTATAAATATATCACATTTCCTCTGTTTCTAATACTATTTCCATAAAATAGTTAAGAGAGGGAACAGCCAAGGCTTAGTGTCTAAAACAATCTTTAACTTACTAGAGAGATCAGAGTTCAGAGTTTAGGCCTACGTGGTATAATACAATATAGAAATTGGAGCCTGTCTAGACAAACCAGAGAAAGTGAATACATTCAGCATTATTACTGTTTTTAAAACACACACACACACACACACACACACACACTTCTCTAAGGATAAAGGTTACACATTCAGGGGCTGGGGTGGAAGGCTCTGGGCTCTGTAAGGGACCCCTAATCAGCAGGCTTGTGGTATGAGTCCTGTGTTACCCGTGGTATCAACACTGCCAACCACAGAAGGACGAGACTGTTTTGTAGAGGATTTGGAGAGTGGGGAAGTTGGATAGATTTCCACAAACAACACTAATCTCTCAAAAAAGACTTGTATTTTATTCCTGGCCACAAATGCACACAGTGCAGAAGATTTAGAAAGAGTTCCAAAGCAGAATCTTTAAAGGCAAGTTCAAGGCAACTCCTTTAAATGCATGTTCACCTTGCACATCAATATCCCAACTGTCTAGCCATGGTTCTCCTACCACACCTCTCATGCCTCCGAGCACTGCAGCTCTATTTCATTTCCCTTTTTTTTTTTTTTTTTTTTTGCGGTACGCTGGCATCTCACTGTTGCGGCCTCTCCAGCTGTGGAGCACAGGCTCCGGACGCACAGGCTCAGCGGCCATGGCTCACAGGCCCAGCCGCTCCGCGGCACGTGGGATCCTCCCAGACCGGGGCACGAACCCGCGTCCCCTGCATCGGCAGGCGGACTCCCAACCACTGCACCACCAGGGAAGCCCTCCCATGTTTTTAGCTTGGCCTCCACTAGCTTCTTTCATGGACACATTGATTTAAAAAAATCACTTTGGGGATTTTCATTGGATTTGTGCAACTTACTCCCATTCTTTGTGTGTGTGTCTGTGTATAGTTGCCATCACATCTGGGCTGCAAGGCTGAAAGAGCTGGTATCTTAGGTAATTACTGTTTGAGTTGGAAAACTGACATAAAAAAGCACGAGCACTGAGGAAGAAGACAATGTGATAAATGGTGGTAGTGGAGAGGTCAAATTTTTCACAGTAAAGTGGAATCTGGAAAGATACTAGCTCACTGCTGTATGACTGGGAATGAAAAAGTGGACTTTTTAGGTCCCTGTTCTTAATCAGAGATGAATCTCAAACTGATTTAAATGTATTTCATGCTGAGGTGCTGACAGATTACAAAATATGTAGTGTTTTGCACTCTGAAATTTTTCAAAGTCCAATTGAAAAGTTAAAAAATGATGGAGTTTGAAAAATTTTTCAAGGATAAAAATTCATTCCATGCAATGACCAAGATGCCCTTTCTTCTCATGTCAAAAGGAGTTGCTTTTTTAAAACAAAACAAAAAAACTATAAAGCTTACTCGGTGAAAGTGTATGAAACTGCCCAACCAGCACAATTCTCAAATCTATCCATCAAGGAAAAAAAAAAAAAAAGTCACTGTGGCCTCTCTGGGACACATTTAACCATGTCAATCACGTGGGAAATGTCCTTATCTCTTCCTTCTCCCCATCTAACTTGGGCAGGCCACTCAGAAAAGAAACTGCATTTCCCACAAGGTAAAACTGCCACTGCCTAATCTCAAGAGGGGAGAGGGACACTTGCCAAGTAGGAAGAGGACGCCTTACAGGATCCAGAGGTTATGTCTTTTGTCCACATACAACCTCAGTACATTGGCAAGAGGTCCTACCAAAAGCTGTCAGTAATGCGGTCAGACCACATCAGTCCTACAGCTATGCAGAATTAGAATTACCTATCTTTTTTTTTGGCATAAAGAAAGTTAAAAAATGAACTTGTCAAGATAACCTCTGCTTTTATCAAGTATAATGCCAAAATGTCAATATCCCCCCAACCCTACACTTACCGAGCTGTTAAGGAAAATAATTTAAATTATAAAGGGGAATGAGAGCTTTCTGGTTGACTTACTGAAAGCTTTGTTTCTTCTTGCAAGGATTTATTTATGTATCAGACCCTCAAATTGGCTTCAGAGGCCAGCATTTGATGACACACGGTGATGGAAGACAGTGACCTCCGGAAGGTGTTTATTTTAACCTCCCTTCCACTTGAGCAGGTTAGATGGCTAGAGATCTTTTGGAAGACAGACCAGCTGCTCCTCTATTGTTCGATACAGATTGCAGCTGAAAATTCTACAGCATCCCGTTTCTGCAACCCATTTATCTAAGACATGGGAACACATGTTCTCGGACCAGGATGGGACGTTCAGCGAAAGGCCCCTCCAGTCAATTCCATGGTCTGCCCCCTTCTCCCCACTCCACTGTTTCTGTACTGGATCTTTAATCTAAGTATAGGTGGGTTGGTTATGGCACATTCTGGGAGCTCATTCTGAGAGGAAAGGTATACCCTGAACTGAATATCACTTGGGACTTAAGGCATTTGCCCTTGCAGTACTAATATTTTATTGTTTGGAAGATGCCACTGTTTTTCAAGCTAACATTTATTGATCGTTTACTGTGTTCCTGGCAAATTATTTTTATATTTACTATGGTTCCTCTGTAGCTACAAAATCCTCTTACTCTTCCTTCTATCTGCGGAACTCCTAGGAGGCAGGTTCAGCTGTCCCTGGATTACTGCGTAAATGCCAGTAGCAGTTCTGACTTCTCACTGGGTCATCATTACACCACTGTCCCCCAGTGTAGGTTCACTAAAGAACTCCTGGAACAACTAACGTATTAACTTCCCAGAAACATTATTCTTTTAATGACATTCTTGTCCAGAGGCCCCAGCAGAGAGCTAAACTCTGAAAAGTAAAAAAGGAGGCAAGGGAATAAAATTCAATGGTCTAGCCTCAAAGTCTTTTCTCTCAAGAACCGACTTTACCTTCTTGGTTGCGGTGTGCGTGAGGATGAGGAAGATGAAGGACGGTACTGGGTCTCTTCACAAAGTTTTGGACCTTTGTGTTACTTTCTCACTTAAATGCAGCTACTTTGTGCAAGAATGTGGTTCTTTGAACAAATATAGTAAACTGTCATGATATTTTTGCTACATTAACTAGATATACTGCATATCAAATCACACATATTGACACTAAAAAAATTATGTAATTCACTTAACAAACATTCAGTGAATGCCTTTGTGCCACGCCACAGCCAGCTTTTGCTGGCAGGAATATTAAGAATGAGATGTGGTCCTGTTATGCATTAAAAAAAAAATCATGAAATAATGGAACTAATGTGTTGAGTGTATATAAGAATTCAAATGCATATATTCAGGATTTATCTTTGTTTTAACTTTAGTTTTGAAGTTTACTTTAGGCAGACCCTTAAATTGCTAAATCAACCTCTTTACCTTGATTTGAGGCTTAGTTTGACTTAGTCTTCACATATAAGGTTATAAAATTCAACAACTTGTTTATTCTTAGTGGTCTCTGAGATCCAACCTTTTAATTTAGCCTTCCCATTTGCAGCACAAACAGAAGGATACTCAATGGACCCCCTAAATGTTTTTGGTGTTATGGTCCTTACTCATTTGTAATCCTAGCAAGCTGAAAACAAATATGCCTTCGAGAATACCCCTCTATCTTATACTTCTCCTGCAAGAGAGACACTGGATAAACATACGCCTCTCAGGTCACACCCTCATAATAACTGATATAAAGCCAGGCTACAGAAGGGTTCATGAGATACACCTGCATGACCTTCATCAAAAAACAAACCTTATTGTTAACAATGGGAATCTGGAAAGTTTCAGCAGCTTTAGCCTGAGTTTGTGCTTAGTGAGAGAGCTACAGTCTTTGGAAAAAAAAAATCTCTTTTAGGGGGAAGTCAATTTCTAAAGTTTCATGAAAAGTTAAAAAGATAAACTAAAGCTAAAGGCAAGAAAGTTCAGAGCTCCAAATCCTGACCCCCCACTTCATAACCATTTTTCATGTGTGTCTATTTGACTCCTCAAACAAACTTTATAGAATGGGACCGTCTTCCATTGATCTTCCCAAACAAAAAGTCACAACAAATACAAAACCCAGAATGACATTTCTTATGCTATAAATATTTCCTAAGTACTTGGAATATCAGTTCTGTACTAAGCAGGGTCCCTTCTTCATCTCTTACAGATGATCTACTATTACCACTTGTCTAGTTAATGGAATAACTAACCAGGCAATCACTTAGGTTCAATTAACTTTCTCATTCCCCTCATCTACATCCTGGGGACAAAGGTCTTCTCGTTGACCAAATGTGGGTCAGGCTCCCCTGACCTCTCTTCTCAACTGGGCCCTGACTTTTGGGTGTTCATGTTCATCTCTATATTGTCCAGTTCCCCCAGGAATTCTAAGTTGATTTGTATGTGACGGGGTTCCTCATCGCCCACTATCCCCCGGGCCACGTCTGATCACTCTGCCTGCCTGAGGCAAGAATCCAGTTAGGTTGGTTTAGCCAGAATCTCCCCCTATCCCGGATGTTTCCTCCTTAGGAAGTGTCCATCCACTGACCCCCACCCGCTCCTTGGCTGTAAATTCCCACTCTTCCTTGTTGTATTCAGAATTGGGCACTGTCTCTGTCTCCCTCACTGCAAAACCCCACTGCAGTGGCCCCTAAACCCATCAGGATTGTCCTGAATGAAGTCTGCCTCACTGTTCTTTAACAAGTGAGTAAGTACCACTAGGAGTTCACGTCCAGGGCCACTAGTGAAACCGAGTCCCCCTAAAACTGACCTCCTCTGCCGACAGTTTGTGATTAACCTCTCTAGGGGAAACTTGATTCCGTTTCTCGTCCTGAACCTGTTCCCCTAAGAGTGAGGAACACCAAAGAAAAGGGGGGACTGAAACCATGTGCAAGCCCCTGTGTCTATATTCTTCGAAGTAAAAGCCTTTTGCTTTAGTCTCTCAGCCCTCTCCCGAGTCTCAGGAGGCTGACTCCAGAGGGAATGACCAGGAACTGTGACGACGTAGAAGCGAAGAAGAGCTCTGGGTCAGGAACCTGGTAACAATTCAGACTGCACACCAGCCACACAGCAGAGCCCCCAAACTCCCCGTTCCCTGTGAGATACGGATAAAGGCCTGACACACGTTCCTAAGCTGTTTTTAGAGGAAGCAGACCCCCACAGATGAAAACTACTGACCATCAGAGAATGTAGACCCCAGGCTGGTTGAAACCGGAAGACTGGTGATGCTCGAAACTTCACCTTGTTGCCAACCAATCTGAGAACTGCGTACGAGCTGATCATGCATCCTGTGACCCTCTCCCTCGCACACACTGCCTTTAAAACCCCTTCCCTGCAAGCCATCGGGGAGTGTGGGTTTTCAGCACGAGCTGCCCGTTCTCCCTGCCTGGCCCTGCAATAAACGCTGCACTTTCCTTCACCACAACCCGGTGTCAGTAGATTGGCTTTGCTGCGTGTGGGCGAGCAGATCCAAGTTTGGTGTGGTGACACTAGGTGACTGAGATCAATAAACATTAATCAGAAATCTTACCACATATAGAAATGCTGGGTTCTAAAAGTAAAAACTCTCTCCAAAGGTTTCAGATTTAAAGAGCTTTACGGTTTGTTAAAGTTAGATGTGTCTTTGAAAACGGCAAAAGGTTTGAAACATGAAAAAAACAGTGGGAATCATTTAAAAAATAAAATGTGATCATTTCCTCTTAGTTTTACAACTCAGAAATCTGTTGTCAATTTTCCTTTAAGCATGCATTACCACTCCAGCAAAACAAAACATCCCCTATTTCTTGACCCAGATATGGAGACAAATATCCTGTACTGAAAGTTGTAAGGAGATAGGAAACAGAGTTTAGAATAAAATGAATCTTGAAATCTGAACTACAGAGCTGCTAACTGCATTTTGCCTATTTACTCCTTATTCAGTTAAAACCTATCCTATCGTATTCAGTACAAGGAATCCTAGTCGAATAGAGAGCAGAGTGTGTGGGCCCCGCCACTGAGGGAAGACGCCTCCTGCTGAGCCCACCTCTTCATGGCCACGAGAGCAGCTTAAGGCTGGAGGTATTGCAAGGACTTGCTTCAGTATCTGGAAACTTGTAAAATCGAGGAAAATAAGGGCATTCACCAACAAGAAGGCAGACAGGTGAGCACAGACGAAGACAGTGCACATCGATGGGCAGTAAGTGGAGAAAATGCTGCATGAGGCACTGAAGCCATCACGCGCTGACTAGTGGAGGGGACAGGAGGGGACGCATAGTGTGCACCCTGGGGGGATGGGCAGACGAGGCACAGGGAGGTAACTATCAGCGCGACTAGATTCAGAGATGCCAGTGGCGCGTGTCCCGCAGCCCTTCCTCCCTGCTCTCTCGATAGAGATGGGAAAGCACCTTCGATTTAGTGCCTGGCTTGAGGCTTGTCTTTCCACAGTAAATCATTTACTGTATTTTAGTAAACAATGTAGTGGGTTAAATATTTGTGTGTGTATGTGTGTATATATTTTACAGGACTTCCCCACAGTAAAGTTCCAGGGCTATACACTAATGAATTACAAATTATGGGGAAGAAAAGCTGGGCATGGGAAAGAAAATAAGGCAAAAGAGGGAGAAGAGAGGTTCACACTTTTTGAACAGGCCAGGCAACTGAAGGCTGATGCTGAATTTCAAAGGAAAAACCGGTAGGCAGTTGGCCACAGGCGAAAACGGTGGCCTCCACCCCGCCATGCCTGTGCACACACCCGCATGCTGCGGCTGACGACACCTGCTCCGCCCGGTCCTCTGAGCTCCGGCACCTGAAGTGCTCGGGCTGCGCTAGTGCTGCAGTCAAGCACTTCTCAGCACTATTACACCTTCTTCACAAGACAGAGGGATGGATGTGAAAGGCAGTAACACGCTTGTTGCCTGCTGTGTGGAACACAGTAATGACCTTATCAGGACAGTTCATTTTCTTCTCTCTCTAGACACTGGGAGCAGAAGGAAGGTCAAGCCGAGCTGTGCCGGGTGCACTAAAGGAACCTCCTGACCTGGCTAGGATCTCGATAAGTAACCAAGGATGCGAGTCTAGATTACGGGGAGCCCGCCCAATCGCTCCGCCTCGAGGGCCACAGGGAGACAGAGGAGCAGAGAGCCAAGTACGCTTATCTGGTGACTAGGAGACTTGATAGCTTATCTGTACAAGGGCTCCCAAGCGGAGGCCAGTCTCTGGAGGAGACTCCCCTGTGATTGGCAGTTATTTCAAGGCTGGGCTAAAAGCAAGCGTGTGTGCGTGTACACACAGAGAAGCTGGAGGAGCAAACACGGGCAACTGGCCACTAGTCACATCATGATTGCAGCTCCAGCATCACACCCCACAGCACAGACTGCAGACATGCAGCATCTCCAGCTGAAAGCTTGTGACGGCTGCAGCTCCAGTCACTGTGTGTCTGCAGGCTTTGGCTTCTCATCACACAGTGCTTCACAGGAACCTGGCTTCACAGGAACCTGGCCTTGGGGGCACAGGTGGGAGGGAGGGGTTCCCTATCACCTGGAAGGCAGGGAAGATAGACATGTACCTGTAGCTGTGTGTACACATCAGAGACGGGTATCTGTGCTACTAGAGAAAGACAGGCTACACACAGGAATTGAGTCTCTTAATGCTGAAGTCGGAAACAGCCAGGACATGACCTGTGACAGGCTGAAACACCTGTGAGTGTGTGTAAGGAGGCACATGTATACGCCTGCAGTGGTGAAAGGGGGCCGGCAGGATGGGAAGAAAGATCTGTGCAAAATGGCCCTTAGCCCAGAATTCAGCTTTAGGATGGCTTAGCACTCTGCTTCACTGGGAGGATGGAAATGTTTCAGAATACCATAAAAGAGCCCTTCAAGAACAGAAACCAGTACCAGGGCAGGGGGCACCAGGGGCATCTCCTTCACTCACTCCGGGCTGAACTAGTGCTGGGTTCTGGGGGCTGGCCTGGTGCGCCCCACCTCCACCCACTGCTCTGCTTGTGCCCACGCCCCCCCTTCTCCATCTCTCCTCCTGACCCACCCACATGAAGAATCTTCATTTCCACTCCACACACACACCAGAACCGTCATATATCTAGGAATCTAAGAGGGATCTTGGCTGCTCTGACAGAGCTGTCCTTGCTGGATTTATGTCTGCCACAGTCAATCAGGAAATCATATTGCAAAAGCAAATTCTTTCTGAAAATTTTATACACCATGAACAAAACCCATGGATTAACGATTTCCAGACATCACCCCTTCCACCTTGGGAGTAATCCAGGCTTTGGGTGGAAGAAAAAGATTTGGGAAAAACAAAAATTAGGAAGACTGTTTTTCTCTACCCATTTTCTTTATTTGGGGATAAAACCTCCACACGATCACTGAACTAATCTCTCCTCCCCCTACTTCTGAAAGTTAAAATTCCTTAGCGTGACACAAACTCTGACAGACATCACCATTTCAATGTTTCTAGCTGCTGAGGTTTAAGCAAAGCTTTATTATCGGAGGATATAACAGTGACTATGACAAAAGAGGTTCAGCTCAGAAATACCAGAAGTCCTACAAATTGTGGCTGATATTATATAGGGTAACCAGCCAGGGTAATTCAAGATTAAATAATCTGGGGCACTCCAAGCCCTTCTCCGGAAGAAGGGCCCCTGTGCCCTGATTCCCCGGATCCCCCTGATCCAACACAGGGCTCAGTAAGTGCTGACTGAAGATCAATTCTGAAGTGTAGGGTCAGAGCAGGGCGGTCCCACTGGGATGCGAGATATGGAATGCTGAGAATGAGCAAACCCGCACATTCCGACTGAGCCGGGAGACCCTGAGGGAAAAACTGCAGAGTACGGCAAGTAAAAAAATGGGGTGCGGGGCAGTCCAAGGGGAAAGTTCCAAGGAACCAGAAATGGGAGTACATCTAGACTGAAGCATGTGAGGCTACCTGATATAACAAAGAATAAGCAGCTTCTGGTATAGTTGTAAAGTGACCTGATAGCGGGGGAAAAAAGTTAAGTTTGTGCAGAATCTTCGTATTGGTTTTATCTACCAGGATCTAGTCCCACCTTTTAGTACTCATAAAAAACCTATCATGGGGCCTCCCTGGTGGCGCAGTGGTTGAGAGTCCGCCTGCCGATGCAGGGGATACGGGTTCGTGCCCCGGTCTGGGAGGATCCCATATGCCGCGGAGCGGCTGGGCCCGTGAGCCATGGCTGCTGAGCCTGCGCATCCGGAGCCTGTGCTCCGCAACGGGAGAGGCCACAACAGTGAGAGGCCCGCATACCACAAAAAAAAAAAAAAAAAAAAAAAAACCTATCATGCACATCGACCCACATCCAAATTTTGTAGCAATTTTAGTGAGGGAATACAAAGGATAGAGACCATGTTTCTGATAGAATCAGAGGACCTAACACTATATGGGTGTTTAGAAAACAGAAAACAACGGACAAGTGAAACAGAAACTCCCAACTCTAGAAAGCAAGCAAAAAAGAAAAGGGAGAGGAGAACGCAGAAACACCTTTCTTCACCATGTTAATCTGTCCATGTTATTAGTGCTTTCCCTGGTTTCCTTCCAGGGAGTATACTTTTGGTGTTGTGGACTTGAACAGCAACGAACAGGAGGAAAAGCTCTCTCTGTGCTTTAAGCAAACTGCCCAAATGTATGCATCACACAATTTGGGGGGATTCTTCATACTCAGTTGCCTTGTGGGCTCTAGCAGCTATAACCTTCTCATATATGAGATGCTACTGCTGACAAGAAATAGAAACATGGGGAGCAAAGTCTCTGCCATCTTATTCATCTAAGCAGTAAAAGCTCATGACACTTGGTCTGATACATTTCTGTCATTTGTCTAGCAAGCCATCCACATATCATTTCCCAGATGTGCCATTTCAAAGAACAGTGCAGAGTCATCCTATGGCGGGCACGTGTGTTTCAGACCATCCTGTGAGTCCAGTGCTGCACGTTCTATGTACCTGGAGGTTTTCCGCTTTCCCTGACTCCATTACCATGCCTGTCTCAATGATCATACATTTCTGTGCATGAGAATAAAGCAACAGGTTCACGTGTTAAGACACATTCGTACGTTTATGTGTGTGCGTGCACACACACACACGGAATGTGGTCTGATTGGGAGGGCCCAGGCTCCTCTGAACTGGAACTCCTGCATCTTAGCATCTCTTGCATCAATGACAACTTGTATGTTCCAGGGAAGCACAGTTGTTTGTCCAGCTGCTTGTCTTACCTATGATTAGGTTAGCTGCTTTTCTCATGGAAAATTTTTGTTAGTTAGCTATGGAATTCACTGAGGTGGTCCTCAGCATCTCATGATCTTAACTAGGAATTTTATCTACTTGAACACTTCTCTGGAAAGAGCAGCTGTGGCATCTCACACCTTACAGCACCACATGTTAAGCAGACACAGTGGTGTCACTCTTTAGTGCCAGGGAAGGCGATGTGACTGGCTGTGGCCAGGGCCATGGCCACGGCCATTAACACGATCATTCAAACACCACAGCCATAAGCATGCAGGCCCTTGGCTGGTGATTATGTTAATTACTGGGCATCTAGTTTCAGAAACTGTGGTGAAAAAAGGCTTTTTTACCCAGAGGCTACCCTTCACAGGGACAGATTTGTATCAGTCATGTTGTGTGCTACAATATCTTTGCACTGCATTGATGACTCTGTGAAACACTGCAAAGCCACAAAGCAGTTAACAGCGTGGGCTTTGGAGACAGGCTGGCTTACCTCTGGGGCCTGCAACCTTCTAGCTATGAGACCTGGGACCAATTACTCTGAGGATAGTATACCTTATGAGACTGTAATAATCCATGTGTCCATCACATGGTAAGCTTCTTCAATAATTATTCACCATTATTATTTCCAAGAACCTGTTTTACCATCTGTAAAATGGGAATGACAATTCTCATCCGTGTGAGCATTTGAGCACATGTAAAATGTAAGGTACTCTTTTTTTTTTTTTTTTTTTTTTTTTGCAGTACACGGGCCTCTCACTGTTGTGGCCTCTCTCGTTGTGGAGCACGGGCTCCGGACGCGCAGGCTCAGCAGCCATGGCTCACGGGCCCAGCTGCTCCGCGGCATGTGGGGTCTTCCCGGACCGGGGCACGAACCCGTGTCCCCTGCATCGGCAGGCGGACTCCCAACCACTGCGCCACCAGGGAAGCCCTGCAAGGTACTCTTGATAACTCCAGCTGACATGCTGACCCCGAGGACACCTTAACCCCATCATCTGCACGGAGCTCCAGCAATGACCGGATGGCTACAAAATGGCACATGAAGAGATGAGAAGCACAGAGAAGAACTGGAAAAGCAACACCATAGACCAGAGGTCAGTAAATAAATGACAGTCCATGGACCAAATCCAGCATCACTGCCTGTTTCTGTACAGTCCATCACTAAGAATGGGTTTTCAAATGGTTGGAAAAAAAAATCAAAAGGGTATTTGGTGACATGTGGAGATTATCTGAAAATCAAATTTCAGTGCCCATAAATGAAGTTATATTAATCATAGTCATATTAACCTTCACTCATTTACATATTGTCTGAGGCTGCTTTCCCACTGCAAGAGCAGAGCTGAATAGTTCTGACAAAGAGTAAAGTTCACAAAGTATAAAACGTTTACTATCTGGACCTTTATAAAAAGGTTTGCCAATCTCTACAGTAGACCTATTCCAGATAACAGGGTAACTTATAATATTAAGGAGAAAATGCTTATAATTTTCTTACAGATTACTTAAGAAATAAACAATAATTACTGTTAAAAAATTCAATTCACAATGAATGGTACTTGAATTAATAGTAATATCAACACAAAACAAAACATTGGCTAAACAGAAAACTGGATTTGGCAATGGGCATAAAAAGAAAATTCACAGTTGCAGAAAGTTCTAATGAGTAAAATTTGATCTGGACAAAATCCCTGATTGATAAATAAAGTCATTATAAAGTTTAAATATGGAAAAGAATTGATACTTAAAAATTCAGTAAAATAAGAATATGGAAAAAGATGGACATTTTCAACCTCACGCCTGGAAAACTGATAAAGAAACTGAATTAACTTAGTTTCAGCTCCAGCAAATATTCAGTGAAAATCCCTTGACATTGGTATAACCTGATTTAGATGTTTGTGAACAGATCAAATGTTTCTACTGAGTCAAATATTCTCAAGGTTAAACATGGATAAAACACTAAGTATATCGTTCTGAGCACAGAGGAAGTTATCTTAGCGACCATCGAGGTCATCGACACCTGTCTCCCTGCCCCACTTTCTAAACAAAAAATTCAACGCCCGGGGAAGTGACCCGGGCCGTGAATGTGGCTGGACCGAAGTCACTCGGCGTTCAAGTGCCATAGCCACCATGGAACACATGGGCTTGTGCAGGGCTGTTTATGTGAACAGTGCCTGTAGGCAAGTTACCTTTCTGAACCACAATGGGGCTTTCAGGCTGTGTTCTCTGTCTGGGATGTTTCTGAGAACCAAGCTTCCTGGTGATGAGCACACTGGCAATCCTCCTCCATCCCATCCACTGCCACGGCATCCAGGCCGCATGGCCTCCTCCAGGACAGAGCCAGAAGCTCTGACATCTCTCCTGCCCACCCTCCACAGGTCGCCATGGCACACAAAGGTCATCATGACCCACCCGCGCTGGCGGCACCAGCCATGTGGCTTGTCACCCTCCCCCAACACCTGTGGAGGTTGGCAGTAAGTCCACATGTGCTTTGACATGCCTTCCCTCAAAAAGTAAAGCCTAAGATGCTCTGGCCCATTCAGCACAGATGGTCTCAGTGCCTTGCGCTGAAGGAACAGAACACAGTAGAGGTGGTGGTGTGTGACTTCTGATAATGGGTCATAAAAGTCACTGTGGCTTCCTCCTTGCTCCCTTCTCTTGAATCACTCATCTTGGGTCCAGATGGTGAGGAACTGAAGGTTCCTGCCGGTATGAGCTGTGGGTGAGCATCCTGGAACGGATGCTCCGTCCCCACCAAGCTTTGGACAACTACAGACCCAGCTGACATCCTGACTGCAACCCTGGAGACACACATGCAAGAAGAGCTACCCAGCCAAGCTGCTTCCGAATTCATGACCTGCAGAAAACACTGACCTAACAGGGGTGTATTGCTTTCAATGCTGCCAAGTTTTGGGGCAATGCGTTATGCAGAAATAGAGAATGAATTCACACCCTAAGCAGTATCCACAGGGAGCTACTGAGAGTTCAACAGATTTACAGTATATCTGCTTGGCAGTCGCCTACTGCTCCTTCAAGATGCGGCACAGTGTTACCTCCTCTGTGAGCTCTTGAGTCTCTGGTGCAGACCTGGGTTTTCCTATGGCACCTCATATTATTTTTTCTGTTGGAGAAAATCCGTCCTTTAGTATTTGTTTTATGGTCTTGAAACATGTGCTTCAACCCATGTACCTAGTGCAGTGTACATAGGAGACTCCCAATAAATATTTTTGAGTTAATTCTCTCATTTCAGTCAGTTTTAAACCAAACATTAAAAACTTCAAACCGCACTACGGACTTATTCTGTATGACCTCAGGACCCAGGTGTCAGTAATAGACTGTGGAGAATGTGCATTTTAGTTTGTAAAAATATGAAGTCAGGGATAAACACTCTGGTTCAATTCTGGAGGATGTAACAGTGTGAATACTAGATTTCAAATAGTGACCCATCAACAAAATGACTATGAGAATTTAAACGTTTAAGATTTTTTCATTTAATACCCAAAATGCCAAAAGAAAAATCTGAATAACTTATTTTATATTCACATGAAAAGGAACCCAGACAGTGTAACAGCTTTTGGGGTCTGCCAAATCCCTCCTCACGCAGAAAGTCTGTGATTCTAGTCTTGAAGAAGAGAGAGAGGTATACGTTCAGTGTTGACTATCTTTCAATGAAAAGAAATGAAATCTTGCTAACAAGTGGTTTGCCTTAAAACCTGAATTTTCACCGCAAAGAACTAGCCATCTGTTTTGAATATTATAAAGACTAAGCCTCTATTTGTGCTCAGCTTTGATCTCCTAGGATAATAGGAAGACAGTGATACAGTCCAGCTACACCTCAATCAAGTGTGCTCACTTAATTTATCCCAGAAATGCCGACTGACAGATCCAGCTGGAAACTTTAGTCTCGTCATCCCAGGATCAGGAAGAAGGAGGCAGACACATCAAGGGAGAATAGCTTTTTTGTTTTGGTTGATGATGCATTTTTGTGTCCAAGAAAATATTCCTTTAACCCAAAACAGATAGTAACCCTGAAGACAGAGAGAATGTATAGAAAATAACAAATTAGGGAGAAGCTGAGGACAAGTTAATGAAAGAAATACTGCAGAACCCTACTGTAACAAGACTGTTGTTAAATAGTTCAGATAAAATGTGAGTCAAGGGCTTCCCTGGTGGCGCAGTGGTTGAGAGTCCGCCTGCCGATGCAGGGGACACGGGTTCGTGCCCCGGTCCGGGAAGACCCCACATGCCGCGAAGCAGCTGGGCCCGTGAGCCATGGCCGCTGAGCCTGCGCGTCCGGAGCCTGTGCTCCGCAACGGGAGAGGCCACAACAGTGAGAGGCCCGCGTACCGCAAAAAAAAAAAAAAAAAAAAAAATGTGAGTCAAATCATATCCTCCAAAACATAACTCTATAAAATAAAAATGTGATATAATAGGCAAGTGTTAGGCTTATCTTCCAAAACTGGTATTAAAACGGGTCCTACCACATGTTAACTGAGGGGTGGCTGATAAACCTGACAATGTATTTTAGAAGGTGGACTGGGAAGCCGGCATGTCATAACCATGTCAGATTACAGGATAACCTGTTAGGGTACAGAGTATATTAAAAGATTAAAATATCTACTACAAATGAACAAAACTTTAAATAAAATACATGCAACTTTTCTTTAGGGTTAAAGCTCACCAGTTTTTTATTTCAAAAACTATTTATTGAGCTCCGTAGGGTCTCCCCATTTTCAGAGGACTGTGAAAAACAATTAGGATGTGAAGAATTTTATTTTGCATGAAGTACAAGGATATTTTTATTGTCCAGGAAGAATGTCTGAGTCACGAATGGTACCACAAACAGGAGGAAGACGGCACTTCCTTATTAGTCAAATGCTGGTAATTGTTAAGGTAAGAACCCATGCTCAGGTCGGAAAACTTCAGAAGAAAGTGTCACCTGCCACCAAGGGTGCTTCTTAAAGGTGATTAGGTCTGACAACATCTGTGGCTGACCTCCCGCACAGATACCTGGGAGAGGTGTCTACACTGTTGCTCAGGCAGTACTGGTGACATCATTGACGGTTCAGTAAAGAAGACATTTCTTTTGCTGCAGGAAAAATTAATTACTAGGATTGTGGGTTACTTGTGCAAGGGGAGGAATGTTACTATATGAGGAGAGAGGAGAAATCTATAAAGTGAAGAGGAGCATCATAGGATCTTGTAAATATTCGAGGATTTTACCACAATCACTACCAATGTCACACAGTCCTTTACTGAGCACTTCCTGTGTGCCAGGCAGAGGGCTAAGTGCACTGAATACATTATTACATGTAATCCTCCCAAGAATCTTCACTATAGGCTTTATTACTACCATTTAACAAATGAGGAACCTGATGCTTAGAGAACAGGTTGAGTGACTTGTGGGAAATTACACAGCTACTGAGCTGGACTCAAATCAGATCTGGAGCCAAAGCATGCCATTTACCACCAAACTAAACGGCCATAAAGTAATATAACTGCCGTATAGGGGACACAGGAGAAAACATGCTTTGTCAGTTTCACAGGTAGGACATGAAAGGAGAAAATAAAAGAGACAGGATAAATAAAATCAGAAACGAAAGAGGAGACGTTACAACTGATACCAGACAAATACAAAGAATCATGAGGCTACTACGAACAGCTATGTGCCAACAATTTGGACAGCCTAGAAGAACTGGATTAATTCCTAGAAACATACAACCTACCAAGGCTGAATCATGAAGAATTAGAAAATTTGAACAGACCAATAACAAGTAAGGGAACTGAATCAGTAATTAAAAACCTCCCAAGAAAGAAAAGCTGAGGACCAGCTGGTTTCATTAGTGAATTCTACCAAACATTTAAAGAATTAACACCAATCTTTTAAAAACTCTTCCAAAAAAATATAAGAGGAGAGAACTCCTCCAAATTCATTTTACAATGCCAGCATTACCTGATACCAAACCAGAAAAAGATGCCACAAGAAAAGAAAATTACATGCCAATATCTCTGATGTACATAGATGGAAAAATTCTTGACAAAATATTAGCAAATCAAATTCAACAATACATTAAAAGGATCATATACCATGATCAAGTAGGGTTTATTCCAGGGATGCAAGGATGGTTCAACATCTGCAAATCAATCAATGTGACATACCACATTAACAAAATGAAGGACAAAAATCACATAATCATCTCAATAGATGCAGAAAAAGCATCTGACAAAATTTAACATCCACTTATTAAAAAAAAAAATCTCAACAAAGCAGAAACAGAGGGAACATTCCTCAACATAAAAAAGGCAATATAATGACAAGTCCACAGCTAACATAATACTCAATGGTGAAAAGCTGAGAGCTGTTCTTCTAAGATCAGGAACAAGACAAAGATGTCCACTCTCACCACTCTTATTCAACATGGTATTGGGAGTCCTAGCCAGAGCAGTTAAGACAGGAAAAAGAAATAAAAGGCAGCCAAATAGAAATGGAAGAAGTAAAACTATCACTGTTTGCAGATGACATGATATTATATGCCGAAAACCATAAAGACTCTGTCAAAAAACTTTTAGAACTTATAAAAGAATTCAGTAATATTGCAGGATACAAAATTAATATACAAAGTCAGTTGCATTTCTATACACTAATAACACACTATCAAAAAGAGAAATTAAGAAAACAATCTCATTTACAATTGTATCAGAAAGAATAAAATACCTAAGAATAAATGTAACCAAGGAGGTAAAAGACCTGTTCCTTGAAAACTGTAAGACATTGATAAAAGAAACTGAAGAAGACACAAATAAATGGAAAGATAGTCTGTGCTCATAGATTTAAGGAATTAATACTGTCAAAATGTTCATACTACCCAAAGCAATATACAGATTCAATGCAATCCCTATCAAACTTCCAATGGCATTTTTCACAGAAACAGAACAAAGAATCCTAAAATTTGTATGAAACCATAAAAGACCCCCAAATAGCCAAATAAATCTTGAGAAAGAAGAACGAAGCTGGAGGCATTATGCTCCCTGATTTCAAATATATTTCAAAGCTATAGTAATTAAAACAGTATGGTACTGGCATAAAAAGAGACATATAAATCAATGGAACAGAATAGAGAGCCCAGAAATAAACCCATGGATATGTTGGTCAATTAATTTATGACAAAGGAGCCAAGAATATACAAGGGGGAAAGGACAGTCTCTTCAATAAATGGTACTGGAAAACTGGACAGTTACATGCAAAAGAGTCAAACTGGACCAAAATCTTACACCATACACAAAAATTAACTCAAAAAGGATGAAAGCCTTGAATGTGAGACCTGAAACCATAAAAATTCTATAAGAAAACATAGGTGGTAAGCTCCTTGACATAGATCTTGGGGATGAATTTTTGAATCTGACACCGAAAGCACAAGCAACAAAAGCAAAAATAAACTAGTGGGACTACATCAAACTAAAAAGCTTCTTCACAGCAAAGGAAACCATCAACAAAAAGAAGACAACCTAGTGAATGGGAGAAAATATTTGCAAATCATATATCTGATAAGGGGCTAATATCCAAAATTTATAAAAAGTCATACAACTCAATAGCAAAAAATTCAACTAAAAGTGGGCAGAAGATTTAAATAGACATTTTTCTAAAAAGACATACAGATGGCCAACAGGTACATGAAAAGGCACTCAACATAACTAATCATCAGGGAAATGCAAATCAAAACCACAATGAAATATCACCTCACACTTGTTGGTTACTACCAAAAAGACAAGTGATAAGTGTTGGTGAGGATGTGGAGAAAAGGGAACCCTTGTGCACTGTTGGTGGGAATGTAAATTGATGCATGGAAAACAGCATGGAGATTCCTCAAAAAATTCAAAATAGAACTACCATATGATCCTGTAATTCCACTTCTGAGTATATATCCAAAGGAAATAAAATCACTATCTTGAAAAGATATCTGCATGCCTGTGTTCCTTGCAGTGTTATTTATAATAGCGAAGACACACAGACAACCTAACTGTCCACTGATGGATAAAAAAAAATGTGGTGTATATACAGTTACCCTTGAACAATGCAGGGGTTAGGGGCACTGACCCTCTGAAGAGTCAAAAATCTGTGTATAACTTACAGTTGGCCTTTTGTTCTGTGGTGCCTCTGTATCCATCATTCCATAACTGCAGATTCAACCAACTGCCGATTGTTTAGTACTATACTATTTACTATTGCAAAAAAAAAAAAAAAATCTATGTATAAGTGGGTCTGTGCAGTTCAAACCTGTGTTGTTGAAGGGCCAACTGTACACACACACACACAGTAATATTATTCAGCCAGTAAGAAAGAAGAAAATCCTGCCATTTGTGACAACATGGATGGACCTTGAGGGTATTATGCTTAGTGAAATAAGTCAGACAAAGAAAAAGACAAATACTCTACAATCTCACTTACATGTGGAACCTAGAAAAACCAAACTCATAGATACAGGGAACAGATTTGGCAGTTGCCTGTGGTGGGGTTTGGGGGTGGGTAAAACGGTTGAGGGGGTCAAAAGGTGTAAACTTCCAGTTATATGATAAATATGCCCTGGGGATGTAAGGCATGGTGTCTATTGTATATCTGAAAGTTATTAAAAGAGTAGACCTTAAAGTTCTCATCACAAGAAAAAAAACTGTAATTATGTGAGGTGACAGATGTTAACTAAACTTACTGTGGTGATCATTTGGCAATATATACATGTACCAAATCATTATGTTGTGCACCTTGGATTAATACAGTGCTATTTGTCACTTATAGCTCAAGAAAATGGGGGGGGGAGGGGGTTGCCATGTAGCAAATGAGCTTTGGTTTAAATAAACGTCAGGAGAATAGTCAAAATGTAGGCAGAGATCATTAAAGTCAGGTGCTTATAAAGCTCCCATTCTTCTATTACTTCTCTACTGAAACCATTCTACACTGTGTGTGCAACCAGATTATTATTTTCTCTTATGATTTAACTTGGAGTACCTCCTCACTATATTATTATAAGGTTCTTTTTCTTTTTCTTCCTTCAGTGTTAAATATCACTAGCCTAGGGCCAATGCATAGTTAACCCGGGAGGTTACTAACTTCCTAAAGTAAATACCTTTTTATCCATAGCATCTCATCCTCTATGACAGGGATCCCCAACCCCCGGGCCACGGATCGCTACTGGTCATGGCCTGTTAGGAACCGCGCCACATAGCAGGAGGGGAGTGGTGGGCAAGCGAGCGAAGCTCCATCTGTATTTACAGCCGCTCCCCATTGCTTGCATTACCGCCTGAGCTCCACCTCTTGTCAGATCAGCGGCGGCATTAGATTCTCACAGGAGAGCGAACCCTACTGTGAACTGCGCATGCGAGGGATCTAGGTTGCGCGCTCCTTACGAGAATCTAATGCCTGATGACCTGAGGTGGAGCTGAAGTGGTGATGCTAGCGCTGGGGAGCGGCTGCAAATGCAGATCATCATTAGCAGAGAGGTTTGACTGCACAGAGACCATAATAAATCTACTGCTTGCAGACTCATTTCAAAACCCTATCAGTGAGTGGCAAGTGAAGACAAGCTCCCACTGATTCTGCATTATGGTGAGTTGTATAATTATTTCCTTATATATCACAATGTAATAATAACAGAAATAACAACAAAGTAGAAATAAATAATAGAAATAATAATAAAATGCACAATAAATGTACTGTGCTTGAATTATCCCAAAACCATCCCCCTACCCCCACTCCCTGGTCCAGGGAAAAACTGTCTTCCACAAAACCGGTCCCTGGTGCCAAAAAGGTTGGGGACTGCTGCTCTGTGAGATGTCTAAAATAACAGCATAAAAAAGAAACATATACTTTTATATATAAAGGAAATGATGTTATCTGGCAATCTGCTCTCCAGAAAACACTAGAAAGTCAATATTCAATAAGTATTAATCGAATGCCTGTTATGGCCAGACAAGACAGAGTGACTTTTCTTGTTAGTTTACACTGCTCCTTGTTGACTTAAGACTAACAAAGTAGATTTGAAGACAAAGAATATTCCTGGAAAATAAAGAGGGATATTTCATAATGACAGGGAGGTCAGTTTATCAAGAGTATACAACAATTAAAAATGGATGTGCAAATAATAACAGAGCTTCAAAATACATGAAGCAAAAATTGAGAATTCAAAGGACAAATAGAATAATTCCAATTATACCTGGAGATTTTAATACTCCTCTCTCAGCACTTAATAGACTGCCCCCCACCCCCCTGCCAATTTTTAGTAAAGTCATAGAAGATCTGAACAACGCTGTCAGCCACCTGGACCTATCAATATTTATAGAACACTATATGCAATAACTAAAGAATATCATTCTTTTCAAGAGCACATGGTAAGTTCACCAAGATGATCATTTTCTGGGCCATAAAGCATAAGTCTGAGAAATGATTACATCTAATAAGGCTCATACTTTGCTGGTACACATAGTGTTTAAAAAAATTTTTATACACAAAACATTATTTATGTTCTTAAGTTTGATAAGGCAAATCATCAACTTCAAAAGCTTGAAATTTTGTTAAGAAAATCTGTTCTCTGGAGAATTAGCAAGTAAAGTGGATAGCAAGTCAAGACTTGGGCAGTGTTTTAAGGATCACTCATGCATTTCTTTAGGTAAAACCTTTATAATTATATTCACAGCACATTTTAGAAAACTTGAAATACTCTACCATAGAAATTCCAGCTGTGGCCAGCTAATTGCAACTGCACTTTGTTAAACCAACGACTGTTAATATTTTAGTGCAGTAAGATCAAAAGTGCAATAATTAAAAAAAAATTGGTAGCATTTGAACACTTGTTAGGAGTTAGATTCTATTGTGGGAGAAGAGAAAGGAGAACGGAGACCCAGGAACAAGGTCATGTGAGTGTGGCTCATTTCTCAGTCTCCTGAGGTTACCTATGGGCCGTGTTTCCTATGACACCAACAGGACTGGGCTTCCTGCTAAGGTCTGCACAGAAGCTCCTGTGTTCTGCCAGAACAGACAAGGCAGCTTCACATTGGGGGAGGAGCCTGCTGAACTACATTCAACTCCTGCATGGCCCCAACAGGCTCCACAATGACCAACTCCACCCACCCCCCGGTAGGGTGTAGTGTAGATAAAGAGAATTAGCACACAGACTTTCTCAGCTTCAGCTTTGTCTGGCGTGCAGGGTTCAAAGAGCTTTTTTTTTTTTTTTTTTTTAATTGGAGTATAATTGCTTTACAACGTTGCGTTAGTTTCTGCTGCACAACGAAGTGAATCAGCTATAGGTATACATATATCCCCTCCCCCTTGGACCTCCCTCCCACGCACCCCATCCCACCCATCTAGGTCACCACTGAGCACCAAGCTGAGCTCCCTGTGCTATACAGCAGGTTCCCACTAGCTATCTGTTTTACACACGGTAGTGTATTTATGTCAATCCTAATCTCCCAATTCATCCCACACCCCTTTCCCCATCCCCTGTGTCCACACGCCCATCCTCTACTTCTGTGCAGATGGACCTAGAGTCTGTCATACAGAGTGAAGTAAGTCAGAAAGAGGAAAACAAATACTGTATATTAATGCACGTATGTGGAATCTAGAAAAATGGTACAGATGAACCTCTTTGCAGGGCAGGAACAGAGACCCAAAGAGCTTTGTGGTTGGCATCACGCATTTCAGCTTCTTTCACAGCCTCAGGATAAAGCCACATGGAAAGTTTCCCGTCTTCACAGTGCACGCCTCTTTCCACAGCTTACCTCATTGTTCTCCTCGGCTGTGTTTGCAGTGAGAGGTCTACACGACCCTCATCATTTTAAGGAGGGTAACACCAAGACACAGACTCTTCAGGAAGAAACAGCTCCAGAAGAGTGAGATCGCCAACAAGCACGGGCAGTGAATCCAGGGGTGCAAGGCCACCAATACGTGTGAACTTACTCATCATAATTATTATTTTTTCTAAGAAAAGGATTTCCTCAGTCAAACCTCCAGGGCATCGGATCAAAGAGAGTTACTGACACAGCTGGACTATATTTTCTAGCCAATTGGCCTGGAAAGGAGAATCTAGACAGTGTCCTGGCAACCGTTTAACACAGCAGCAATCCATAAAAGAGGGAAAAAGAACTCTGTAGACCGACTTTTAAAAGTCTTCTTTTGCTTCTTTATTTCTCTTTATTTATAAGGACAGTTTGGGGGTAATATCCAAGCTCTAGGGGTTGTCCAGGGTAGGCACTCTGGAAGAATTACTGACCCTGAGAATGCAGAGCATTCTTCTATAGACAGAAACTAAAGGTTTTAGTCCATAGTACAGGTTTTTGTTTGTTTTTTTTTTAAGACTATATACTTTAACTTATCATAAAAAGTATACCCCAAACCTACTGGCAGAGTATCTGATCAATTTTCTATTTCCAGTTTGATGTAAGTCACTATAAACCTTACCAGGACACTGTAAAATCATGCTAGACAGAGTAGTTTATAAATAAAATAACAACAGGAGAAATTTATCAACAGTTACATGCCCTGGAAGTTCTCCCCAAAATGTATAAAAGAAATTATAAAAGTGACTATTAACACACAACAACAACAAAAAAAGCCACAAACCCCAAACCCCACTATGTCACAAGCATAGCAATACACACAGGAATGAGGTGAAATGAGAAGGCAGAGAGCACACCAAGGATCTAGTGAATTACAGAGCAACAAGGCGTGAGATGATCGTGTGAAAAAAAAGTGACGGCAAACAAACAGAACGCATGTCTGTAGTTAAGGAGAGCCGTTTCTCACCGTGCTGAACAAATGGCTGCCCTAGGAGCATGTGGACGGCTATGCCCATATGCCCTCCTCCTCGTCCTATGGGACGGCAGAGACCCCAGAGCAGCGTGGGAACGAAAAGAGCTGGTTAGTATTCAAAACAGAGACACAAGCACACTGTAGCAGCAGCAAACAGTCTCTCCTCTCCTGACCCTTTTTACATCAGGCTCTGACTCGTAATTAGTTTGTCACTGTACCTCCAGCCTGCCGACCTCTCCGAGACGCTCTCTCTATCCACTGCTGGATCTGGGCAACACTATCAAGTGGGAGGCTTTTCCTTATTTTTTGCCTTTTCCTCAACCTCTCCCCATTCCTGTGCGCCTCCCACTACTGCGAGGTACCCAATTCCTTGTAGGTATTAGCGAAACCCGTTTCAAGGAAAGGATCTAATACTCGTCGTATATACACTGGCGTAAACTTAATTCCAGGTACCCAGAAGCAGGCAGAAGAAGCCAAGTGATGTCTTGGCAGGAACAGACTGCTGACATTGAGGCACAGCTCTCCATGCTGCCTGTGTCAAAGACTGTACTGTTTTCCCTCTAAAACATAAGGCCTGCCTCAACCGGCTGAGAAAATTTCATCAAACCATGACTATACCTTCTGAATCTTAGAACAAAATTGCATTTTCGATATTATTGCTGCTTTCACCTGCAATATTTCTTCTTCTTCCCCTAAGACAAAGCTATGCTATCATTTGGAGGAGATGCTCAGTGGGGGAGTTTTCCTTGACTCTTTAGTCATATGGATGTAATTACTTAACTATTATTTTTCTCCCTCAGCTGTATATTTTAAGATTGAGTGTGATGGAGATGTTGAAATCTGACTTTTGGCAATGGGATATGAGGTAATCTGTTCACTACTCTCCCCCATCCATCATATTCAAGATCTTGGGAGAGTTTCCTTCTTCCAAAAAAACTGGCATTGAATATGGTTCCCCTTCAGGCTGACTCATCACTGCCTCTTCTGCACTGATGAGAAGTTGAAGGCAACAATTTAAGAATGACATAGATGGACGGATCCACCAAGGAGATGGGAGCGAAGAAGCTAAGTTTCAATCTTCATGTCTACTAGGTGATGAGCAGAGATTTTAAAATTTGCAGTTAAATAATATTCAATAGTTACCTTTACACTGCACTGTGCGTGCCTCACTGAGCTTACAAGCAAAGTTTTGTTTTTCTACTGAGGCACTGTTTCTTAAATAAGAAAAGCAGGACAGTTACAAATTAGTGAGTATCTCTGAGAAGATTAAATTTTTTTCTCATCTCAAGGATTCTTTAGTGTCCTCAAATCTGCCGAGTATCTCCTCTTAAAATATTCAGAATCATGTACCACCTTCCTCGACAGAAACTGACTGTGTTAAAAAAAAAAAAAAAGTTTTCAGAAACTGATTATTTTTATTTTTCTAACTTGTACCCCAGAACCTGTAATGTGCTAGTACAAAATACATCAAAATAAAAGCATACTGGTTTTCACAAGACAATCAAAAGCAGTCTTACCTGGTCTGGGGAGGGTTTATGGTTGGTTTGACTGGAATGGGAGGATCTGAAGTGGTCATCCTCATAATTGTCGGCCATGAGCTTCATTCGATTTTGTGTCTAAGAGGAAATGATGCGTAAGGTTAAATTTAGGTAAAATTTCTGTGACACACTGCAAAGTAACAAGTGCTTTAAGAATGTCCTAAGAAAGGATAAAACGAATCCTGTCTGAAATAAAATAAATTAAACACAGGATTTCTGAGGATATTGGGGGAAGAAAGTTTAGACACTATTATGGACTCAACTGGGTCCCCTCAAAATTCATGTTGAGGCCCTAACCCCCAAGCCGACTGTGTCTGCAGACAGCCTTTAGGAGATAAGTCAGGGTTCAGTGAGGTCATAAGGTGGGGCCCTAATCTGATGGGACTGCGGCCCTGTAAGAAGAGGAAGCGGGAGATGAGTCCCCCTGCCGCATGGGGACACAGTGAGGAGGAGGCCTCCGTGAGCCAGGAAGAGGGCTCTCACAGGAACCAAGGCAGCTGGCACCTTGATCTTGGACGTCCCCGCCTCCAGAATGGTGAGAAAATAAATTTCTGTTGTTTAAGTCACTCAGTCTATGGTATTTTGTTATGGCAGCCCAAGCAGGCTAAGACAAGCACCTAAATTTCCACAGGAATTTTGGAGGGAGGAGTAATCTCCCTAAATTAAGCACTTTATTGCAGTGCTTGTTTTTATTTTTTAAAATAAAGACTGGATTATACTACATATAGGATAGAACTCTGCTAACTCTATTTTTTCACTTCGTGATATTAGGACCCATCTTTCCAGGTTACCATAAAATTACTCACCCTTTTTAACAACTATTCCATTTGGGGGGGATGTTATATAACATACAGACCATAAATATTGGGGGAAAAGTTATCATTATCTGTAAATGAAATCATTATATACCTAGAAAATCCAAGAGAATCAATTGAAAAATGATTACAATTTACAATAAATTTCAGCAATGTGATCAGACAGAAGCTATAAATTAAAATTCAATAGCTTTTCTTTACACCACCAATAAACAATTCAGGTTTTGGAAATGAATTGAAGATTCTGAAATCCTTCTCTTCAACCCTAGACCAGAAGAGGATTATTATCCCACTGTCTCTTCTCCATGTTCATCAAAATGGAGGACTGGATTGGTAATTCTGTGTGCTTGGCTAATTTAAAACCCAGGTGAATATTATATATATATATATATATATATATATATATATATATATATATATACACACACGTATAAAACATTTTAGAGAATTCCCTTTGCAGAGCAAGCAATTCAGAAAATGCATGGTACAAACACTATGCATAAAATCAAACAGCAATATTGTTAAAACCTGAAGTTTTAAAAGCATTAAAAATACATTTGCTAACATTATATGATTCAAAAATGTTCACTGTAGATAATCTAAAACACAAAAAGAAAAAAAAAGAAAAATTACCTGTAAATCCCTCTAACCAGAGATAATCATTGTTAATATTTAGGTGCACCTGTTCAGCCTCTTCCCTATGAACATAAAAAGTAGCATGCTTTTCCGATTTATTCTCTATTTCTGCTACGATATGGTATTTTTAAAATTGCTATATCTTATGGTATATTTTGATATCTGGTAGGACATGTTGTCCTTCTCCACCAATTCTGCTTTGTCAAAATCTCATTGGGTATCTTTGACATATTTTCTTTTCTAGATGAATTTACAACATTTTGTCTAGTTCCATAAAAAAGTTTAGAGAGATTTTTCTTCGGTATTTTTTCACATAATGATGCCTGAGCAAGGGTAGGGCCAAAGTGCCTGGGCCTGAATTCTAGTTCTGCCTCTTACCAGCTAGCTCAGCTGGGGCAAGCTACTCAAATGCTCGGAGCCTCAATTTCCTCACCTTTAAAATGAGAATAACAATACCTTCTCCCCATAGGACTGTTGTTAGGATTAACCGCGTTAATACAAGCTCTTAGAAAGGTGCGTGGCATACAATCAACACCCAATACATTTCAGCTATCACCACCGTTATGAACATTTCTTTTCATGTCATTAAGTATTATTCTAAAACCTAATTTTAACTGGCTGCATAGTATTCAGTTGAATAGATGTTTAACGAGTCCCATGTTGCTGGGCATTTGGGCTCTTTACATTTTCACCTAGTAATATATGCACATTTCTAAGCCAGTTCCTCCCTCCAGGATATAATGACAGCAGAGAAAATACTTATCAAGAAATTGTCTGTGATAGCAAACTTATCTTTTCTGAGATGACTTACAGGGACCTTGAAAATATGTAGGGCACTGTTTCTTATGTCAAGCCATACTTACGACAAATGGAGAGTCGTCTGCAAGGCAGCTCTGGGGAAGCGTGAGGGAGACAGAGAAGGGCAAAGGGGTGCACCGGAAAGTGACTACATGCTGCACCTCACTCACTCTCACGTGGGTAAGAAACATTTCCCCATGGACTTTAATAGGACCCTGCAGCAAAAGTACACTTGGATAGTTATTATCTAAGAACATGACACGCAGTCTTTAATGCCTGATAGCTAGTGTGAGTTTAAAAACTTAGAGAAGAACTAATAAAGCACATGCCAATCCACTTTCAAGGCAGGATGTATCTCAAGTATTTCTCAGGAATGAGAATGAAAGCCTCGCATGAGAACTGATCACAGGAGACAGATAAGACCACAGGTTACTTATTTGATCCATGTAAGCGAATGAAGAAATAGTCCTAAGAACGTCTCCATTTCTGAAAGACACGAGGTTTATCAAAATTTAGCTAGTGTTCCCAGGTCAAATATTCATTAATTTGGTGTGAAGTCTGTTTCCTGCGCAGTCAGAAGTTGAGCACTAAGTATCTGACAGCTCACAGAGCAGGAGATATTATACAGATCATATAAAGGACACTCTGCTCAAGAATCTCTTGTTCTGCACTCTTCTTTTTTTTTTGTGGTACGCGGGCCTCTCACTGTTGTGGCCTCTCCCGTTGCGGAGCACAGGCTCCGGACGCGCAGGCTCAGCGGCCATGGCTCATGGCATGCCGCTCCGCGGCATGTGGGATCTTTCCGGACCGGGGCACGAACCTGCGTCCCCTGCATCGGCAGGCGGACTCTCAACCACTGCGCCACCAGGGAAGCCCTCTACGCTCTTCTTAAGATTAAGACCAGCAAGCATGAAAGGTACTTTATATCCAAATATTTTCCCTCTTGAACCATGCACGTGCATGTGCAGACAGCCGAACTCCCATGGTCCCATGACATGAAGAACAAAGTTGTTTGAAGGAAGGAAGGAGAAAAAAAAAAAGGACAGGAGGAAACTTGCTGAGATAAACTTTTTAAGCTGTAAACACATATCTGTGTATATAGGTATACATACCCTCCCAGAGGAAAAGTTCATCGTTTATTCTGTTAATCTTTTCTTTTAGGACTAAGATGTCAATGCTCAAAAAAGGTGGTACAGAAACTATATATTTCACAGAAAAATACTTAGTTAGGCTAAGAAACAGTATATGTTGGTTATTCAAACCCAGGTATTAAAAGAAAAGGTTGGAATTCTGATCAGAGTTACCTGGTTGTTCACTAATCTGTCCTTTTTGGTTTCTGATAACACTATTAACCTACCTAAATGAGTTTTAGAAATAATACTACTTAGAAATATTCTGAGGTATTTTAGAAAACATATCATAAATAAGTCTTAACCTAACTAGCATTATTTCCAATTATAATTATCTTTAAGAAAGCATTAAAATTATTTCTGCCTACATTTGTTAAACTTTGGAAATCATTTTATTATAGTGAGTTTTAATTAAATTTTAATTTGCTATTTTGGTATTTGATATACAAAATGAGAAAAGCTTAATCTTCATCATTTTCAGGTGGGTCGGACTCTGTTGGTTATAAACTTAGCAAAATTTCAACAAATTACCTATGAGCTTTATTTTAAACTTCATTTCATGAAAAAGTATGTTAGTCATTAATTATTCTTTTTTTTTTGCGGTACGTGGGCCTCTCACTGTTGTGGCCTCTTCCGTTGCGGAGCACAGGCTTGGGACGCGCAGGCTCAGCGGCCATGGCTCATGGGCCCAGCAGCTCTGCGGCATGTGGGATCTTCCCGGACTGGGAACCCACATCCGCTGCATCGGCAGGCGGACTCTCAACCACTGCGCCACCAGGGAAGCCCTAGATCAGTTGCTTCTTAAGACTGCACTTCCATCATCCATGACAGCAGCTTGGTGAGAGCCTGCATTTTTTTTTTCTTTTTGCGGTACGCAGGCCTCTCACTGTTGTGGCCTCTCCCGTTGCGGAGCACAGGCTCCGGACGCGAAGGCTCAGCGGCCATGGCTCACGGGCCCAGCGGCATGTGGGATCTTCCCGGACCGGGGCACGAACCCGTGTCCCCTGCATCGGCAGGCAGACTCTCAACCACTGCGCCACCAGGGAAGCTCCATTAATTATTCTCGAGTTGTTCATTTTATACACACTTGACTGAAGATTACCCTTCTAGCTGGGAAAGCTCCTTTTCCACTGGTTGGACAGATTTTGGGGGACTCCTGTGAAGCAGTGTGGTAGGCAGGGGATGGCAACTAGATTAGAGGAGACAACTGTGCTGAATTTAGCCCGACAGCAGTCATGGTCAGACTACCTTCACATCCTATTTATTTTCTCAGCTGGAGTGCAAGGTCTAATAGAAAAGTGTGTCTCCTACTGATTTTGTTTTGCTTTTTAAAGATATCAGTTAGATAGTTTAATTTTGGTCCTGATTGGGACCAAAATGTGGAAGGAATAACCATCCTGTGCATTCTGTGTACAGTAGCTGACTTTCTGTGTCCTTCGGACACGAAATTACTCTTGCGTTCTGGCAAACATGAGCTAAGCTCGTCTTGTATATTTCTTGCCCCAGATCTGGAATCAGCTGGTTTACCAAAGAGCTCATTCATTCAGTGGGACAGGAGCGGGTGCTGGGTGCTCAGTGCTGCTGGATTACTGCTTTCTGGTTGTTTCAGCTGAGAGGTAGGAAAAACTTTCTTTCTTATTAAGAGGGAGAAAATTATAAATTAACAGTGATATTTTCAATTTAGATTTAAGATTCTAGATCTGCATCTTAAAGAATAAGTTTTTACTTCTTTGATTTTATACTTTATATATCTCTTTTCCTCTTATGCTGAAAAACCTTGGTTCCTAACAATAATGACATAATTACTTCTTATTTGCTTTATCCATCAATTTAATTCTTTGAAAAAACCAATACCAATGTAATCACTATCAATATGCCTTCAGGATGAACTTTAAAATTTCTTTGCATTATTTTTTCTTCTCATTGGAGTATATCTTACTGAGAATGTATAGAGAAAAATCTGTAATATATAAGGTTAGTTGAAATAATTCTCTGCTGTATGTGGCTATGCAACAATTTAATAAATAACTAGATTCATTTGTTTCAGTTTGTTTACACAATTCAGGAATTGCTTTCTCCTCTTTCTGATGTAATTTTTATTTTTGATTATGTAAAACATCCATATGATTCTAGAGTCAAAACTATATAACTAGGTACTTTCAGAGAAGACTTGCTTTCAATCCTGCCTTCTCTATCCTATTCCTTTCCTCTTAGGAAATTTTTGGGGTAAATTTTAAATTTACCTTTAAATTGTTCTTTATGTAACTGTAAGCAAGCATACACTCTCACAAACATTTATGAATTTACCCACGTTTCTCACATAAGAAGTAGAATATTAATACACTATTCTGCATCTTGCTTTTTCATTTAACAACATATTCAAGTGGTCACTTCCTAACAACAGAGATGTTTCCCACTCCCTTCTACAGCTGCACAGTACTGTACTCCATCGGATGTATTGTAATTGATTCAACCAGTATCCCACTGTTGGGTATCTGAGTTATTTCTAATCTACTGCTACTACAAATACTGTAGCAAACACTATAGTGGCACACACGGAATTACCTTGTATATGTGTTATTTTGTAATTCTGAAAATGTATCTTTGGGACAGATTCCTAGAAGTGAAGCTTCTGGGTCAAAAAGTGAAAACATAGGTAAGTAATTTTATTACATGTTGCCAAATTCCCTCCACAGGAGGTGTACATTTTGCACTCCCACCAGTAGAGTTTTAAGAGTGTGTGACATGTGCAGCCCTGTCCACTGAATACGCTGTTAAACCCTTCCTTGATTTTGGCCAAATAGCACCTCAGTTTGACTTTATCTTAATATGAGTGAGGTTGGGCATGTATTCATGTTTAGAGACTATCTACATTTCTTCCCCTATGATCTTCCGTTCCTATCTTTTGACTATTCCCCCCACCCCCCATTAAATTGTTATTTTCTTCTCCATTTTTAGGAATGCTCTTTTTTGGGATATTAGCTCTTGGTGATGTAAGCTCCAATTTCTCTTCTGAAGTCTGACATCTGTCTTAATTTTCAGAGCCCACACTCTCAACTACGACACTATCCTGTATCCACTGTTCTTCCTTCTGATCCTTATACTTCCTCTCTTTAGTTATTTTTAAATCTTCAAGAAAATATTGCCCGTCTAGGATCTTAAGTCTTCAGAGAAGTAATCTCCTCTGTTACATCCTCCTCGTTGTGGACTGTGAGCTCATCCTAAGGGTCACATGTATTTTCATGGTAATATTGTGATATCTGGGCTGTTGAAGGATCCCAGCAGTGGTACTGTAATTGCTTCTGCTAGGCTCTAATGGGGCATACATTTTTATTCTAATATTTCAGGTAGGAGCTTCCCACGCCCAGTGGCAGTATCAATTTGTACTCTAAATCTGCTGGTGATACAGGCTTCAGAATTCTGACATCTTATGAGGGACCTGGGGTTCCTTCCCAAGGTCACAGCAGAGAAAAGCTTTTCTCATCTACTGGTGGTAAAGGTCTGACTCAGTTAGTCTCATTTCCTTTCCCTTGAAATGGCACTCGTCTGACTGTCCGACCTCGCGGCAGAAGTTCAGTTCCAGGTCCCCAGTTCATGTCATCCTAAAGTCCCGCCTTCTTTCCCTGTGTGGGCACTAAAACCCAGCCCCAGCCCTAACTGGTCACAACTGGTCATAATGCCCAGGGCTGCTGCTGCTTTAGTTCACACCCCTCTTTGCTTCTGACACCTGCAGATTTTTTCTGTCAATGAGCTCAATCACGCATCACAAATTCTGAGAGGGGGTTAAAGCTTATCCAGTATCTTTAGGTTTGGAACAAAAGGATTTCAGTGTTATCTGGAACCTCTGTCAGATTCTAATAATCTGTCTACATGTCTTTTCTTCCCATGGATTGTGAGTCTGTGAGGGCTAGGACAAAGACTCATTCACCCATGTATCAACCTAGTAACTAGTAAAATTGCCAGTATACATACATATATATATATATACACACACACACATATATATATATTCCTTAACATATGTTTGCCAAATTCAAGAATCTATGGTTGTTACATTTGGGATTATATTTTATTATTGTTCCAGCAATGAGCTTCATATTTTGAAAGCTTTTTCTATGATATTACCTTTATTAAATAATGCTCTTTTCCATTTGTATTAATTAAAAATAGATACACTTACCAAACACAATTGCTCATAACTATGAAAAATCCAGCATTACCACAATGAGTTATCTCAGCCAAAAGAAAAGAAAATAGACATTTTAACTAACTAGCAGAGTTTTATCTCAAATAAAAACATAACTGCTGTTACTTATAATAGGTTCAAAAAGAACCCCAGCATCCAGGCACTCTGGTTTATAAGCACTTATAAGGTTCTTTTCTTTGATTTCCTCACATACAAATTGATTTATGTGTGAAAAGGAGAACTTCTGACTATAGATATTCAGGTATTTTTTTTGTTACTCAGTGGATTTTTTTTTCTTAAGGTTTCATGTAATCTTCTCTTATCTAAAAGGATATACTTGAATACATCACCATTTACAGCATTAAGCTCATAGGATATCTGTTCTTTCTACATATTCTGTATTTCCTAGCAAAACTCTACTTTTTTCCCCCTCTTGGTAGAAAGAAAAGAAAACAAACACACAGCAAACTTTCTGATTTTTTTTTAAAAGGAGCCTAGGTTTCTCCATCTCATTATAATCATTCCTTAGTTCTTAGAAAGGTTTGTGTGGGATTCCTTGCTTCCCTAACTCAGAGACGCACATATTCCTTCCTTCTCAGCCTCCAGAAAGTATTTATTAATCTTAATGCTTAGTCGTGATTATTATGTATGTCTAACACTTTCCTATATGCCATGCAGACTGTAACTTTGAACTCTGAAGGACGGAAGCTTATTCTTTCTCTCTTTCAACAAATATTAACATGAAAATAAAGACATATTCAGTGTTTTAAAACTAAAAAATACTTTAAATACTTTATAAGAATTTCTATTCTATTTCTAAATTTTGAGAGCTGTCCTGTTTCTGGCAGGCCCGTGGTGTGTATCTGCAGTATACTGGGGTGAAAAATCAGAGCCAGATCCACAAAGCTACAGGAATGAAATACCCTGTAGGCCGACTTGTTTATACTGACCCAAACCAATGTCTGAAATGAGACTGTTTAAAACAAAGTGCAATTGAAACTTTATTCCTGATCACTGCCTCAACTTTCTAGCACATACTTCTCATCTTTGCAATAAACCTAAAGTAACCCTTTAGGTTTACTTTTTTACTTGCAATAAACCCAGTTTTAATGTTATAAGGATCATTTCTTCCAGTTGTATCTGTTCTCAAAGAAACAGAAGCCCTACATTCTGCAAAATAACCAGAATGTTTAGGGGGAATATTAGCTGGATCCAGTGAGACTCACCATCATATCTAAGAAAAGAACAAAATGTAGG
Source organism: Hyperoodon ampullatus (assembly GCF_949752795.1). Lineage (NCBI taxonomy): Eukaryota > Metazoa > Chordata > Mammalia > Artiodactyla > Ziphiidae > Hyperoodon > Hyperoodon ampullatus. The sequence goes on along the minus strand of NC_136924.1, from coordinate 100,768,607 downwards.
TAGATGTTTTCTGTTATTCTAGAAACCAGTGAACAAAGGTCAGGATCCGAGAGCATTTACCACAGCTTAGTTTATGGATTACGCGATCTGGGTGGCTAAGTATACAGTTAAAATTTTACAGATACAGGGGCTTCCCTGGTGGCGCAGTGGTTGAGCGTCCGCCTGCTCAAAAAAAAGAAAAAAAAAATTTTACAGATACAGAGGCCACGAAAAAGAGAAGTGACACTAAATTCCTTCACATGTAACAGAAAAGACCGAGCCCCCCCATTTAAAAAAAAAACTTAGATTGTGTTAAACACAAATTTAAAAAAATCATTTTCTCAAGGATGGTAGCACAAACTATAGGTATCTATTACAATGCATTCCAACCCAACAATTTAGTGCTGCAAAGCAGGAGAGTTTAGTACTCTCGCTTCAAACAGGACACCTTTCCCTTAGTAAATACACAGAAATTAACTTTAAGTTATTTTATGCTTTTTATATTAAAAAAAGTAAAACATTTTCCTCTGTTTGAGGAATAGCTGAGCAGGCAATGGGGTAATCTTCAAGAATTTGAAGCACTTTTAAGCACACACACACAGAAAAAAGATGCCTTTTAGATAAGAATTCTTAAAGTAAGAAGTTTTGAGGGAATTTTATGCTTTCCTTTTACAAAATCATGGTCCATGTGTGGAAAAGGAATGAATGGAATTGACTCAAAATAAAGGTAACTATAAATTGTACACTCATGAGCACGTACACTGAAGTATCTTTAAACAAACCCAGGGATGTGAGAGCATTTGGGTTCTTACTGGAAACCATCCATATGGAGAGCAACTGACAGAAGGCCAGACTCTGCAATACCACCTGTTCTTCCCATTCTGTGAGACTTCATTATAAAAGGATTTCTCTGTATATATGTGCTTTCACAAACCTTCATATGTGGTTATGCTGGTAAAATCAGCAAATAACGACCAATGCGTTCTAGGTGTCTTCTCTAGTCTCCAAAGTTACTTCTTTTTTTTGTGAAATTGAGCTACATGGCTTTCAGTCTTTTGTGTAAAGGAAAAAAAACCCTGACATTTATTAGAATCAGGCCTTTCTAAAACAAAACAAAACAAAAATTAAATTTGAAAAAGTATCTTAGGGCTTCCCTGGTGGCGCAGTGGTTGGGAGTCCGCCTGCCGATGCAGGGGACGCAGGTTCGTGCTCCGGTCTGAGAGGATCCCGCATGCCGCGGAGCGGCTGGGCCCGTGAGCCATGGCCACTGAGCCTGCGTGTCTGGAGCCTGTGCTCCACAACGGGAGAGGCCACAACAGTGAGAGGCCTGCGTACCGCAAAAAAAAAAAAAAAAAAGTATCTTAAATGATCTCATATATTTAAGGTTGTGGAAATACTTCACTGATCATTTCAATAAACTCAAGTATTTGAAAAACTCTGATTTCTAGAAATAAACGAGAAGCACCAGGCATAGATAGGTTCTAATAAGGAATGAATACCCATTAAGGATCATTTAAAAGGCATCAGTGGCTGGATAAATTAGTGAAACTAGACAGCAAAACTTGTCTGCTACTAGAGGTATCATTTTCTACAACACATCAATAAGTGACTGGGGCTGGCGGGTAGGGTAGTGATGAAAATTGTGATTTCAAAAAAACTGGGTTATCTGAATACTGGCACTAAAGTTCAACCTCTACTGAGGTCACTTAGATATCTAAACCTAGAACATAACTATTGTCTTACTAAAGAGAAAAGGTAGTTTTGCCTAAGTCTTCCTTCAAATATAAAGGTTAGCTTTAACTTGCTGCTTCTAAAAGATGGAGCAGACATACTTTTCCCCATACCTCTGGTAAGTACAAAAGTAAAACTAAAAACTATCTGTAAGCTATACATACAAATGTAAAACTACAGCCACACCAACATAAAAAAGGTGGAGAGAAGACACACTGGTTAAGGACACTGGGACCCAAAGAATGCCACAGGTGGTAAGTTCCCTGGATTTTCTTCTTGCCTCATGTATCAGACCTGGAGCTGGAAACCAGCGAGCTGGAAGCACCAACAGCCACAGAGAACAAAAGCCTGAGCTCTCTAGCCCAGGAGGCCTAGAGGGGAAAGGGGCAGCCTAGCAAGATAAAACCATTTTAGACAAATAATCACTCTACTCAAAAGGTCACAGGAAAAACTGCCACCCGTGGCAGCAAAGCTAAATGGTGAGCTGGGGCCTGTACCCCACAGCCTCCCCTCCCCCTGGGCAGGTGTCAGAGGAAGCCAAGGAGGGGGCAGTAACCAAGCCCCCCCCAGTGGCAGCGGGGACAGGCGGGCGGAGCGGTGAGTCCCACCCTGGGAAGTGTCAGAGGAGGCCCAGTGCTGCACAGCAGGAAGGAGGCCACGCCGCAGTGCTTATGGAGGGAGTCCTACTCATCCCGGCAGGAATAAGTCAGGGGAGGCCTAGCAGGGGTACAATTCATACCTCTCCCCAGAGAGATGGGGAGCCCCACTCCCTGGGTGTCAACAGAGGCAGAGGGGAGCCTGGATTTGCCTCCACTGGGCAGTAATGAGGCCTCACCACCCCCTCCTCTCTGGAGTGTGCCAACGAAAACCAGTTGGCAGAGACGGTTTAAATAAGACCCAGAGTCACAGGGCGTGACCCAGAACCCAAATGTCCAGGCACCGATAAAAAATCACTCCTCATACTGAGAACCAGGAAGATTGCCAACTGAATGAAAAAAGACAACTATGGTTAAAGGCACAGGGGAAGCGAAAACCTTCTTCTTGACAACAGACTTAGGTATTTGGGCAGCAGCTGATTAGCTACCACAGCTGGACTGTGAGGGGCCAGAAGCAGCCAGCAGCTGCTCCGAAGGCCTGCCCACCGAGTACCGCCCTCCCCAGCAAGCCTTGGTTCACCTCCTCCCAACCCTGGGACAGGTCGGGGAGTCAGGCAGTGGGGTGCTGCTGTGTCTGCAGTAGACCTAACTCTTAGCAGCCGCTTCTGGGAAACTTCTAGGTCAGGAGAGCCTATCCAGTCCAGGTCTCTGTAGCCGTCTGACCACAGTTAGTCTGCAACTGGGTTCATCTAATCACCCAAAACTACAGCTTTATTTTGGTGGTGAGGACACCCCAGCCCCGAGAACCAGCAGCACCCCTGCACTTCTTAGGCATGTGCAGGTAGGTCCTTTTGACTAGCCTCCCTGTTCTTAGGTTAAGAAAAATTCCTTCTTTCTCACACATGTAGCTCCTTCCATTTAGATAAATAATAATAGTAAATATTAATTTTATCAACTCATAAGTTATCAATATAGTTTTACTTTTATTGATTTGGAAATTATTAATTTTGAAACTTATTGATTTATTAATCAATATTAATGGACAGCTGTTTATAATATAATTGATTTTTTAAAATTCTTAATTTATGTCACTAAGAAATACACAGATGTCCTAGAAATGTCCTACAAATGTCCTAGAAATACATGTCCTAGAAATACACAGAAATTTACTGGCTAAGGATCAGTTCTAATTATATCAAGATGTGAAGTACAATTTATTACCCAACTATATGAAAGACTAGTTCATGAAATAACTGTGGCACTTAAAGTGAATAGGTTAACCTAACCAAGAGTTAAAAAAAGAAAAGATACTAGATATTTTTGCTAAGGGATTAAATGCAGAAAGATTGAAAACTTTAGGTTCTTTAAGGAAAATAGAGAAAATAACCTGAAATCGATAGCATTTAGACTGAACTGTTTTCGGTAAGGAATTCTTTTACCCTACATTTATCTTACGTCTTCAAAATACGGCTGTAGAATGTTTAACTCCCATCCTCCTTGTTTCCAGGAACATACCTTTAATTTAAAATGTCAAAACAGCAAAAAGCCTGTGGGGTACATAATATCACAATTACCTGTGATACACTGTGCCATAAATGCTTAAAGCATTCTCAACACATGCAAATCATGGAAAAAAGATCTTAAAAGCCCTGAAACCTTATAAAAAACTTCCAGCAGTTCTTATCCAATAAAGCCGATTCTGAACTCTTAACAATAGGGTGGTGGTGTACAGAGGGCATCTGTTTGCTGAGTTATATTATGTAAGGATTAAAAGAATGGCATGTGTTAATATTTTCATGCAAGTGTCAGAAAACAGTAAAAAGTAAACATAACGCCTATATTCTCTCTTGAGTAAGCAAATACATTTTTTATGGTACTTTTATGGTACTGGTACTTCTATTTTGATGACTCCAGAAATCAGTATTTCTAGCTCTCACCTCTATCTGCAGTCTAACTGCCTTCTTGATTATTTCCACCTAGGTGGATACACAGACACCTCACATTCCAAATATGGCCTTTTCTCTGGACCATTGGTCCCAATTAGCAAAGCCACCTCCACTTACATGCCTCAGACATTCCACGCTGGCCAGTGGTGTGTGGGTGGGAGTGACCTCAGGGCCCAAGTGCGGAAGCAGCAGCACCCAACCCGCCAGCTCTCCCTTCCTCTGCTGCAGTGACTGAGGAGGCCTCACACTGAGAGATTAGCTACAAAAACTGAAGCAGGCCTGGATTACTGAACTGCTGCACGCAGAGACCCGCAGTGGACCCTGCAGGACTGAGATGCATTAAACCACAGTGATGCGCCTAGACTAAGCACTACCCTCCATCTCAGCTGTCCTCTATCTTAAAATTTTTAATTAATTTTTCCTCTTTTTTTTTATTGTGGTAAAACATATATAAAATCTGCTGTTTTAACCACCTTAGGTATACAGTTTGGTGGTATTAAATACATTCACACTGTTGTGCAGCCATCACCATCATCCATCCCCATAGCCCCTTATCCCATAAAACTGAAACTCTATACCCTTCAGACGATAACTCTCTATTCTCCCCTGCCCTACCCGTGGCAGCTACCATTCCAACTGTCTTTACAATTTCGATTACTCTAAGTACCTCGCACATGTGGACTCATACAGTATTTGATTTTTTGTGACTGGCTATTTTCACTGAGCATAACATCCTCAAGTTTCATCCATGTTGTAGCATTTTGCAAATTTTTTAAGTCTGAATAATGTTGCCTTGTATGTATATACCACAGTTTGCCTATCCATATTCCTTGGCTGATGGACACTATGGTTGCTTCCACATCTTAGCTATTGTGAATAATGCTGTTCTGAATATAAGTGTACAAATATCTTGTCAAGATCCTGCCTTCAATTCTTCGGATAAATACCCAGAAGTGGAATTGCTGGATCATATGGTAATTCCATTTTAAATTTTTTGAGGAACTGCCATACTGTTTTCCACAGCAACCATACCATCTTATATTCTAATACTGCACAAGGATTCCAATTTCTCTGCATCTTAGCTAACACTTGTTTTCTGTTTTGATAATAGCCGTCCTAATGGGTGTGACATGGTATCTCATTATAGTTTGATTTGCATTTCCCTAAGATTAGTGATGTCGAGCATATTTTCACATTCTTATTGGCCATTTGTATGTCTTTGGAGAAATGTCTACCTTTGCCTATTTTTGAATTGGGCTGTTTGTTTTTTTTTTGTTTGTTTGTTAGGTTTTAAAAGTTCTCTATATATTCTGCATATTAATCCCTTACCAGATATATGAGTTGCAAATGTTTTCTCTCATCTGCTGGTTTCCTTTTTATTCTGTTGTGTCTTCTTGATATACACAATTTTTAAATTTTCAGAAGTCCAAATTGCATATTTCTTTTGTGACCAGTGCCTTTAGTATCACATCCAAGAAATCACTGCCAAATCCAATGTCATGAAGTTTTTATACTGCTTTCTTCTAAAAATTTTATTGTTTTAGGTCTCATGCTCTGGTCCTTGATTCAGCTGGATTTAATTTTTGTATATGGTGTTAGGTAAGGGTCCAAATTCATTCTTTAGCATGTGGATATCCAGTTTTCCCAGCACCATTTGTTGAATTGACTGTCCTTTTCCCATTGAATGGTACTGGCACCCTTGTCAAAAATCATCTGACCATGTATGTAAGGGTTTATTTCTGGGCTCTCTATTCCACTGGTCTATACATCTGTCTTTAGACTAATAGCACATTGTTTTGATGCTTTTAGATTGGTAGTAAGTTTTGAAATCAGGAACTGTGAGTTCTCCAGTTTTGTTTTTTTTTCAAGATTGTTCTGGCTTATTCAGGGTCCCTTGAGTTTGATTCCATATAGATATTAGGATGGGTTTTCTATTTCTGAAAAAAAGCATCTCTGGAATTTATATGTGACTGCATGAATCTGTAGATTGCTTTGGGTAGTAGTGATATTTTAACAATTTTAAGTCTTCCAAAACCATGAACCAGGAATATGTTTCCATTAATTTATGTCTTCTTTAAATTCTTTCAGCAATGTTTTGTATTTTTCATTGTACAAGTCTATCACCTCCTTGGTTAAGTTAATTCCTCAGTATTTTAATCTTTTTAATGCTATTGTGTGTGAAATTGCTTTTGTAATTTCTTTCTCAGGTTGTTCATTGTTCGTGTATAAAAATGCAAACGAATTTTTATATGTTGACTTAAAAAATTTTGTTTTGAAGATTACTATTATTCTATTTAATTTATTTATTTATTGGCTGCATTGGGTCTTAGCTGTGGCATGTGGGATCTCTCATTGTGGCACGTGGGCTCTTCGTTGCGGTGGGCTGGCTTCTCTCTAATTGTGGTGTGTGGGCTCATCAGTTGCGGCACGCAGGCTCTCTAGTTGTGGCACGTAGGCTCCAGGGCGTGTGGGCTCAGTAGTTGCAGCATGCAGGCTCCAAAGTGTGTGGGCTCTGTTGTTGTGGCGTGCAGGCTTCAGAGTACGTGGGTTCTGTAGTTGTGGCATGCAGGCTCTCTAGTTGTGGCATGCGAGCTCAGTAGCTGCAGTGTGTGGGCTTACTTGCCTCATTGCTTGTGGGATCTTAATTCCCCAACCGGGGATTGAACCAGCATCCCCTGCACTGCAAGACAGATCCTTAACCACTGGACCACCAGGGAAGTCCTGTATGTTGACTCTTTGCATCCTACTTTGCTGAATTCATTTACTAGTTCTAACAGCTTTTTTTTCCTGTGAGAAATCCTTAGGGTTTTCTACATATAAGCTCATACCACCTGCAAACAGAGATAATTCTGCTTCTTCCTTTCCAAACTGGAGTTCTTTCATTTATTTATTTTTGCCTAACTGCTCTGGATAGAACTTCCAGTACTATGTTGAAAAGAAATGGTGAGGGACTTCCCTGGCAGTCCAGTGGTTGAGACTTTGCTTTCCAATGCAGGGGGTGCGGTTTCGATCCCTGGTTGGGGAGCTAAAATCCCATATGCCTTATGGCGAAAAAACCAAACCTTGAAGAAGAAGCAATATTGTAACAAATTCAATGAAGACTTTAAAAATGGTCCACATTAAAAAAGAAAAATCTTAAAAAAAAAAAAAAAAAGGCAAAGAAGTGGTGAAAGCAGGTACTCTTGCCTTGTTCCTGATCTCAGAGGAAAAGGTTTCATTTCAGTCTTTCACTATTGAAAATGATGTTTGCTGTGGGATTTTCATATATGGATTTTATTATGTGGAGGTAATTGACTGTTTTTATCATAAAAGGGTGTTGAACTTTGTCAAACCAATTAAGATGATCATGTGATTTTTTTCCCCTTTATTCTGCAGATGTGGTTTATTACACTGATTAATTTTTGTATGTTGAACCAGCCTTGCATTCTGGGAACAAATCCCTCTTAGTCGTGATATATGATATTTTAATATGCTGTTGAATTCTGTATGCTAGTATTTTGCTGAGGATTTCTGCAACAATGTTCATGAAGGATACTGGTTTGTAGTTTTGTTTTTTTGTAGTCTCTTTGCCTGGCTTTGTTTTCAGGGTAATGCTGGCCTCACAGAATGAATTAGGAAGTATTCCTTTGCCTTCAATTTTTGGGAAACATCTGAGGAGGACAGGTATTAGTTCTTCTTTAAATGTTCTTCTTTAAAGAATTCAGGAATGAAGTCATCAGGTCTAGGGCTTTTCCTTGTTGGGAGATTTTTGATTACTGACTCAATCTTCTTACTAGGTCTAACTCAGATTTTCTATTTCTTCATGATTTAGTCTCGGTAGTTTTTTTGCTTCTAGGAATTTGTCTGTCTCATCTAGGTTATCCCATTTTTTGGCTTACAATTGTTCACAGTACTCTCTTATAATCCTTTTTATTTGTGAAGAATCAGTAGTAATGTTCCCATTTTCATTTCTGATTTTAGTAATTGAGATTTCTTTTTTTTCCTTAGTCCATATAGCTAAAAGTTTATCAACTTTGTTGACTTTTTCAAAGCAAAAGTTTCATTGGTTTTACTGATTTTTCTCTACTGTTTTCCTATTTTCTATTTTATTGATCTCTGCTTAAATCTTTATTATTTCCTTTCTTCTGCTGGCTTTGGGTTAGTTTGCTTTCCTTCTTCTACTTCCATAAATTATAAAGTTATATTGTTGATTTGAGATCTTTCTTGTTTTTTAATGTAAGCATTTGCAGCTACAAATTTCCCACAACACTGCTTTCACTATGTCCCAGAAGATTTGGTAAGTTTTTTGTTTTTTTTTTTGCGGTACGCGGGCCTCTCACTGTTGGGGCCTCTCCCGTTGCGGAGCACAGGCTCCAGATGCGCAGGCTCAGCGGCCATGGCTCACGGGCCTAGCCGCTCCGCAGCATGTGGGATCTTCCCGGACCGAGGCACGAACCCGTGTCCCCTGCATCGGCAGGCGGACTCTCAACCACTGCGCCACCAAGGAAGCCCGGTAAGTTGTATTTTCATTTTCATTCACCTCTAAGTATTTTCTAATTTCCCTAGTGATTTCTTCTTTGATCTATTAGTTGTTTAAATGTGTATTGTTCAATTTCCACAACTTTGTGAATTTTTCAGTTTCACTTTCATTACTAATTTCTAACTTCATCCTGTTGTGGTCAGAGAAGATACTTTGTATGATATCTATCTTTTAAAATCTATTGTGGTCTAACATATGGTCCATCCTGGAAAACACCCCACGTCAATATGAGAAGACTGTGTACAGGCATACCCTGGAGATACTGAGTGTCAGTTCCAGACCCATGTGATAAAGCAAATATTGCAATAAGTAAGTCACGTGAATTATTTTCTTTCCCAGTGCATAAAAAGTTATGTTTACACTATACTGTAGCCTATTAAATGTGTAATAAAAAATTACAGATTTTAATTTAAAAACATTGCTAAAAACTGCTAACTATCATCTGAGCCTTCAGTGAGTTGTAGTAGTAAAATCAAAGATCACTGATCACAGATCACTGTAACAAATATGATAATAATGGAAAAGTCTGAAATATTGTGAGAATTACCAAAATGTGACACAGAGACACAAAGTGAGCAAATGGTGTCAGAAAAGTGTCACCTACAGACTTGCTTGATGCAAGGTCATCACAAACCTTCAATTTGTAAAAAAAAAAACAAACAAACCAAAAAACCCCAACAACAACAAAACATAGTATCTGTGAAGCACAATAAAATGAAGTGCAATAAAATGAGGTATGCCTGTCTGCTGTTGCTGCTGGGTAGAGTGTTTTGTACATGCCTGTAATGTCTAGTTGGTTTACTGTGTTTTTTTAATCTGTTATTTCCTTACTTATGTTCTGTCTGGTTGTTCTATCCATTACTGTGAATGGGGTACTGAAGTCTCCAACTATTACTGTAGAACTGTCTACTTGTTCCTTCAATTATGTCAGGTTTTGCTTCATATATTTTGATGGTCTGTCCATTGGTGTGTAAATGTTTGTATCTGTTTCACTGTCCTGCTGTATTGAACCTTTCATTAATATATAACATCCTTCTTTGTTTTTTGTAAACTCTTTCAATTTAAAGTCTGTTTTCTTATATTAGTAGAGCCACTTATGCTCTCTTATGGTCACTATTTGCATGGAGTATCTTTTTCCATCCTTTCATTTTTAAACTTTTTTGTGTCTTTGGACATCAAGTGGGCCTCCCGATGACAGCATGTAGTTGGTTTATCTGTTTTTATCCAATCTGTCAATCTCTGTCTTTTGATTGGAGAGTTTAACCAATTTAAAGTAATTACTCATAAGGAAGGGCTTACTTCTGCCATTGTGCTATTTATTTTCTACATGCTCTATAGTTTTTTGGTTCCTCACTTCCTGCATTACTGCCTTCTCTTGTACTTAGTTGATTTTTTTTGGTAGCAAAATGTTTAGATTCCTTTCTTACTTCCTTTTGTGTATATTCTGTATCTACTTTCTTTGTGGCTACCGTGGGGATTATATCTAACGTCCTAAAGTTATACCTGTCTAATCTGAATTTACACCAGCTTAACTTCAGAAACATGTAAGAATTCTGCTCCTTTACAGCTCTGTCCCCACCCTTTCTAGCTGTTGATGTCACAAAACTACATGTTTATACAATGTGCAACCCAAAACATAAAAGTAATTCTTCTTTTTTTTTTTTTTTTTTTTTTTTTTTTTTTTTTTTGCGGTACGCGGGCCTCTCACTGCTGTGGCCTCTCCCGTTGCGGAGCACAGGCTCCGGACACACAGGCTCCGCGGCCATGGCTCGCGGGCCCAGCCGCTCCGCGGCATGTGGGATCTTCCGGGATCGGGGCACGAACCCGCGTCCTCTGCATCGGCAGGCGGACTCTCAACCACTGCGCCACCAGGGAAGCCCCAAAAGTAATTCTTCTTAATGCACCAGTCTCCTAAATGATGTAGGAGACAAGATGTGGAGTTACATACCAAAGTGACAGTAATATGAGCTTTTACACATAATTTTTTTCCTTTAAATCTATTAGTCTCTTAAATGATGCATAAAACAAAAACTACAGTTACAAACCATTGTTACAATAATACTAGCTTTTATAATTGCCCATGTATTTACCTTTATTGAGGTCTTTATTTCTCCATGCAGCTTCACGCTACTGTCTAGTGTCCTTTCATTTCACCCTGCAGGACTCCTGTGAGCATTTCTTGCAGGGCAGACCTAGTGGTCATGATCTCCTGCAGCTTTTGTTTAACTGAGACTGTCTTAATTTCTCCCTCATTTTTCAAGGAGAGTTTTACTGGATATAGGATTCTTGGTTTTTTCTTTTAGCTCTTTGAATATATCAGCCTCCCCAAAAGAGTCTTCTGGCCTCCAAAGATTCCGATAAGAAATCTGCTGAAAATCCTGTTGAGGATCCCTTGTATGTGATGATTCTCTCTTCATCTTTTGAAAGTTTGATTATAATGTGTCTCACTTTGAATTCATCTTACTCAGAGTTTGTTGAGATTCATGCATGTTTACATTTATGTCTTTCAGCAAATTTGGGAAGTTTTCACCATTATTTCTTCAGATATTCTCCCTGCCCCTTTCCCTCTCTCTTCTGGGATTCCCATGATGCGTAGTTGGTCCACTTAATGCTGTCCCATAGGTCCCTAGACTCTGTTCACTTTTCTTAAATCATTTTTCTTTCTGTTCCTCAGCCTTGATAATTTCCCTTATCCTATCCTCATGTGCACCGATTCTTTCTTCTGCCTGCTCAAATCTGCCTCTGAATCCCTCTAAGTGAATATTTCATTTCAGTTAATGAACTTTTCAGCTCCAGAATTTTTTTTTAGTTTCTTTTTAGGTTTTCTGTCTCTTTATTGATATTTCCATTTATCCACACATCATTTTCTTGACATCTTCATTCCAAAAGGGAGAAGTTGGAAGGAGTAAAGGGGTTGTCAGTTCCAAGCAAGCTTGAAATCCAGCAGAACACATTCCATTAGGCTTCAAGGCCTGTGAACAAGGCCTCTGTGGCTCAAGGCTGTGCCCTCTGGCCACGTGGTGGCTTCACTGGCCTCTGCCTCTGGGCCCCCAGCAGCTCCGGTGACACAAAATCTTAACTTTAAAGTCTTGATTTTAAGGTAAAACTAATCAATCCTATCAGAATTCAGGCAAGCAGTCACTTGCAGGGTATAGGGCCTGAAAGGGAGCATGAGGGCTTGGTTTTGGGGTGCTGGTAATGATCTGCTTCTTGGATGTGTATGCTGGCTACATGAGAGTGTTTCCTTGTGAACATTCACTGACATGTACACTTAGATGTGTACTTTTCTATGTGTATATTTCAATAAAAAAGATTTTTTTAAAAGGTTGTATAACAAGAAGATTTCAGCAATAGAGGAAATTATCTCTGGACAGAGAGAGTTATTTCCATTTAGCTCATGTTTTGTCATTTTCTACAGTTAAAACATTATGGTAATGAAAAGAAGATGTTAAGTTATGGCTGCTCCTACCAGCTGACATAAAAGTGAGAGACGTATTTTAGTCTCAGAGTATTAAAAGATATAATTTAGCTATTTTAATATTATATAGTAAGAGAAATAGTTATTGCATGGCCACAAGAACAGTTGTAAGCCAGTGGCTAGTAATATCATTACCATTCAGGTAGATAATCCAGGATTAGGAAATACTGTTATAAACAGTGAATGTCTAAATACAGTTAAAGATGGCAATCAGCTGAATTAGAACCAGCCTTGAAAACTGCTTTCCTGTAGCATATAGCTCTGCCTGGTTATCTTTTCTAAACAATAAGGTAGATAGGGAGGCAACCGTGAGGAAAACTGTTGCAGAGATAACTTGATCTTACGAGTCTTCCATTTAGCAGAGACCGGGACAGAGCTGACTAGAGGGATAGCACACAGTGCGTCCTTTCTCTGGATCCGGGCCAGTGACTGAGAGCCGATGAAGACGTCAACCAGGCTCTTACACGGGTTTAATGTGAGTCTTAATATACAGCTAGGTATTGGTTTCAGGCCTGCAAGGTGGATACATTTGCGAAGAGCACATATATATTTAAACATAGTTCAATCTCTTTGGATATTTCTGGTGAACTGGCTCATTAAAGTGCTAGGGAGGCCTGAAAGGTGCATGTTCAAAACTATTTTCAGAGACCACCTAATTTTAGAGTTGACTACTATTAGGCTGCAATTTCATACAAGTCCGGGAAAAACATCATACCCAATTCAGAATGCCATATTGAGGAACATGACTGGCAATATCACAAACTTTATTTTAAGCATTCTCTACCTTGAAAAACAGCTACCACAAATCCTGTTTTAGTACTAAAGCTCATCAATTTATTTAGTTAATTAAACTCTTACACTGCATAAAATCTTTGAAATACAGGGGGAAAAGCTCTTGAACCTCAGGTATAATAGATGTTCATTCTTTGGCAGTCACTGTTTTCTAGGAGCTTTTAACAGCTTTTCAATCTCTATTTGCTCTTCTTAAGAATGCAAATGTACTGATTCTTAAATTCTGCTGTTCAAAAGATATCTTAATAAATGATGTGTAATATTTTGGGGCCAGATTTCCATATATCTGCCCATGTACATATATGACAGTAACAGTATTTTCACACCAGAATCATTGGTGATGGTAATTTAGGATTACGACCACACAGGTTTTCAAACTTGGCTGCTTAAAAATCGGTCTCTCTGATTTCAGATGCCCTCTGAGTTCTCAGTCAGAACTCTCTAACTCTCATTAATTCAGTCAACAATTTCTAAGATAATTGTTGAAAATGAGAAGGTATCTGTTGACATAAGATGGGGAATAGATTTTGGCCTGTCAAGCTTCTGACTTTTTAAACTGAGCACAGTCCATTATGGTAATTTATTTTCACTGTAATTTAGAAAAGAGCTTATTAAAGTACTATTTATCACAAGAGAGAATTACTGGGTCATTAATAATACAGCTAAAGGTTACTGAAATCTCTAACCAAAAGCCCACTATGATGGCAACACATTTCAGTGTAGTGATCAGCAGTGTTGGCAATGGAGTGACATGATTTGTTCTAAATCCCAGCTCCATCGCTTACTAGCTGTGTGACTTTGGGCAAATTACTGTCTCTCTCTTAGCATCTCCTCTGTACAATAAGGATAACTGTACTTCACAGGGTTGTTGTGAAGAGTATGTGAGTTAATTCATGTGAAGCACTCAAAACAAGAGTTAGCTCAATAAATTTCAGATATTCTTATTTGTGAATAATGTTTTCAAGAAAGCCAGATAGTACGGGTGATTTAATTTGGTCGTGTACATTGTCCATGGGAAGGGCATTCTGTAACAGGTAATGTTATAGTTTTATATCACTCCTCTCATCCTTGAATACAAATATCATTTAATTCCATATTCAATTTTTATGAGTATCCACATTAGTTCAAAAGGGACCAAAAGAGGCAGTAGGAATAGATTCTGTGGAGTACATTGGTCTGAACTGATCCCTGCCAAGAGAAGTTTAGTGGGGAAAAGGGGAACCACCCTAAACCAGCCTTCCTTTTACTCATGTTTAATGAGATCCTCAGACCAAGGTCAAGGAGCACAGGAAACAGTTATAAATCATGCCACCTGACGGGAGACGGAATAGGAGGGGCACGTGCACTGGGGCAGGAAATCTAGGTTGATTTATTTGCATTGAGACAATTCAAGAGGGATCAGGAGACTCAGAAGGTTTATAAATTCCCTGTGGCATCATAAAAGGCAGCGGTCTGACAATAGGAAGGGCAAGCTAGATTTGACGCTAGAAAAGAAGGGAAGAGTCTTATCAAAGTTTTGTGAAGAATTTTTCTACATCTGGAATTGATGACCAAAAAGATGGAAGAGATGGAAGAAAGGAGGTTGGGAGGATTCCAGATTTCCCCACATCTCCCAACCTCTGGACTTCACTTAACTCCAAGCAAGCAGAACTCATCAAAATATGATCTATTTCTTTGTAGGATACAAAAAAGGTTTCAAGGGGATAGTGAGTAACCAGGATTTTTTTTTTTAACTTTAAAATGCAATACTTACTACTTTCATAAAATAAGGAAATTCCTATAGACAGATTTAAACAACCCTTACATATGTGTTTTCTTATGCTTTACAACTCCTTCTTTTAAAACTGTTCCCAATGTCAGCAATTAGCAGGTAATATAGCTATAGGTAAATATATTGACTTGTCAAAAATTGGAAAATACAGAACTTTAGACCTCAAAATTAATTTTATCTATCCATCTAATATTATAGATGAGGAAGATAAGACCAAAGAGGTAAATTAGGAAGCTTGTGACTTGATTCATTAAAAAAAACGAAAGAATAAATTAGTGGCCAACACTTAGATATCAAGAGATTTGTAAGTGAAGGGGGTCAGAAAGTACAAACTTCCAGTTATAAGATTAAGTCCTGGAGTGTGATGCACAGCATGGTGACGAGAGTGAACAATACTGTGCTGTACATTTGAAGGTTACTGAGAGTCAAGATCTTAAAAGTTTTCATCACAAGAAAAAAAAAATGTAACTGTGTGGTGATGGATGTAAACTGAACTCACTGTGGTGATCGTTTCACAATATACACACATATCACATCATTAGGTTGCACACCTAAAACTAATATAATGCTGTATGTCAATTACACCTCAATTTAAAAAGAGAGATTTATATATATGGATTCTTTGTGTGTGGGGGCGGTATGGATGACTGGATAACACAGGGCTCTCGTCTTGCACGGTGACAACGAGCGGGAATTAAAAAAGCGGCGGCCTCTCTGGACAAAGTACGTGGCCCCCAGTTCATCATGGTCTCTCCTCTTGTCTTACATGCGTCCCTCCTCTCTTGAGTTATGGCATCTGCCTGGCCCACACAGCCCTCAGGCTCGGGGCTATAAGGCAGCAGAGTACTGAATAATACTCTGTAGGTTGTGAAGTGCTGTGTATTAGTTGATGGGGCTATTACTGCTCCAGATGATACACTTAGTTTATCAACAGAGTTGGAGCTGGAGCTGAGGTCTGGAGCTGGGGCAACAGTTACCGGTGGGGATTCCTACATTTGAAGAGGACACTGTGGCTCAGAGTAAATAAGCAACAACTCGCAGGACAGCAAGTGAACAATGCTGCTGCTTCTTTCCTCCTCCCTCTTGCAGTTCAGCTTCTGCCCAAAGGAGGACGAGACTGTGAATGAAGAGAAGCAAAGAATGGCTTTGCTAATGTAAGGAAAAAAACCCATTCCATGGCTAGGAAATTCCAAACTACAAAGATGAGTCTTGAAGTGAAGATTAAAGCAGAGATTAAGCTGAGGAAGTAGAAGGCAATTGCAGAGGTGAGGGCAGTGAACGGAAAGTGCTTTGCATCCAGTTCCTCTCAAATAAATCTGGATACCAGCGGCAGGAAACATGTAGCTGATCCTAATGTTTGTAGTGGTTTAGAGGAAGAAGTATGTATACTGAATACTTAATATGTAAGAATCTAGAACTGAAGGGAGATAGGATAATTAAAACGAGATGAGCACGTTTATCTGACCAAGTCAATACGGGCTGTTGAATCATGAAATAAGGATTGAACTGTAATCGTCTACTCTGTCAACTTCTGGATATCGGATATTCTAAGCAGCAGAAGGTTTTCACTCTCTCTGATCACCACGTACCAGTCACCTTCAGGGGATAACGTCACACAGATGGCTGAGAGGCTGGCTCGTGGACGCGGCAAGTACAGGACAGAGTAGGCAGGCCAGCACGACACACAGGGAAGGGGTCCTCCGGCGGCGCCAGACACCCATGTGTCCTCTGAGAGATGCCTGCTGCGTCCCAGCACCTGGCATCGCGGGCGCGTGCTGAGCGGATGCGCGGACGCTGGCCTCATCACCAAGAACGCAGGCGCTTGGCGAGGCGGCCAGACGCCTCTGGCTCTGCCCCCCACGAGCAGCCTCTGCAGCACTCCCGCTACCTCAACACTTGCTGTTTATTTTTTCCTTTGTTCACTGACAACTCAGGAGCTCTCTGTAGCTTTGCCCTATTGCTGTTCTCTTTTCATAGAACGTAAAATCGTTTTGTTATTCTCTCTCCAAAGTTAAATGTCACTTTTAAACTAGTTTTAATACTATGATGAATGGGTCTTCCCAGCTGTTCCAGAACTGGTGGCCCAGGCCCAACGCCGGGGACAAAGGCGAGCTCAGCAGGTCACGTTCTAGAGAGCCCACAAAGGGGGTGGGGGGGGCAGAAAAGGCACCCCCGTCCACCAGGCCAGCCCCTCACAGCGCACGCCTTTTCTGGGTTGAGACTGGTGTGCGGTGACGCTAAGCCTGGTAGAAGGAGTCTTGACGTTATGGGGAGCAGACAGTCATGCACAAGGGGGGCCCCTGTGCTCAGTGAGAGAGGCTCAAAGAGAATTCAGCCCTAAATCCTAGAGTCTTCAATCTTGAAGACAGGGTTTGAGTAGAAGAAAAGGAAACAGGCTTCTCCTCCCTTTGTTTGGTACCTACTCAGGCATCAGACTTGTTGGTTTGCCTTGTGCTTATCTGAGGAGGAGAGAGGACACCTAGAGACAGAGGGCAGGACGGACAGAGGAGCACGTGGCAGCTGACACGCTCTCACTCTTCGGCCCAGCCAGGAGCAGCCAGGTCTGCATCTTCCGGGCACTGCTCACCCCTCGGGGGTCAACGTTGGCCAGAGAAGCAGCATCAAAGGGCTGCAATGGCATCGGAGGACCCCAACACCAAAGGAAGAGGGAGAAAGGCATGAAGAGGACAGGACTTGTCCCCTCCTGCTGCAGGCCCCTCTTGGGGGCGGAGGCAGGCAAGAGAGGATGAAGCGAGGTTTGCTCTGATGCCTCATCTGCCTTCTGAGGTCAGAGAGTGAAGTGGTCTTTTCTAGGGCTGAACACACACAGGGAATCACACAGCACATACTCCTCTACATCTGAGCAGTGTCTCACCACAGGAGGACACCACTGTTTGCTTGTTCACTCACTTCTCGTAGCAGCCAGCCTTCCAGGCTGCCTGCACTGGTCCCCCCACGTTGTAGGCGGCTGGTGCACGTGCAACAGGACAGGGGGAAGTGATGGTGTGCCCCTTCCGAGACAGATTATAGGGACATCGTGGCTTCCATCTTGGCTGCTCTCTTCCCCTCCCCTGGATCATGTGCTTAGGGGAAGCCAGCCCCATGTCCTAAGTAACCCTATGGAGAAGCCTAAAAGGTACAGAGCCCCGGGCCATGTGAGTGACCCTGGAAGTGAGCCCTGTTGCCCCAGCCAAGCGTCAGGTAACTGCAGGTCTGGCCAAGAGCCTGACTGTAAACTCATGGGGACCCTGAGTGAGAACGACCAGCTTGGGCCGGTGTCCTGGGCCTGCTCAGCGGCTGTCAGAACCCTTAGTTCTACCTGATGAAGCAACAAGTCAGGGGAAAAGTATCATGCAGGTACCCTGTGTGTCACAGGCAGCTCCCTGGAGACTAACCAACTGGTAACAGGAGAGCAGGCAGAACTTAGTAAAAGACAGTTACTGAAAGCAAGATTCACTTAATTCAGATATTTTTTCATACTGGACCTACTGAAAATACTTGGGGCAACAGTGAAGTCCCCCCTTTTCCATTAAGGACTTAGGGATTAGGGAAATTAAGCGGTCTTATGAGGCTAAAGAAGTAAAATACACAAAACACAACAGAAAACTAAGGAAGTCTGTGAAAATGCTTGTCTGAAGAGGACAGGATCCCCCCACTGCCGCCAGGACCACCCGGGGGTCACGCAAGGAAGGAGAGCGGGGACCGCTGGGAAAAGACTGCAGGGCCAGAAGGGCGATGTTTGGTCTGGGACAGTGAAACCGAAGACCAGAGACCCTGTGAGCAGGCTCGGCCAGGTGAGCAGGGGACGGCATGTCTGTCTGACAATCAGCTCACTTCCCCAGTGACAGACACGTTTCCACCGAACATGCACCAGGAGACCTCAGCTCATGGCGCAGCTCTGCACGGACACACTACTCGTCTCAAGACCTTGGTCCTCTCTGAAGACACTGACTGATCCTCACTAACTGCTCCCTAATGGAACAGGAGACAGCATCCACTTCCTAGCTGGGAGAACGGAGCACAGACCCAGGGCAGCCCACCCGAGTTTTCTGCACCCACTACACAAGCACAGATGCATCGTTTACGACCCCTCCAGCCTCCTCAGTCAGCTGAGCTAGCCTTATCCATTCACAGTTCTCCTATTGAACAAAACGGAAACTGATAATTTGTTCAGAAAATATGAAATAAGGACCAATTAGAATTAGTTACAGCTCTTAACATGAGACAGATTGAGCAATGTGAGCTGGGGTGACAAACTGCTGATAAATTTTTTTGCTCAGTTTTCTTCTGTAATATGAAAGAAGTCTATCTCTCTCTCTCTTTTTTTTTGTCAAGCTAGGTGACCTGAAAATGTTTATGTGGCAGAATTCCCACAAATGATGGATAAAGTGGTTGAACTTGCAATAAAGGGAGGCCCCCAGAGCACCTTTGTTTTGCTTTCCCTTGTGTCACTGGCACCCAGGAGAGGCTGAAAATTCATAGTGAATTCCATCTCTTAAAGGGATGAACGTCCAGGGGTACCAGAGCTTAAGTGGGTAAAAGTTTTCTTTCACTTGCAAATGAGCACTGGGTTGTTTTTTGCTGGTCATCTCTCTATCTTGCAGTAGGGAACATCTTCTGGTGTTTTCTCAGCAAAGTCAGCCACATAAAGTCTATTTATAAGCAGTTTTATTAGTCTTTAAAATAGAGAAAATATCTTTATTGTGTAAATAGTGATTCTTGTTTATTTGAACATTAAATATGATGCTAGGACTTCCCTGGTGGCGCAGTGGTTAAGAATCCGCCTGCCAATGCAGGGGACATGGGTTCCATCCCTGGTCCGGGAGGATCCCACATGCCGTGGAGCAACTAAGTTCGTGCACCACAACTATTGAGCCCTCACACCTAGAGCTCGTGCTCTGCAACAAGAGAAGCCACCGCACCGCAACGAAGAGTAGCCCCCACTCGCCACAACTAGAGAAAGCCTGCGCACAGCAACAAAGACCCAACACAGCCAAAAATAAATAAATGAAAAATGATGCTATCAATTGATGACTGATCCTCTAAAGTAGAAAAAAAGAAATTCCTTCACTTGAAAACTTTCCTCCTCTGATTACTTCAGGCAGAAGGGCAAATGTGGGCAGCCCAAATGTACAGAAAAGTGGCGGAGGAGGAAGGGGATGACCCGGAAGGCAGGAGGTGGACACTCATGTGGAACAGGAATGGCAGGAACAGCATTAAAGATGAAGAGGACTCAGACTTTGAAATTCAGCTTTCTCCTTATCTTCAAAGGGGAAAAAGATTTGCCCCAGTTTTAAAACTGTGGTAAAGTATACACAACATAAAATTTACCATTTTAACCGTTTTTAAGTGTGCAGTTCTGTCCATTAAGTACATTTACATTGCTGTGCAACCATCATCAATGAGGAAATTTCTAGCTTTTATTTTCACAGATGAAAGGCCTCATGTAAGTATGAAGCATTAAATTTGGGGAAGGTTTTGGGTGGAAAAGAAAAGGGCAAAACTTTGCTCTTACCATCAGAGCTTACCCAGCCTTGAATAGAAATCACTTAAATGAAAATATCCTTAGCGCCTTCTGTAGCAGGAATCTGACTGGACGTAAGGGATAAGACTTTTCACCCGCTGGTGGTATGTGCACACCACCACCAGCTCCACACCACTGCTGCCTGCCCTTACATGCGGCCTCTGCCCCTGGAGGCACCACTGAGGACCCCACAGCACTTGCCAAGGACCACGCAGTTGTCAGTGCTGTGGACGACCCCTGCGGCCTGACCCCAAGAGACATGCAAAAAACCCCCCAAAAAACCTTTTCCATTTCAAATGGGCAGAATTTCACTAATTTCATCCAGCCATTGCAAAAGTTAAAAAAGTTCTCCTAAGACGTGTGACACCTTCTAAACCAGTCCTCTGACCAAGAATGCTCTGTGCTTCCTAGACAAAGCAGAGGTTTGAAGGCTGAAGTCTCTGCTGGTGAAGATCAATTCGATAAAGCTCAGACATCTGGCCTGAGATGGGAGACCTGAGTGCATGAGCTGGCACGGACGCGGGCAGCCTCCCCCCGGCCCCACTAGTCATACCTGCTGCTTGAGCTGCTGCACGAGCCGGTCCTTCTCCCGCTTCAGGGCAGCCACTTCTTCCTGGGTCTTTTTCTTCGAGGATGAAAGCTCCAAAAGAGCTATATTGGCATCTTTCTCACTGATGGCGGCCAGAAGGGCTTCCTGCCTGCAAAAGAAAGAAAACATCCAGATTTCCATCTAGTCCTCACAGCAATCCTCAGGTTACTATTACCATTACCCCCATTTTATGGGTGATGAAACTAAGGCTTAGAGAGTGTATGCAGCTGCCCAAGTTCACACTTGAAGCAAATGGTCCGGGCAGGAATCCCATTCAGGGCTTCTTGACTCTAAATGTCTTTATCAGGTCGTTATACTGACATCTTAATGAAGAGTTCCTAGATCTAGTTGTAGTTAAACTTGGAAAGTAAATGAAGTTAATGACTTTTTTTTAAAGTAAGAATTATCCTGTCATCTATACATTTTACCCATTTGACTCATTCTTTTGATAAGTATTCTGTGGTTTCCAGGCAAATGAGGCACCAGTAAAACTGAAAACATTTTTATGTACAGAATGTATAACAAACTGTAAACATTAGTAAATAGGATTCAGGAAAGCAGCCAGCTGTTCCCGGGGCACTCTGAACATCTATGAATCTTTTTATCTCATCAATGCAAATACATTTCCAGTCAAGGCTTTACTTGGCAATGATCTGCACATTTTGAAACAACAATTTAAACTTCACTGATTCCTTGTGGTTTACCTAACAACTATTTTTGGGTTCATACCCAGAAGGAAAAGAAGGTGGGATTTTAGGGGAGGGGCGTTGAACTGAGAAATTTAGAAAATAATCAGAATGAAGTTGGTGAACAATTAGTCTCATAGTCCAAATGCATTCCTCTATAGCTCATCTTTTATGTAATAAGTCATCTGGAAGAAGACAGATTTGATTTACAGGAACTATAAAAGTGGCCTGAGCTTTTGACCTGAGGAAATGCTGGATCTGAGAATGCAGTGCCCAAGTTTAACCTTGCTTCTGTCTCTTGTTAAGTTAATTACGCTTCAACAGCAGTCATACGGAAGAGTTTTAGTTTAGCCACAAACTGGAAGACTATCTTTCGCACATTCTGACAAGGATAGTCCAAACTCAGACGGGTAGGTCTGGGGAACTCTGAACGAGCAGTGCTAACAAATGGAAGACGCAGATCAGTTTACACCATGGAAATGAAGATTTGTTTAACTAGTCTTTGCTGCTGGAAGGGAAGATTCATTGACCTCCGTATAACTTTCCACTGTCCTCACTCTATATGAGTCTAAGAAATAGCAGATGGCTTATCCCATGAAGTCAACACCAAAGGGATAACGACAGTCTAAATATATCCACTGACCACTTGAAAAAAATATGTTAAGTGGTGAAATGAGCTTAAAGGTGAAGGAGTTCAAGATGGTCTCACTCTGCGGTTTCCTGTTAATTGCTGTCATCTGTTCCCTTTTGGGGAGCCTGGAGACTGACAAGCTGGAACGAGAAATGTGCCTTCTCAATAAGGGGGCTGCATTTCTGTGCATCAATAGTCAGAATGACACATTTAGCAGCAGGCAAATAACAGAAGACGAATGAAAGATAAATTACTCTGTCCAGTTAGACCAAGTCATGAGAACTTCTGCCGAATGTTAGATAACAGGCGATAGGATCTGAGTTCCATTCTGTACTTAAGGAAAGAAGCATCATAATATGAAATGGTAAAAAGTATCCTATACTATTGAAACATCTTGACTGAATTCCAAATTCTTTTATAAATGATATGCTTGGCCAGCTAGTGTGGTACAGTTAATCTCTGGGGTAAAATGTCACATTCCCCAAATGCAATATGATATAACAGGTGCCAATTCATATTCTAAATTTTAAAATAAAGGATGTGGCACTGGAGTCTGAGCCATTGGAATGGTGCCTTTTTTAATAAGATATATATTTTGAAGTCTTTTTTTCTTTTTCTATATGATTCAAATAGAAATTTTATTATGTCATTGATGCTATTTACTTTTTATTGAGCACTGATAATATACTATGAACTGCACAGAATCAAAATTTCTCTCCCATACCCAAGGTTCTCACCCTCTAAAAATTCCCTAGCAGATTAACATAACACTGTCCTTTCCATTTTAAAACTATACTCTTGATATTGACTTCTACATGTGTATGTGCCTATAAAGGGCAATTCACAGTCAAGAGAATGAAATGTTTTGATTACATATTGCACATATGATCATGTAAACTCTGGGTAATGTTAGTATCTTTTGTGAGTTTATTAGCTTTCAGGTTTTTCTCTTGTTTTTGGAAGGGGACAGAGATTGTACTGTTTTGCCTATAATTTTGGTAAATTTGTTCTTCCCGGACACCACGGGAAGAACAACTTCTTGAAAACAATTTGGAGGACAGGAACAAAAATAAAGCTAATAAATAGTAACAGCCATATAATTTTTTGGGAATAAGAAAAACTCTTGCTCCCTCAATATATGTGATAGTAAAGACCATATTTGTAGTTGAGCTTATGTGGTTAAGTTTTACAAAGAACATTCAAGTGCCTAAACTAAAAAATTTTAAGAATACCCTGCTTTTTAGAGGAAATGGAGGGCTTCCCTGGTGGCGCAGTGGTTGAGTCCGCCTGCCGATGCAGGGGACGCGGGTTCGTGCCCCGGTCCGGGAAGATCCCACATGCCACGGTCCGCAACGGGAGAGGCCACAGCAGTGAGAGGCCCGCGTACCGCCAAAAAAAAAAAAAAAAAAAAGAACCAGAGGGAATGGAATTTAGAGTGAAAAAAAGCAAATAGGATTTTATTTTAGTAGCCACCTATTCTTAATATAACTGCTTCTTTGAAAAAAAAGGTATTTTCTGATAACAAAGTAATGTTCATTCATTGGTGAAAAATGGAAAGATACAGAAAACTGTGAAGAAGGAAATAAAAATACCTGAAATAATTCCTTTCTAATCAGAGTCAATTACTTGAGAGCTGAAAGTCAGCTATTCTAACACTAATATGGCTATTTCAAAGAAAATGAACCTTGCTGGGGATTAATAATCAACTTCAAAAGCTTTACTAATCCAAGGCTCTCCACAGAAAAGGAACACTTGCTGGTGGAACACTTCCTGACTTCATTTCCCATAAGCCCATAGGGAGTAACACAAGCACATGAAGCACAAAAGGGAACATACATAGGCCACAAGCCCAGACAAAAGAAGAACTAAAATGCTCTTCCTGCCAAATCACTCTCCTTGTTCTGTTAGTGGCTTTTCCTCAGTTAAAAATAAAAAAAATTGAAAATGTGGACACAGAACCTTTCAAAGTGATTAGTAATTCCCTACTGCATGACTAACAGGCCCCCTGACTTGCATAATGAGTAGGTAGTAACAGAAATCCAACTTTAAGTCATTAGTCTAGTCACACCATCCCTGGTGCTGTAAACTACCAGAACAGTTGAACCTGCCCTTTGACCTGCAAATTCTAATAGAATCAAGATGTCGCTAAAAGTTCTGCTGTGGCATTTGAGCTTCAAGAAATGGTAAGACCACCTTCTCTGTCCCCCTCCCCCTTCCAGCAAATTTCAGAAACAAGAGGCAAATACCCAAGGCAAGTGGAGCTCAAAATCCTGCTGGTAACTCCTGAATCCTTAAAGGACAACACACGAGCGCTCTCTTGCTAGTAAACGACGGTGGTTAGCAATTTAAGAGTGAGTCCTAGGTAAGCGTGTGTTTAACAGAAATACAAGACAGAAAAGGAGTATGAATGAAGGGATATTATAACAGTTTATTTTTCCCTCTTCCTCCAACTGGGTATTCCAAACGGAATGATTAAATAATCGTGTTTCATAAGTTTCATAATCCAGAAAACACGAGGAAAGAGAGCAGATGAAAGCAACAGTGAGATCAGTAGCTTTGGACGTATTACTGTCAAAGACATGTAGGCACAGTTTACTCCAATTTTAAGATGAATCTGAAATCCAGATTCTCTTACTGATGCCTCCTTTACTTGTAATTTAACCGGTTAACTATCCGGGGTGAAATCTCTTTCACCCCTTCATTTCCCTTGGCAAGGAGGTCCTCCAGCCTCCCTCACGGAGGCCTCAGAGAGTGTGGCAGATACGCAACCTTACGAAAGCTCAGCGGGTGAGCCTGGATGAAATACCTGAACTTCCAAATCTGGTCCCTGAACATCTCCTTATGTCCTCTCTAGGGAGCCTTTACTCAGATACTCAGCATTATCTTTAATATAAAATGTCTACACGAGTCAGGTTTTCCATCCATCATAACATATCTCCCATTCAACATTAACTGAATCACCACACTTCTAGGCCCACAGCCTGAGAACACTGAAAAAATCTGATTTCCTCTTTGTTCCCCAGAACCAATATGCAAGTTCTGTTGATTCTTCCTTTCTAATAGTTTTTAATGAACCCACCACTTTGTACCTGCATGCTCACTATCATGGTCCCCACCATCCTTTTATCACGGGCCTGCATGATTCTTAAAACGCCTTCTCTGACCTCACTGCTGTTCTCACGGTCCTGCTTCCAGCATCACTTTCATCAGGTTTCTTAATGTATTAAACACTTGGGCCTAATACAGCTGCAATTTTCTATCTACTTCTTCCTCACTGTCTTCCAAGGACTGTGTGTCACTGAGACATGACTTGTTTTCACTTAGTTTTATGCTACATGCTCTACCTGAAAGGCCTGAGCTTTCTCCTCACCGGCTGCTAACTTCTCTCTGTTCAGCATTCCCTTCCAGCACTTTCACAGTTTAGATTAATAGGCATCTGCTCTGTGAAGGTCCTTCAATTCTTCTACATGGGTCTGCTTCCCCAACTATACTATGCTTATGGCTTATGTCTTTAAAGTTTTCTTTTAATGTTGAGTTTATTGGTCTTTCAATTTGTTGCCTTGCTAATTTTTAAACTTTTTTTCTCTTTAATTGTGGTAAAATACACATAAAATTTACCATCTTAACCATTTTTTAACCAGGACCAGGAACAGGAGGCTGTCACCTGAAGAGGGGGTGGGGTGGGTGTGCCCCCAGGACGGGGAAAGCGAGTGGTGCCAGGCCTCTGCCGCCCGCTGCCTTGCTGCAAAGTGCTCCCTGGGCTCCCAGTGGCCAGGGTACAGCCCAGGTCCCATCTGCTTAAGCATCATCCATTCTCCCTGAGCCAAGAGCTTGACCACAAGGGCCATGCTGGCCAGTGGCACAAGGCTCCAAATGCTGTTTCCCAAGCTGGCTGATCAGAGGCTGCAGCTAGGATTCCCTGCCAGGGGTCTGTGGGTCCACAGGCACCTGAAACAGATTTTCTAGGGTTTAAACATCTGTAAAAAATGTTTGTTTTCATTTTGATTACTCTAAAAAAGGACCCCCTTACCAGTCACAATGACAGAACTATTTTGTGACAACTAGAAATGAAAAGGTTTTTTCACAGATAAAAAAAAATACACATAACATTTACCATCGTAACCGTGTTTAAGGGTACAGTGCAGCAGTGTTAAGGACATTCACACTGCTGTGCAACCAGCTCCAGAACTCTCTGTCTTGCACAACTTAAACTATGTATTAAACGATCCCCATCCTCCTTCCCAAAGTCCCTGGCAAACCACCCTTTACTTGTCTCTATGAATCAGGATACTCTAGAGCCTCACGTAAAGGCAGCCACACAGTATTCGTCCTTTTGTGACTGGCTTACATCACTTAACATAAAGTCCTCAGGGTTCATCCCTGTGGCAGCATGTGTCAGAATCTCCCTTTTCTTCAAAGCTGAATAATATGCCACTGTATGCAGCCATCACACTTTGTCCATTCATCAGTCGATGGACATGTGGGTCGCTTCCACCTTTTGGCTACTGTGAATGCTCCTATCTTTAATTTTTAAAATGTATTATTTTCCTCCTAGAGTCCCGGTTCACGACTGTGAACACCAAAAGCTTGCACATACTGTTAATTTTCTGCATTGCATGTGCCTAAACCATTTACACTTTTTTCTCTTCTTTTCTTTTGGCTGCAGTTACTCTACACTCTGATATTATCTGCCAGTCTTTCTTTTTTTTTTTTTTTGCCTAAAGTCTTTGCTCAGAAACAGCTGGAATACAAGCTCCACGAAGGCAGGGTGTCTGTCTATTGTGCTATGTGTCCCAAGTGCCAAGAGTGGCTCCTGGCACCGGCAGGAACTTCATACATGCACCCTGAACCAACAGCTCCTCCAGCTCTGACTCCATTCCCATCTGCTGTAGTGGTTCCCAACTGCTCCAGTGTTTTCACTTATTCTGAAGCTGGGCTTCACTGTATTTTTTTAAAGGGCTTCAAACGCTTGGCTTATTTATTTATTTATTTATTTATTTATTTTTGGCTGTGTTGGGTCTTCATTTCTGTGCGAGGGCTTTCTCTAGTTGCGGCAAGTGGGGGCCACTCTTCATCACGGTGCGCGGGCCTCTCACTATCGCGGCCTCTCTTGTTGCAGAGCACAGGCTCCAGACGCGCAGGCTCAGCAGTTGTGGCTCACGGGCCCAGCTGCTCCGCGGCATGTGGGATCTTCCCAGACCAGGGCTCGAACCCGTGTCCCCTGCATTAGCAGGCAGATTCTCAACCACTGTGCCACCAGGGAAGCCCCACTGTATTTTTAAGGCCTTTTTTTTTTTTCCAGTCCAGCAGCATGGAAAGCAACTGAGCAGAGGGTTAGAGTAGGGGATATCAAAATTTGAAAACATGAAAAAAACCAAGACTAGAAAGAGACCACTAGCTCTGGCCAATTCACATTTCATTAAAAGAAGAGTTTTGCTTTTCTCCAACTAGACAGAGGACAACTGGAGAAGTAGGTTCAATTCTGGAGGCCATGATTTAAGAGGCAATTAAAAGTAGAGGGATCCAAAGGAAGGTGACAGGATGGGGTTATACAAGGGCATATTAATCCAAAAAGATTTACCCACAGAGCATGACTGATACTAGAATAGCAGAAACAGGAAAGGCAGAAATAGGATTTTAATCTGTGTCTCTCTAGAAAGCACACATGACACTAAAGGGAGGACAGTCACAAAGATACAGATTTCACTTTATAAAGTGATCATCTAACGTATTATCTCCTGTTAATAAGTAGAACTGGGAAGCCTAAAAAATGACAGGGCTTCTCCTGACTAGGTGTGTAAGGAGGTTATCAGAGGTACTGTATAAATGATTTTGCTTCGAGTGGTAAGTCTGTCCCCCTTTTAACTGTAAGATTTCAGCACAGTGAATGAGATGAAGCAACAATGCTAAGTGCCAATAAATCGTATGGGCCATATGTGCTGAAGTAAGTGATACAGCAGAAAAAGAAAATCACCTGGGGCCGAGGACATGGGAAGTCAGTGGGCCTTATTTTGACAGAGATAATAAGAAAGACAGAGAAAGTGATGGGTATAAAAGCACAGGTCGTGTGAGGACACACGGCATGACTGGATTAGAGGGTTTCTATAGGGAAAGGACAGAGGGAGGGGGATGCTGAAAAGGTGGCTTTGCATCGGGGCACGGATGGTCTGGTAGGGCAGGAAGGAGTAAACACCGACTGTGACACCCCTGAGGGTTCTAACCTGAACCCGGCAGACAGAGGGTACTCAAAATGCTGAATAAGGAATGATCTGATTTTGAATATAATATAGAAGCATCAAAAGTTCCAGGAAAGTAAAGGACGGTGTTAGAAAGACTGACTTAGAGGCAAAGAGGAGAGATGAATGATTCTGGAAGCAGAAGGGTCAGGAGGCTCCTGCTAGAGATGTATCATGAGCAGAATTCTTACATTACAAAAAAATTTTTTAAAGAACTAAGAATAGAATGCTGCTGTCTGACTCTGGATTCCAGAGTCACAGGAGGACTGTGATAAATCGTTATACTATTCAAAGAATATGAAACAAACAATCAGTATTGGATATATGTTTTGATGATGGAAAGAAACTTTTAAACGTCACCAAACATAGACTATCTGAGGGCATTTGATCCAGCAGCACGAGCTGGGGTCCTGCCTCATGTGATCTTCTCACAGCAAGGGGCCAGCCCTCTGCACAAGATCCTGCTCCACCTCCTGAAACAGGGGAAAGAGACACACTGGCAAGAGAATGGGTAGAGAAGTTATTCCGGTATGGACGAACTTCTATATTTCAGAAGTCCTTGAAAAGAATCAAAATTAACATAAAGGCAGAAATTGCTGGTAGTTACAGCTCAGTAAAGGAGGCTGATTGAACAAAATTTTGTGCAGAAAAGCTGTATTCAGTTTTTCTCCTCACTTTTTCTGAAAAATGAGCATTTTGATATATCCAACCCACCACAGCTTATGACAAGTTTGGAAAATGGAGTTTTACTGTGATATTGATACTTCTGCTATAAAGCTTCTGCCTGCTTCTCAGACGGGCAAAAACTTCATGACTGTATTCCATGTGTTAGGAAAAAAAACCCAAGAGCCTATATCTTTTCCATTTGTTTAAATATAAAAATTGTAATCTAGTCCACAGAGAGATAGAAAGCAGATCAGTGGCTGCCTGGGACCGGGGGCAGGGCTGCAGAATAACTAGAAAGGCCCATGAGAGCTTTTGGAAGTGGATTATAGCTCGACTATGGTGGCAATTACAAGTGTATACAGTTGTCCAAGCTCACCATACTGTGCATATGGGCACCATAAATACGGCATAAACTACATTCCATGATTAAATCGGCTTGCCCCAAAGTAAATGTCCTCGATTCCAGCTCCCCTGGGACTACTGAAAGTTTAATATTACCAGTATATAAAGATGATTCTTCTTATCCTATGTTTCCTTAAAATATAGCAAACATCCAGTTGCTTCCCTCATAAAATATACCTGTACTTACACTTCAAATGAAAGATAAGTTCTTCAAAGAATTCATTTTAGGAAGTTATATAAAAACATTTATTCAATAATGCTGCCAAATTTATCTTTAAAACTGACTTCAAAATCTATTACATTATTTAAGTATTTGGAATTATGACAAACATCCTTTTTATTAAACTGAATTTAAGTTCTGACATCAAGTCTGGGCACTGAAGTTAGACAACCAGTCAAGATGATATGTTCTTAGGACCACAGTGAGGATAAAAATATATTTATTTTCAGGGGCACCTCGTTAACCAGCTCTGGAAGCAACTGCCAAGAAAAGGATTACAAACATATTTTTAGCAATGACAGCACCAAGGGAATAAGTGTAAAACTGTCTAGGTGACTATTTTGAGACCAGTCGGATCCTCAGTTCCTACATTCGTATTAAAAAAAAAATCCTTACCACTTCATAGACAAACCATATCTTCATGATAGATCAGGACAACACAGTCTTCTCTAAACAATATTGTATCTGGAGATCCCCTTCTGCTGAGTATGACTTCCAGACTCTTGTTTTTGATACTCTAAGTTCCTTTACTTTTGAATTATCCTTAATCAAAGTAGCTTGTTCCTTTGGTAGCTCAGTGTGCCCTCCCTTCCCCACTCCTGCTTCTGGGGTGCCATGCGTCAGTGAGCCACCGTGGATTACGTGAATGGGGGTAAAACCACAGGAATGGTGGAGAAACAAGAAAGGATGACTTTGAACCCATGATAATTTTATAGAGCAGAATTAATATACCAGTTTGGACTTTGACAAGAAAGAGACATACATTTGTATACAGTTTGCTCTGTTATTTTTGTCGGAGCAGGTTAACATATGTCCTAACTAGTTTTAATTAAATGTTTTAAATCCACTTAGCATTTTGTATACAAGAGGGAAAATCTATGAAAAGTCTACAAATAGTAAAATGACAATATAACTGGAATCTAAAAATTAGAAGAGAAATTGAGATAGGAATTAACCGCAGAATACATTCTTAAAAAAAAAAAAGCTAGAAGAGAAAGGCATACCTTGTTAAGGTATGCCTTGCTCATTTAATATGTGATTTTACTTACTGATTAGAATAAGATCCACTAAAAATTTAGAGGATCCAAAGTCAGTTGGAAAATATTGGCACACAGTACCTTTCTTTAAACAAATCTAGAACTATAAAATTAGTCAACTATCAAATTGTAAGTAAAATGTATCTCTACATTCTCCATGTTAGAGGATTCGATTGATGATGTATCTTTTGTGATACCCAAAGGTGTGGAGACCAACAGTCCCTTCAATATGTTAAGCAGGAATTACAATTTATGGTGAAACATTACACCAGGAAGGAAAACAGTATCATTCAGATGAGTGTCTCAGGCTTTGTTCTCTATACAATCACAGCTCACTAGTGATTTGTCTCTATCTCTGGTTCAGTGTAGAAGTGATTACTGAATTCTACCTAATGTCCACCTGTTTCCAGAGAGAACTCATAAAAAGGAAGAACGTGTTTTATTTGATCTAAAGTGATCTATTGTTCATACCACAATTACTGATGCTCGTCTTAACAGGAAAAAAAGCCTCCCTTGACTTACTTTCCCCTAAAGCTGCTATGCCTTCTGGTCAAAAATTTTGGGACTCCAATACAGTATTGGATTCCTGATTTCAAGATGGCAGAACAAAGACCTAGCAGCTCCCAATTCCTCTGGAAAATCACCCCCAAACACCGGAAGAGCAAAAACCAGAAACAAACCCTATCTTTGAAGATACAAGATTTATGTTATGCTGAAGTGTAATATATAAAGAGAAAATGGACATGGAAATCCTTAGCACAAGAAAGTCAATCCAAAGTGCCTACAGAGGGAAGGACTTATGAGAGGGAAGTAGATTTACCTGCAGAATCAAGAAGAGCTCAAGAATGCTAAGTCCACCACTGTGGAAAGGTGTGTAACTCAAAGAAGTATAGCAGACTTGCTTTACAAGCAGTGATTCTCAAACATAACAGAAATTATTATTACAAATGGAAGGCTGTTCTCTACTCCTGACCTACCGAATCTGAATTTCAGGGAACAGCCAAGCCACCTATATGTTTTTTTTTTTTTTTTTTTTTTTGCAGTACGCGGGCCTCTCACTGTTGTGGCCTCTCCCGCTGCGGAGCACAGGCTCCGGATGCGCAGGCTCAGCGGCCATGGCTCACGGGCCCAGCTGCTCCGCGGCATGTAGGATCCTCCCGGACCGGGGCTCGAACCCGTGTCCCCCTGCATTGGCAGGCGGATTCTTAACCACTGCGCCACCAGGGAAATCCGAAACAACTGATTTAAAAGACCAACAGTAAGGTGTTAGGTTGCCCTGATTCCCCACATCCTTGCCAAGACTGGGTTTTTAATATTTGTATTTACTTTTCCAAAATCACTAAGTACATACAAAATCTTCCAGTTCCACTGTAAAAATGATCAGCTTTTCAAACTCTTAAATTCTGACAACACTGCAGATACTCATGAGACTGACCATCGCTGAACTTAGAGATATCATGCAGAGATGACTCATGTGGTGTGGTTCTACCCAACAGATTGTCTGAAAGGCGAGCATTTCATGATGTATTTATAGGCAAATTTCCTCCTATCTTCATGGCAAGGGCCATCACAAGACAGACAGGTGAATGTAGGATCTTCTGCTTTCTAAATTCTGCCTTTAAAAATAGCTGGCAAGCCAAGGGAGTTTTTGTTGGGGATTTACTCAAATCCTACCAAAATCCCTAGTGAATTATGTCTTAAACCCAATGATTTGTGTTGGAAATCCGGGGGGTAAAAACTGCTTAGCATGAGCCTCAAGAGATGAAGTTAAGTAGTGGGTTCACAGTAACATCTGGGGATGATGTGTACAGAAAGATTTATATGGCCTTTTCTTTCATTTTGTCTTTACTATTTCATAATAGTAGGTCCTTTATGCCTCATGCTTGGTAGTATAATATGAACAGAACACTTCAGAATATGAACTTACCTTATAAAGATACAGTCCCTTCAAAATAATGGTCGGCTGGTTATTGTTATATTCACACTTTGGCTGTATCATTTACTGTGTCTTCTTTTCTTAGTAAGTTTCTGTTTCCAAAGGAAAATAAAGTCTTCTTACATTGTTCCTCAGAACTCAAACACCAGAATCCCTCCATTTATTTAGATGTCTGTTTTAAGAATCATTGAATGCTTTAAGCAATTAATCTCTGCACTTTGTCACTGTCCCACTGTTTACTTAACCTTTTCCAGTTGTAGATAGATAACATGTCCATACCAGCTGTCCACATGGTGCTACCATGGGGGCTGTCTGCCTTGCCTTTAGCTTGCACTGCATTCCGAGTCTGTTTGCTATGACATCTGCTAGTAGAATGCCAGTGTATCATGGCACTCATTCTCCACCTTCTAGCACAATCAAGAGCTCAGTGTGCCTTGATTTCACAAAATAGCCAACATTATACAGAACATCTAATGTCTGGATTTGTGGTACACTGCCTGAAATAAAAAGTAGGAACCGTTCCAATGAGTAAATATCCCAGATATTCTGCAAGCTGTCTATGAAGCCCTTTGAGAGCTGTAGGGATACATATGCATGACTGCTGGGGTGCTGCGAGGGGCCTGAAGATGCTGGGCTGATGAGATGCTGAAGGTCACCAAGGTACTTGCTGGACAAAACAGCTGAAAGCAAACTCTGCAATGTATTAATGATTCAACAATTCCATCATTCACCTCCTATCAGTTTGTTGGCAAAAATTATAAGAACAACTCCTCTCCTACACAGGTTTCCAACGAAACATCTGGTGGGGAAATTCTATAGGAATACACAAGTGACTATGCTTGCACTCGCTAGATGAATTGTTACTGTTGTCGGCTGGGAGCCCGTGTTCTCTGCAGCCTCCCTTAGGTTCCAGATGCTTGTCAAGTGATAGACATAAATTAGAAAGCAGGGCCTCTACACCTGTTTTTCCATTTTACATATAAGGGGCACATGGTGATGGTAGGCATACAAGGAGGGGAGATGTAGAATCTTCTGATAAAAGTGTTTTTCTTAATTTTGAAGTTTTTCTTCATTAGCAATTGTTTTTTTTTTTTTTGTGGTACGCGGGCCTCTCACTGTTGTGACCTCTCCCATTGCGGAGCACAGGCTCCAGACGCAAGGCTCAGTGGCCATGGCTCACGGGCCCAGCCGCTCCGCGGCATGTGGGATCTTCCCGGACCGGGGCACGAACCCATGTCCCCTGCAACGGCAGGCGGACTCCCAACCACTGCGCCACCAGGGAAGCCCAGCAATTGTATTATTTTTAATAGGGAAAATATGTTCAAAAATAGTAAAGCAATAACCATCGCTTTACTTCTCAAAGATATAGGAAAAGGACAACTGAAAATATTATTTCAAAGTAAGTTTTAGAATTTACGGTATATAAACTAAAAAAGTTTTTAAACTTTAAAATTTTTGCTTATTTTAACAAGAGTAGTAAAGATTTTAAAACTATGGAAAATGATAACGATTACTGCTCGTATTTTGTTATGACCTCCGGATCTCTTCCTCCTCAACTGAGTATTTTCTCTCTTACAGCACCTCTGTTTGCCTTATGTTATAGCGATGTATATACTTTTCCCACTTCTGAAAGCTGATCAATGACGTGAAATTTACCATGTCCACTTCAACTCAGCCAATCTTTGAACCAGGTGTAGTGAGTGCCTAACTGGTACCTTCCTTGCAGGGGTAATTCCATTTTACTAGTCACTCTGTGACTAGTTAGCTCAGCTGATCAGAGCAAGAGTAATAAAGACAAGATACTTCCCCTTATTTCCGGTCTGTTCCACAACCAAAATTTTTACCTCTAGCACACATTTCTCAAAAGTGTATTCCACAGAAGTAAGGCAAGAGATATTAACAAATGTCCCGTGAAAAAAGATTTCCATAGTCAAATAAACAGAAGAAACGCTGGACCTAACAGGACACTGGCGCAGACCTTATAAGAGCTTTTTATGATGTAAGTTACATACCTTTAATAGGAGGCCATGTGTTAAAGCAGGGTTCCCCCAATTACTGCCCACAGGCCAAGTCTGTCCACCACTTGTTTATGAACAGTCCATGAGCAAAGAATGGCTTTTACATTTTCATATGGTTGAAAATTTAAGGAAAAGAATATTTTTGTGATATAATATAAAATAATATTTTGTGAAAATGATGTGAAATTCAAATTTCAGTGTCTATAAATAAAATTTTAATGGAATGCAAACATACTCATTTGTTTATGTATTTTCTATGGCTGCTTCAGCACTACAACAGGAAATGTGGGTGGTTTGACAGAGACCAGATGGCCCTTAAAATCCAATATATTTAGAAAAGGTTTGCCAATCCTATTACAGACCATTTCCAAACTTACTTGAATGGAACCCTACTTCCTTCCTTCCTTCCATGTCTCAAGTAACACCTTGAGATGTAGTATTCCAAGAAAACAGTTTGGAAAGTGGTGATTTAAGGATAAGCCAATAGTTCCCCAAGGGAATAAATAAAGAGTCTTAATGAACTGGGTAAAAGTTTACCATGATCAACACTGCCATGATTACTAAACAGCTAGATGCTGTGCTAAGCACCTTACGTGGATTAAGTAATAAATCCTTACAACTACCCTATGAACTTGAGAGAGGAGACATCTAGTAGGCAGTTGTACTGATGGGCCTGAGCTAAAGATGGGTGTGGAAATGGTCAGCATAGAAGGTAGCTGAAATAATACACGGGTCCACCAAGATCAGGAGGGGCACACAGCACTGGGGGAAGAAAAGCCTGTAAAGAACTGAGGGCAAAAGTCTTAGTAGAAAACAAGGTGTGAGTGAGTGGTATCTTGGAAGCCAGAGAAAGTTTCAAGAAATAAGAAGTGATCAAACACTTTGAAGTGTTTATGGACAAGTCAAGACAAAGAATGCAAAATCTCCTTTGGATTTAGCTTTTAGAATGTTACTGGTTAGTTTGGAAAGCAGTTTCAGTGCTGGGAGCAGAAGCCACACTGAACAGGGTTGAGGAGTAAACAGCAGGAAAGAAGTGGAAAGAGACCATAAATTAGTCTTTCAAGATCACAGAGAGCAAAACTAGAATCACAGACTCTTAGAACAGACCTTATAGACCATCAAATCCATCCACGAAAATAATTGCTTGATTTTGTTCCATTACTTTCTTGTCAAGTAACCCTCCAGCTTATGCTTAGACACATTTAAAGACATGGAATTCTAGCTATCCAAAGCGGCCTACACTAGCTTTGATAACCCCGCTCTTAGAAATGACTTTATAATCAATCCTGAAAGCTTCTCTTCTAAATTCCTTAATTCTATCCCTTTAGGCCACATTAAAGAAATGTAAGCACTCTTCCACATAACTGTCTTTTTAATATTTAGAAATGCTATTCTTTCTCCTTAGTGCTAAACAATTGCTTGCCAAAAGTTTGTCCAAGGTGCCGTGGCCTAATTTTGCTCTTCCTTAAGCCCAAGTACACTGAATACAAGTCTCACAGAGCCAGGTGATCTGTATGAACTGGCATTTGATGGGCTAATTGGCTGATGAATTTCTAAGATAAGCAAGTATATCTAGATATTTTATTTAAAGCAATCTGTAAGCTGTACCATGTGTAAAGTCTACTCCTTAAATCTCAGTTAAGCAAAGAGTTGATAAATGTTGGACCTCTTGCCTTGATTATCTTGGAGAACAAAGTAAGACTTATAACTGGAGAAAACCATTCGAAAAGATACATGCATCCCCCCACTTTGTTCATGGCAGCACTATTTACAATAGCCAAGACATGGAAGCAACCAAAATGTCCCTCAACAGATCAATACAGAAGATGTGCTATATATATATACACACACATGTGCACACACAATGTGTATATGTATATATATACATATATACATACATGTGCATGCACACACACACACTGGAATATTACTCAGCCATAAAAAAGAATGAAACAATGCCATCTGCAGCAACATGGATGGACCTAGAGATTATCATACTAAGTGAAATAAGTCAGAAAAAGAAAGACAAATACCACATGATATCACTTATATGTGGAATCTAAAAAAAATGATACAAATGAACTTACTTACAAAGTAGAAAGAGACTCACAGACTTTGAAAACAAACTCATGGTTACCAAAGGGGAAAGGTTGGGGGGAGGGATAATTTAGGAGTTTGGGATTAACATATACACACTACTATATATAAAATAGATCATCAACAAGGACCTACTGTACAGGGAACTCTACTCAATATTCTGTAATAACCTATATTACCTATATTCCTGTTATTACCTATATTCTGTAATAACCTAATATTGGGAAAAGAATCAGAAAAAGAATATATATATACATATGTATGTATAACTGAATCACTTTGCTGTACACCTGAAACTAACACAACATTGTAAACCAACTATACTCCAATATAAAATAAAAATTAAATTAGAAAAAGAAATTAGTATAAAGAGTACAAATAAAATGTGGATTTTCAATGGCTCTTTCATGATCAGACTGATATTAGGAAACTTTATAGGGATTAAAATACAACATTACTGGGGCATGTTCCTGCTTGAGTCGTATGAGGCAAAATGAAATGACCCCCTGTGAATTGTATCAAAGTTGACATAGGGCCTTATTATCTTTTACTGATTGGCTAAGAGTTCAGATATCTTCTCTCTGTTAGTTTCTACGGCAATCTCTGCAGAGCAGGAATCCTTAATGTACCATATCTCTGCAACTACCCTAGGAAGTTAAGAAAATTAAAAGACTTTTGCAAAGAAAAATCAACAACATAACATTATATCTTAGTTTATGAAGTTCATTATTTGATTTGCCCAAATACACCTCTGGGTGAGATGACTCATTGCTTCTCATACCCTAGAATTTTATCACAATGAGAACTAAGAGATCGGGTTGAGTACACATGCTTAGATGGCATACAAGACAACATTTTAAAAAGAAAAAAGATATTTCAAATGAAGTAGTCCTGTTCTAGAGTAAATACGCATTGTCTTACACAGGAGATCATGAATATAAGATTTATTTGTACATACTTTGAAAGAAACCAAAAGAGAGCAACAGAAAGTAAAAGTAAAACTCCCCAGATAATCCCTACTATGTGTATTATTTTAATTTTCACAAATTTCTGTGACTACTCTGTGCATGTCCCATCATACTTGAGGGTAACTGCTTTAAGAGCCTAAGACCAAAGGTGCAGGGAATGAGAGATTATTTGAGGATCTACTGACAGATCTCAATTTGATGTTTTCTGGATTAAGATTATGAATTCGAAGAACATTCTAGCCACAAAAATTCACCATTCTATGTAAAAGATAATTATACAAATTCACAAACTACACATGATAACATTCAAACCATTTGCAGTTTGGCTCCCAACCAATTTTCCCAGCCCGATGCTTGAATATTTGGAAAATTCTTATGTTCCCCAAATATATGCTTCCCATTCTTAGTGCCTTTTAAATTCTTTTCACTTAAAATGCAGTCTTCGAATCTCTCTTGCCTCTGCTGGTTCTGGTCAGTTCAGTACACATTTACTAAATGTCTTCTATGTAATGAGGTCACACTAAGCATTGAACCAAGATAAGAACTCAATCCTAAGGTGTTATCCTGAGAAACTGTCTAGGTGAGTGGAGTTGGGAGGTGTGATGCAGTCTTGGGTGGATGGAGTCCGGTGACCCCTAAGAGCCCTGGGAAGCAAGGAGGTGGGTGAAGCCTTAGGCCTTCTGACGCTCCAGGAAGAGCAGGGGATTTCCATATATTGAGTTGGATGGAAAGGAGGCCGAATGGGTCTTTGGGCCTTCTGAGGCAGTATATATACTAACTAGTGATTTATTT
This sequence comes from Hyperoodon ampullatus, assembly GCF_949752795.1. Classification (NCBI taxonomy): domain Eukaryota; kingdom Metazoa; phylum Chordata; class Mammalia; order Artiodactyla; family Ziphiidae; genus Hyperoodon; species Hyperoodon ampullatus. The sequence goes on along the minus strand of NC_136924.1, from coordinate 100,729,993 downwards.
ATCAACTGTATAACCATATGAGAAAAGGAACTGGTTGCTTTCTTCTAAAAAGTTATTTGTAAATGACACTTGTAAAACTGGAAAATAAACCCTTTCCAATTTGACTGGTTAATCACATACATCTAGAAATTATTTTCCCCCTGCATTTCATTAATAATGTCTCTGCATTAAAATAAGAGAATCTTAAATCCTTTAAGCATATAAATCTTTATATTCTGGATACTTTTGTTGAGAAGCATGTACCGTTATTTTATTTTAAAAAAACATGTTTAAAAATTTCAAATATCAAGAGACTGAGAAGTCCAGTCACAGACTGGGAGAAAATATTTGCAAAAGACACATCTGATAAAGGACTGTTATCCAAAATATGCAAACAGTTCTTAAGACTCAACAATGAGAACCTGATTAAAAAATGGGCAGAACTCCCGGGCACATCGCCAAAGACGATGCACCCATGAAAGATGTTCCATATCATCAGGGATATGCAAACTGAAATGATGAGACACCACTACACACTTATTAAAATGGCCAAAATCTGAACACTAACAACACCAATGCTGGTGAGGATATGGAGAAACAGGGACTCTCGTTCACTGCTGGTGGAAACGCAAAAACATACAGCCACTTTGGAAGACGGTTTGGCAGTTTCGTACTCACAAAACTAACCCTACTCTGACCACATGATCCAGCAAACACACTGCTTTGTATTTACCCAAGTGAACTAAAAACTATCTCACACAGAAACCTGGACAGGGATGTTTACAGCAGCCTTATTCATAATTGCCAAAACTTAGAAAAACCTTCAGTGGGTGAGTGGATAAACTGTGGCACATCCAGACAATAAAATATTATTTGGTGCTAAAAAGAAATGAGCTATAAAGCCATGAAAAAGACATGAAAGGAACTTAAATTCATATTACTAAGTGAAAGAAGCCATTTGACAAGGCTACATACTATACAATTCCAACTATATGACATTTTGGAAAAGGCAAAATTATGGAGACTGTGAAAAGATTAGTGGTTGCCAGGGGTTGGGGGGAGGGAGGGATAAGGAAATAATAAGGAGAGCATAGAGGACTCCTGGGGCAGCGAAAATACTCTGTATGATACTACAATGGTGAGTACATGTCACCGTACATCTGTCAAAACCCACAGAACATGCAAAACTATGAGCGAACCCTAATGTAAACTATGGACTTTGGGTGAAAGTGATGCACCAATGTAGGGTCACTGATTATGATAAATGTGCCTGCAGTTGTCACTGGGGGAGACTGTGCGTGTACAGGGGTGGGAGGAATGGGGACTCTCTGTCCTTCTGTCCAATTTTGCTGTGAACCTAAAAAATAAAGTTTATTAATTAAAAAAAAAAAGTCCAATAACTAAAGCCAGAGTTAGTTAAAAGTCTCTGTTGAGAGGATGAAAAGATAAGGTACAGACTGGGAGAAAATATTTGCAAACCACATATCTGACAAAAGACTACTATTCAGAATAAAGAACTCTCAAAACTCAACAGTAAAGAAAAAAAAAACTCATTAGAAAATGGGAAGAAGGCTGAAAAGCATATAGAGGGCAAATAAGCACATGAAAAAGATATTCAACATCATTCTCCTTTAGGGAAATGCAAATTAAAACCACAGTGAGAGGGCTTCCCTGGTGGTGCAGTGGTTAAGAATCCACCTGCCAATGCAGGGGACACGGGTTCGAGCCCAGGTCCGGGAAGATCCCACATGCCCCGGAGCAGCTAAGCCCGTGCGCCACAACTACTGACCCTGCTCTCTAGAGCCCACCAGCCACAACTACTGAAGCCTGTGTGCCTAGAGTCCATGCTCCGCAACAAGAGAAGCCCCAACAATGAGAAGCCCGCACACCAAAACGAAGAGTAGCCCCTGCACGCCGCAACTAGAGAAAGCCCGCGCACAGCTACGAAGACCCAATGCAGCCAAATATAAAAACAAATAAATAAATTTATATATAAAAAAAACAAAACACAATGAGATATCACTATACTACTATCAAACTTGCTAAAATAAGAATAGAGACAATGGCAAATGCTGGTGAAGATGGAGAAAAACAGGATCATTTGTACAGTGCTGCTGAGAACATAATATGGCACTGCCAGTCTGGAAAACTGTTTGGCAATTTCCTAAAATATTAAACGTGCAACTACCGTATGATCCAAATACCTGGGCATTTATTCCAGAAAAGTGAAAACTTGACTTCACACAAAAATCTGTACACAAATACTTATAGCAGGTTTATTCATGATGGCCAAAACTGGAAACAACCCAGGAAAATTAAACAAACTGTATTACATCCACACTATGCAGTATCACTCGGTAATAAAAAGGAAGGAACTGCTGTAGACACAACAATCTCGATGAATCTCCAGATAATTATGCAGAGTGAAAAAAAATCTGAGAAGATTACATACAGTATGGTTCCATTTAGATAACATTCTTGAAATGACAGAATTATGGAAACAGAAAACAGATCAGCGTCTGCCAAGAGATGAGGAGGGGGCAGGGATGAGAGGGAAGTAGGTGTGGTTACAAAAGGGAATCTCCGTGGTGTATCTTGATGACATCAGCGTCTGTGGTTGTGATACTGTGCACAAAATCATATCGTGGTTTTGCAAGACGTTACCACTGGGGAGACTACCTTAAGAGTACAGGGGATCTCTCTGTATTATTTCTTACAAATACATGTGAATCTACAATAATCGCAAAATAAACAGTTTAACGAAAACAACAGGACTATTTCATTCAGGTTAAAATGAAAAAATATCATGCTGTCCGTATTTGGCTCAGTATTTGGCTGCCCATATAAATCCTAAGTGCAATTCTAACAGATTCTCTTTATTAGAGCTGGGGAATCAGATGAAGCTCAAAAAGCTAGGCAGAACTCCAAGCTTATTGCAACACTGGCAATCATAAATTTAGGTACAAAAGAGGATGACTGATTGTGGCTTAGTAGTCCAGTGAAGAATTTTCCAAACAAAAATTTCTTGAAAAGCCTATGAGCAACAATCTAAAATATTCAAGTCAGTTCTACTTTACAGAAGTAAATTCAAGAGAAAATATTAGTGACAACTACGTTTCAGAGCTATTTTTTAGGTTTGTAAGCAACAAATCAAAGATTGGGTAGACTGAAACAGCACACAAAAAGCCCGAGGACACATTCCGAGAAGGATGCTGGACTTAACCAGTTCTGGACTGTACATCCCTATGAAACAGGAAGAGATCTCTTGGACATGACATGAACTGCGGCTGGCTCTGCCCTATCTCACTTCATGGATTTATGGCACTTCCCCAGTCAAATACCCATCCCAGAAACCATGTGTGGCTTACACGACTGTCATTCCTACTATGGTATGGCATAAATAAATCATGGGGTTGGGTCAGTACAGCCAGCCTGGAAAGTGACTCAAGGAGTCAGCAGTACCGTCCCTAGGGATATGTGCTTTATCACAGTAAACCTCGGAACAAGATACGACTTCCGGACTCAAGAAGCAGCCTTTAAATCAGGACACCTGGGCAGCCCTGGAATCACTTAAAAAATACAATAGGTCTCAGTCCACCGCAGTTCCTCAGTGCTGGCCTGCACTCGCCCCAGGCCAGTTGCTTTTAACACTATTCAAAATGAATCCTTTCTGAGTGAATTATTATGGTGACAGAACTATTGAACGAACCTAAATGCATCCCATCCTCTGATCTCCTTTCCTTTGTCCTCCGTTTTTCCCTGACTTTATTTACCCATTCAAGAAAATAACATTCCCCAAGTCAAATTTCCCTCTTGAGCCTTTTCCCAGACTTTAAAACCAAGTCTGGGAAAAACCCAAGAAGGCCACCTTTCGGTGCTTAAAATAAAAAAGCAAGGGACCGTGAGCCTGGTTCCCCCTACATGAGGCAATAAAGAGCACGAGCTGGAGTCATGCTGGGGACAGACCTGCCAGGGCGTCGCTGGGCTTGGAGACCTGCACTGCCATCAGCGCGACCTGTGCAGACAGTATAGATACTCCAAACCAGGACTGGCAATAGGGCCAACCTCTCGTCCAGGAGAACAGGAAATATAACCAGCTGTAAAGGTTATGTGTTGGTTGAAAAGGGCTTTTGACATTAAGCTCTAAGTATAATCACCAAGCTATCTTTTATGTTCTCAACTGTTTGAATAAAATGCTTAACGCCACTAAGACAAACAAAAACCACATTCCTAGTTATCAAAAAGAACTACTTTTAAGCCAAGATGCCAAACAGTTTTTAGCTAGACAAAAAAACTACTAATCCGAATCAATCTCACTTTACAGATTTACTGAAGCCTCCAAGCCAAAGGCCAGTCACATACTAATATTAACTTATGCTTCGCCTTGTAGAAACCCTGTATCATGACCATAGAGCTGACTCCAATGCCCCGATCCTTTGGGGGTACACTGAGACAAATTTACTTTAATTCAGTAAAGACCTACTTGATTGTTATATTTGGGAACGACAGGTACAAAACACTAAGGGACAGGCCGAGTGAAAACATGGAGTCTGGCTCATGAGCCCCGCCACACCATCCCCCATCACGGAGATGACTGGACTGTACACATGCCTCAGGTGTTCAAACCCTTAGCATGAAACTTGAGGCCCAGGGGAACCACAACGATTAAATCGCAAACATATCAAGGCTCAAGGCTTTCCAGTGAATCAAAAAGAGAGAAAAGAAATGACTTTTTTTTTTTTTTTTTTTGGTGGTACTCAGGCCTCTCACTGTTGTGGCCTCTCCCGCTGCGGAGCACAGGCTCTGGACGTGCAGGCCCAGAGGCCATGGCTCATGGGCCCAGCTGCTCCACGGCATGTGGGATCCTCCCGGACCGGGGCACGAACCTGTGTCCCCTGCATCGGCAGGCGGACTCTCAACCACTGCGCCACCAGGGAAGCCCAAGAAATGACATTTTGATGGCAATGTGATTGTTCATATCTCAAGGGACAAGGGCTTCATAAGTCCTGATAGGAAGTCTTGTCACGTTATATTGTAAAATATTATACATTTTTCTCCCTTAAGCTGATTCTTCATCATTGACCACACAGTCCAACAAGTTTCCTAAAAAGAACTCAGTAATGGAAGTTCTTTAATTAATGAATACTAAAACTTCTGGAAACAAGAGACACAGACATTTCCTTCTCAATGACCTCTGGCTGTGTCCTGCTAAAGAAGACATCCAAACCTGGAAGAGGCAGGGGCAGGTCATCTGCCCTGGTCATGGAGTGTTCCTTACTAGAAGAGCCACACGCCTTTGCAGCCCGCCAGGCGGCATAAAACACACTGCAAAATGAATCACACTCTAGAGAATCAACTAACTGGAGAGATACATGAGAAACTGGCACTTAAAAAAATAATGTTCACTTCTAGATAAGCCTTGAATTCTTAACCTGGAAGCAAAAAGGATGATTTTTGTGGCATATGTGAAAATTGATACCAATCACAAAATCCATTTAGTAGTTTGTAGGAAATAACGTCTTAAGGACCATCAAAATGTCAGTAGATAGGTTTAAGTTGTACATAATTTTTCGACACAGCAATTACTACATTATCTCAACTTCCCTCTTCAAAGCAATTAATTTTTATTTGGGTGCATTTTAAACTGACTAGTAAGTTAAGCACACTTGGAAAAAGGAAAAAAGTTCTTGGCATTAAAATGTATCTTAGTATTTTGATGACATATTTCAAGAAGATACATTTGAAAACTGCAAACAGTAAGTCTTGACAAAGATGAATAACTGTTTGTCTCATTTCTGTTACTATTTAAACACTGGGCTACAAAATACCATCGTCAATCGATCCTAGCCCCAAGTCTAACCGCCCCCCCAAAACAAAAAAAACTCAAGATTAAATAAACACATGTCACAACACAGTTTCCCAGACACTACAGTAACTAGGTATAGTACAGTTAACCAAGCCAGGACCCATGTGGACACCAAATCCAGAGATGCTCAAGTCCCGCACATAAAATGGTGCACTGCAGTCGGCCCCCGCATCTTCCGGCTCCGCATCTCAGGATTTAACCAACAACACCTGAGCTGCTTCCACCCTCTGGCTACTGTGAACTGTGCTGCTGTGAACATATGTATACAAGTATCTGTTTGAGTGTTTGTTTTCAATTCTTTGGGGCATATACCTAGGAGTGGAAACGCTGTGCCACTTCTATTTGTAAATACAGTTGTACAGGAGCACAGCCGCATTTATTTATTAACATGCTGGCTACGGTTGCTTTTACACCTCAATGGAGAGTGAGCAGTTGTGAAAGAGACCATGTGTCCTACAAAGCCTAACACGTATTCTAGCTGGACCTTTGCAGAAAAAAGTTTGCTGACTCTTGTTATAGTCCACTATAGTAAGATGTAGAAGGGGTGGAGAAGCAGCTGATTTTGTCTTATAACGTTAGGAGGCCTCTGTGTGTGTGTGTGTGTGTGTGTGTGTGTGCGTTCTGAAGGGGGCAACGGGAAGGGGATCATTAGGTCCTAACAATACTACCTTGGAAAAAATCATTCATATTCTGTTTTGACGTTGAGGTGAGGGTCATCGCGCTAACCCACTACATTAAAGCATTTGCTGAGTGCTTTTCAAAGGAGGCTTCAGAGCGAGGCTGCGCTTTACATTTTATGAGTACAGGTTAACTACAGTCCCTCATTTTCTCGACACTGTATTCTCCCTTGGCTTTTGAGAAGTCACACTTAACTGGTTTACTATCTAACTCATATCATTTCTTCCCCTCCCCCACATGGTAAGTTCCCCAGTGTTCCAGCTTAGGCCCCCCTTTCATTTTATACTCACTGCTCATTCCTTTTGTTTGAGCTCCAAACCTACAGATACCCAACTGTCTACTGGACAGTTCTAACAATGTCCCGTATCTCAGTGGACCACATCCACATCCACCTGTGTCTCACTCCGACCGACACCTGTCATCCTGAGCTCCTCTATCTCCTAACCCACCACGTCCAACCAATAACCAGCATGTTACGCCTCTTCTGTCTTTTGAATTCAATTTCTCAAAAGTCCCTTAAACCTCATAAGCACTGCTGTGTGTCAGGATCTCAGCAACTCCAGATTACTACGGTGTTTCCATGGCTTAAATTTTGTCCTCTATACCTCATTCTCCACAGCAGAGTCACACATCTGAAACGCAAATATGAACGTCACGTACATGTTCAAAACATTCAGTAGCTGTTCACTGCTCCCGGGATGGAGCAGCCAGCCTCCAGAATGACCCCCGAATGATTCCGCAGCCAGGCATTCACACCCTTCTGCAGCCTTTTCTGCGTAACACCAGTGCTGATCTGGGACCAACAGAAGATGGCAGGGGTGATGCTTATCTCTTCCACGATGAGGTTATAAAGGAGACCGTGTGCCCTCTCACTCCTGGACCACTTGCTCTGTGAGCTGCCCCACAGAGAGGCACCGAGGTCTCCTGTAAACAGCTGGTGAGGGAGTGAGGACTCTTCTCAACAAGCATGTGGAGCAGCCAGAGTCAAGCTTCAGAGGACTTCGGCCCCAGATGGCCCCTCAGCTGCACCTCCACGAGAGGTTGGGGCCAGAAGCACACAGCTAAGTGGTTCCCGAATGCCTGACCGTCAGGAACTGAGATAATAATTGTTTTAAGCCACTAAGTTTGGGATAATTTGTTGACTAATACACAGGATAAAGGCCAAATTCCTTGGAGTGGTACAGAAGGCCCTTGGTGAGCTTTAATAACACCTCTCTTGCTCCCATCATGCATTATAATTTATGCCCCAATATTACTGAAGTACTTGTAATTCTCCATGTCTTGTCAACTGCTTCCCAGCTTTTACAATCCTTCTCTGATACCACAACCACCTAGAAGCTGGCCCTGATCATCAACTCCCATCTCCCTTTACGTCTTACGTAATTGGAGCACTGCCAGAGCTCTGTGCTACCTTCACACACAGCACACCCAGGGCCAGTGCACAGCACAACTGGCGATGTGATCAGTATGTGAACGGCACAGTGTGTCCACACACACAGTAGCTTTATGTATATGCTCCCATTTTTGAACTTGATCATGCTTTAGTATATTTGCTTATATATCTTTCCTTAGCACCTAAAATAGGTATTCAATAAGCCCTTGTTGAATGAACAGACCTGTGTTAAATTTTCAGTATAATCGTATTACACAAACACTTAAAATATACAACTTTAAAGAACAAGAATTGTGCAGAACTGGCAATTAAAATTTTCATTTCCTATTTTTAATTCTAACTCGCGACACAAATTTTTCGTCCACAGAAAAGGAACAGACTATAGAGATGTAGTGAACGTACCCTAGGCAATCCATATCCAAAACAGAAAAATTTTTTGTTGTTAATAGAACAAAACATGTAAATTTTAGGTCCCTTTTCACATCATGAAACACATGAAAAGTGATAATATTTGTACAGAGAACTGATGTGAAAGGCTGAGGCTGCTCTTGGCCCAGTGCTGCTGCTTGTCTGTGACACTGCAGTGGAATGCAGCTTCCTGGGTCACATATACAGTATTCTCTCAGATCGCCTTTAAAACTGAATACGGCAAATTTGCCTAAAGGTGGCAGATTTCAGAATCCAACTCCCCACCCAGTACTTAGGAAAAATAATCAAAACACTGCAAAAGCCGCAGGAACCAAACAAGACAAAGGTCACAATCTTGACTTTAGCTACAGGTAAGGAAACAAAACCTCTGGTGGGGATGGACGAGTCCTTGACTGTATTCTAAGTCCAGAAGCAATCCAAGGTCAGAAGTGAGGGGAAAAAATCATGAGCATTCCCAGTAATAACCTCAAATTTGGAGGAAAAAGATTGAAAGGGCAAACTGACAGTTCAATAAATGAAAGTCAGGAGGAACACTTATCTCTAGAAGTCTCAGTACAGGCAAGAGAAACTACCAGGATATGCCGTTTTCTAGGAAACACTAAAGAATTTAGCAAAGGATCTGAACCCTACTCGCTTCTACCAAGATGAACATAGGACATTTATCAAAATTTCAGAAGGAAAAAACAGAGACCAGGTCTTCCGACAAAGACTGTGCATGGCCCTAGCTGAGGCACTGTCCCTTCTCCCCACACTCTCAGACCAAAAGCAGACTAAAGTCAACTCCCAGCCGCTCACACTTACTCTCAGAGGAGGAAGCTACGAGGTTTCAGATAAGGTGGGGGTAGGAAAGATACTAGGGGACAGCTGCCCACTCTACATTAGAAGACACAGATCCAGGAATTTCATAACCAACTAAATCTTCAAGTATAATGGCAAAATAAATATTATCCAGCATGCAAAAACAAAAAATGAAAAGAAGAATTCAATATCCGTAAGCCTTTGCTTAAAAAACCAATTAAAGATAAAATTAAATAAACAAAACAAAACAAAAAAATCAAAGAATTCAGGAAGAGTAAAGAGGAGATTCAGAAAAGGGCAGGTGACAAAGCACGGAATTTACATGTGGAACCTACACTGAGTTAATTTGGAAATTATAGTTATAAAATAAAATGTAAATATTGTAAACCTTGGCGAAGCTGAAATTATCAATAAAGCATATCTTTAAATACTGGCGAGAAGTGAAAACGTCATTTTTTAGAGCATGATTAAATGCTGCTGAAAAACATGACCTAATCTTTTAGTCTTTTCCTATCCTTGGAAAGATGTCTTAGGAATTCTTCTGCTGAACAGTAAAGAAATACTCAGTTGAAACTCCATTTGCTCATTCTGTTACAATCAGGTAAACTGAAATTCAATTTTTATTCAAAATGGCATGTTTCTATGATCCCACTAATTTTCCCCCTATTTTTCCTTCTGTATATGTGCTTTAGAAATATGACAGGCATCAATACTTACTTACTACAAATGATGACTTCCCAAACAGTTGGTTTTGGGGTTATATTTTTCTTTCTTATTTCTACTTTTGCTATTGCTTAAATTAAAAAAAAAAGTAAATACATAATTAAAAACCTGACTTGAGGCACAGTGTGACACAAGAAAAAGCATGTGTTTGGACTTCAACTCTGCCTTATACTTGCTGTGTGATTTGAGACAAGTAATTTCTTGAATCTCATTTTCCTATCCATAAAATGGTAATACAAATGCCTAAATTTCCCAGAGTAGCTGTTAAGATTTTGACAATTTAAAATACGACACCTCTAATATAGCTGTGAATCTGGCACGAGGAAGGCACTTAACAAATTTTAGTTTTCCTAGAGAGCTCAGGTTGCGACAACAGAAGTAGAAAGAAGAAACCCACTTATACTCTTGGTCTTATATTTCTCTCCAATTATATCTTTTAACCTTTAGTCAATAGTCAAATGGATATGAGTTGGTTTTTTTTCTAATTTATTTGTTATTTTTATTTATTTATTTTTGGCTGTGTTTGGTCTTCGTTGCAGTGTGCGGGCTTCTCATTACAGTGGCTTCTCTCATTGTGGAGCACGGGCTCTAGGCGTGTGGGCTTCAGTAGTTGTGGCCCGTGGGCTCAGTAGGTGTGGCTCACGGGCTCTAGAGCACAGGCTCAGTAGTTGTGGCGCACGGGCTTATGCTCCGTGGCATGTGGGATCTTCCCAGACCAGGGATTGAACCCGTGTCCCCTGCACTGGCAGGCGGATTCTCAACCACTGCGCCACCAGGGAAGCCCTGGATATGAGTTTTATATCCCAACATTAGTGTGCCTAAGGGCTGTTAGTTTTGTTACAACATGATGATGAAAATGTACCAGAAGGAGTTTTCAATATAAACTTCCATGTGGTTCCCGAGTCTTTCCTTTCCTCCTCTTGAGAAATCAGTCTCTTCTGGACTCAATGCAAAGAGAATATCACATTTAAAGTGAGAAATCAGTCTCCTCTGGACTCAATGCAAAGAGAATATCACATTTAAAGTGCGTTAAAAATATCTTTTCCTCCACTGAGATTCTGACAGAATCTACTGAATTCCGAGAGCAAAGGTCATGATGAGCAAAAAAAACAAGCACCACAAAACCGATCAAGTTATCTTAAAAAAAAAAAAAAAAAAAAGCTCCTCCCAAAAGGGACAATCCCCCTCCTCTTCAGGCCCATAAAACGATTTTAACATAGTTAGATGTTTTATTTATAGACAAAGATGAAAATGTTTTAACACATGAAGTCTGTAATTTAAAAGAGAAGCCTCTCACCACAGCTCATTTCAGCACATCAGCACGTAGCTCGGAAGCACTAGGACAGGGAGGCCCAGCACTAAACGGGAACCAGGGCTGTGCGGAAGGAAAGGAAAGCAGCTGAGACCCAAGACAGAAGGGAGAGACACAAGAAGATTCATGACACACATGGTCAGAGGGGTAGAAAGGGTAGTTAAGTGGTTGAGGGATGAGTTAGTAACAGCTACATAACTTCCTTTAAAAATGGATCCATATCAATACCAACATAACTAAACTCCAAAGTGACGACACATCTTCTTCAAGGAAGAATAGACACATAGTTTTTATAGTAGATATAGTTTTCCTATAGCTTACAGAAACCTTCTAAATTAAAAGTAGCATGGGGACTTCCCTGGTGGCGCAGTGGTTAAGAATCTGCCTGCCAATGCAGGGGACACGGGTTCGAGCCCTGGTCTGGGAAGATCCCACGTGCAGTGGAGCAACTAAGCCCGTGCGCCACAACTACTGAACCTGCGCACTAGAGCCCATGAGCCACAACTACTGAGCCCGCGTGCCGAGAGCCCGTGCTCCACGAGCCCGTGCGCCACAACAAGAGAAGCCACTGCAATGAGAAGCCCGCGCACTGCAATGAAGAGTAGCCCCCGCTTGCCGCAATTAGAGAAAGCCCGCGTGCAGCAATGAAGACCCAAAGCAGCCATAAATAAATAAATAAGTTAGTAAGTAAGTAAGTAGGTAGGTAAATAATAAAAGTAGCATGATGACTGAATGGAATGTTTTCATGCCAAAATAATGAGAAGCAGAGTTCCCAAACTGTAAATTACAAAGATTAATACCAAAACTGCTATCATTTAATGTGCCATGAAATATTTTAAAATCAATGATACAGGTTAACTAGTTGCAACAAATGGTACTCTCCTTGGCGTGATGGAGTCTATAATGGAAAAAAACGGTCCTTTGCTTCAGAAGCTTGTCTGCACAGGGCTCTGCTGGTCTCATGGTGTGGACACAGAAATCCCAGAAGAGCTGCAACATCTGCTTTAAGCCCAGGAACTCCCACACCTGTCTGTACAAACAGGGACGTTTCTGAATAAACACTTCAAAGCTGCCGAGTGCCAGGACTGGTCAGTTCAGGGGCTGTCAGGAGTTGTGGACAGCATGAGTGACAGGTAAAAAGATCACCTAGGTATTTATCTCATTAATCTTCGAGTGTGCTTAGTTCTTAAATTTAGAGAGTATTCCTGTCTGGACTCATCCAACGGATTCCTTACTGGTCTTCTGCTCCGGTCTCTCCCCATTCCAATCCACCCTTAATAGAACCAGCACTATTTTCCTGAAATATGGATGGGACTGTGTCACTTCCCTGTTCCCTATGTCTACAGAATAAAAATTTTAATTAGTGGCATAGCATACAAGGCCCTTCCAGCATCTTCCTTCAGAATTTGCCTCAAATATTCTTTGCCCCAGCAATACTAAATTTCTGATGGTTCCTCAAATACACCTTAGTATTTCATACCTCTATGACTTTTCATTTTCTACTTTATTTGGTCTATTAATACTTTCAAAGCTCTCTTCTCTTATTCCTCCTAAGAGACAGCTAGGGGGTCTGTGACGCCTGCCTTAACCATCCCAGGTAGACCTGGGTCCCTCCCTTGCTTCAAGCTCCCGCTGAACCCAGCTCATATGTCTTTTATATCTATCAACACAGTATATTATGATTTCCTGCCTTCCATGCCTTTCACACATGAATTCCCAAGACAGACCAGTAACTGGCACAAACTGTTTATCTCTCTATGAAATACACGAAGAAATTCTGATAAATATTTTTCCAAAGTTCAAACAAAGATTTGAATATCCACTCAGTGATTCAGAAACAAACCTGTCCACAGAATTACCTTAAGTATGCCAGGCTGATCTCGGAGCCTCAAATTAATCCTGACACACGCTACAACATGGATGAAACCTGAGTTCATCGTGCTATGTGATAAAAGCCAGTCAAAAAAAGACATACTGTATGATTCCACTTAGAAGACTTATCTAAATTAGTCAAATTCATAGAAACATAAAGTAGAATGGTGGTGACCAGGGGCTGGGGCAAGGGGGAAAGCACGAGCTCTTCAATGCAAGATGCAATGTTCTGGAGATTGGTTTTACAACAAGGTGAATATACATAACACTATGGAACTGCATTTAAAAATGATTAAGATGGTAAATTTTATGTTATGTGTTTTCTTTAACTGTATAAACTATTTATTAACAGACAACGCCCACAAATTTATTTCTTCTTGGGCACACCTGCAGTACAGCCATGGCGGCCCGTGGTCTTGGTGTGCTGGCCTGGACACCAAGTCCCCAGAAGTGGCACAGCCTCTGTGGGTCCAAGTCTTCTCCGGTCGCTCCAGGTCTTCCCAGAGCTTGTTGTCCAGACCCTTGGCCAGAACCTGGCTGTGTTTTCCATCCTTCAGGTCCTCTGTCTAAGAACCAGTCTGGGGTCCTGTACTGGCATGGATTCTGCATGATGGTGACCACACGTGGCACCTCATCCTCAGTGGGCTGTCCTGGTCAGGTCCACGTCTGCTTTCCTCAACACCACAAGGGTGGATCTTCGCCCCACACCCTTAATTGCAGCGACGGCAAAGGCAATCTTCCATTGCCCACCGATGTGGGTGCTGAGTGCTCACGAATGTGGTGGACCTTCTCAGGGATCGCTAGGGAAATGGTGGCGGCCTCAGCGGTGGCGTGCGAGCCTCTAGTGAAAGAGCTGTTTTTTTTATTTCAATAAAAAAATTTGAATTAGGGACACCCTGGTGGTCCAGTGGTTAAGAATCCACCTTCCACTGCAGGGGACGCGGGTTTGATCCCTGGTCGGGGAACTAAGATCCCACGTGCTGCGGGGCAACTAAGCCTGCGTGCTGCAGCTACAGAGCTCACAGACTCTGGAGCCCATGCGCCACAACTACTGAGCCCATGCACTCTGGAGCTTGCACACCGCAACTAGAGAAGCCCGCACACCAAAACAAAAGATCTTGCATGCCGCAACAAAGATCCCGTGTGCCACAACTAAGACCCGATGCAGCCAAATAAATAAATAAATAAATATTTAAAATTTGAATTAAAGGCAACTGCAAGTTAAAAAATATAACTACAATGCCTAGGAAAGCCTATTCTAGAGCAATGCCTAAACACATGGTAGACACACAACAGTTTTCATGACTGAATGTGTTAAGTAACTAAATTTCTCTAGTAGATGATATGTATTTCTGGGATATAGTTTATTTCTCTGGGAATCCTCATTTAATCCCCCAATTCTGTCACGTATTTCCTAAAGTATAGAATGAATGGGATTTCATGGGAAAATAGAAATGTTAATATCCAATGTTTTAAATCAGTATTTATTTGTTTCTCTGGAAGAACAGTAAAAACAGAGGTGGAATGAAGTGGCAATATACCACTTAGAGTTAAAATAACAGGAACTGGAAAACACTTTAACAAAAGGAGACCAGGAAAATAGCTTGTGGTATATCATTCAGTGGAATATTATGATATTTAAAATAATGATATACATCATTAACTGATTTAGAAAGATTTTCATATTTATTGCTAGGTGGTAAAAATCTTTATATGGAGATACAAACAGAATGAAGGATAGTCATACAACAAATAATTAGTTAGCTCTAGGGTAGGATTACAAGTGATTTTAATTTTCCTCTCTAAATGTTTATGAAATATCTGATTTAAACATATTAGCATGTACTCTTTTTTTTTTTTTTTTGCGGTACGCGGGCCTCTCACTGCTGTGGCCTCTCCCGTTGCGGAGCACAGGCTTCGGACGCGCAGGCTCAGCAGCCATGGTTCACGGGCCCAGCCGCTCCGCGGCATGTGGGATCTTCCCGGACTGGGGCACGAACCCGTGTCCCCTGCATCGGCAGGCGGACTCTCAACCACTGCGCCACCAGGGAAGCCCCAGCATGTACTCTTTTATAACAAGAAAAAAATAAAACCGTTCCACTCTGATTCAAGTCCAGTGTTTCCCTGTTGATTTTCTGTCTAGAAGACTCATGCACTGTTTAAAGTGGGGTGCTGAAGTACCTGCTTTTACTGTATTCTCTACGGCTGCCTTCGGATCTGTTTGTATCTGCTTAACATTTTCAGGTGTTCCAATGTTGGGAACATATAAAATTACGACTATTTTGTCTTCTTGATGAACTGACCCCTTAATCATTACATAATGATCTTTTTGTCTCTAGTTACTGTTTTTGGCTTAAAGTCCATTTTGTCTAGTGTAACTACACCTGCTCTCGTTTTGTTTCTACTTTCAGGGAATATCTTTCTCCATTCTTTCACTTTGAGCCTATGTGTTTCTTTAAAGCCAAAGTGAGTCTCTCATAGTCAGTATATGGTTGGGTCTTGTTATTTTATCCATACAGCTAATCTATGTGTTTTGATTAGAGAATTCAACCCGTTTACATTTAGAACAATTATTGAAGGTAAGCACTTCTTAATATGCCATCTTATTCATAGTTTTCTGGCTGTTTTCTAGTTCCCTTGTTTCTTTCTTCCTCTCTTACTGACTTCCTTTGTGAAATGGTGATTTTCCACAGTGCTATGCTTTGATTCCCTTCTTTTGTGAATCTACTGTAGGTTTCTGCTTTGCCGTTACCATGAGGCTGAAATAAAACATTTTATAGCTCTAATAGTCTATTTCAAGGTAGTAACAACTTAGATCATACATAAAAACTCTACCCCTTTACCCACTCCCTTTTATGGTTTTGATGTCACATTTTATCTTTTAATACTGTGTATTAATTAACAAATCACAGCAGTTACAGTTATTGTTAATACTCTTATCCTTTAACTCCAGAACTTTAAAACTCTTGTTTTATATCAGAGTTAAAACGCCACCATATTACTATATTCTATATTACTATACTATATTACTATATTACTATATTCTGTATTAGAATATTCTGAATTTGATTATATACTTCCCTTTACCAGTGTGTTGTATATTTTCATGTCTTCAAGTCACTAATTAGCGACCTTTCACTTCAGCTTGAAAAACTCCTTTCAGCATTTTGGATAAGGCAGGTCTGGTGATGAGGAGCTCCCTCAGCTTTTGTTTGTCTGGGAAACTCTTAATCTCTCCTTCAGTTTCTCAAGGACAGCTTTGCCAGGTAAAGTATTCTTGGTTGGCAGTTTTTTTCTTTCAGCGGCTTGAATGTATCATCCCACTCTCCCCTGGGGGTAAGGTTTCTGCTGATAAAGCAACTGACAGCCTTATAGGGATTCCCTTGTAAGTTATTTAAGCTTTTTTCCCTCCTGCTTTTAAGATTCTCTGCTTGTCTTTGGTTTTTGACAACTTTATTACAAAGTTTCTTGGAGAGATTTCTTTTTTCTTTATCAGTTTTATGGAAATAGAATCAACATAGAACACTGTGTAAGTTTAAGGTACATGACATAATGACACAGAGAAATGATCACCACAATAAGTCTAGTTAACACCCATCACCTCACATAGCACCAAACGTTTTTTCCCCTCGTGATGAGAACTTTTAGGGTTTACTCTCTTGGCAGCTTTCAACTATACCACAGATCAGTGCTAACTGCAGACTCCATGTTGTACATTACATTCGTGGTGCTTATTAACCTTATAACAGGAAGTTTGTACATCTTGACCACCCTCACCCAATTTCCCCACTGCCCACCTCCAGTAACCACATATCTAACCTCTTTTTGATGTTTTTTTCTTTTTGCAGATTCCACACATTAAGTAAGATCTTTCAATATTTTTCTTTCTTTGCCTTACTTTACTTAGTATAATGTCCTCCAAGTCTATCCCATGTATTGCAAATGACAAGATTTCCTTCCTTTTTCATGGCTGAATAATATTCTTGTGTGAGACATTTTCTTTAACCATTCATCTGTTGATGGACACTTAGGTTGTTTCCATGTCTAGATTATTGTAAATAATGCTGCAATGAACATGGGGATGCAGGAGATATCTTTTTGAGATAGTAATTTTATTTTCTTACAATATATACCCAGAAGTGGGGTTGCTGGATCATATGATAGTTCTGTTTTTAATTTTTTGAGGAAACTCTGTCTTCCATGGTGGTTGTACCAATTTACATTCCCACCAACAGTGCACAAGGGTTCCCTTTTCTCCACATCCTCACCAACACTTGTTATTTCTCGTTTTTTTTTTTTTTATGATAGTCATTTTAACAGGTGGGAGGTGATATCTCATTGCGGTTTTCATTTGCATTTTCCTGATGATTAGTCATGCTGAACACCTTCCCATATACTTGTTGGCCATGTGAGTATCTTATTTGGAAAAATGACTATTCAGGTACTTTGTCCATTTTTAATTGGATTATTTAGGTTTTTTTGCTACTGAGTTGTATGAGTTCATATATATTGGTATCAACCCCTTATCAGACATGACTTGCAAATATTTTCTCCCATTTGGTAGACTGCCTTTTCATTTTCTTGATGGTTACCCTTTGCTGTGCAGAAGTTTTTCAGTTTGATGTAGTCCCACATGTTGGTTTTTGCTTTTGTTGCCTTTACTTTTGATATCAAATCCAAAAAATCATTGCCAAGACCAATATCAAGAGCTTAACCCCTATGTTTTCTTCTAGGAGATTTATGGTTTCAGGTTTTATGTTCAAGTCTTTAATCTATTTTGAGTTGATTTTTGATTTTTTTGTGTACGGTGTAAGACAGGGGTCCAGTTTCATTCTTTTGCATGTAGTGGTCCAGTTTTCCTAACATCATTTATTGAGAGACTTCCCTTTTCCCACTGAGTATTCTTGGCTATTTTTGTCATAAACTAATTGACCATATATGTATGGGTTTCTTTCAGGGCTTTCAATTCTGTTCCATTGGTCTATGTGTCTGTTTTTATGCCAGCACCATAGTCTTTTGATCACTATAGCTTTATATATAGTTTGAAATCAGGAAGAGTGATGCCTCCAGCTTTGTTCTTCTTTCTCAGGATTGCTTTGGCTACTTGAGGTCTTTTGTGGTTCCATACAAATTTTACAGTTGTTTTTTCTACTTTCGTAAGAAATGCCATTGGAATCTTAGGAGAGATAAGGCGTCTATAGATAGCTTTGAATAGTACAGACATGTAACATAATGTCTATATGTTAATTAATATTGAATATTAATTCTTCTAATCTATAAACACAGGATATCTTTCCATTTATTTGTGTCTTCTTCAATTTCTTTCATCAAAGTCTTAGAGTTTTCCATATATAGATCTTTTACCTCCTTGGTTAAATTTATTTTTAGTATTTTATTGTTTTGATATTATTATAAATAGGATCATTTTCTTTATTTCTTTTTCAGATAATTTGTTGTCAGTGTATAGAAATGCAACTGATTTTTGTATGTTGATTCTGTCCTGCAACTTTACTGACCTTGTTAATTAGATCTAAGTTTTTTTTGTCATATCTTTGATTTTCTATATATAAAATCATGTTATGTACAAATAGAGACAATTTTACTTCTTCCTTTTCACCTCTGATGCCTTTTATTTCTATTCCTTGTTTAATTGTGCTGGCAAGGAATATCAGTACTATGCTGGATAGGAAGGAGAGGATTTCTTTAAGTTGTTTTGTTTGGTGACTTATGAGGTTCATGTACTTCAGTATCCAAATCTCTCCCCAGATTTGGCAAGTTCTCAGTTATTATTTCTTTAACTAAGCTTTCTGCCCCCTTCTCACCCTCTTCTCCTTTTGGAACCCCAATAATTCACAAATTGGTTCTCCTGATGGTATCCCACAGATCATTTGGGTGTTTCCTCACTCTTGTGTTATTGTTGTTCTCCTCTGACTGGGTAATTTCAAAGCTCGTGTCTTCATTCTCACTGATTCTTTACTCTGCTTGACCAAGTCTGCTGTTGATGCAGCAGACTTTTCATTACACTCAATGAAATGAATGAAATTCACTGATCCTCAAATGGATCGATCTGGCCTCTCTTAGCCTGTCTAAGTCTGCATCTCAACCTTTCTCCCTTCATGATGCAAGAGACACAATAACTTCCAGGAGGCCAAGAGCCCACACACAAGGAATCCTTCAGTTAGAGAAGGGGAGAGAGAGGAACTTCTGTTTGGTTCTTTTTCATGATTTCTTATCTCATTAAACTTCTCATTTTGTCCCTATATTATTTTTCTGATTTCACCAAATTGTCTTTCTGTTTTCTTGCAGTTCACTGAGTTTCCTTGAAACAGATATTTTGAATTCTTTACTGAGTAAATCATGGATCTCCACATCTTTAGGCTCAGTACGGAAGGTTACTGTGATCCTTCAGTGGTGTCATGCTTCCTTGATTTTCGATGTTCCTTTGAGTTTTGATTGCTGCCTTCGCATTTGCAGGTGCAGCCACCACCAGGCTTTATTAACTGCCTGCTTCAGTGCATCCAAACTCATTTTTTTTACTCCAATGGAGGGCTAGATCCTCTGTAAACCTGGACTTCCACAAAGGCTCTCTTCTCTGTGGGTGACTGTTTAAGTCAGTGTTCTCCAGGGGCTCCCAGACCTCGGTCAAGAGGACCTGGAGCTGGCTCATGAGTCACTTCAGGGTCTACAGTGGGGAATGAGGTCTGTCTGCCTATACATACACAATGCATGGGTGGTCAATATTCCTTCCAGATCTCTGTGTATGATGACAGAGCCTACAGCTCCCATAAAGACACTTTTATTCCTAGATGGATGCTGACTATTTGGGGGGGGGGTGTAGGTGGGAGGAAACATCTTATGCCTCCACAATGCTGACGTCACTTGTCTTTCCACTTTGAAAAATAACAATTTACTGCTCCCCCGCAAAGAACTGTTGACAAGATTAGAGAGAGACCAGAAATTGCTTCCCGCGGTCTATATATGGTTTACACAAGTGTTTCATCTGCATGGCATTTTGTTTTTAAGTGAACATGAATGCTTTGACACTGTCCCACTTTAATCGTTTTAATCGTTTTAATCGTTTATATTATTTTCCATTTCAATAATTTACATTATCTGCTTAGCCCTTGAATACATCTGAATTTGCTACTACAGGCTTTTAAGATTGAAAAACTGGACCAAGCAACCATGGCAGAACCTCCTCACTTATGTAAATTGAACAGTGTACTCCTCACATTCAGGTGGCTGCTTTAAAACTTAGAGTTATCTCAAATTCAAAAGCATGACAGTTTGGTGGGAGAGGACTACTTCCAGCACAGTATACTGCTAAGCCTGGAAGTCCCTCTGGTTCCATCCATCCTGGCTATGCTGAATAAATGTCTGAGCACTTGAGTGTAAACTAGAAATCTTGCAATCTAAGTAAGGGTCACCACTGTGGCCAGTGCTGAAATCTGGGCCACCCAGGGCACATCACCAGAGCAGAATAAAAATATCCACAGAACTATGCAGGATCGATTATTCAAGACAAAACGAAATGAGCAATCCTTGATTCCTCCATTTCCTTCATCCCCAATATCCAAACCATCAGAATGCCAAAGGCTCAACTTACAAAATACATTATAGATCTATAAACTTTAAAAACATAAATTACACCATGCCACCACCCTGGTCAAAATTCTCTGACGGTTTCCCACTCTATTTAGAATAAAATTCAAACTCCTTTAAGACCTTAAATGACCTGGGTCTTGCCTATATCTTTGGGCACATTTCCTATGAATCCCCTCATTTATTATACTCAATGGTTTTGTTTCTATTTTTATAACAGACCAAGTTCAATCCTGCATCAGGGCCTCTGTATTTGCACCAATTTATGCCTAGAATGCTCTTACCCCAGACAGTCACATGGCTAACTTCTTTACAACATTAAGGAGACAAAGTTCAAGGAAGACCTAAAAGAAGCATTCTTAGACCCCCTAATCTAAGAATTTCCCCAATCCCAACATATTATAAAATCCCTCCAGCAGTCAATTTCTATGTAAGCTCTCTTATATTTTCTTCCTGTTACTTAATCCTTGTCTGAAACTATCTTATTTGTTTACTTATTTTATGTCTAAAATACACTAAAATGTATCCTCCACCTCCATAAAGGCAGGGCTCTTATCTGCCTTGATCACTTGTGTATCTCTTGATATTAGAGAACTTTCTAGCACATAATGCTACTTAACCAATGTCTGGTGAATGAATTAACTGATCTTCAATAACTGTATCATTTGTCAGTAGCGATATGAACTTCCCATTATCCCGTTCAGCTTGGTGTCTGAAAGCTCCTCCAATCCAATGGAGACTCCATTAAAATGATACTGAAGAAAGATAAAAAGGAAATAACTTCTGTTATGGGTTTATTTCCTATCTGTATTTCTTTAGTATCAATATCAGATGGGACCGTTCAAAGAATTTCTGAAAGAGATAAAAAGAAGCAAGTGCACTGCCAGGTGAACAGGAGTCGAGGAGTGTCCTGCAGTCCAGGGAAATGCAGTAGGAGGCTAACGGTGAGATGGGAGCGAGTCCTCCCTGAAAGACCCCAAAGAAGTTCAGGACTCAAACAAGCCTGTGGGCGGGACAGAAAGGAGGAGCCCAAAATAAGGGAATTCATTCAAACTCTAACTACTAACTCACTGCAGCAGCTGAACCTCCTCACTTTCCTGTCTTCT
The DNA here is from genome assembly GCF_949752795.1 of Hyperoodon ampullatus. Classification (NCBI taxonomy): domain Eukaryota; kingdom Metazoa; phylum Chordata; class Mammalia; order Artiodactyla; family Ziphiidae; genus Hyperoodon; species Hyperoodon ampullatus. The sequence continues at coordinate 100,708,235 of NC_136924.1, read as the reverse complement.
TATACAGGACATGCGGCTTATTATTCTCCCCAGCTATAACAAGCAAGCAAGCAAAGAAATATGACTGGGTCCTCTATGATACTAAATAAACGACTTAGGGAGAGGTAAAGCTCTTATGTCAGAATTGGTGCCCCTGAGTGAATTCTTCATTCTAGACTGGGGGGCACCCTCCAACCTGGATCTACACCCATCCATCCTAACGAGATGTCTGACAGTTAACAAGTTCTGTTTATGTAAATAAAACTACTTGCCAGTTGCCTCATTCAGAGGAGAGGCCTAGCAGGAAAGTAAACCTATAAACACCACTAAAGGAATCTCAATGCAGCCACCTACTGCAATCAACTCAGTTCTTAAATATGAATGGGCCATTAAGGATCATCAGACGTATGTGGAAAACCTCCAAAATGAAAGAGAAAATAAATAATAACTGAGGTAGAAGGAAATACCACTCAGGAAACAGATGAAAGTTCTTAAAAAGGTCTAATGACTTTTCTCAGAGAAATTCAAGAAGGTATTAAAGCTACAAAACAAAATCTAGGAGGTCATGAAAAAAGAACATTAGATTATAAGACAGTTAAAACACTCATTACCAAAATAAAAAAAATTCAAAAGGACTGAGAGAAAGTCAAGAAAATACCCCCAAAACTGAAGAAATAAAACCCAAAGAGTTAAAAATATAAGAGAAATTGAGGATTAGTCTAGGAAGGTCCCAAATCCAACTACTAGAGGTTTTAAAAGGTGAGACCAGTTAAAAATGAAGGAAAGACCATTATCAAAAAATCTACAAACGATAAATGCTGGAGAGGGTGTGGAGAAAAGGGAACCCTCTTGCACTGTTGGTGGGAATGTAAATTGATACAGCCACTACGGAGAACAGTATGGAGGTTCCTTAAAAAACTACAAATAGAACTACTATATAACCCAGCAATCCCACTACTGGGCATATACCCTGAGAAAACCATAATTCAAAAAGAGTCATGTACCACCGTGTTCACTGCAGCACTATTTACTATAGCCAGGACATGGAAACAATCTAAGTGTCCATTGACAGATGAATGGATAAAGAAGATGCGGCACATTATATACAATGGAATATTATTCAGCCATAAAAAGAAATGAAATTGAGTTATCTGTAGTGAGGTGGATGGACCTAGAGTCTGTTATACAGAGTGAAGTCAGTCAGAAGGAGAAAAACAAATACCGTACGCTAACACATACATATAGAATCAAAAAAATAAAATGGTTCTGATGACCCTAGGGGCAGGACAGGAATAAAGACACAGACGTAGAGAATGGACTTGAGGACACGGGGAGGGGGAAGGGTAAGCTGGGACGAAGTGAGAGAGTGGCATGGACATATATACACTACCAAATGTAAAACAGATGGTTAGTGGGAAGCAGCTGCATAGCACGTGGAGGTCAGCTCGGTGCTTTGTGACCACCTAGAGGGGTGGGGTAGGGAGGGTCGGGGGGAGGGAGAGGTAAGAAGAGGAGATATGGGGATATACGTACGCATATGACTGATTCACTTTGTTGTGCAGCGCAAACTAGCACAACATTATGAAGCAATTATACTCCAATAAGATGTTAAAAAAACATTAAAACATTTTTTTAAAAGTAAAAGAATTGACACTATATAAATAAAAAAAACTTCCCTAAGTTCATATTCTGCCTAAGACCAAGAAAGGAAGGAGAAGGAGCCTCTCTATGAATATCAAAAAGACAAGTGTTTCATCACATAATAAGTAGGAAATGACCTATCAAATATTTCCTGAAATCAGAGGACCAATTTTAAGCCATTGATACACCTTTTGATTACTATGATCACAACCATGACTGATAACAATGTTGATTTAATTTAATTCTCACAACAACCTAAAGAGGTGCTATAATTATTTTCATTTCAGAGATGGGAGAGACACAGATAAATTAATTAACTTATTTGAATTCACACAGCTAAAAAATGGCTGAGATTCTAACTCTAATTTTGACCTATATGATTAAATAGCAACATTACCAATAAGAATATGATTACTGAAAATATTGTAATCTGACAAGCCTGTAAATCTAAGAAGCAATTTATAATAAAAAATTCTATTAACGGAAAAATGTTAAATGTCTCCATAGTGATGCAATTAGCAAAACCCAGAATGCAGGGCTAAGAACTTGGTTTTTTTCAACAAATATACTGAAAGGGGTAAAAGAGATGGAAGGGAACTTAAAATAGACTTAAGAGACATATAAAGCAGCTTCAACGTAGACATTGGTTTGGATGCTGAGTTCCACAAGCTACAAATAATCAAAAGTACTAACCATTTAGAAATAGCCTGGTAAATGTTAACACTAACTTTGATGAAAATAAAGAATTACTGTTAAGTTTTTTCAGCTGTGATAATGGTACTGTTGCCATGTTTTAAACAGAACTCTCATCTTTTAGAAATATATACTGAATGACCTAGGATAAAATAATATGATGTCTACAATTTGCTTCAAAATAAAACAGAATGGGGGAAGTAAGAATACAGATAAAATAAAATTAGTCATAAGTTGATCACTGTTAAAGATGAATGACAAACACCGAAGTTCACTGTTCTACTTGTTCTACTTTTAAATATGTTTAAAATTTTCCATAAAAAAAACCACCCCATGTCTTGAACACTGGAATCACACAAAATGTTATTACTTGAATTATAGACTGAGTATCAGAAACTGAAAAACTATCTTATTGCATTTGATTGACTTATTAAAAAAGAAAAATCACAAGACACAAAACAACGAGTTGCCAAAGTAACGGAAGAGGCGCACAGCTCTTCTCGCCTAGTACACGGTGACATTCCAACTCGTCATGTAAAGGTTTGCTGCTCACAAGTAAAGATTTTTGGTTACAGGAGTGTTTATAAAAGGAACATTGAGCAATGCAGAGGGTATCATACATTACAAAAGTAATACATTTTTTGCTACAAATGATTGATTATTTTTAAATTTTAGAGGCTTTCAAAGCCCAGCAATATTCCATGTTTAGTAAACATTCATTAATTAAACAATGTTTGCCTGTTCACACTGACCTGCCACTGTGTGGGGCAGAGTGGGTGCAGGAAGTGCCGCTGCCCGCAGGGGTGCAGTATGTGAGGTGGGGAGGGGTGGACAGACGGAAGAGGGAGCAAATGCTTCACTGCTGTGAGACCTGGAGAACAATGGTCAGCAGAAGCATAATCTCCATTTAGAATAACGAGAGATTCACCAGCATCTGAGACTGAAAGCAACACTGGAAGGTTGACTTTAAGTACTGACATTGTTTTCAATTGAGTTTGAGATGGTTCGAAAACATTCCCAGAAATCAAATAAACAGGTGTAGCTAATAATTCTGGGATGTCTAATTTGGCCTACTATATACAGTATCAGATAGTTTTTAAATATATATATCTCCCTCATCCTCATCCTGGGTAAAATGTGGCCACAGTTATTTCTCTGCACATAATTCATTCTCATTCTCTCTCTCTCTCTCTCTCTCTCTCTCTCTCACACACACACACACACACACACACACAGTCCTTCCAATGCTGGATTACAGTGACTGGGACTATAACCTCTGACTTGCTATGTTGAGAGTAACACGATGTATATTCTTCTTTGGTCTCCATGAGTGGCAGGTACCCTGGAAAGTCCACCAGTTAATCTTCTTGAGATGCATTCTAGGAAGAAGTAAAAATCTTGGCAGGCTCCAGAGTGAGGCGAGTGCACTGTCTGGGTTCCCCTCCCACTCGGCCAGGAGGGCAGACTTTCAGGTTCATTATCAACTCAACAGTATGCCTGTCAGCTGCCAAGGGTGAGAGAAGGCTGAGCCTCTTAAGGCGTCCTGGACTTACTGACTTCTCTAAAGTAAAAGCAAATCCATAACAGACAGATATGTTTTAAACCTACTGCACCCATTTATCCACTTTAATTTACTGGATCAACTAGCTCAGAGTAGGAAATGCCTAACACTGGATTTGCCATTACATGGCCACCATTCGAATACCCTATTATCAGGACTAAGGGTGGGAAGGTGGACATGTGAGTTCGGGGGAGACAGGAGCACTGACTTACCTCTGATATGACCCTAACAACGTGGGCTCAAGTCTGACTGAGACGCAGAGCTTAGAAGGTAACACAGCAGAAATGAAATCCTGGTAAAGAGGGTGAAGCACAGTGGGAGGGAGAAACAGCTAACAATGGTCTCAAGAAGTACTTTCGTGTTGCACATTTAAAAGAAGAAACACGTGGGGTTTTTCGACTTTTGTTTTGTTTTTTTAAAGCAGACAAAAACAAAAAGCAATCATTCCTTCTAAGCAAAATATTTTCCCAACGTCTTTTCTATTTTGGAATGTGGGTTTAAGTCTTTAATTTTTCTCTGGGTAAAACGTGGCCACACAATTTCTCTGCAACTGATGTACTATTCTTTCTGCCCACACTCAGACTTTAAAATTAGAATTATTCAGGTTTCAGACACTACATACTTATGCCCAACTTTATTGTCAGAAGTATATAGAATATTCACATTCCTCACAAAACATATACTGTATACCAACTTGGACCCTCTTTTTTAAGATATAAGGTTACTTTACAAATGTAATTTTTCCTATTGTGATGTTGAAGAAGCTTAGCAATAAAAAGAGAGATGGAAGAAAAAGAAGGTTTCTCAATTCCTAGACTAGAATTCTCTTTATTAATCCACTGTTGAGGCACACGAACTCTTACTCATTTTCAATCAGCAAGAGTAAGGAAAATCACACGTGGAAAAGAAAGTCAGAGGTAATTGAATTAATCCAACACAACCTAAAATGGACATATTGAGGTTGGCAAACTGGAAAACCAAGTTGGAAATGAAAGTTTAGAAAATACAAACAGGCTCAAAATGGGAAAATGACTACTGAGGCAAGTTACAGCAATTTTCAATAAAGATAGAAGTTCAGAATTGGAGAACTGTACCAGCTGAGAAGAGGTGGACCTAAAAGAAACTGCTGAGAACTGTGGAATTATCATCACTGAAGATGTTCATATGCTGGAATCCAACACCCGCCTTTCTGGAATGGGGTCAGTGTATGAATGCTTAATTCACAGCAATTTCTATAATTGCTGATCTTATAATTCCAGATCTTATCAAGAAAGAAAAAAGAGATGAACCAATAGTTTTTTTTTTCTCATTGAAAATTGTACACATGAGAATAAATGAATATGGATGTTTCTTGGAAGAGTGGAAAGAATCCAGTGGCAATCAAAGTGGGATCTGGCAGCAGTTCTGTCACTAAGTTGGCTTCTGACTGTGCATGAATCACTTGGCCATTCCGAATGCCAGTTCCCTTACATGTAAAGTAAGAGAACGGAAAGGAAGGAAGGAGACCAGTGTGCACCGGGAGCTGGTCCACACCTGCTCTCTTCTCATGGCAAGATGCCGACAGCATCCCTGTGGGTAGTGACTGCTCTGCTTATTCTCATAAGTGATGGAAGTTGGTTCACAGAGGCTAACTTGCCCAAGGTCACACCTACAGAGTAGGCAGCAGAGACAGGGTTTGTGTCCAGCCCTGTTTGACTCTGAAGTCTGTAATGTAAAAAAAACTGTACTGCCGCCTCTCAGGAGTCTCAGAAAGTACCAGTGACCTAAATTCTCTCTGTTTTACTCTTGAGAGACTCGCCACCCCTTCTGCCATTTCCTGACTGAAGTCGCTTCTTCGGGATCCCATACCCACTCCCGACAGGCTCTTGTGGCCCGGTCCCCAACCTCATCTACTGCCCACATAGTGACCAGAGGGTATTCCTAAGAGATACAAACTTGTTTTTTTGTTTTTTGGGGTTTTTTTGCAGTATGTGGGCCTCTCATTTCTGTGGCCTCTGCCGTTGCGGAGCACAGGCTCCGGACACGCAGGCTCAGCGGCCATGGCTCACGGGCCCAGCCGCTCCGCGGCATGTGGGATCTTCCCGGACCGGGGCACGAACCCGTGTCCCCTACATCGGCAGGCGGACTCTCAACCACTGCACCACCAGGGAAGCCCCAAACTTGTTATTTTTATATCCTTACAATAAAGGCTCGAAATACAAGAAAAATGCCCAAAGCTTGGGAAATACACACTGAAGTCTTCATAGTGTGCTCCCAACTTTCTGCCTGCTGCTGCCCGAACACAGCCATGCCTTTAGCGCTGAAGACTGACGGGGATCACTCTTCCTTTTATCCGCACAGAAGACTTCCCCAGCCTTCAAGTACAGTCTGTCCCTACCGAGCAGCCCCCTCCATCCACGCAGCTCCAGCGCTGACCAACCCAGAAGGAGTCTCCCCCTCCTCCTCCTCCTTCCCTCTGTGGTGAAACTCTTAACCTTTAAACCATAACTCAGTTGTCATCATCTCCTCTGTGATCTCCTCCCCATCAAATTCCCTGTGAGCTGGTTCTTCCTCTGAGCTTCCGTACCTTTACCAGATACCGTCTTACATTCGCTCTGAGCCTGTCTTCTCTATTGTGAACTCCCGGGGTTTTATTTACCTTTGTATTATTGCCCCCCCATCACCTATCAGTGTCTGGCCAATAATAATGACCAGACTTAATAATTCAAGTTTGTTAAATGAATTAATAAATCTGAAGAGGGGAATGCCTTCCTCAAAAGTGAACATCACTGCTTCCTCACGGACACTGCAGTGGCCCCATTTCCAGCAAACCATCAAACCACAAGAGGTCAAAACTCGTTGTGTTTAGGGTGTTTGCGTGTATGGTGCAAGGGTGAGTAAGGGGCAGGAGAGGAGGAGAGAAGAGAGGGCAGAAGAAGGAGCTAGGAAGACGGCTCAGACTAGACTGCGCAGGGCTCTCCGAGAAGTGGAGGTTTATCCTCCAGGAGGAGGGTGCTACTGAAAGAATTTTAAGCTGGGAAACGACACTGCCATGTTTACTGTGTGAGAAGCTGTTTAGCAGCGAGTGAAGTCGGAATTCAAAGGTGAAAACAGGCTGAAGACAGAGGACTCAGGAGGCAGTCTGGTTCCAGAGCTCCCCTCTCAGTAGTAAAGGGAGGGAAGCCTGCCCAGAGTGAGCACGTTCGAGCCCTGGTCTGGGAAGATCCCACATGCCACGGAGCAACTCAGCCTGTGCGCCACAACTACTGAGGCCTGTGCTCTACAGCCTGCGAGCCACAACTACTGAAGCCCGCGTGCCTAGAGCCTGTGCTCCACAATAAGAGAAGCCACCGCAATGAGAAGCCTGCACAAACAAAAAGTAGCCCCCACTTGCAGCAACTAGAGAAAGACTGTGCACAGCAACGAAGACCCAATGCAGCCAAAAACAAATAAATTTATAAAGAAAAAGAATTACCATTCTAAGAATGCCGATGGATGTTGTCTAATTCGTTCTACAATAATAGAATAACCTTCCTCCTCCCTCTCTCCATTCTTTCAAAAAACACTCACAGGCCATGTAATGTACTAGAAGGTACAAGATGAAAACAATCTGGCCCCAATAACTAGTGAACCTATTGGAAGAGACTATAAGTAAAGAGGTAAATAAAATCTAATGTGGTCTTTCTGTAAGATAACCAAACTGAAAGATATCCAAGCAAATTTTTATCTACAGTGGAATGGATAAATAAACTAAGGTACAGTCACAGCCTGGACTACTACACAGCAACAAGAATAAATGAGCTACAACCACACGTAGGGGTAGCAGAAAGCAGGAGAGACATCACGGAGAGCTACACATACCATACTAAGAAAAATAAGTTTTCTTGTGGAGGATGTAAAGGGTCGGAGATAGTGACGTTGAAAAATTTTAAGGAGAAGATTCAGCAGATCTGAATTTTATACCAATCATTACGTCGGGCAATGTGAAGCATGCATTACAATGAGAGAAAAAGACCTCTTAGGAGGCAATTAAGGAAATCCAAGCAAAAATCACCATGAAGGTACAAATTATGGTACAGAGAGGACAGGAGAAATCAAGTATTTAGAAATAAAATGTTTGTGAGCAGGAGAGTCAAAGAGGAGTCCCAGAATCATTCTAGAAGGAGCATGTGGCATTTTTTTTCTCTGCAATATATTTTGTAATAATAAGACTCTTTAAGGGTTAGCTAAGCTTTGCGGCCACAGAAAAAAATTCTAAAATGGAAATTGCAAACGTTACCCCCCAAAATACTTTTGAATGTTGTATACCTTGGATATTCTATATTATATAGGTAGGATAGAATACAAACTGCAGACCTGCTGCATAATTGTGTATGTTGTAGTCCACACGTAGAAACTGTAATGTTTATAGATAAGGTAGCCCATGTGGAAGCTGACCTTCTGAGGAAAATATGTGAAAACTTTGAGGTTTTGTAACATCTTCAAAGAGTTAGAAATGGTGGACACCAGAACTCTTGATAAACAAAGTAAAGAACACAATAGTATCCGTTATTTTAGTGCTGTTCTAACTGTATTGAAATAAGTGAAACAGTATAAAATATCAAAATGTTCTACATGTAGAAAGTATTATTAAGTGAAACTTCCTTCAGTAACACAGAATGCAGTATGTGTGTGTATACATATTACATGTTTAGATATTTTAGTGAATTTAAGCAGAGGTCATCCAAAGACTTACAGGGAAAGAAGCAGATAGTATATTAACATAAGAATGAGTTACAGCAGTTGAGTATGCTTCTGAATATGAATTCTTGTAACATTTCAGAAGAGAGTCTGGAGAGTAATTAGATTAATAACCTATGAAGTCAATTTAAATACCTAAAATCACTTTCTGTTCTCTTAAGTAGTAAATATAAAAAGAAGGACTTTCATAGCTACACCTTTATTTGTGTTAGTGAATAATTTATCTTTTATAATTGCTGACCATCTGAAGTGGCAAAGAGATTGGAGTGGGTAATCTGAAGCACTCCCAAGCAAACTGATGCAGAGAAAAAGGATAAAAGTCATATGCAAGATGCAAAATTTTGGGAAGAGAATAAAACAAAAAAGAAACAAAACAAAAAGAATTGCACTTAGGATCTCTTCGGTTCTTTGGAGTTGGAGACTAATACTCAAGGCAGCTTGGATGTTTATAGAAACCACTGGTTTCTAGAAAGTTTTATAGAAACTTGCTAAGAGTCTTTTCTAATTTGATATTCTTGACAAGGAAAGTTTTATGAAGTCCTTGAGGTACAAATGACTTGGGAGGGAAAACTAATGGAGTAAATTTGGAAGAAACACAAGACATTTTAATATACTGTAGTGATAACATGTACTTATTTTCAAAAGCTGATATTCTTCCGCTATGTGTATATACACAACACTAATTCAAAATTTATTTCTTTGCAGGAATTACCCAGAAGCTATCACTGGCTAAATTATAGCGGCTTATAAGTAGATCCAGTTTACACACACACACACACACACACACACACACACACACACACACACATCAATACAAGACTACAACATACATGCCTGATAACATATGAGCCTGGCTTAAGGGTTGCTCATGTCAGCTTCTGAATAAATGTTTTACTCACTGTAACAGATCTGTTCTCTGTGTGTGTGTGTATATATATATAAAACTAATAAATATATATTAGTTTCCCACTTGTATTCATTTTTCCATTGTCTGGTAACATAAAAGAAGTCATCGTCACAAAGATCAAGCCTGGGTAATGGCCTCTTTCTGAGTAAAATAAATGGTTCAATTCTGCCTCTACATTCACATTTAAATAGAGTGCAACAGACAACAGACATTCTCTGATTAAGTTTTATTCCTCTAAATACTACCTCAGGATTTCATATTACAGAAATATCTTTGGCTGAAAGAATGGAAGGAATCCAAAAGAACTTACTCTCTGCTCAAATGCAGCATGAGCTGGCCACTGTGTTATCCACTTTCCCACAGTTTCTCATTGAATTATGCAACTCTGCAAGACAAGCATCTACTAGTTTCATTTACATACATGAGAAAACAGAGATTCAGAGTAAACTAAATGTTTATGCTGAAGGTCACACAGTGTACATTTAAATTTAGTTCTAATTTGAAAGCTCATGCTTTTACTACCATGTTAAAGAAATATTTAAAATATTACATAGGTAATACATGGTTAAAAATTTTTTAAACGATTGAAAATATATATTTATGCGTGTGTGTGTTTGTCTGACCTTTGTGTGTCATTTTCCCTCCCACTGACCCGGATGATAACACATAAGCATGTGTGTGCCTGCATACGCATATGCTCTTGCCTCCCCCTTGAAAACACTTTGCACACTGCTTTCCACCCTGCTTTTTCATTCAACAGTATTAGTTAGAATTACAGATGCATATGCTGTCTTACCCTACAATTCCACTGCTGGGGTTCTATGCTACAGAAATACTCACACATCGGTTGAAATACCTTTTATGCAAGTTATTCTTATATTTATGAAAATTCTGTCTTATTAAGAATGTGTTACTCGCCGCGGAGCGGCTGGGCCCGTGAGCCATGGCCGTTGAGCCTGCGCGTCCGGAGCCTGTGCTCCGCAACGGGGAGAGGCCACAACAGTGAGAGGCCCGCGTACCGCAAAAAAAAAAAAAAAAAAAAAAAAAAGAATGTGTTACTATTTTGCAGCAGTGTGTGTAAAATGGCTAAGTGTCAGGAGTAACTTAAATGGCCATCGGTAGAGGACTAAGTAAGTACAGTACCATGGAATACCATACTGCTGAAGGAGGATGAGAGGGAGTAACGCAAGGCATCCCAAATATAGAACTGGGTCAGCAAAAACTTAAAAGCCAGATAATACACAGTACGCGCAGGAGTCTGTGGTAGGGCCTTTTGTTAAGAGGAGTTTAGCGATGGGAATCAAAATAAAATTTGCTTCACGTTTTGACTCAGTAATCCCATTAATGAATCTCTCCCAGAGAATATGCTTAAATATGTGAGAAGATGCAAGTATAACAATGTTCTTTGCAGTACTGTTTGTAATTTTGCAAAACTGGAAAAAAATCTGTATGACCTTGAGCAGAAAAATGATAGAAAAAACACTGGGACATCTATACAAGGGAACACCAAGCAGTTGTTAAACAGAATATGCAGATCTTTATGTTGGCATTAATAAGTACACATGACACTTTTCAGTTAAAATACTAACTGCAGAACAATGTGTCTAACATTTTGTTTACATATGTAAAGTCAGAAAGACAATATGTCAAAGAAAATGAACCGAGAGGCCTCCTCCCACCATAAACACACAAGAGTCGCACAAGTGTTCTCTATGCTTTCCCAGTCCTACCAGAGCTTTAGCCACTCTGAAAATTAAACCTTATTACAGGTTAAGTAAAGAAATCCAGGATTTAAACATGCCAGGTGCATCTCTGTGATGGCCACAAGTGTGAAAACATAAGTCAAATTATGAACACTTCTAACGATAAACTCAACTCACGATGCTTCAGCAATGATACCAAAAGGTAATATAGAAGAACCTAAATGGAAAGACAAAGTCTGAAGTGATACCTCATCACGATGAAGTCCTGCCATCAACCCAAGTGACACTTTTAGCAACTCAGGTTTATGGGACTGACCGGCAATGTGTGCGTGGACACCAGACACTGCTCTGTATCCAGAGGGCTTAGCGCATCAACAGCAAAAAGCAACGTGAGGAACGGAAACTCAATGAGTCCTGATTACAACAATCACCTGTTTGGGGGCTTTCAAAGCAGTTACCAAATCCGAGATGGGGCAAGCGTTAAGAATTTTTCTATTTGCTATCTGAGCAAAGCAGAAAGCTAATCAACAGAGGCAAGTGCTAGCTTTAAACCACATGTGCAAAAACATACCACGTATAACATCAACAGTAAGGGTGAATTAAACATCAAAACTGATTCTTAAATTATACTCTCAGCATAACTGGGTAATAAAACTGACACTGACTTGACACGAAGGAATGAAGAATGAAGAAATGATCATTGTGGACTATAACGTAGCAGAAATAACAAGAGCTATCATCAAGCAAGCATCAGTAAGGTCAAAAGTCAGGAGCATGGAAGAAATATGGGCTGAAAGTTCTCTGCTTTGGGAACTCTTCCCTCTTTTTGTTGGGTATGACATATTCTAACACTTAATTACTCCTACAGAGGAAATGCTTTTCTAGAAACTTTTTCACAATTACAAAGAGCTGAGAATCACCCAGTAAATTTTTGGCAGTTAACCTGGGCGAGACTGTTGCTTGGAGCTGCTACCCCCAAACACTAAGCTTCCCAGCGAACAGGGCTGCTGTGGCCCGTGAACTCATCTCTGTGGAGGGCCCCACCGAGAGCCCCGCGTGTTCTACAGCTCGTGCCAACACCCCTTTCAACCCTCCAAAGGCTCGCTTGCAACTCTGCATAAATTGCCAGTGTCTCTTGGCTCCAGAGACAGCTTCACCTGCAGGGCTTCATTTTTCTGTTTGACACCTACTGTTGATTTTCCTGCATACTACAAAAGAGCCCTCTTCAATGTTTCTCACACAATGACACAATCAGTCCTCTGTAACTCAGAAGAGGATTAATGATTGGGTTTTATTTGATTGTAGTTTTGATTAATCCTGACTTTGTTCAATTTGTGACCTTTGCTGGAATCCCAAGGGCTGGGAATTAGAAAATGCACACTGCACCACTGTACTCGGAGCAGTGTGAGCTTGCCAATTTACTTCATGCCTCATTAGCCACAAAAGCTATGAAATTGTAGTCCAAAACAGCTTCACATTTTTTCAGGCTATGGGTACAAAATTCTGTATGAGCTTTTCTTTCTGATTTAAATATAGTAAGCCAATAATTAAGTCTATCCTGGTTAAGCTCATAGGGTCCTAATTGCAATTGGCAGTTACCTCAGTAAATTATCAAACCCAGGCAAGTCATATCATGATGTAGCTGTCCTGACTTCCTGAGGCTTGGACTTATTAATAGTTTTCGTGAAAGGGTGGGAAAAAAATCTGACTTTTTGGATTGCAAACAATTACAATATTCTTTAATAAATTTGTCTTTGGCATTAAACCGAATTTATACGACTAAATTTATCCTAGTTTGTGTTAAATCTTAAAGATATCACACCGTGGAAAAGTTGCTGTAGTTTTTCATTGTTTACTATTTGAGGATCAGCTATTTATAATGTTTTTATAAATAATTTATAATACATAACATTCTACATAAAAGTGTTACCTTTTGGAGCTTCCAGAATCAACAAATTATTTATAAGAAACTGTAGAAGATGTCCCTTTCTGTGATACTCAATTCTGCTATTGATTAACTAAAAAAAAAGTTCATTAAAGAATGGAGAAATTATACATATAAATGTACACTGCTTCACCAATTTTTGATGCAGGAGAGGTCCAAAGCTCACCATGTGATCCAATGCCTTAAATTCTGCATTGTACAAAAAAGACCCCTCAAGTTCCAAGTTTGTTAAAGTAGGGCTACTTCTTAAAGACATTTGAAAGTAATTTCAGTTTAAAACACTTTTAGATGAAAGAAATTTCCCCCCATAGTCAACGATTACCTCACTTTTACCTAATTCAAAAACGATTTTTAAACAATGATTTTTACTTTTATCTTCTTTCCAAAACATTCAGCTTTAGTTTCACAGAAATATTTTTTTTCTTACAAGTATGTCATTGGTTCCATATAAGATAAAAACACATAATTACAATATCCTGAATAACTGGAATAAACAAGTGTGGAAAAAAACATAACTAACTTTCAGTAATCACTCAACACGTTAGCTGAGATGCGTGGGGTATATTTCAGGATCTGGACTGTGAATGGGACAGTACAAGCAAAATGTTTAAAATCAAACTCAATTTGTGTGAAAGAATGGACCAACTCACGAATAGCGTGGATGACTCAAGCCTAAAAATCAATGTGATTTAACAGAGAGTGGTCTTTTTTTTTAGGAGTAAGAGAAGAATCAACCAAAGTTAATATATTAAATTATATATTTAAGTATATTAAAATATATTTTAAAAACAACTGCTTTTCTTCGCTGAGAAGCAAATGCATTTTAGAATCACCCTCAATGGGTTAAGAGGTCACAAGCAAACATACTACCCTCTTACTTGTTTCTGTCTATCACCCTTCATGCTTAAGACCAGAGGTCAAGCTAAAGGTACTGAAGGGGCATTCAGCAATACTAAATTCAGAACAAGAGCTCTAATGCTGTATGCAACCACACCCCATCACAGATAAACAGCACCACTTATTCCCGTTATTGAGGAAATCATACAAATAGTAGCCACAAGCAGGAGAAAATGCACCGTTAAGAGAAGAAATTATGCTATCCAACCCCCAAACTGAGACGCAAAAGACAAAATGATGTTCTTGGGGGAAAGAGGAGTTATACTGTTTTCAAACAATGCAATTATGTAACCCTGGATAGCATAAACAAGAATTGGTTTAGTTTTCCATACTACAAATTCAATCATAGAAAGCCAATGGGAAAGTTTTTATATTACTCAAACTTAATCAAATTCCATTCCATTCAGCTGCTGAATGTGTTGAAAACACTTATTTTTGGCTATATAATGTATCTCCACAGGAAGAAAGAAAAGCATGACTAGTTCAAGAGAAACAGCCAGAAAGATAATTGATAACTCTATGTAATAAAGCAACTGCTCTTTTTTTTGAGCAAAAAAATAGAAGAGTGCTTATAAAGTTCCACTCCAAGAAATTTCTAGTCTAAAATAAGTTGTACAAGTTAAGTCCTGGTAACCCAGAACCTATACAGAAAAAAAATTCTGACTGTGATGCTTGCAGGCAATAAAGCAACAATGGATCTAGGTCAGAAGTGACAATAAAAATTGCATTGATCAATTATTTTCCTAGACATATGTAGAAACACCAAAGGCACATCTTTCTCTCTTGTTCTCTAAGTTCATAAGGCCTTGTGTATCTCACTACCAGAAAAAAATTCCTTATACTTGATCACCCCAGTTCTACTATTTTAGGTTTTTGCAATTGATTCTATTAACCAACAACCACTGCCACATTAGATTTTTAATGACACTTATCAACCTACTCCACATTATGTAACTAAAGCAGTAACCTTAAGAATCTGGTTCATTACAAATGAAACCAAAGACTTTGCATTGTGTTTCTTAAAGAACAAAGTCTCAATGGGAAAATGGAAAAGGAAATAAGAAGACATTCAAAAACAGTATATCCATGTCAGTCAATACATTATATTAAATCATAATTTAAAAGTTCTACATGAAAGATGGAGAAGATTAAAATTCAAGCAAATTATCTCAGGATTTATGTATAAAATCCATAACACGGGCTCAAAGGCCCTGTGTGATGTAAATCTTGTCCTTTTCATGCGTTCTGAATACCTAACCCCATTTTCTACACTTGACCATACTAGCTTCCCTTCAGATCCTTGAACACCCTAAGCCCTTCCCATCACTGGACCTCTCTTTATGCTAATTCCTCTGCCTGGAATGTTCTGCTCTTCCTCCAGTTCCTTACTGGTTTCTCAATCAGATGGCACTCCTACTCATTCTTCAGGTCTTTTTTCTATCTAAATCTTTAAATACTTCCAATATTTTTTTTCAGCTTATTGAGACATTACTGATGTATAATATATAAAAGTTCAAGGTGTAAGGTGTACCACGTGATGATTTGATACACAGTGATGCACAGCTTGCTTCTTTTAATGGTATCTCATAATTCATGTTGGCTTTCTTCACTCCTTCTTATTCCTTTTGCTCCTCTTACTGGATGATTTCAAGTGACCTGTGTTCTAGTTAACTAATTCTTTCTTCTGCTTGGTCAGGTCTGCTATTGAAGCTCTCTAGTAAATTCTTCAGTTCAATCAATATATTCTTCAACTCTAGGATTTCTGTTTGGTTTTCTTCAATGGTTTCTCTTTCTTTACTGAACTTCTCATTTGTTCATGCATTGTTTTCTTAATTTCATTTAGTTGTCCAGCTGCTTTTTTTAAATTGAAGTATAATGATTTACAATGCTGTGTTAGTTTCAGGCGTACAGCAAAGTAATTTAGATATATATATTCTTTATATATATAATTCATATATATACATTCTCTCTCTGCGTGTGTGTGAATATATATATTATTTTTTAGATTATTTTCTCTTATAGGTTATTACAAAATATTGAGTATACTTCCCTGTGCTATACAGTAGGTCCCTGTTGGTTATCTATATTACATATAATAAAATTTATATATTTGTTAATCCCAAAGTCCTAATTTGTCCTTCTTCCTCTTTCCCCTTCGGTAAACATAAGTTTGTTTTCTATGTCTGTGGGTCTATTTCTGTTTTGTATGCAAGTTCAGTTATATCTTTTTTTTTTAAGATTCCACATATAAGCGATATCATATGATATTTTATCTTTTTCTGTCTGGCTTACTTCACTTAGTATGATAATCTCTAGGTCCATCCATGTTGCCGCAAATGGCATTATTTCATTCTTTTTTATGGCTGAGTAATATTCCATTGTATATATGTACCACATCTTCTTTATCCATTCATCTATCAGTGGACATTTAGGTTGCTTCCATGTCTTAGCTATTGTAAACAGTGCTGCAATGAACATTGGGGTGCATGTATCTTTTCAAATTATGGGTTTTTTTGTAGTTCACTGAATTTTTTAAAGAGGATTATTATTCTAAATTATTTCCCAGACAATTCATAGATCTCCACTTCTTTAGGGTCAATCATCGGAGTTGTATTAGTTTTCTTTGGTGGAATCATGCTTCCTTGATTATTCATGATCCTTTTGGCCTTGCTTTGGTGCTGTGCATTTGAGAAAGTAGGCACTTCTTCCAGTTTTTACAAACTGGCTTTGGCAAGCAAAGCCCTTCATTGGTCAGCCCATCCAGAGATTCTGGGTAGGCCGTTTGGTGGTATCTGCAGGCAGACTGGCTTATGGAGTCCCTGAACAAACAGATCAGGTACCTGGGTCAGTGGAGATGAGCCTGGTGCTTGAGTCTGTGCTGATGGGCTGGGACCTGCATCTGCATGGGAAGATCTGGATCTTGGGTCCACTGGGGTGGACCTGGTATTTGGGTCTGCAGGTATTTGCATCTGCAGGAGCCAGCCCAGTGCTGGGAAGGGCCAAGAGTCTGGTTTTACAGGAGCCAACCTGAAAGCTGTGGCCACAGGAGCTGGCTGTAGATTAGGTCCATAGGGGCCCATCTGGGAGTCTGGATCTGTGGGAATCGGCCTCGAAGATGAGGCAGCTGTGGTAGCAGGGGGTCCGTCTTGGTCCTGGAATGAGGTGGGAACCTGTGTATGCAGGAGCTGGTCTGGAGTCTAGAACCACAAAGACTAGCCTGGCACTGGAGTAGCTGGGGGTCTGGAGCCATGGGAGCTGGCCTGGTGCTGGGGTGGGTCAAAAGCATGGGTCTGTGGTAGTTGGCCTGGCACTAGGTCTAGCTAGGACCTGGGTATGCAGGTGCCCACCTGGAACCCAGGTTCAAGAGGGATGATTGTAAGCCCGGGGCCACAGGAACCACCCAAGGCTTCAGGAGCAACCTGGTGCTAGGATGTGCTGGGGGTCCAGGTTCACTGGAACCAGAAAGGAGCTTGGGGCCACAGGAGGTGCCTAGGGCAGCAGCAGGAGCCAGCAGGCACTGGGACCTGGGTTTGCAGGAACACACAGGGAGCCACTCAAGGCTGCAGGAGTTGGCCTGGTGCCAGGGTGGACCAACTCTAGGGGTCCATGGTAAAGTTGGTCACTTTCCTTTCCCCACGGGGTGGGTGTCTGCACTATGCTGTCTGGGCTTAGGGGAAAGGTAATGGGAATAGTGTAAATCTATCTTTCCTACCCTCCTCAATGTACCTTTATTTCTGTGCTTCATGCAGGGTTGGAATCCCTCACATGAATCCTTGGCTCTTACAAAGGTATTTTTGTGCAGGGACAGCTGTTCCAACTGATGTTTCTGGCAGGAGCAAGAGTGCTAGGGAGCCCTATGCCACCATTCTGCTGACATCACTCTCATTCCTCAGGTCTTAAATGCCACCTCATATGGAAGATCATTGCACATTAGCTCAGACTCCTTATTATAAATTTTAATTTACTACTATACTTTTTGTTAATTAGACATTATAATCATAACTAAATTATTATTTGCTTAACAGGTCATCTTATCACTAGACTATTAGGTAAAGGGACTGAATACATCTTGTTCAAAATCACATTAATGTCCAGTACGGTTCCTGAAACACAGGTACTAATACAGACATTTATTAAAAGACAGAAAAAAGAAACAAAGAATAGGAAGGAAGAAGAGAGAGGGAGGAAGAGCAGAGGATGAGAGAAGTGGGAGCCAACTGAAACACCTAACTGGGAAAACTTTCCCAATGTTGAGTATGTTTATAAAAAATAAGCCAAGATATTACACCACTTTTTGTAATGAAAAAGATGGGCTGTATATATATTAACATAGCATAACTTAATAACCTGGACCAAGCATTATATACTACTCTACCAGCTACAAGTTCACAGAAATCATCAGCTAGAATTAAACGTAGAGACAGACTGATGGAAACATGCTATTAGAATAACTACTGGTCAACCAAGGCAAGTCTCATGCTTCTAACTCTACTGCCATTTGATAAAAGCAAACACAAATACATTTAACACTGTACGAATGGAACAGGGAAGAGAAGCTAGTGGTCCCTTTTTCTTGGAATGTAGCTGTGTCTGTTTTAGGGCTCCTGGAAATTCTAGGTTACGCTAGCGAGCGCAGTTAAGTAAGACAGGCAGGATTCAGATCCCGGTATGTCTATCCTTAAAGTTCATACCAGAGAAGACAGCTAACTGCTGCAAGTTATGAAACACGAACTTGATTACAGGCCTCCTGTATCCCTGAGAAATGTTCCCACTCTTAGGGTAACATTCCTCATTCTCCACATTTCTATGCCTCTGTTCCCAGTCTCACTCCCTTGAGAGCTATCTGACTGACAAGTTTTGAAGAAAGAGATAAACATGCTCATTTTAGCCCTTCTGCTCTCCTGTCTTCGGATTCGTCTGCCTATGCAGAATGTACACCCTGTTCTGCTCTCTGCATGTAGTAAAGTGCCTGCAGTTATCTAGCTGTGCTCTAATTCACGAGTGAAATAGTAGGAAGGCTACTTGGCTGCAAATATAAAGTCGTGTACTCTAATCCGCTTTATCAGTATAAAGATAATAATACTTTTATCTCCCTTTTTCTGACTCCTCTGTTTATCCAGAAAATCTTTGGCAAGGGATACAAAACATACCTGTCCAGGAGTAAAAATCCAGAAGAAAATTCATCCTTTTTACTATATATAGTAGCACTTTTAGAGGTTTAAACTGTTGTTTCTTTCCAATCCCCAAATGTTCTAACCTCTGATTATTCATTAAGATTCTAATAAGTAATACAGCAGTAATTAACAGCCAAGGACTGTTTTAAGTGTTTCACATGTAGTAACTTATTTATTCCCCTCAACACCATGTATTATTATTAATCTCCATTTGATAGATGAGGAAACTGAGTAACTGAGAGGTTAAATAATCTTGCGCGTGGTCACACAGATAGGAAATGGTGATGGCTCTTTTAAAACCAAATTGGGCCCAAGAGTCTATGCCCTTAACTAGTCTTCCTCAGTTTAGTGGGTCTTGAGGGTCTTTACTTTGTTTTAACAAAGTAAACAAGAATAAAAAGGAACAGAAAATATCAGTACACAGCGAGTAGAAGTCCTGTTTTGTTTGGTACTTGTTTCAGTTATTTGCGTGTGTTTGTGTGTATATGAGTGAAAGAGAGACAGGACAAAGAAGGGGAGGGGGAGAGAGAGCGAGAGAGAGAGAGGAGATGTAAAAAGCTCTTCCTCCTGGGGTCAGAGTCTCTGTTCTTAATTAAGATGCCCGCTGTCTCCCCACAGGCCGGTGAAGAGTCCTGGGTCCTCTGGTAACAGCCTGGGACACACTTCACCCTCTTTCCCTAGAGTCTGGCACAGCAGCCATTTTTCCTGAACTAGGGTGCCATCGAGTCTTATTAGCTAATATCATTCTACAATACTACCATGGTTCCCACCCTGCCCCAGGGAACTCAAAGGGGCACTGAAGATTATTTTCAATTTGGGGCAGAAACAGTGACATCTGTTAGACAACATATGAATCACTAGCTTGAGGTGGTTCCAGCACTTGCATCGCACACAGATACATATGTCAAGACAGTCTCCGACTGTGAACTTGTGTTCCGATGTTTGCTGCGAGGAAGAGCCCAGTACAGGAATGCACCGAAATCAATGTAGAACAAGAAATGAAGGTGGCAGTGGCCAATCTGATCCCTAGATCTGAAAACTGTGCAGTGCCCAGTAAGCACACACTCCATTAGTAAGTTACTGTGGTGATTAGAGAACAAAACTAAAATATTTTGTCTTTCAATTTATGTATTATTTTTGAAGTGATCAGCAAATCGTTAGGACATAAATATTTAAAATGTATAAGCATAATTATTATTAAGAACTGTTAGGTATTTATTTTGGCCTGGAAGCCATGAAAAATTGACTGACTGCACTGAAACCAAGAAAATTTTGGGGACCTCTGCCCTATGATTAATAAAAACTTCCCTTAAGAAGCTGTAAGATAAAGTCTAGCATTTAAGTTGTAAGAAATTTCAAGTACTCCTTCATTCTGTGCACGTGGAACAACATAAATGGCTTTTGTTTTTCATTAAAGAGCCCTCATTTAATATAACTGAATATGAGCTCTCAGGTCTTTCTCTGCTTCTAATCTGCTGCAATACTCTGGGATCCAACAGAAAAGTGCCTATGGAGTCATCACTATTATTCATGCAAAAAACTTACTGCTAAAAAATAATAAAAATATCAACTGTAAAAATATGATAATTCAGCAGCCATTCACCTCTTATCTTATCCTTGTCTCTGGCAGAGCTAGGACTCTGCCCTACCTGACAAGCAATTCTGCTATTTTAAATAATGATATAAGGTCTTCCTTATTCATGATGAGTGTTCACACAAACATGAGCTTTGGGATTTAACTCCTGATGTTTTGAACCATGTTGTCAGTATCCAAATGGGATTTACAGTGGAGCAAAGCCACCACTGTTCACACTGCATTACAGCTACACTAAAACACAAGATACCACAGTATTTTCATCTGGAACTTTTTATTAGCCTACAGTTCAGTTCAGTTCGAGCCCATGAAATGCGCAGTGCTTTCTAAGTTGAAAGCCTCTATTTACAGTACTTCTTTAAGTAGCTGAGATGGAGGAGGAATACCCCACAGGATATGATCCCTCTGACCTAAAGAGCAAGTAAAAATGCTCAATTTTAAATAAAAACTCTTGGGTAGCATAAAGGAATCATCAACTTAACAGTGATTGGTGACTAAAACACTGTTCTGGTCTTAGTTTAAAGTAAAAAACAAAATACAGCTCTTGAGTCTTCTTATGCTTTAAATGTGAAAACAAAGATGGGATAGGGAAGCACCCAAAGCTAAAAAGTGGTGGGATGAGAGGAAGCTGCTATGGCAAAGAAATGCCTTCACACTAACGACACCCCAGGGTGAACTGAAGGGAAGAGTCAATTCATTCAAAATTCAATGTGCAGTTTCTACTCAATGCGAAGCTCTAAGTAACGACCAACACCCTACCTCACATGATTCTAGAGCCTGCAGACTTATTAAAGCATCTGTTCAAAACTGCAGAGCAGAGGTATAGAGGTGGGGGTAGGGTGGGGTCTCATTTTATGTACCACTTATTAAACTGAACTATTCCTTCTTTCTTTATTGGCCCAAACTTAAGTGACATGATTAACTATCTTCAGGGAAAAAAACAAATTTAGTTTATCTTCATTTTCAATTCAAAGACACTGACAGCAGCTGACATTTGCTAAAATAGCCCTCATCTTAGTGACAAAAGAAGTGGGATTCGAATGAGCACTGGCAGGTAATGGGTGGGCTCTGGGGCCGTTCCTGCTCTGGGGTCCATCAGCACTTCCCAGAATGGTGACTGGGAAGAAGAACGGATCTGCCCGCTGTCCCCAGATGAACCTTCCTGAAAATAACTATGCTAAAGTATTTCTATTGTTTGCATGTGATGGATACATCATCATTTATATGTGTTGTGCAATTATCTGGATACTTTCTAACAGATGGAATAACAATAAAATGAGAGGAAAACACTCTCTTAATTAGCACAGGCCCAAGATATGCACATCTGTCCTGGTGAAGAAACCCTCTGATGAGGCCTTCTTCCACATCTGGAACCACTGACAGCTTTGAGCCTTATTACACTTCATCGCAATAGGGCTTCATCCCCAGAAAGAAGGGCTGGAGGATCCACTTAATAACACAACAACTTAACCCTGGTGTCTCAGAATTTTCGTACTGAGGGGTTTAGTCACATTAAGCCCGCCTATAAAATAAAAGTAAAACAAATAAAAAATCAGAGTGAGAAATAATAAGAAATGTCCTCAAGCACAATTTTACATGGAGAAATGGAAAAACACAAGCACGTGTGACTGTCTCATCTCTCCAGGAAATTAGTAGCCAAAGAGCTTCACTCCTCCAGTTTCTACTTCAATACTAATGGGTTCTGCAATTACCACATGGAACAAGCCCCCTGAATACCACCTGGTCTACCTCCCAGCAGTAAATTCCACTCCCATGCTTGTCATGGCTCATTTAGATAGCACAGTGAGCTTCCTCTGTGAGCCTGCTCCCAGAGCTCAGAGTTGAAGATATAATGAGATACGAAGGTGTTTATCATGAAGTAGAATGGAACTCTGAGCCAAAGTAACAGGAGATGGATATCACAAGCAGGCTGAGAACAGAAAGGTTTTTTTCTTTAAAGTATATTGGAAAAATAAACTATTCCATAAGACACAAAGTTTGGGTGAAGATGAAAATTTTTAAGCAGAAGTAACTCTCCACCTTACAGAAACTTAAGAGAACAAAATAACATTTCAGAAACCAAGTAGGGCCAGCACATCTTTCATCATTGCTTCTTGCTACCTTTCCACATAAAATTTTGGTTCAACAGAGTTGTAATCTACCCCATCCCGCAAGAAATGGCAAAAATTTTGCAACAGATATTCTGTCTAAAAAGTAGCAATCAAAATCCTTGTTATGGATTTTGAAGACTTCAAGAAGGAAAAGTATGCATATAAAAATAAAGGCCAAAAAAATAAATTAAGAGAAGGAAAAAAACCTAAATTCTGAAAACCAATTTGGTTTAAATTGAAACTTACACTTCTGATAAACATTATGAACTAAGCCAACATATAAGGACGCTTCCCTCTTGCTCCAAACTCATGAAAACACTGCATAAAATAGAAACTGACAATGAGGTATCAAGCATGAGCTAAACTAAACTGGAAGTGCCAATAATGAAGATAGAACTCAAAGCACTGATGAGAGATAAAGTAGAAACGGCTCATAAGGGGTAAAACACTGGGCTATAAGCCTTAATAACTAAGGGCTAGGGAAGAGGTTCCTGGATTCAGGCTCCACAGGAGACAGAAATAACCTATGCATTACAGCTAAAGAAGGTCACAAAGGTTGGCTCCATCTGTAAAATAGGGACCAGAAAAACGCTGCCTACTAGCCCAGCGGGGCAGTGAAGAGTCCAGAGTTTTGGGTGTGAAAAGAATCACCCATGAGAACTCGCTGGTAAATGAGATACACAAAATTCCAAGCACATAAACTCACACAAAAACTGGTCCAGAAACAGTGAAACTCACTGTCTCAGACAAGCTCAAAGCTGATCTGAAGGAATAAGACTCCCAAGGTAAGTAGCCCCACAGAAGATGAGCTCATAGTCAAAGATTACAAACCATATAAGAAAACAAATCCTCATGAGGAAAGTTAAGAGTTACAAGAGACTTCACATTGTAAAAACTAGAAATAACTGAACTGTGTTAAAGGGCATTTAAATAGATATGAGAAGCTCTCCTAACAGAATGCCATGTATCAGACTCTCCAGATTAATCAGTATCCTTTCTCCGTTCCAATAAATTCACTGATGTCCGAGGCATATTGACATAGGGCATCTAGGAGGCAACTGCAGAAGACTGTATCGGGCTGCCTTCCAACTTGGTTCATGGGTCCACCCCTTCTTCAGCACGACTCAAAGATAAACACGCTCTTTCCAGACCTCAGAGGTAGGTACTAATAGAGTAAGACAAAAAAAGGTGCACTTTTCCCTTCCCAGTGACTTGGCATGTGACTTGGTCTGGCCAAACGGATGAAGAAGGTTAGTTATAGTTAGTCTGCTGTGGAAGGAGGCTGTGAAGGACTTCTGGGAAAGTTTTTCTTACATGTAAGAAAGAGACCTAGGAATACCTGGAAATGATGTCATCACCCTGATTCCGGCCTGAGGGTAAAATCAACATACCGTCTAATGCCAGGATACCTGGTCAATAGATAATTTTAAACATTTCTACTGTAGCTGTATTTATGCCTCTTTTGCTTACCTTTTATAGACTATTTTTTCTCACTACAATGTATTCAATAATAATATTGTGAAATCAACATTGAATACTCCCCCCTAATCTTATGAAATTAAACCACCACATCCTGGATAAAACATGAATCAACAGGAAAAGCTCAGGAAACCAAAAGACCTAAAATATACAAGGAGAAATTTCTACATATAAAAATTTGGATATAGCTAATGGGAGGCTTAGAGAAAAATTTATAGCCTTCCATAATAACTGACAATATTCAAGTAATTTGGAAAAAAGTAAACATGGTAAATGTAAGGAAAATAGAAGGAAATGATAATAGACCAGAAACTAGTAGAGTGAAAACAAACATAAAATAGAGGTGAACAAAATCCCAATCTAGCTCCTGAAAAAAAAATATAAAGTACACAAACTTCTAGTAACACTAAACAAGAAAAAAAAAAAAGTCACAAAGCATATGAATTAAACAGGGCATATATACAGTATAGATTTTAAAAGCACCACCAATCAGAAATAATAGCATTGCCCTATTAGATCCACTGAGAAACAAACTTTTACTGTGTTAAGTCACAGAAAGTTTTCAGCAGGTTGTGCTACTCTAACTAACAAAGCTAATAAGGGGTAACAGGATATATATAGAACAGCAGTATTTTTTTAAAGATAGCTTTTTACATACCAGGAATAAAAAAGTAGAGAATTTAATTGAAAAAATATATCATTCATGATAGCAGCAAATGAGGTATCTAGAAATAAATCTAACGTAGATGTGTGAGAAATTTGCTGAGAAAATGCACAAAATGCTAATGAAAGTCATAAAAGAAAACTTAAATAAATGGATAAATAGGCTATGTAAGTGGATGACAAGACTTACTGTTTATAATAAATATCTAATTTTGCCTAGTCTATTAATAAATGCAAATTCTTATCAAAGCCCCAAAAGAGTTT
Organism: Hyperoodon ampullatus; assembly: GCF_949752795.1. Classification (NCBI taxonomy): domain Eukaryota; kingdom Metazoa; phylum Chordata; class Mammalia; order Artiodactyla; family Ziphiidae; genus Hyperoodon; species Hyperoodon ampullatus. Next base: position 100,682,905 of record NC_136924.1, on the reverse strand, counting down.
TTTTTTAAGAACCTAGTCAACATCATTATAAAATTTCTATCAAAGAGTGAAGTTCCAGGTGATTCTGACTGAAGCACACTGAGGAGACTTCTGTCCTGCCGTACACCAGAACTTAAAAGCAGAAGAGTATATAAAACAGTAACAATCTAGCACGGCCATAACAGGTAAATGGAAAACTGAACAGAGCCCAGGAACAGACTCAGGCACATATGGGCACTTACCATATTATATAGGGGATATTACAACTGGCTTTCCATAGAGAAAAACTAGAATAAAAAACTTTCCTCACACAATACATTTCAGGTATCTTAAGGACTTACATGTGGAAACAAAACTTTAACACACATAAAAACATTCTGTAAAAAATATAATACCCATTACAGAATGTTTTATCAAACGATGCACCCCTCTTATATGGCCGTTTATGTTTATCTTCACCCACAGAAATCGTGTGTGCATAATAAGTCTATGAGCTCTGTGATGTGAGGAAAAAATACATCATCTCAGTGAATATTTTACCCACAGTGCTTAGCACAGTTTTGGAGCACATAGTCTAGAAACAAGGTGTAAATGGTGTAAAAATGCTCTAAAAAACAAAACAAAGAGCAAAGTGATGGGGGCACCAGTGTTGACTGGGAAGATTTAAGCTGGTTTCTTTACAGGCAATGTGATTTGGTGTCAGCCTTGAGAAAAGGGTGGAACCATAAAAGGCAGAATATGGAGAAAGCATTTAAGACAGAAGAAAGGTTTTAGCAAAAGCATTAAGGAGGGAGAATGTAAGTTTGAATAGATTTGGGATAATGGAGATAAGAACCATAGAGGGAAATAAAGCCAGAAATGCTCCAAGGGACAAAATTATGGAGAGCTGATTGAAATACGGAGCTTTTGAAGGTTTGTAAACGTCAGTGCAACATAATTAGATTTATGTTCCCAGTGAAAGTAAGAAACTTCTTATTTCCATTGAGCAACTGGCTAGAAAAAAAATGCTTTGAATATACGCCTATATATCAGAAAGGTCATGACTACTTTTATCCAGTTCATATTCAACTCAGTGATGTGGACTACACGGCCCAAAGATTAAAAAAAGAAAATAAAAGCAAATGAAAATAGTAATATAAGACTTTATTATATTTCATGTGATGGGACAGAGAACCATGATATGAAATGAGTACTTCTAATATCTGCCTTTCACAAAAGAAAAAAGATACAGTGAAGAGGTCTTGATTCTTTTTTTAAAAAGTTAATGAATAATGTCCATACACGTCTGAATCAATCACACTCCCCCCACCTTTCCAATGCATAGCCTTTATTTTATCTAACTCTAAGAGTAATACACCCTCATTATGGAAAATGCAACAAGTATGAGAAAGAAAAAAACACCCATATTTCCACCATTCAAAGATAAGTACTTCTAACATTTTGGTGATTATTCCTCCCAGCTTTAATTTTTTTTGTTAAAAAATGCATCTACATATACACACAGAAAAATCAGTTTTATGCTTTTTTTTCTCACTTAACATTGTATCATAAATGCTTCCCCAATTTCTTATTCTTTGAATGAATCGATCACACTTTTATGAGAGAACTACCCTATTTTTACTGTCTCTTTTTATAATGTTAACCCTCAACTCCAGATTTTGAGCATTGGATAAAGGCAATTAGACACATTCACAAATTATGAATGCTTTATAAATGAGCTAAGAAAATGTAAGCAAAAAGAAAATATATACAAGCAAGACAGTATGATAAAAACAAGAAATGATGAAAGAAAACGAAGATATGCAGAGTAGATGTGGCTGAAGATAAAGGAACACCAATTGGATGACTATATGTCTGGGGTACTGTGAGCTTGAGAGACAACACCAACGTAGGGCCAGAGCCCAAGAGGGCAGATGTATTCTGATAGGTTCACTCCAGATGTATACGTTGCCCTCCTGTGAAACTAAGCTTAATTTCAAGATCAAACTGTTTGCTATCTCTGCTAGGTAGTAACCACCTTGCTCTAAAAAGCAACAGTGTCTCTAACAGAAAATGCATGGCCACAAACACTAAGAAGAAATAACTTAATTCTGGGTGGAAAATTATACCAATGCCCATGGATGCTGTAAGAATGTCATTATGTGGAAGAAAAGGCAATGAAGAAAAAGAATAAATCCAGTCATAATTTCTTTCACATGCATAGCAAAGACATTCTCTGCTAAAAGGAGGGGTTCATCTGTTTCCCCCCGACAGTGACTCCTGTATAAAACTTATGTGCGCATCACAGATATTTCCCTTAGCAAATATTCCTAAACAAATAGACATCCTAACCAAATAGTTTCCTAGAACATTAAACCACAGAGAAAAGAACTCTGGATCTGAACAATGTTCAATCCGTCTTGAAGATCTAACTTGTAGAAATGACAAACAACATAAAGGCTGTTTAAAAATCATCAGTAATTTGGTTATACATCCTCTTAGAACACTTAATGTGAAAATAATTCAGTACAATTCAAAGAATATTTCCTGAGTGCCAATGTGTTGGGTACTGTGCTTGTTTTTCAGGATTCAAGAGAGGAACATTTCTGAATGTCAGGAGTCTGGAGGAAGATGATAAAGCTTGCAAATAAATGACTGTAACACAATGGGGTAAATCCTATAGAAACAGACATAATAGAGATTTAACTGTCATCTGCAAAGTTATATACAAAAATCCTTTACACATAAATATCTTTCACCTTTATCATTCAATTCTTTTCATTTTCTTAATGGTGTCTTTTGAAGAAAAGCCTTTAATTTTGATGAAGTACAATTTATCAATTTTTTCTTTTATGGTTAGTATATTATGTATACTAAAATAATCTTTGCTTATTCCAAAGTTTCCCACTTTTTTCCAGAAGTTTATGGTTTTCCTTTTATGTTTAGGTCTATGATCCACTTTGAACTAATTTCTGCATATAGTATGAGGTCCCTACCTCACTTTACCCTACACACATCCAGTTGTAGCTGCATCATTTATTGAAAACACAAGTGTTTCCCCATTAAATTACACTGGTGCCTGTGACTGTGTATCTGTGGGTCTATTCGGTACTCTTCATTCTGTTCCATTATTCTACATGTCAGTGTTCATGCCCTAACCATACTTTTAATTACTGTCATTGTAGACCAAGACTACACATCTGATAGTGAAAGTCTTCCAACTCTGTTCTTTTTCTTTCTCTTTTTAAATTTAATTTTTATATAGCAGGTTCTTATTAGTTATCTATTTTATGCATATTAGTGTATATATGTCAATCCCAATCTCCCAATTCATCCTCCTCTACACTTCCCCCTCATGGTGTCCATACGTTTGTTCTTTACATCTGTATCTCTATTTCTGCCTTACAAACCAGTTCATCGGTACCATTTTTCTATATTCCACATATATGCATTAATATACAATATTTGTTTTTCTCTTTCTGACTTACTTCACTCAGCATGACAGTCTCTAGGTCCATCCACGTCTCTACAAATGACCTTTTGTTCCTTTTTATGGCTAATATTCCATTGCATATAGGTACCACATCTTCATTATCCATTCATCTGTTGATGGGCATTCAGGTTGCTTCCATGATGTGGCTTTGTAAATAGTGCTGCAATGAACATTGGGGTGCATGTGTCTTTTTGAACTATGGTTTTCTCTGGGTATATGACCAGTAGTGGGATTGCTGGGTCATATGGTACTTCTATTTTCAGTGTTTTTTTTTTTTTTTTTTTTTTTTTTTGCGGTACGCGGGCCTCTCACTGTTGTGGCCTCTCCCATTGCGGAGCACAGGCTCCGGATGCACAGGCTCAGCGGCCATGGCTCACGGGCCCAGCCGCTCCGCGGCATGTGGGATCCTCCCAGACCGGGGCACGAACCCATGTCCCCTGCATCGGCAGGCGGACTCTCAACCACTGCGCCACCAGGGAAGCCCTATTTTCAGTGTTTTAAGGAACCTCCATACTGTTGTCCATAGTGGATGTATAGATTTACATTCCCAGCAACAGTGCAGGAGGGTTCCCTTTTCTGCACACCCTCTCCAGCATTTGTTGTTTGTAGATTTTGTGATCATGCCCATTCCAACTGTTGAGCCCATTCTAATTAGTGATGTTGAGCAGCTTTTCATGTGCTCCTTGGCCATGTGTATATCTTCTTTGGAGAAATGTCTATTTAGGTCTTCTGCCCATTTTTTGATTGGGCTGTTTGTTTTTTTAATATTGAGCTGAATGAGTTGTTTATATATTTTGGAGATTAATCCTTTGCCTGTTGATTTGTTTGCAAATATTTTCTCCCATTCTGACGGTTGTCTTTTCATTATACAGGTTTCCTTCACTGTGCAAAAGCTTTTAAGTTTAATTAGGTTCCATATGTTTATTTTTGTTTTTATTTCCCTTACTCTAGGAGGTGGGTCAAAAAGGATCTTGCTGTGATTTATGTCAAAGAGTGCTCTTCCTATGTCTTCCTCAAAGAGTTTTATAGTGTCCGGTCTTACATTTAGGTCTTTAATCCATTTTGAGTTTATTTTTGTGTGTGGTATTAGGGAATGTTCTAATTTCATTCTTTTACATGTAGCTGTCCAGTTTTCCCAGCACCACTTATTATTATTATTTTAAAATTTTATTTATTCATTTTTGGCTGCATTGGGTCTTCATTGCTGTGTGTGGGCTTTCTCTAGTTGTGGTGAGCTGGGGCTACTCTTTGTTGCGGTGCACGGGCTTCTCAATGCGGTGGCCTCTCCTGTTGCAGAGCCTGGGCTCTAGGTGCACAGGCTTCTGTAGTTGTGGCATGTGGGCTCAGTAGTTGTGGCTCATGGGCTCTAGAGCGCAGGTTCAGTAGTTGTGGAGCCCGGGCTTAGCTGCTCCATAGCATGTGGGATCTTCCCGGACCAGGGCTTGAACCCATGTCCCCTGCATAGGCAGGCGGATTCTCATCTTGATTGATTTGCGTATAGTGAAGAATCCTTGCATCCCTGGGATAAATCCCACTTGATCATGGTGTATGATCCTTTTCATGTGTTGTTGGATTCTGTTTCCTAGTATTTTGTTGAGGATTTTTGCATCTATATTCATCAGTGATATTGGTCTGTAATTTTCTTTTTTAGTAGTATTTCTGTCTGGTTTAGGTATCAGGGTGATGGTGGCCTCGTAGAATGAGTTTGGGAGTGTTCCTTCCTCTGCAATTTTTTGGAAGAGTTTGAGAAGGATGGGTTTTAGCTCTTCTTTAAATGGTTGATAGAATTCACCTGTGAAGCCATCTTCACAGGCTGTAATTCACAGTCTTGGACTTTTGTTTGTTGGAAGATTTTTAATAACTATTTCAATTTCATTACTTGTGATTGGTTTTTTCATATTTTCTATTTCTTCCTGGTTCAGTCTTGAAAGGTTGTACCTTTCTAAGAATTTGTCCATTTCTTCCAGGTTGTCCATTTTATTGGCATAGAGTTGCTTGCAGTAGTCTCTTATGATACTTTGTATTTCTGTGGTGTCCACTGTAACTTCTCCTTTTTCACTTGTAATTTTATTGATCTGAGTCCTCTCCCGCTTTTCCTTGATGATTCTGGCTAGAGGTCTACCAATTTTGTTTATGTTCTCATAGAACCAGCTTTTAATTTTATTGATCTTTGCTACTGTTTTCTTTGTTTCTGCTTCATTTATTTCTGCTCTGATCTTTATGATTTCTCTCCTTCTACTGACTGAATTTTGTTTGCTCTTCCTTCTCGAGTTGCTTTAGGTGTAAGGTTAGATTGGTTTTTAAATTTTATTTATTTATTTTGGCTGCATTGGGTTTTTGTTGATGCACGCAGGCTTTCTCTAGTTGTGGCAAGCAGGGGTTGCTTTTTGTTGCACTGTGCAGGCTTCTCATTGTGGTGGCTTCTCTTGTTGCAGAGCACGGGCTCTAGGCACACGGGCTTCAGTAGCTATGGCTTGTGGGTTCTAGAGCGCAGGCTCAGTAGTTGTGGTGCACAGGCTTAGTTGCTCCATGACATGTGGGATCTTCCTATAGCAGGGCTTGAACCTGTGTCCCATGCATTGGCAGGTGGATTCTTAACCACAGCGCCACCAGGGAAGTCCCAGGTTAGACTGTTTGAGATTTTTCTTGTTTCTTGAGGTAGGACTGTATTGCTATAAACTTCCCTCTTAGAACTGCTTTTGCTGCAGCCCATAGGTTTTGCATTGTCATGTTTTTGTTGTCATTTGTCTCTAGGGATTTTCTGATTTCCTCTTTGATTTCTTCAGTAATCTCTTGGTTATTTAGCAACGTATTGTTTAGCCTCCATGTGTTTGTTTTTTACATTTTATTCCCTCTAATTTATTTCTAATCTCATAGCGTTGTGGTCAGAAAAGATACTTGATATGATTTCAATTTTCTTAAATTTACTGAGGCTTGATTTGTGACCCAAGGTGTGATCTATCCTGGAGAATGTTCCGTGTGCACTTGAGAAGAAAGTGTAACACGCTGTTTTCGGATGCAATGTCCTATAAATATCAATTAAATCTATCTGGTCTACTGTGTCATTTAAAGCTTGTGTTTCCTTATTAATTTTCTGTTTGGATGATCTGTCCATTGGTGTAAGTGAGGTGTTAAAGTCCCCCACTATTACTGTGTTACTGTTGACTTCCTCTTTTATAGCTGTTAGCAGTTGCCTTATGTATTGAGGTGCTTCTATGTTGGGTGCATATATATTTATAATTGTTACATCTTCTTCTTAGATTGAACCCTTGATCATTAGGTAGTGTCCTTCCTTTAGGACAGTGTCCATTAGGTAGTGTCTCTTGTAACATTCTTTTTTTTTTTGTTGTTGTTGCTGTACATGGGCCTCTCACTGTTGTGGCCTCTCCCGTTGCGGAGCACAGGCTCTGGACGCACAGGCTCAGCGGCCATGGCTCAGGGGCCCAGCCGCTCTGCGGCATATGGGATCTTCCCGGACCGGGGCACGAACCCGTGTCCCCTGCATCGGCAGGCGGACACTCAACCACTGCACCATCAGGGAAGCCCAGAAGACACTTTTTTTTTTTTTTGCAGATCCAGTTTTGATACACCATATTTTTCAAGGAATTTGTCTATTATATCTAAATTATCAAATTTATTGGCATAAAGTTGTTCAAAATATTCTCTTTTTAAATGCCATTAGAGGGACTTCCCTGGTGGTCCAGTGAGTAAGAATCTGCGTTCCCAATGCAGGAGCCTGGGTCCGATCCCTGGTTGGGGAACCAGATCCCTCATGCATGCCGCAACTAAGAGTCCCCATGCCACAACTAAGAAGCCTGCATGCTGCAACTAAGACCCAGCACAGCCTAAATAAATAAATATTTTTAAAAATGATTCTATTTAAAAAAAATAAATAAATGCCATTAGAACCTCAAGTGATATCCACTCTTGCCCTCTTCCATTACAAAAATTTGGTAATTTATGAGTCTTCATTTTTCCCTTGATCAGTCTTGCAAGGGGCCTACCAATTCCATTGTTTCTCTGAAGAACCCATGGTTGACTGTAAATTTTCTGTGCTGTTAGTTTTCTATTTCCTTGATTTCTGCTCTTATCTATATTATTTCCTTCATTCTATTTACTTTCATTTACTTTTCTCTTTAAATTTTCTTAGTGTGGAAACAGTTCACTGAATTAAACTTCCTTATTTTGTAATATAGGCATTTAAAGGTATAAATTTCACTCTAAGCACTACTTGAGCTGCATGACACAAAATTTCACATTTGTGTTTTCATTTTCATTCAGTTCAAAATGACTTCTCATATTCCTTATGACTTCTTCTCTGAGCCACGGTATTTAGAATTGTATTATTTAATTTCCGAACATTGGGGGATTTTTCAAAAAATCTTATTATTACCTTCTAATTTAATCCCACTGTGGTCAGAGAACAATTCTGACATATTTTAGTCTTCTGAAACTTATTAAGATTTGTTTTTATGGCCCAGCATATGGTCCTCATTGGTGAACATTCCATACATATTTGAAAAACATATATATTCTTCAGTTGTTGGGTGTACTACTCTATAAATATTAAATAGATCAAGTTGACAGTCTTCAGAGCTTCTATATTTTTACTGCTTGTTTTTGGTTCACTTATTCTATCACTTTCTGAGAAATCGGGGTTATAAGCTCCAGCAATGACTGATGAGTATAGATCTGTCTGGTTTTCCCTTTAGTTGTCAGTTGGCTCTTCATGAATTTTGAAGCTCTCTACTAGGTGCATGCATATGAAGGATTGTTATGTCTTTCTGGTTAATTATCTGCTTCATCATTATGACATGTACTTCTTTATCTTCAGGAATACTCTCTGGAAGTCTCTTTTACCTGATACTAATATAGCCATACCAGATTTCTTATGATGACTATTTACAAGGACTACCTTTGTACATTCTTTAAATTTTAACCTACTTGTGTTTATTACACTGTATGTCTTGTAGACAGCATTGTTTCTTTTTTAATCAATTCTAATAATCTCTGTCCGTTAACTAGAGTGCTTAGCCCGTTTGATTTTGACCTAACTACTGATATGCTGAATTTATATCTATCAGCCATTTACCCCTCTCTGCTTCACTCCTCTCTTGTTCCTTTGCTGTCCTTTTTCTTCTGGGTAAATGAAGTAATTTTTAGTGTATTTTATTTCCTCTATTGGATTTTGAGCTTTTCGTTTTTGGTTTTGCTTTTGGTAGTTGCTCTACAGCTAACAATATGCACCTTTAACTTATCAAAGTCTATCTAGATTAGAAATTATAATAAAACTTTGGGACTTCCCTGGTGGTCCAGTGGTTAAGAATCCACCTTCCAATGCAGGGGATACGGGTTCAATCCCATATCTTAAGTCAGGGAACTAAGATCCCACATGACACAAGGCAACTAAGCCCACGCGCTCTAGAGCCTGCATACCACAACTAGAGAGCCTGCACACTGCAATAAAGATCCCACATGCCACAACTAAGACCAAATGCAGCCAAATAAATAAATAAATAAATAAAGATTTTTTTTAAAAAAAGAAAATGACTTAAAAAAAAATTCGAGACTGATAGTTTGTATTTTTTACTTCACAAAGTTAACAACCTGACAACCATATGTTTCTACCCTCCCCAATCTTCTGTGCTACTGTTGTCATATCTTTCAGTTTTACACCTATTATAAACTCCACCATACAATGATATTATTTTTGCTTTAGAGTCAGTTGTCTATACATATCAGCTTATTTACCACGTGTGTTCTTCATTCCTTTCTGTAGATTCATGCTTCCATCTGGTTTCATTTCCTTTCAGCTGGAAGAACATCCTTTAGCATTTCTTACAGAATATGTTTTTTCAGAAATGAATATTTTTTTAATTGAAATATAGTTCATGTACAATATTATATTAGTTACAGGTGTACAATATAGTGATTCACAATTTTTAAAGGTTATACTCCATTTATAGTTATTATGAAATATTGGCTATATATCCTGTGCTGTACAATATATCTCCGTAGCTTACTGTATTTTTCTTTCTTTTAATTAAAAAAATTTTTTTAATTAATTTTTTAATTGGAGTATAGTTGATTTACAATGTTGTGTTAGTTTCTGCTATACAGCAAAGCGAATCAGCCATCACGTAGACATACCTCCACTTAGAGATGAATTCTTTTCATATTTATTTATCTGAAAAATGTCTATATTTAACCCTAGTTTTTGGAGTTTGTTTGTTTTTTGGTCCTAGAATTCTAGGCTGACAAATTTTCTTTCAGTACTTTAAAAAAAGTTCCATTTTATTCTGATCTCCAATTTTTGGATAAGAACTCATCAGCTATCACAGTTTCCCTTTACATACTGTTTTTTCTTCCCTTGCTGCCTCTGTTATTCTCTTTATATTTTGTTTCTAGCAATTATATTATAATGTTTATAGGTGTGATTTTCTTTGTATTTATCCAGCTTGGTTTCACTAAGTTTCTAGGATCTGTAAATATACACGCTTTTTAAAAAGACTATTTTTTAGAGCACTTTTAGGTTAACAAAAAAATTGAGAGGGATGCACAGAGATTTCCCCATACACCTTCATAAATCAATGTATTTTAAATCAAAGAAATATTTCAGCCAATATTTTTACAGACTTTTTTCTACCCCCTTCTCACTCTTTTACCCTTCTGGAATTCCAGTTACATGTATATTAGCCCATTTGATAATGTCCAACACGTCATGGAGGTTCTATTCATTTTGTAAAAACCCTTTTTCTCACAGTTGTTCACACTGGATTATTTCTATTGATCTGTTTTAAAATTTATGGACTCTTTCTTTTGAAGGCTCTAATCTGTCATTAAGACCATCCACTGAATTTTTTCATTTAAATTTCCATTTTTAAAATGTTTTCCTTTCTCGGCTGAGATTTCCTATATGTTCTATCATCAACATTACATTTTCTTTAAGACTTTGAAGCACACTTATAGGAGTGACTTTAAAATCACTGTTAATTCCAATATCTAGGACTTCTCTGACTTGCTTTCTACTGCATGTTTTTGTTCACTATGGGTTACATGTTACTGTTCTTTGAATGTCTGGCGATATTTTTTAATTGAATATAGAATACTGTAGATGATACACTACAAAGACTCTGGATTCCGTTATTTTCTTCTGAAAAGCAATGATTTTTATTCTAGTAGATAATTCAGTTAATAGCTGATTTCCTTGACCTTGTATAGGCTTGGATTTATCCTTTGTTGCGCTGATCTGTTGAAAGCTCAGGGTATTTCCCAAACCTCTCTATCTTGATGGGACTCATCAAATTCTACTGTCCCTGTAGACTTCCTTGGGGCTTTCAGTTTTGTTACTATAGTTATCTATAGTTAGCTTTATTGTAGGTCATGATACCTACTCCTAAAACCCAGACTTTCTGTTATCTCAGCAAGATGCCTGAAGTTTTAACAGGATTTTTGCCACTGTGACTGGGTTGGAACTGAAACTTCCCCAGCACTGCTGCTCTAACTCTAGCATCACAATTCCACTTCCATCCCCAGAGCAGCTTATCTCTGGTAGGCCTTGGGTAGTCTGATCCAGTGAACATGAGGCTTAGTCCTCATGTTGGACATCTGACCCCCAACTTCTGCTCAGTATACTGTTTATATATAAATTACTTCTCTGATTTACTCAGAGCATTTGCAACTATAGAATCAAGGATGTCAGAAGGTCACCTAGTCAAAGAATCATATGATTTTTAAAACGACAGGAATCTTAGAGATGCAGGAAACCCTTTCATTTCAGAATGAGCAAACTGCCAACCTGAAAAGTTAAGTTCAAACTTAACAATTTTCAATTGTGAGTATCATGCTTTGCAAATATTCAGCTTGACCAATTTCAAAGTGTTTTTATCACGTTATCTCATTTAATCCTCACAACAACCTCATGAGGTAGGTCAAAGTATTATTACCCCAGTTTATAACTAGCTCAAAATGTAAACACATTCTTTGCTACAAAGAGCATCTTATAATAATACTCTTTTACTCAGAATCTTCAGCCAGGAAAAGCTTATGATTAAATAAATGGATTACTATTTCTACATACAAAGCTTGAGGGAAGTTTTATCCATTTACAGAATGAGCAAATACCTTTATGGTACTCTGAGGGACACAGAGAATGAAGATCCTGAAAGGAAAATAATTTTTTTTTAATCCCAAACTAAAAAAACCTCTCATAATGGTATATTATGTAAAAAACTTTTCTTAAAATGAGTATTGCAATTAGCTTAAGGCATTAGGTTACCTACCTGGAAGAGTTGTCCCTTTAACTGTTTCAACTGCATTAAACAAAGGGACTAGGGTTCAACCTACAACTCCAGTAGAGAAAAAAATAAAAAGATAAGTAAGAAGTAGGACAATAATCCCACTCCTTTCCCCTTTAGGAAAAAGAGGATGACCTATATTCTTAATTTCATCCCTGCACAAGCGAGGACATTCTTGCACACAAACCATATATTGATGGGGGAAAGACAGAATTATAAAAACTGGAAAAGAGAGGGACTTTGGGGCTTTTATCTGAAAAGTTCAGCTCTTTACTTAGAGATTACCACAGCCATTTAAGACATTTTAAATGAAAAAAATGTTTAGGAAGCATGATTTCTTCAGGAGAGTGGTTTTTTCTGTTTGGAATTTATATCTGGCCTTAAATGGCTAAAAGGTAGAATGGATTTAGAATTAAGGGAGGAGAACGGGCAAGGGATATTAGGATTGTTTGTAAATGATCCTAATTCAGGTCACAAGAAAAACATTTGAAATACTCCGTGCCTCATCTCGTGAGAAGCTGAGCATCAAGGTCACCATTTAGGATCAGGGAGAGGTAAGGAACTCAAATACTGTACTGTAAATACTGTAATTACTGTACTTAATAAACCCATCTCCATCACTGTCCTTAACAACTCAGAGCCCCACCTAAACTCTTAGTTCTGATGAGAAAAGATGTTTGACAGTTGATACCACACATTCTGTGAAGTAGGAAGCATGAGAGAGCTGGATGTGAGGGTAGAAAACGAGGGGACAGAATTAAAGAGTTAACCAAGGCTAGGAAGGAAGTCCCCAAGTCAAGAGTTAGAAACTTTTCTTTATAATTTTAATGAGGACCAGTCCCACTAGTGTTATTTATTGCTATACTATACAGCATACTTTGCTTTCTTTTTCAACTCAAGTGTAGGAAATTTTCATAAGAATTTATGTGATTTCCCACAAAATATTTAAAGCTCAGTATTTCAGGCCACTGTGAAAAATGCTTCCAACTCCACTAAAAGTCCTTTGTCATATGTCCAATGACTCAAACAAAGGCATTTGGTGGAAGTATACATGTGTGGCTTTGCAAAAAGTATACATGTTCTAGTTCTTACGTATCTTAAAAGGCATTTCAATTTGTTACTAGTATATAATTTGCACAACTATTATCAATTTTGTGGTTAATTTGGAAGACTGTCATAGATCCCCAAATGGGATTTTATTTTTTAATGTCAGCAACTCTACAATAAATTTTAAAATGAAATTCTACAGATTAGGAGATAAAATAATTTAAAATACAGTCTCATTTTAATTATTCAAAGTAAAACAGGTTGATCACCTAACTATACTAACTCCAAATAGCCTGAACTTTTCCCAGTAACCATTTTCTACAGCTTCCTTAATTCCAAGCATACTGCATTTTTCTCTCAAATTAAAAGGCAAATATTTTTTACATGTCAGAATTCAGATTATATTACTGAACTCTTCTTAGGTACATAAGAAAATTTATTTTACGGGGGTGGGAAGTTAGGTCTTTCTGAGCCAGAAGTCATCTCACGAGTATATAATGTGGCCCACAGCGCTTTGGACTTCTCTAGCAACTTTATTAATGGGATGCTATTTATCACACAGTTCTAGATTCTCAAAGAAACAAAAGAGCGATTCCACCACCACCTTCCGAAACAAACCAATTCTCAGTATAGTCAAATGCGTAGTTTGATAAAAGTTTACTCAAAATAAAACGTGAGTCTTTTGAGCTGTATTCATAATGCTAACATAGGGTGAGACTGCAGTAGGACTTTGAATGCAGGGCAGTGGAGAATGAATCAGCTCATCTAGAAATCTTTTTTTTTCTTTTTCGGTACGCGGGCCTCTCCCATTGCGGAGCACAGGCTCCGGACGCACAGGCTCAGTGGCCATGGCTCATGGGCCCAGCCGCTCCGCGGCATGTGGGATGCTCCCGGACTGGGGCACGAACCCGTGTCCCCTGCATCGGCAGGCGGACTCTCAACCACTGCGCCACCAGGGAAGCCACATCTAGAAATCTTGATAGTGAAGCTCGTGACCTGAACTGATACTCAGAATTTATTATGGTTGTTATTTTATTATTTTCCTCCCTCTCCCGTTCATCCCTTCTTTCTTAGTCAAAGAGGTTAACATAAAAGTGAAGTAAAAAAACAGTGATTAACAAAACCACAGCATAAGGAGAAGAACCAATATGAGATCTGCCAATGAAAATGTCCCTTCTCCCCAAGGCTAGCCAACCAACTCGAGTGCTTCTTCTGAGACACTGGCAGGCTACCAGGTGAACACTTCCACATCTCCCCAAACTCACGGCCGTCTGTCTGTAACAGACACTCAAAAATTACAATTATAAATACTAGGGATAGAAGAGAACTATCAGGGCATTCCTTTTGGTTTGACTAGTTCAAGATTATTCCAGAAAACTAGACTATTCTGGTGCTTTGCTGAAGGACTGTCTCTACAAATAGGCCAACCATCCTTTCTTCAGGGAAGACTTTTCTTATTCCAGATTCAGAGTCACACATGTGCATGTTTCAGGCTCTTGTGCACATTGCATTCCCTTCATATTTCTTCTACATTTCAAGTTCTCTGGTTATAGTAAACAAGTCCTTTTAACTTGTTCAGTTATTATTAATAAAACAATGAAAACATTTAAAATATGGTGGGTCCTGCCATAACTACAGAAGGAAGAATCTTTTTGTCATTGCCAACAACCACAGATAGGATATTACCTTTCTTCTTTTAAATTTTGCTCAAATACTTTTCTGTTTTCCTGCAAATTGTTGCCAGTAAATACATGCAGCAAGCTAACAATACCCACTACTAAGGGTTTCCTATGCCAGGTACTGCTCTCAATCTCATATATTAAAAATTTCTTATTCTACTGTGATGAAAATGCTATGAAGCAGGAACTATCATTATTGCCATTTTACAAATAAGGAGACTGAAGCACAAGAAGGCTAACTAAACTTGCTGAAGACACAGAGCTAATAAGTGGCAGAGTTAGAATCCAGATTCAGGCTCTTTCATTCCAGGAAGTATGCTCTCACTATTTGCCATAAGTAATTAGATGCAGATATCATGCAGAACTACTTGGGGGGAGTGAACTCCTTGCAAACTGACAATGAACGAAGCAAATTCTGAGCAAAGTTGTAGAACTGAGACACTCCCAACCCAGGAGAGATGATTAGCAGAAACTGTTCAACATATGGAGAGGAGTCCAGAACATAGCAGAAGAAAGTCTATTCCCTTGGTCAGCTATGCAGTGAAAAGGAATCAAAAGTTTACTGTATCAGAACCCACAATATGTCATTCATAGTGTTTTGTGTATAATTATGCTTAGGTTAACTGTACAGCTTTTGATTGGGGTTTTATGAATTATTACTTAATATTTGTATGCCAAACTTTAAAAAATTAAACTCTAGTTGATTTACAATATTATGTTAGTTTCCGGTGTACAGCATAGTGATTCAATATTTTTATACATTATACTCCGTTTAAAATTTTTATAAAATAATGGCTATATTTCCCTGTTCTGTACAATAAATTGTTGTAGCTAATCTCCAAAGTATACAAACAGCTCATATAGCTCAATATCAAAAAACAAGCCACCCAATCAAAAAATGGGCAGAAGATCTAAATAGACATTTCTCCAAAGAAGACATACAGATGGCCAAAAGGCACATGAAAAGATGCTCAACGTTGCTAATTATCAGAGAAATGCAAATCAAAACAACAATGAGATATCACCTCACATCAGTAAGAATGGCCATCATCAAAAAAATCTACAAACAGTAAATGCTGGAGAGGGCATGGAGAAAAGGGAACCTTCTTACACTGATGGTGGGAATGTAAACTGGTGCACCCACTATGGAGAATAGTATGGAGGTTCCTTAAGAAACTAAAAATAGAGTTACCATATGATCCAGCAATCCCACTCCTGGGCATACATCCAGAGAAAACCATAATTCAAAAAGATACATGCAACCCAGTGTTCACTGCAGCTCTATTACAATAGCCAAGACATGGAAGTAACCTACATGTCCATCAATAGATGAATGGATAAAGAAGATGTGTTTTATGTATTTATACATATATATGTATATACACACACACACACAGATGAACAGTATTCAGCCATAAAAAGGAATGAAATAATGCCATTTGCAGCAACATGCATGGACCTAGAGATAATCATACTAAGTGAAGTAATTTGGACAGAGAAAGACAAATATCATGATATCGCTTATATGTGGAACCTAAAAAAAAAAAAAAGATACAAATGAACTTATATACAAAACAGAAACAGACCCACAGACATAGAAAACAAATTTATGGTTACCAAAGGAGAAAAGAGCGTGGGGGAGGGATACATTAGGAGTTTGGGATTAGCCACCACTCTCAACAGCATGTTTGGATAGACGATTAGGCCTGAAGTGCTTAATTTGTTTAAAAAAAGGTATTAAACAACCATTTTATTAAGATATGAAAATGAGAGGCAACAACAAGGAGAAATTTAAGTGCAAATTAAAGCAAGGACTACTTTAAAAACTTTAAGTCAGTAAGTCTGCATGACAAAAATCTTGTAGAAAACCTAAGAACAGCATGATGCTGTAGTAGTATCTCCTGAGCAAATGAGGAGGGTGATTTAAGAGACAGGTCACCTGTCAGAGCCAGGTTTTAACACCTTATTTCTAGAACTTTTATTTAATGTTTATTCATCAAACTTCTATACCACTTACAAATTCTCTGAATACTTTAATTACTTATCCCACGCCTTAGTGTGTGAGTTCTTGATCTTACCAAAAACAGTTTTGCAAATCACACTATTTTTCTGAAATGTAATCTCTAACCTGGGTTGGCAAGGGAAGTCCATAAGAAAGTTTAGCACTGTGGTTCCAAAAATAATAATAATAAAACAAAAAATCTCACGCAATTCCCTTCTAATGGTTTAAAGTCAAGCATTCTTTTAAAAATTCTTTCATATCTTTTCAAAGTCCAAATAATAAAGGAAAATTCCTTTACAAATCCACCACTGTTTTGCTATGGACACTTGAACTGAGTGGGAAAGATGTGACAAGTCAAGTCAAGATATTGGTACACAGAGAAAACGACACAATACTCCTATACCGTTGCTTTAGCAGGGCCTGTTAGTGCTTAGGAGTATCACATCGATACCTTGTATTCCCGAATATTATATCCATCCTTCTTCTATGTTCTTATCATCAGTGATAAAACCTTGTCTTAAACTGCTTCTACTAACCTGCTCGTAAGAAGCAAACTTTCTCATCATGATACTCAGAACCCTAAATTCTCCCCTTTCTCCCTGCGTATCAACCTATTTCTGGCTTCAGTATCTGTCACTTCTGAGAGCACATCACCTGTAATACTTTTCTAAAAGATCAGGCTCTCTTAACCTCCCACTGTGTCCTAATAATCCATAAGCACAGGGGACACCCCGACATTTGTTTCCTCAACTCCTGGGCTGCCGTCATGATAACAAAACAATCATGCCTCATGAAAATTCATGCTGAGGTGTCATGGCAAGATCCTCTGCTACTTTGTAATTCTCATGTTCAACATTTATTGATAGTTCAAAGTAGCAGAAAAGAAGAGGGGATGTTAGCTTCAAGCACTGGCTGGGCTCAGAAAGACTGTTTACTTTAGGTCAGAGAGAGTGCGTATTTATTGCAGAGAAGAAGGAACTAACAGAAAGTGAGCAAAGATTATGTGAAAGAAAATTAATGGAGACAGATTGCAGAGGAGGGAACCAGAGCTTAAATCTGTGATAGAAATAAGAAGAGAGCTTGGTGAAGGAGAGACAGTATCTCCTCTGAGTCAGAAGAGAAGACGGCAAAAACACAGGTAACTGCTGAGGTGATGAAGGTAGCCGAGGGGTCCCAGCATAGACTTGGTTTCAGTAAAATGAGAGCAGGACAATTACACAGGGGTGGGGGTTGGAGTGGTGGAGAAAGTACTAAGGGACTTAAAAAAGAGACATACTTGTTCTGAAGAGAAGGAAACCAGAACTTTTCAAAGTCACAGAGGAGAAAAAGAAGCAGCTGTATTATGCACAGCAGATATATACAGCCTTCACAACAGACTATCTCAAGGAAGCTGCAAGTTGCCTGGAAAGTAGGAAAATGATGTAAAGAAAGGTTCTGCTAAAAGTGACAATTTTGTAAAAACTGACTGGAGAGTGTGGCAAATATTAATGGTTAAATATGGGGGATGGGTATAAGGAGGTTCATTATACTATTCTCTACTTTTGTGCACCTTTGGAAATGTTTATAATAAAAAATGTTTTTAAAAATTGCCTAGCCATCGTATGACCTCAGGAGCAATGGTTATCTTCCTCAGAAAGCTCAACAACTTGCCAGAACTTTCCAGAAGGTTCTAGGAATTTCAGAGACACAATTGCATATGGAGACATACACTCTAGAGGACTGCAAAATTCAATGATAGGGAGGCAAAAAAAGTTTCTATTTGACCAGGATTTGCCCCAAATTTGTTCTAAGGAGTGAGAAACACAAGTGAGCATTAAAATTAGGCTAAGTGGGTCAGGCGTGACAAACAGGGCCAGAAGATGAAAGCGATGAGGACAAGTATTTCTACCAAGCATATGCCTGAAGAACAATATTATAGAACTTACTTCATCTCCAGAACTTCCTCTAAGTGTTTTCTTCTCTCGGCCCGAAGGTTGGTCAAATGAGTTTCCTTCTCTGCCAGTGACTGCTGAGTGCAGGACAGCTTCGCCTTCATGGACTCCAGCTCCTGTTTTACCTTCTCCATGGCCATCAGTAACTCCTCCACCTACGATCAATACAGAAAAGACAGAATCTGAGCATCTGGGGCAGGTACAGTCAGAGGGCAGTGGGCAATACCTGGGTCCACAAAATTGAAGACACACCCATCAAAAATTCTGTACTCTCACAGGATCAGACATAAATGGCAGTTAAAGAAATACGTCTCTCATCTTCCCTCCACTATAATTCTTCTCAGTTTAGGTCCAAAAAACCCTCATTTTCTTTTTGACAAATATAAGGGCATCAGAAGTAACACTGTGCCAGAAACAATCCCTTCTAAGGAATTTATTTGGAAACAGTCAAGAAACTTCCATGGAAATAACAATATAATGCAGATAAAAATATAAGGAACAAAATCATAATAAATATTTCTAGAAGGATTTTAGGAAATAAAAGCCATAAACTTGACTAATACCAGATGCAGAATAAACATAAATGAGTCATTTTTATTCGTTCAAACTAAGATTCTTCTGTTTATACCATTACAAAGAATTTCTTGTTAAAGAAACAGCTAGAATTCAATCAGATAATTTCCTGCTCTAAAGCTAGGTAGGTAGAGATTTTTTGAGGAAGGCAGGAAAAAAAATATATGACCAGATAGAGAAGAGACAGAATGTTTTTAAAAGACCTGTAAAGGACTTCCCTGGTGGCGCAGTGGTTAAGAATCTGCCTGCCAATGCAGGGGACACGGGTTTGAGCCCTGGTCCGGGAAGATCCCACATGCCATGGAGCACCTAAGCCCGTGCACCACAACTACTGAGCCTGTGCTCTAGAGCCTGTGAGCCACAACTACTGAAGCCCGCATGTCTAGAGCCCATGCTCCACAACAAGAAAAGCCACTGCAATGAGAAGCCCGTGCACCACAATGAAGAGTAGCCCCTGCTCACCGCAACTAGAAAAAGCCCACGTGTAGCAATGAAGACCCAACACAGCCAAAAATATAAATAACTAACTAAATAAATTTATTTTAAAATAACTAAATAAAATAAAAGACCTGTAAAAACATGAGAGAAAGAAGACAGAATGCTAAAACACAAGAAACTAAGAGAGCAAGTCCTGTACTTTATCAGTTATTTCCACTTACTCCGGGTGGTTCCAAAATCAGATTTAAATAAACATGTTCATCTTAATTCAGAGGCAAAAATATGTTGCCAAAATATCTGTTATTACCTAAAAAGAACCTCAACCAGAAAATCAAACAGCCAAGTATACCAATCACAAGAGTTTACAGTCAGTTTGCTACTTGACAAGAAATAATCTTGGTTATAATCCTTTCCAGAGGTAGAGGTGAGTGTAGGTAGATGGACTGGTAACAGCTGTTAAAAAGTTACATTTAGTTTTTTGGCACTTGAATTATTTTACTTTGGGTATCTTCTCAGAAGTGATCAAGTTAATGCTCTCAGCTAAACAGCATCCTGACAGTCCCAGTTGCTGTGAGATTTTTTCTTATTATGCAGATCTCTTTGGATATGTATTCACATATCAGCAAGCTTTACAAGAACATATAACTGCCTGCCTTTTTGAAAACTGTCAATAAGGATGATTCTACATTATCAGTTTAATTCATATAAAATCTTAGCAAAAACTAGATTAAATTATGCCCCAAGGTATACTCTTATAACACAAAATCAGCCATCAACAGCATCATTTATAGAAGGTCTAATAAATAGTGAGATGTGTCCATCTTTTATGAACTTAAGCGTATCTCACAACATCTCCCTCCCATCCTGTCCTTCACTGCTCCAGGCAAGCAATGGTATCAGTTTCTTATATAACTTGAAGAGATATCTTATACATCCACAAGCAAGCATGTATAAACTATTCCTCCTTTTCCTATACAAAGGTAAGCCCACTCTATACATACTCTTATGCATCTAAAATTTTTAGTAAATTTTTATTGAAATACAACATAAATACAGAAAAATACATAAAAATTATAAATGTACAACCTGAAGAATTCTAAGTGAACAAAGCTATATAAAGAGCACACAGACCAATAACCAGAACACTACCATCACTCCAACCCCCCCATATCCTTTTTCTAGATTAAGAGTAACCATTACTCTAACACTCTAGATTAGTTTTGTCTATTCGTTTTAACTTTATACAAATGGAATTACATAGTATATAATTTTAAGCATAGATTTCCCCCCCCACTGGTGTTATATCTGTGAGATTCATCTACATTGCTGGGTAAAACTGTAGTTCTGTAATTCTCATAACTGTATGATATTCCACTATGCGAAAATAGTAAAATTTACTGAAGGCACTTTTGATAAACAGAAGTTTTAAATTTTAATGGCATTTAACAAAATTTTTCCTTTATGCATGTTTATGTTCAGAGCTTTTTGTATAATGAATATGGCAATTTTGTCAACCTCAAGGTCATGAGGATATTATTCTTTCTTCTAAATCCTTTATTGGACTATATATTCACATTTAAATATATAACATATATGCAATTGATTTTTTAATATGGTATAATGGTCAGACTCATTTTTATCAACATGGATATCCAATAGACACAGCACTGCGAACAGTAGAAGGACTTCACAGTCATGGTAGGAAGGTACTTTTGGCCTGCTTGGCAAAAGATCAGAAATTACTTAAAGACAACTTATAAATTATAGGAAAAATAATTTAACAATGTTTTATATTGCACATAACCACCTTTAAATTTCATAAATGATCAATCTGAAATATCATATGCACTGATAAAAGGTGTATGTATATATTCCAGAGCTAAGAGCAAAACACACACTTACATACTCACGACCCAGTAGTTTTTGTTAAGTGCAATTATTCAACTGTATCCTCTGACTCTCCTGTGATAGGTCATCACTATTCTTAATTTGTGTACTTATTTCCTTGCATTTCTTTATTTTTACCTCTGATGCATATATTCCAAAATAAATCACTACTCAGTTTTATCAGTTTATGAACACTGAAAAAATGGTATCTACTGACTTTATTTCATCCAAAATTATGTTTATTCATGCATATAAAAAAAGGGCCCACCATAGGAGTATAACCCGGATCTAAGAGCAAAACGCACACCTATGTACTCACCACTCCAGAGTTAAAAGCAATGACAGTCAACAGCACTAAGGACCACAGCTCTAAGATTACGGTTTCTCACTAAACTGAATGGGCTCCTTGGAAAAATTATTGATTCCAGATTAGGAGGCAGAAATATACAAAAGATGGACTTTGCACATGTAGTGCCAAAAAAACAAGAGAAAATAAGGATCATGACACAGAAACTCTGATAAAACCAGAAAAAATACAGCCAAAGAAAGAAAAAAAGAAAGCTTAGAGGAATACCCCTTATGACTATAGATGCAAAAAATACTATAAAATCAAAGCCAGCAAGATATAAAAATTGAGATTTATCCCAAGAATGAAAGGTTGGTTTAACATATAAAATAAATGTAATAAATCATATTAATAAAATACATGACAAAAACCACATGATCATTTCAAAAGATATAGAAAAAGCATTTGACAATTTCCAAAACCCTTTCATGATAAAAATATTCAAGAAACTAGGAATAGAGGAGAACTTCCTCAAGCCAATAAATGGCATCTATGAAAAACTTTTAATGATGAAAGACTGCATGCTTTCCCTCTAAGACCAAGAACAAGACCAGGATGTCTGTTCTCACCACTTCTGTTTAATATTGTACTAGAGATGATAGCCAGTAAAAAGTAAGCTGCAAAAAATTTAAAGGCATCCATATTGGAAAGGAAGACATACAATTTTCTCTAGCTGAAGATGATATAATCTTATAAAGAGAATAATCCTAAGGTATCCATTTAAAAAAGTAAACAAATAGGGGCTTCCCTGGTGGTGCAGTGGTTGAGAATCCGCCTACCAATGCAGGGGACACGGGATTGAGCCCTGGTCCGGGAAGATCTCACATGCCGTGGAGCAACTAAACCCGTGTACCACAACTACAGAGCCTGCGCTCTAGAGCCCGCGAGCCACAACTACTGAGCCCGTGTGCTGCAATTACTGAAGCCCGCATGCCTAGAGCCCATGGTCCACGAGAAAAGCCACTGCAACGAGACGGCCGTGCACCGCAACAAATAGTAGCCCCCACTCGCTGCAACTACAGAAAGCCCACGCGCAGCAATGAAGACCCAACACAGCCAAGAATAAATTACAATAAATAAATTTTTAAAAAAGTAAACAAATGAGTATACAAAGGTTACAGGATACAAGATCAATATATAAAAATCAACTGTATATCAATACACAGACAATGAACATTCCAAAAATGAAAGTAAGAAGACAATTCCATTTAATATAGCGTAAAAAAGAAGGAAACACCCAGGTATAAATTTAGCAAAAAAAAGCAAGGTTTCTGTTGAAAACTATAAAAGATTGCTAAAAGAAATTAAAGATTTAAATAAATAGAATGAAAACACGTTCATGGATTGAAAGATGTAATATTAAGATGGCAATACTCTCCAAACTGATCTACAGGTTCAACAAAATCCCTATAAAACTCTCTTTTTTTCCCAGAGACTGACAAGCTGATCCTAAAACTCATATGGAAATGAAAGACAGCTAAAATAAGTAATCTGGGGGTGGGGAGTGGGAAAGAGGACTCATACTTCTTGACTTCAAAACTTACTACAGAGTTTCAGGATGGTACTGGCATAAGGATGGACAAAGAGACCAATGGAAAAGAACTGAGAATCCAGAGATAAACCCTAACTTTTATGGTAAACTGATTTTTGACAAGAGTGTCAAGGCAATTCAATGAGGGAAGAATATTCTTTTGATTGAAAGGTGCTTGGACAACTGCCCTATTGCTTTACATTTTAAAGTTCCCATGCCATTAACTTCTTAGCGAAAATGAGTCTGGATTCAGTTGATTGTTTTTTTTTTAATGATACTGTTTATGGTGTTCCTCTGGTCCTCACGTTTCTTGTAAACTGAAAGTAATAGGTAAAGGCTTCATGAGATTTGGGTTTGTTTTGTCTTTCTGACAGCAGTACTCCATAGGCAAGGTGTGTACATCATATTATATCACATAATGACTGTCTCACTTTTAGCAATAACACTGATCAGTGTCTCAGAACCATTTATTGAAAAATCCATTCTATCTTCACCTTTGACATCCATCCAGTATCCCCGTAAGCATGGATATGTTTCTATGCTTTCTATTATGATCCACTGGTTTGCCTATTCCTACACCAAAACCACATTATTTTAATTATCATAGCTTTATAAGGTTTGACATCTAAGAGAAATGGTGTTCTCTTTTCAAGAGCATCTTAGCTATTTTTGAATTTCTGCAAAAAATATTTCCTGAGTCTAGCATAGTCCGGGCACTGTTCTACAACAGTTTATGGAAGAGATATATATTTAGGACTTTAATATCTTTCAGAAAAGATTTATAATTTTCCCCATAATGATCTTGAACATTCTAATAATATTTATTCCTTGGAACTTTATACTTTTTTAAATGCTATATTAAATATTACCTTTTTAAAAAAATGTAATTTTCATTTTGGTGCAGGCTATGGAAATGCAACTGATTTCTATAAACTTACACTGTATCTAGTGTCTACTTAAACACTCTTTATGGGGGCTTCCCGGGTGGCGCAGTGGTTGAGAGTCCGCCTGCCGATGCAGGGGACACGGGTTCGTGCCCCGGTCCGGGAGGATCCCACATGCCGCGGAGCGGCTGGGCCCGTGAGCCATGGCCGCTGAGCCTGTGCGTCCGGAGCCTGTGCTCCGCAACGGGAGAGGCCACAACAGTGAGAGGCCCGCGTACCGCATAAAAAAAAAAAAATACTCTTTACGGACTTCTTCTCTACTATGTAGACAACCATTCGTATATCTTACCTTCCAATCCTTATAGTATTTATTTCTTTTACTTGCCTTACTGCAGAACCCAGAAAGTCTACAAAGATGTTGACAGCATGCACTCTGTCTCATTCCTGATCGTAAATAGAATACTTTAGAAGTTTTATTCATAAGTAAATAGTATAATTTTTAATAGCTGTCCTTTGACAGGTTAAGGAAATTCCCGTCTACTACTAGCTAGTTAAGAATTTTTTAAAATTATAAATTAATGTAAAGTTTCTACATTTCTTGAGATGATTATATGACTTTTCTCCTATCATATTTTAATGTGGTAGACTACAGTAATTGGTCTTCTAATGAAACCAATATTAAAATCCTGGAATAAACCTAACTTCTTCAAGCATATCTTTCTTTTTCACATACACTCATTTTGAACTGGCAATATTTTGTTTAGGAATTTTTGTATTTATGTTCGTGCTTGAGACAGGCCTAAACTTTTACTTTCCTGTATTAACTTTGTCAAGTTTTGATATGAAGTTATGCTGGCCTTATAAAATATGTCCCTCTTTTTTATTTTTCTGGAATTGTTTCTATAAGACTGAAATGATTTGTTCCTTGTATGTTTATTAAAAATCACCAATATAACTCTCTGGGCTTGAAATTTGTGGGAAAAAGTTTTATTACCAACTCTTTTTTTTTTTCAGGTTTTCTTTTTCATATTTAGCTAGCTTTGCTAAGTTTCATTTTCCTTGGCTTTGCTCATTTAGTCTAAATCTTCAAATGTACTGGCAAAGATATTCTTGTATCTTTTCAATACTGGCGGGACTTGTAGTCAGGAGCCCTTTATCATTCCAAAAGTTGCTTGCTCACTGTGCCTTCTTTCTTTTTCTCTTTTAGTCTCACCAAAGGCCAGTCAATTGTCTTAGTGTTTTCAAAGGACCAATTCTGGGTGTTATGGATCCTTTTTATAAAAAGGGGGGAGGTTTGTCTCTTAGACTCTCTACCTTGGGCTGCCATGGACATTTTCTTTTGTCCTGCCAAGATACAAAAACCAACGTTCAAGTTCAACAGCTTACCAAGTACTTATCTTTGAATTCCCTCTCTATTCATCCCCTGGCCTGAGAATTTTCTACATTCTTGACAACTTATGAATGTATATTTTATCAGCCATCTTCAATTGTTTCTGTGGAAGTTATTTTCCCAGCATCTAGTCTGCCATGGTTACAGATATGTTTTATCTTTCATTCCAAACTTGAACTTACAGAATTTTCCTTGTTAGTAAAACACAATTTTCTCAAAGATTGCTTAATTTTCCCATCCATTTGAGTGCCAGATCAAGGTATCAAGGTATTTCTACCTCAGATCATACACACATCCAAATAAGCTTTAAAGCACTTTAGCATTTAATGCAAGAATGGTGCCATAAACCAGGATTTCCAACTAATCACCTGATTTGTGCTCTGGTTCCAAGCCAGGGAAACAGCTTCAAAGCCAGATGGAAATTCTTCACTTTCTGTTACTTTCCCACAGTCCCAGAGAACACATTCAGCTGTCTCCACTCGGACACCCACCCCGCTCTGTGCCCACCACACAGCAGTTGTTGTGTAGTTTTGGGTACAGACACTGAGAAATGAAGGTAATGAAAGCCGAGTAGAAGAAGAGATACATAGCACACCGAACAATGAAGAAATTCTCCACAATTTAAAAATGTACTCCAGGTCACAGTATGATTTTCGAAAGCACACGCTATAAGACATTAAAAAAAAAAACAGAGCTGGGATTCAAGTATGTAACCTAACTGCCTCCACTAAAATATTAAGGAGAAAGTTCAGGGCTGACAGTGTGCAGTGCCAGCAGGACCAGATGGTTTGCTTAAATCACAAGCTAATAAACTTTTACTCAGAATAAGAAGGGAACAAATCATGGCTTTACCACAGACCCATTTTCCCTAAGAGAGCAAAGCAACTGGGCGCTTCAGGTAGGTGCTGGCAGAGACTGCATCTTCAAGTTTCCCGCCTTCTTCTGTTCTACAACGAAGAGCAAAATACTTTTTGTAGTTTCCAAGATGCTTATGGAAAATCTTGTTACAGTTTCTTGGGAAGATAAGAGGCATAAGTCTCCAAAGGAGAAAAAAATGATTAGAAGAAAAAAGGAGGGGTACAAAAAGAAGATTATCTAGAGGTTAAGCATTCATTGTGTAAGTCAGATCTTCATATGATAAGTCCCCTAGTTTTCCTGATTTCAATGAAATTCTAGATTAAGACCCACTCTGTTATACAACCCCCCCCCCCAATCTAGCTCGAGTTGAGAAGCATGTCTGAAGTATTAATGAGAACTTACATACATACCTACATACATACATTCCCCTACCTTCTCCTAACAAACTGCTTTAGGTACCTCACAACCACTGCTAATGAGAATTTGAATTCACAGAATTCCCAAGAGATTTATGCTAGTATTTATACTAGAAATCTTCTCTTTATCCCCATATGTTCTCTTTGTCAAAGCATGGTAATTCTTTGACCAGGTATATACCAAGAGTGCAGTATTTTATGAATATGGAATACCTATAGCTATTACAATAATAATAAGAGCGACTTACATTATTTGAATGCGCTAAGCCTTTTACATATGTTGTCTCATCATCCTCACAAGGATCCTATGAGGTGGCATTATTGTTAGCGTCAGTTTTACAGAGGAGGAAGCAGGTTCAGAGAGTTTAAGTGCCTTACCCCAGGTCACACAGCCGGAGGAGGCAGAGTTAGGGTTCCAACCAGGCGGTCATTCCACCGCTGTTCACAGTTAATGCTGCTTTGCTACAATGTATCAGTGTTCAAAAAGTCCTAAAACAGCCTCCCACAACTGCATCTAATGAATCCCTCTGGGGAGTGTGCCTGTGCCCACTTTTGCATCTTTCTATCCCTCCTTTCTCTCCCTTCTCTCCCATCTGCTCCCCACCCCCTCAGGTACTTAACTCCCTCCATGTGCCAGGCACTGTGTATTATACCACCAGGGCTTAACAGAAATACATGTGCTTCCCTAGTGCTCCATGTAGAGATACAGTCATTAACTAATAATATTTGTAAATGTATAATCATAAATCATGAACAAGGAAGGAAGAACAAGACTCCATGAGAATAAGTAACATGAGGGCTTCCCTGGTGGTGCAGTGGTTGAGAGTCTGCCTGCCGATATAGCGGACACGGGTTCGTGCCCCGGTCCGGGAAAATCCCACATGCCGCGGAGCGGCTGGGCCCGTGAGCCATGGCCACTGAGCCTGCGTGTCTGGAGCCTGTGCTCCACAACGGGAGAGGCCACAACAGTGAGAGGCCCACGTAACGAAAAAAAAAAAAAAAAAAAGAATAAGTAACATGAGGCTTTGATCTATGTTTTGGGGGCCTAGAGAAGGTTTCCCCAAGAAAGTCAAGGAGCAGGTGGGGAGGAAAAGAGCATTCCAGCTCCAGGGCCCAGCAAGTTTAGAAACCCTGAAGTGGGAATGCATACACCTACAAGAGAAGATGAAAAGGATGAAAGTATCACAAGCCCTGAGATCAAGGGGAAGGAGGGGGCACACATGGCAGGAAAGGAGGAAGCGGGCAGATGCAGGGCTGTGCAGGCCATACGAGGGGTCCCCAGAGCAACAGAGGTACCAAAGGATGTGACCAAACAGAGGAGCGAGATGATTTAGAATGCTAAAATCAGAATGACTAAAATAATGGGCCAAGGAATCTAAGCTGAACAGAGAGCGACACAAAGCCAGGGCCAGTGGATTGGTACAAAGCAAAAAGAGACAAGGCAACCCAAGAAAGATAGTTGCAGTGGAAACCTGAAAGCTGAAATGACAGGGAAGTGTGATCTGAGAGGAGGACGCTGTAATGAGTGGGCAGGAGGTGGACTGGGGTAGCAAGGTCTAGGACGCCAGATATGGAATGAAGAAAGGCGGCGACCTCTCGGGCCAGGAAGCAGAGAGGAGAGACAAGCGGGTTATCCACACAGATGCTGAAGCTGGTGAGGCAGCAAAAGTCTGCAGCGAAAAGCTTCACGCTACAGGTGAACAGCATGAGCCCTGAGGAAGCAGAGGCTCTTACATGGGTGTGATGGACCCGTGGTCTGAAGGGTTACAGGAAGCAAGACGGAATTAACATTTACGGACCACCAGGAAGGGCTGTGGGGAGTTTCCAGGGGAGAGGCCAGATTACTTCGGGCAGAGAAGGTGAACATGGTCCAAGAAGTAAAATAAGAATGTACGTGCCAGGGGCAGGCACAGGGCAGATACTCAATGAGTATTTGTTGAACGGGTGAATAAATGGAGACGGATGAATCTGTGAATTCTGGTGACGTAGCAGGAAATGTAAAAGGGATGAGAAGAGTGGAAGAGCTGGGTTAGGGCAAGAAAGCACTGAACAATACGGGGACGACGGTGCAGAGCGGGGACGCTCGGGGGCTTCTGGGGGTGGGGGGCAACGTCGGCTAAAATGCAGGATGAAAGGCAGAGCAAAATAATGAACTCCAATAGGTGCGCTGAAGAGAGTGGGCACTTCAAAATGAATCAGATGCCCCTAAAATAAGAATTTAACTAGTTTGGTTTCTTTAGTCCCCATTTGAATGCATATGACGTATGACAGTGTTGATTATAACTCTCTATTCTGTTTATTGAAAATAAGATATAAGTGATTCTTGAGGTAACCTAATGGTAACAGATACCACTGAATTTAGCAGAATAATGTTAGGCTGAGGGACTGTCAGGCACTACTCTTATCTTTCATTCTGGACTTTATAAAGAAGAACCCAAACATGGGTAGAAGTCACAGATAACAGTACTGAAGAAAAAAACCACAGAAACCACAGTTCAACTTTGGGAGCCACTAGATTTCTTGACCTTTTATATACAGTTGGATTTCTCCAATATTCGACAATGCCAAATAAAATCAGCAAATGACACTTTTAATAATTAATGTGCTCCATGGGTGAAGAATTTACAAAGTGTTTTTACCGTCCCTCAAAATATGCTTCACATTCCCTTAAGACACTTAATAATGCTTAACAATGCATGTGGCTCACAAGTACCCACACAGTTAAGGCTGACATGCAGGGGCGCTAAGTTCACACTGACTGGCTGTATTCCTTCACTGGTAGCTGCCTTTAAGTTTCCAGTAACATTGCGCTGTGGTAACAAATCTTCAACTGAAGATCAATTTTAAAAGAGTGGAAACACAAAAATGTGAAAGAAATGCTTCTTTTTCAAGCCATCTCAATTTTCCTTTTTTTTTTTTTTTTAAACCAACGTATAGGGCTTGGGTAGATAAATCCTATAATAAGCACTCATCACTCCAAAGTGGAGCTTGAAAAACCAGACACCAATAAAATGTGGGTGCACATTTTCAAAGCAAAGCACATGTCCCCCTACTGGTAGGACTCTCATCATCTGAGTGACTGAGGGTGGAAAGAGGCTTTGGAAGGGCCAATGTTTATCTCACTGCCAATTCTCCTTAGGTGATTTCTTGGTAACACAGCATCAAAACTAAAAGGTAAAAAATCTGAATTAAGCACTGAAAACTATTTTTTCCAGAGACTGTTACTTGATTAATGTCTCCTATAATTTGCTTATCTTAGCAACAAACAGGTTGTACCAGACTCAAGTAAAATATAAAATTAATAATTTCCTAGGTCCACATAAACTCCACGGCTCCTATTCTATGCCTATAAGAAAGAAGGACAGAAATAATCTAAATAACATCACATTTTCTTTCTCCAGCGAAGAAGATGGGACAACTATCATTTTGCACTTTTCTGCATCTGGGTAACTCAGGAAAAGAAATACAAAAAGAGGAGGAATGACAAGATTTTCCCTTGAACTTCGAGCTCTGGTAAGTTCCCTCCTGAAAAAAAAACTGTTTCTGCATTGCTGGGAAGTCAAGGTAACAGGATACAGTACATGATAGGAGGGCTGTATAAGTTGCCTAGGTTTTGGAAAGAAATTTCCTTAGTTAAAATTATGTATTTGGTTATTTGGAGAAAACCTTAATTCACCTTTATTACAGAAAACAGCAGTCCTCTCACTAGCATGAAGTCACCAACAGGGAAGAGAGCATTTAAGGCTCAAGCCCTTCCTCTAAGGTCAAATGAACAATTTGAATAAAACAGCTTCAGACTGTTTCCTTAAGTTTTCAACAATGAAACCAAAAACTTACTGGCATTTTAACTGGAAATGTTAATCCTCATTTGCATTGCTAAAGTAAAAAAGTGACATTTCATTAATTAGAGATACATTTTGTGGGGAAAACATATTTCAATATAACCCCTGAAAAATGGTTACAAAGAAAATATTGACCAATGACAGTTATTTGACCTTATCAAAAGTATATTAAGTAAAAGTGTGGGATTTAATGTCTGGCAACCCAAGGATACCAAGAGGGAACTCATAAGTATCTCACATACACACACAGGATTATTCTGGTCTGGCCATAGTAAATGAGGCTGAACATTTGTGTACTGCCTTTAGAGGCTACCAAAACACTTGTGGGGGAATAAGTTACTCCACACAGGTGAGAGTACAGAGCCCTAGAAAGACTATGAAACTCGCCCTACATCACAGTTAGTAAACAGAAGAAACCGAACCCACGTCACTTGATGCTGGCTCAAAGCCCTTCACACCCACCCTCACTGCCTCTTCGTTAATTCACTAAAGAGGGTGGAGGTCAGAGGTAGAGACACAGGAGCACCAACGCAGAGCTTGGGCCACGCCACACACGAGAACTATCTGCTGTGTAGGATAAGTGCCGTTGTGCAGATTTCTCTAGGAAAATATGTTTCACTAAAAACATCCAGGAAGGCACAGCCAAGGAGAACATAAACTGCATATAAAGATCAGCAGGAAGCCATCTGGCTCCCACGATTCCACCTTCAGCCGTATCCTGGATGACTGCCTCTATCATCAATAACTTGGTTTCTCAAACTGCACAGCAGGAGGTAACAGAATAAGGGCCAGACACCCCAAGAACCATTACAAGCAAACTAAACATCATCTGTTACAGATCTGCCACAAAGATTCCAAAAGCACTTCCCAGTGTGGCAGTGGTTACACACTGTAGACACAAGTATAAAAACACACCTACTTTGAAAACCAGCATCTACAGACTCCGGCATTCAACTGTGTGGTTCATTTTGGGGTGTGCCAAGGTTTTATTTCTTCTCCACTGCAGTTAGTTTTTTCATCTGATTTTAACTTTTGAAAACACAGATGTGGCCCTTTTGTTAAATAAAAAGAAAAAATCAACCTGAAATTCAGAGACACAGATATTTCCTGAAGTTCCAGGATAACATAATTATGTACTATTTTTTCAAAACTTTTCAAAAGTAAGAAACTAACCAAAAAGACAACCAGAAGTGTACTATTTTAAGAACTACTTTACGAACTACTGATGAATATAGGGGTTTTGTTTTGTTTTGGTTTGCTTTTTTGTCATAACCATTGCATGTGGTTACTTCCTGGAGGCTTCAGTTTTCTTTCAGACTTTCTTTAGCTGTTGTCTAGTGACCCCATCTGGCAAAATTATAGAGGAAGTTATACTGGCCCAAGCTTCTGGCAAGTCAAACTTTTTTTATTTTATGTAAGAAGGAAATAAGAAAATAGAAGTTCAGGGTGAAAGAATTTTAAGGATTTTTAGCTTCATCCTTCTATAATACATAGGATAAGAGGAAAACCATGTAATTAAGAAAAGGTCATGCCATTCTAACTGAAGGAATTCATGTTGCTGCCTTTTCCTTGTTATTCTTGAAGATGCTTGTTTAGTATTCTGATCTTCTATTAAAAGTTGTATTAAAACTCTGAGACTTCTGCTTGCTTGTTTAATACAAAGATGAAGTAATTAATTCAAAAGTGTATCCAGCATAACTGGATGAATAAGATTTTGAATAGTACAAAGTTGTTTAAATTTTTAAGTACAGAGTTACTAAAAACAGAGAAATGTCAGTTTAAACCATGAAAATTGGCCTTGAGATTATAGGCTTTAGTTGTCTCTCATTCTTACTATCAACATTCAGAGCTTGATTTTACTAAACGGGGTAAAAATTACATGCAGAAACGGAAGGAGTGCTTTTAAAACACTGAGAGTTTCATTTTAATTCACCATCTGACTTATTTTGCACTTGTGAAGGTGGCTACAACATTCACACAGTTTCAACTCTTCTTTTGAACATTCGCTGTCTGAGACATTTGAGTTTTTAGACATGCTGTTATTTGAACATATTTGGGTAATTTCCATTAATAAGTGGATTGAAATGCAGAATAATATTGGGTCGCCGTTACCGCAGACTGTATCATTCCTTTAACTTGAAGCCCATTTCATACATCTCTCTAAGATCAAAAGGAGGAGAAGTCTAAACATGGAGATTTCTGCTATGGCCGGGTACAGCCATTTAACTTCTTCTTTCAACAAGCCAGAGATGGCAGAACTCTCTTTGAAGTGGCAGCCCTGTTGGCCTTTGAAGTCCCTTGTCAATTGCAGAAAGGCTCTGGTGGGGTTTGTTTTGTAGCCAGCTGTCACCGTGAAGGCAGACATGACGTATTTCCAGCAGTCTCACTTCAGGGTCTGTCAAGTGACTGATTTCATAACCAGTCACCATAACAAAGGAGATTCAAACTCACTGACATGAGAGCAAGAGTCCACAGTGAAACTTACTAGGCTCCTCTTGACAGAGCCTGATTTAAATACTCAAGTGATTACACAATGGCAAAGAGATGACGGCTGTGAAGTTAACTGTCACATCTCCTCGGATCCTTGAATATTAAAAATGTACTTTCCATATGTTTATCAATAAAATGTTTCATAACAACAGTATCTTCAATCTTTGCACTGATGAAAAATGATGACTTCTGCAGAAATCAGTAAACTGCTTTAAAAGCACAGTTTACACTGCTAACTTACAACTAGACTTTCTTATGTAAGACAATGATTCCCTATAGTTCTGAGACACATGTTTGCATTTGTAATGCTTTTAGACTGCTCAGCTACTCAAGTCAAAAATCCCCACCACTCCTGACACAGAAATCAGTTTAAGACTTAAAAGGATAAGTAAAGAAAAACAATTTAACATGTGTTAAGAAACTTCTATAAGCTATAAATATAGCCCATGATAGCACTATATAAAAGGAAACAATCTTAATAATATTACAAATCTATTTTTAAGGTGGGGAGAGATGATACCAATCTTGAAAAATCAAATGTTAAATTTACCAATGATGATCAGAAGTATTAATCCCACTGGAAGGAAAACAGGGTAAGAACAAAAAGATTTTCATACTAATCTGACCATAGTTTATACCTGTTATGTAGAATGTTTTGAGCTTTCACATGTTTTTATGAACATGGCTTGCTGCTGTCAGAGCAGAAGACCAGATGTACACAAGACGTTTAGCTCCCAGGGGCTCTCAGACCAACCTCAGTGTGGCTAGTGCTGCATGTTCATCCCAGGAAACACAAGTCCTCTATTTCCCACTGAAGGTAGGTCACAGGAATCCCAATGATGATTCCTAAATTTTACTTTTCCATTCTGGCTACCATGCTTTAAACTCAAGCAACAAAAAAAAGGTAAATTACACTCAAATAACGATATCTATTCTAAGTCTTTAAATCTACAGTTCTGAAATCTTTTGAGTTTTTCTGATCAGATGACAAAGCGCTTCATTAAATCCTATGGAAAGGAACTGTAGCAAAGAATAAAACATGTATTAATTAAAAAAAATGTTTGATAATGTCTGTAAAAATCATAAACTTACCATGAAACTTTAAATTGTTTAGTAAATAAAGTGATGCTGCTGTTATTAGGGGTATAGACACTCAGGTGGTCAGAATTAAACTTCATTCATTCACTCATGCACTCAAAAAATATTCATTGATTGCTACTATGTATCAGACGTGACGGTAGGTATCAAAGATACAACAGTAAACAAGACACAGCCTGGCCCTCACGGAGCTTTCTTTCTTCTAGAGAAGACAGAGAGTCTCTTCGGTGACAGTAAATAAGTCATAACAACACAGTAAAACAAACAGTACAGGATGCTGCTGCAGAACATGGGGGAGACACGTAACTCAGACTTGGAAGGTCAGAGAGGGCTGTATGGAAGGAGAAGTGGGATTTATGCAGACAAGAGAAAAGGGCAAAGATGAAGACACTGCTTCATATAGAGGGAAATGCAGTTTCATAAATGCAAACCAGTCTTCACCCTTCTGAAAAAGGACCCAGTGAGCACTGATGCTCTTTTTCTATCCAAGAAATATTAAATACACCCAAGATTTTATTACTGAAATGATTAAACAAGACTACTGAGAAAGCATTATCGTGGTGACTGGCAGTTAACAGGTAATCAGTAAAGTTAGTATCTCAAACAGTAGTTGTATTAAGAGAAAGATGTTACGTACACTTCCTGTGTGCCACATTTTCTGGTAATAAGCCAGGCACATATTCATGGAGTCATCAAAAGCTTACTTTGCAGAAATATACAGAGTAAACAGGTACTCTCTCAGTTTATGTGCATTTGAGGTTAACTGGAAGAGGCTTGTATGTTGTGAATGGCAAACACAAAGCTAAAGTGAAGAAAGAAAAGCCAGCCATACCTCATCTCCCGACTTTATATTCTGGGCTCAGAGCACTCTTCTGAGCTAAACCTGTATATCCAACTGCCTGCTTGACATCATGAGAAATAGGACACAGGTACTTCCAATTTAATATGTACAAAGCTGAGCCCCTACCTTAAACTCCTCCCCCGGCTTCCACAGAGTTGAATAAACACCACCACCCTCCACTTACACCGTCATGGTAGAAAAGGTGGGCATCGGACCCCACATCCTCCTCCCTAACCTTCCCCACGCAGACCAGCAGCAGACCCTGCTCATCCCACCTCCAAGCAGCCAACACCCTCCCACGCCCTTGCATCATGCAGTATCTTCCTGACAGGCACGGCCCTCCTACCCTTGCTCTCTATTTATTCTTCAGATAACTGCCAGAAGAGTCTCTCAAAACCTAAAATGGATTTTCATCACTCTTGTGTTTGAAACGATTTAAACCGCAATCTGGTTTCTTCCTACCTCTCCAGTTTCATGTCAGACCATCTGTTCTCACTTGTTTATTTACCAACTCGCCTACGTACGCGTGCAGCCACCAGCTCGCTTCTACTCACTCCTCTCCACTTACCGGTTTTCCTTTGGTTCTCTGACTGCGCCTCGCTCTTCCATCAGGGTGTCCACACACCGTGGTTCCCCCGGAGGTAAACCTCTGGCCATTCTTAATCTCACTAAGTCCTGTATACTTTTCCATGTCTCAGTTTAAGCATCAATGCCTTTGGGATGCCTTCCCTGACCATTCATTCTAAATAAGGTCCTCTTGTTATACTCTTTCATAAAACACTATACAGGACTATTATTTGTTTGTGGCACCACTTTAAAGAATATGTTTAAATCTGTGATCACCAGATCTCCCTAACATATAAACGCCATTAGGAGAAGGGACCATTTTGTCTGGCTCACAAAAATAGTCACAGCTTCTAGAACATAGCAGCCTCTCAATAAAATTAATTAAATGAACAATGGAATAAATGAAATAGGTGATATCTCTGAGGCCATTAAACTCTTAACAATGCTGGGGTGGCACATACTCCTGGTGGACAGACACCTCCTTCTCACTCGTATAACTTATTCTACTCCTTTTTCTGACACTAACTCTAATGCTCATGCTATAAATTTAAGTGTCTAGTTATATGAATATGGGGAAACACACATGATTATGACAGCTCATATTTCCCCATTATTTCTTAAAGGAAAAATTACTTTTGACAAACATGTAGACCACGGACGTTTTCCCAAAAACAAAAGTGAAAAAAGGACCAAGGACAAGCAAAAAAGTGCATGTACTTGTATATTTCATTTCTACAACTCTGACAGGCTCAGGAGAAAAAAACTAAGTCAGAGCTGCTAAGTACATGTGTGTCTATGTATTTATCCATCCATCTAACACATCAGAGAATCCAGCTGTCTGATACACTGACCACTGGACAGATTAATTAAATAAATATAAAAACTCAGTCCTGCCGGGGCTCTAGCCACAGTTGATGTATTCAACTGGAACATGTGGCTGGGCTGTCATCTTACTCACATCTTATAAGACATACCCAGTGTCTCCAGGTTCTACTGGATAGTGCTCCTATAAAGACTTCAGAGGCTTCAGTAACCATCAAGCACTTGTAATGAAAAATGTATATCCACAGAATTTATGTCAAAAGTGAAAAAGTGGGCTTCCCTGGTGGCGCAGTGGTTGAGAGTCCGCCTGCCGATGCAGGGGACACGGGTTCGTGCCCCGGTCTGGGAAGATCCCACATGCCACGGAGCGGCTAGGCCCGTGAGCCATGGCCGCTGAGCCTGCGTGTCTGGAGGCTGTGCTCCACAACGGGAGAGGCCACAGCAGTGAGAGGCCCGCGTATCGCAAAAAAAAAAAAAAAAAAAAAAAAAAAAGTGAAAAAGTAACCTCTGTTTAGAATTCAAATCCTTTTAATAGGGAATGGGATTTGGATACCACATGTGAGCACCAAGAGTGTACACTGCTACTGAAAAAAAAATCTGTTTTCTAGGTACTTTCAGTACACAGGAAGTGTGTGTGTGTACATCTATGTGTTTAAGGGGAAAAAAAAGTCATGAAAATTCAAACAGATATTTCCAATTGTAATTTAAGGTTATGAGGATCAAACACAAATTTTTTAAATCCTAGATATTTTGTATCTTCTTATTTCTAGGAATAAGGTATAAGCATAATGTTCTAAAATCCATATTTTGCTTTAAATAGTGCTAAAAAAGTATTCTTTTCTTTTCTCCTTCCTAAAGGAACCCACAGAATACACAACTTTGTAAAACTGAAAAATATTTAGCATTAGGGTAGGATTTCACAGTACACATTTCTAGTCCTTTACTAAAGCTACCCAAACTATCTTCATGAGGAAAACCTAAAAGTAAACTGGAAAATAATGGACAGACTACGATCCTGCACTGACCTAAGACACACTCTCAGAGAATGAACAACCCAATGACCAAAACCATGCCCACCTGAGCAACTTGTTAGCTGGCTGTGGCATCCTCAGTTGATGTAGATCCTACAAATTCTAGGCCAGGCAAGGGGAGAGGACAAGGATTTCCTCAATTCACAGGAATCAAAACTTCATATATATGTAACTGGGAACTTTTAACAATAAGCATGTCATCACTGGTACCGAATCAACCAGGTAGGGTCTATAGATAGTAAGTTTCTCTGGGGCCTAGCCAGGTTGGACCAGTCCTCCCCTTGGAGCTATCGAGGGCAGTGGTGGTAACAAGAGAAGTATCAGTAGTAGCTAATGTTGACTGACTACTACTCTCTTTACACATACAACAACCTCTCTTCATGTGGCAGATATACTACATTATGCCAGCACCTTTATAGCACTATATACCAGTACCAAGTTTCTTTGACAGCTCAAGAACTGACACAGAAATAACTCGCCCAAGATCACAATTTGTAAGTGATGGAACCATAATTCCAACCAAGGCTTCCAACTTGAGAACCCACTTTTCTAGCCACCAGGTACTATAGTTTCCCTAAAGTTCTGCAGTGGCCTTCTGAACTAGAGAGTCACAGTATAAAATCTCTGTACCTAACGTATCACTTCTGCCTTTCTTCGACTTGATTCTCCTAACACTGATGATGCTAATTTCAGCTTTGTAGGATAAGAGTGTTTTCTCAGATGAGATGAAAAAGCCTGAGGGAAAAACTGGTTTGAGGTTAAGAAATAAAGAGTTCTGAATTTGGATGGTTTCAGGTTGAGATTTCAATGAAATACTGGAGTAAAGATACAAAATAGATATGAAGTAGACTTAGTTTGGATCTCAGAAGAGAGAACTGGGCTGAAAGTACAAACCTGACGTGGTAGCAATTCTACTACTACTACTAATACAGCTAACATTCTTCAGCACAATTTCTTAGTTCTTATCCTGAACAAGTTTTTTTGCTAAGGCATTCTCATCTCAGAAAATGGAACCACCACCTCTCAGGCGTCCTGTCGGAAATCAGAGGATCATTTTTGCTTCTTTTTCACCCTTACCCATACATGTAATTCATCAAATCTTTTTAGCTCTGTTTCCATTCTAAACCCATTCACTCTTCTCCACCTCCACTGCCAGTATATGAGGTACTCAGCCTAATCTGCCCACCCTCCCCCAGACCAGGAGTCTTCCACAATGACTGTGTTTGTACACCTCTTAAAGAGTTTATGTAACTAGGATCTTGATATATGATTTTTTGGCATCATAAGTTAGAGTTGGTATCGCATCATAAGTTAAAGAGTTGGTAGGCATCGAGGGAATTTACCTCAACATAATAAAGGCCATATATGACAAACCCATAGCCAGTATCGTTCTCCATGGTGGAAACCTGAAACCATTTCCACTAAGATCAGGAAGAAGAAAAGTTGCCCACTCTCACTACTATTGCTCAACATAGTTTTGGAAGTTTTAGCCACGGTAGTCAGAGAAGAAAAAGAAAAGGAATCAAAATCAGAAAAGAAGAAGTAAAACTGTCACTGTTTGCAGATGACATGATACTATACATAGAGAATCCTAAAGATACTACCAGAAAACTACTAGAGCTAATCAATGAATTTGGTAAAGTAGCAAGATACAAAATTAATGCACAGATATCTGTTGAATTCCTATACACTAATGATGAAAAATCTGAAAGAGAAATTAAGGAAACACTCCCATTTACCATTGCAACAAAAAGAATAAAACACCTAGGAATAAACCTACCTAAGGAGACAAAAGACCTGTATGCAGAAAACTATAAGACACTGATGAAAGAAATTAAAGGTGATACAAACAGATGGAGAGATATACCATGTTCTTGGACTGGAAGAATCAACATTGTGAAAATGACTATACTACCCAAAGTAATCTACAGATTCAGTGCAATCCCTATCAAACTACCAATGGCATTTTTCACAGAACTAGAACAAAAAAATTTCACAATTTGTATGGAAACACAAAAGACCCAAATAGCCAAAGCAATCTTGAGAAAGAGAAACGGAGCTGGAGGAATCAGGCTCCCTGACTTCAGACTATGCTACAAAGCTACAGTAATCAAGACAGTATGGTACTGGCACAAAAACAGAAATACAGATCAATGGAACAGGATAGAAAGCCCATGCACATATGGTCACCTTATCTTTGATGAAGGAGGCCAGAATATACAGTGGAGAAAAGACAGCCTCTTCAATAAGTGGTGCTGGGAAAACTGGACAGTTGCATGTAAAAGAATGAAATTAGAACACTCCCTAACACCATACACAAAAATAAACTCAAAATGGATTACAGACCTAAATGTAAAGCCAGACACTATAAAACTATTAGAGGAAAACATAGGCAGAACACTCTGTGACATAAATCACAGCAAGATCCTTTCTGACCCACCTCCTAGAGAAATGGAAATAAAAACAAAAATAAACAAATGAGACCTAATGAAACTTAGAAGCTTTTGCACAGCAAAGGAGACCATAAACAAGACGAAAAGACAACCCTCAGAATGGGAGAAAATATTTGCAAATGAAGCAACTGACAAAGGATTAATCTCCAAAATATACAAGCAGCTCATGCAGCTCAATATCAAAAAAACAAACAACCCAATCCAAAAATGGGCTGAAGACCTAAATAGACATTTCTCCAAAGAAGACATACAGATGGCCAAGAAGCACATGAAAAGCTGCTCAACATCACCAATTATTAGAGAAATGCAAATCAAAACTACAGTGAGGTATCACCTCACACCAGTTAGAATGGGCATCATCAGAAAATCTACAAACAACAAATGCTGGAGAGGGTGCAGAGAAAAGGGAACCCTCCTGCACTGTTGGTGGGAATGTAAATTGATACAGCCACTATGGAAAACAGTATGGAGGTTCCTTAAAAAACTAAAAATAGAATTACCATATGATCCAGCAATCCCACTACTGGGCATATACCCTGAGAAAACCATAATTTAAAAAGACACATGCACCCCAATGTTCACTGCAGCACTATTTACAAAATCAGGTCATGGAAGCAACCTAAATGCCCATCGACAGACGAACGGATAAAGAAGTTGTGGTACATATATACAATGGAATACTACTCAGCCATAAAAAGGAACAAAATTGAGTCATTTGTTGAGACGTGGATGGATCTAGAGACTGTCATACAGAGTGCAGTAAGTCAGAAAGAGAAAAACAAATATCGTATATTAATGCATGTATGTGGAACCTAGAAAAATGGTACAGATGAACCGGTTTGCAGGGCAGAAGTTGAGACACAGATGTAGAGAACAAACGTATGGACACCAAGTGGGGAAAGCGGCCGGGGGGTGGGGATGGTGGTGTGCTGAATCCGACAACTGGGATTGACATATATACACTGATGTGTATAAAACTGATGACTAATAAGAACCTGCAGTATAAAAAGCAAACAAACAAAACAACTAATACTAAACTTTCTTTGGGTTATTTGTATGGAAATATGTTAATATAAATGTTTCAGACATTACATGAAATTCATAAAAATCTTATACGTTCTGGTATAATGTTATAAGTCATAAATTCTAGTTATTACTTTAAAATGTATATCTCAGAAATAACTAAATTTCCTTGTCAACTGCATTATTATGAACTTTCATCAAATCTTTAACTGTGGTCATTTTTAAGTCTTTTGTCATTTACAGACAGTTCTTGGTGTACTCTGATGCTTTTGCAAATATGTTCCTATAAAAGGGTTTCATCATCAAGGAATTCATAGAAAAGACTCTGACAAGTACAGGTTTCTGGTAACTGACTATACTGCTGAACTGAATGAATAAGCATTTTCAGAACTCTAATGGAAAACTGATGAACTCATAAAAGTGCTAACAAAAGATCAAGATGAAAAAAAAATTAATTACATGGGACTGAGTGAACTGATGAGGATGATTATAATTTTTGTGACTTTCTGTTTGAATTAAAAAAAAAATCCCACAAGGACTCAGAGGCAAAAAATATACAAATCAATTTTCACTGCAAAGTAAAGGAGCTGTTACAGTGGAGGATTCCTGGACTGAATGTCAATATTACGACATAGTGTGAGTGTGTTTCGTGTTTGGTAATTGCAATCATTGTTGCTTTTGTTGTGGTCATCCATTTACAATGCTTGGTGTCAGTCTATTTATCTCTTGTAAAAATAAAATACAGTGTGTGTGTGTGTGTGTGTGTGTGTGTGTGAAAAAAAGTACAAGAAAAATAAATAAAATAAAAATACAAATGGCTTATTAATATCAATCAATCAGCCCCAGAAAGCAAATTATAAACAGTTCACACAATAGCTTAAAAAAGAACATGTAACAGCAGTCTATATACCATGACATGATTTATTATTAATTGCCAAAATTTCTACATGATCTCTGGTATGTAAGACTTGTCACTAAACAATGATCCCAAAGCAGAAAAAAATCTTTACAGAAAGACAAAATGGGGAACATTTTGAAAATAGAGGGAAGAATGTAAAAAAGGTAAAATCAAGATACAAAAAAATCCCTCTTTACCCTGGAACAATGGTTGACACTACCCCTTCTCTGAGGCTCTCCACTACCCAAGCTCTGTTTAACTGTACATTAATAAATATTCAAATAGAAAGTGGACCGAGACATTTATCTAAGAATAGGGCACTGAAAGAAACTCATTCTGGAAAGATCAATTTTCCTTCAGCTTTGCTAATAAATGTCAGTTTGTCTTTCCACACTTGACACTAAAGAAACCAGATCCTTGTATCTAAGTTATGAGGGGACTCCCTGGTAGTACACACCATGACACGTCTGCTTTGAAAGGTACCCTTCTTCCTTGCTATGGAGCTACCCTAGCTCACAAGAGCACTGGTGGTCTGATCAAAGGGCTCCCCAAAAGATTCATGTCACCCTCTCACTGAACACTTTTTACAAATAGTTTGGCACTTACGTTTCTCCAATACAGAGATGGGAACAACACTGGAAAAAAGACACTCTTATAATGGGAACTGAGATTAGAGCCTTCACTTGTTAAAACTATTTCTTCCATTCAGACCTCCCACCTTTAGTTATTCTTCCTAATAAAAAGTTTAAAGCAAGGGTAGAGAATCTAAAAAGACATATAAAAACAGAGAAAACAAACAGAAACAGCAGAATTCTTTAACAAGTCACCTCCGGATTGAGATGCTGATCTGGGACTCCCAGGTGTCATGACATCTATGTCCTTCATACCTGTTACCAACCTCAACTTGTTGTAACTTTAACGGCTCTTGTGAACAAGACAGACTATAAAATAAATAAACCTTTTGCTATTTAAATCAACATCTGTGACTCAGAAGTGTTTGTGTTTTCCCATTCAATTTAAAAGCAGGGTTGTGCTCAGTCTGGTGACAGACAGCCAAGTTAAATTTCATCTCATCAGATGTGTCAGCATATACAACATCAATATATACAAGTCAGCCCCAAATATGTAACGCACAAATGACTGCATTAACATGAATCAATTCTTAATATGGCTATGTTTTAATTCTTATTTAACTCTAAATACTTACACTAGGTGAAGTGCTTTGAAACCCTGCAAACATACATTATGTACTGTTCACCTAAGCCATACTGGCTGGGCTTCACCCTCCTTTAACCAGCAGCACTGCCGTAACTGTAAAAAATCGCAGACCTGTTTTTCAGCACTGGTCCTGGCTGACTCCTCCTGTGCCAGCACCATCTCTCGCTCTGCAGTTATCTGTACACTTTCTCTTAGTGCTTCTTCCAGCTCTTCAATCCTGTCATCCTTCTTACGGAGACTGTCCTGGAAAACGACGGAAGACCAGGTGAAGGAGACTAATTAACTCAAGGAGAGCCCATTTATCAAGAAAGGGCTATGTGCTTATAAAATGTTCTTCCCTTCAGAAGTACATCTAGGCCAAAAAGATATGGACACAAAGGAAAGAATAAAACAGGGGAAGAGAGACGTAAAGAGGTTGAAGAAGTATATTATTAAAAGCAAAGGGTCAAGTTAGTTAAGCAAGAGAAACCTGTGATGGACTTTCTCCATAACACACAGAAGAAAATTGTTTGTGTTAGGCAGATAGGCAGCAGGGGCTTGATTATTTAAAAATGCAAAGCTGTTTTTGAACTACTCTCTAAACTGGGCTGAGAGCCAGCTTTGATGAAGCCTAAGTCACAAGACTCAATAGCTAAACACTCTCTCCCTGCAAAGTTAAGCCTAGATGAAAAAGTTAAGTAAACAGCATGATCAGTCAGATTATATGCTACATATAGACAATTGCTGGCAAATTCATTTTTTTAAAAAAGAAATGCAAAAGGAGATTTTTCCTAATGAATTCAAGAGAGTAAAGTTTTCTCTCAATCTCATATAAGAAAACTAAAAATAACTGTGATAAGTAACTGGTCTGGCTAAGGATGAGTAATTTGGTTAGACAACCAAAACCCACTAGGCCTAATATTCTACACAAGTCTAAGAAGTAACTTTTGGGGAGGTAAATATGGATTTCTACCAGAAAGACAAACAAAATCCTACAGGACTTTAAAATCATGTAAGACAGACGATCTTAAAATAAGAAGAAAAAATGAAACAGTTTTCAAGTAGTAT
The DNA here is from genome assembly GCF_949752795.1 of Hyperoodon ampullatus. Taxonomy (NCBI): domain Eukaryota; kingdom Metazoa; phylum Chordata; class Mammalia; order Artiodactyla; family Ziphiidae; genus Hyperoodon; species Hyperoodon ampullatus. Next base: position 100,638,845 of record NC_136924.1, on the reverse strand, counting down.
GAAGAACTGGATTCATCAGATTACTCTAAGCATTTCTTCTTTAAATTCTTATAGAACCAGAAGACCAAGAATAAAGAGCTGCCTTTTATTAATAGATGAAACAAAGAACAAGATTTGTCCATTCATTCTCCAACTTTCTGAACACTCATATCAGCAAAAGATACCAAAGGATTTTGTCTTTTATCTATGCAACTCTTATTTGATCTTATTGTAGTTCAGTTTTCATAAGCACAAAGTACAAGAAAGTCCTTTTTTGACAACTCTGTCTTCAGAAATCTAGAACTGAAATCTCTCAAAGGTAAGTCAGATTCTTCTCCCAACTTTGATGGAATGGCATCTATTATTTAACATTCTTCCTAATAAAAAGTTGTTACATCTTTTGCTCTCTCCCATTTTTCTCAATTAAAAAAAAAGATTTAGGAAAAAGAATATTCACATTTTGATGATGTATGTTTTTTTTTTTTTTTTTAAGTTTTCATGCTTCTCGGAGATAATGTTATAAAATACTCTGATTTAGTCCCTAAGTAAGGTTCTGTTTTATGCAGGGCAGTTTAGCTACATCAAAAAAATGCTCTTTGTTGAAATCTAAATGCTTCCAGTTTGCTTGCCATTAACAGCGGAGTACAATAAGGGTTTCTACAACGAGGCCAAGCAGAGAGAGACAAGGAATGACTCCCGTGAAAACAAAGTCCAACATAGTTTCTCTTGATTCAAAGAAAATGAAATGTAACAGAAGAATTAAGTGGAAAGGAATGGATGCAATGATCGGTGCAGTTCTGTCAAATCCTCTAATGAGTAACTACATCTGTAGTAACACGGGATTCTGAATTACAGATTCCTGTAAGCAAACAGAAACACAAATGTTTCCCATTATCAATTAGCTGTGAATAGCTCAGTATTATGTTTATATCCAGCCTATTGCATCCTTCACCCTTAAACTGTCTTCTGGAGATCTCCTGAGAGGCTTCTGGTAACCTAACCTAAAATGAGGGTTATTCCAAATAACTTCCCAGGAACCCAATTTCAAGCAAACAGTTTACTTGCTCTTCTGCATGGGCCAAAAAACAGCTTTGAGGCTTTATCAATAAAACTTTTTTTTAGAGCGAGGATAATTAGTAATTTGTCATAAGGCAGATGATCAGTGCAGGTTTTCATACTGAAAGTTTCCCTGAAACCAGTGTTAAAACCAGAGTCTACCAGATGAGCTGTGTGTGCAAGGTCATTTATTTAAAAGTTTTCTGGACCTAATGGCAAAGCCTGGTTCAAAATCTTTCTCCATGACAAAAACGCAAAACGGAAGCCAAGTGAAACCACAAATAAAAAGAAAAGGAGAGGACTGTTGAATCATTTTTATGAGATACTGTAAGTCATGTTACATCTCAGTATAAAACTAAGTATGGGACCATCTGCTCTAAGGAAATCATATTAAACCAGGGCAGTAACGAGAAAAATGAAGATAGCAAATCAAATACCCCCCACCATCTTTAACGAAGTCCAACTACTGAAACCATATAGTGAATAAAATTTGGCTCTAGTTTTGTTTTTGGAATCTTAACAGATATCTGCTAAGGCAAACCAAGGAAGTTTCCTTTGTACTGAACAAAACCTTGAATCTATTTCATTTAATAAAATATTGAGCCAATGCCAGAAATAAATAGAACCTTTTAGTTCTACAAATATTGGAGCCCTAACCACACTGCTAGGTCATATTTATAATTATTCTTTCTTGTCCTCACTGTTTCTTCAAGGTTAAATACATTTTTCTGCACTTAGATTATAATATGGGTACTTTTTTGTAACGTTTAGAATACTAGAGAAAAGAAAAGATCTTAAAAAGTTTAGAAAGGGCAAAAATGATCACCCACAAAGAATAAAAAAATGGAAGGCAGTGGAATTTTTAATGGCAACACAGAAAACTAGAAGACAATTGAGGCGATGCCTTTAAAACTCCGAGGGAAAGATGACTTCTGATATAGAATTCTACATCCAAACTACCAATCTAATGTGAGGGTGGAATGCAAAGTCTGAAAAACTTGACCCCACATCACAGACCCTCAGAGAGCTACCAGGTCTGTGCTCTGTCTCAAATGCATGGTGAAGGGAACTGTGGAGGTGACAACGAGCCTGGAGAATAAGTACAGTTTGGAGTAGAGGAAAGAAATTCCAGGAAAGATGTTTCCAAGAAAAAAGTGCATGTAGAGATTCCCTGAGGTTAATTAATAAGGGATGATGTATTTTACAACAGTAACAATAGTGGGAGGAATGTCATGGTTGGAGAAAGGAATTTGGGAATAAACTGGTGATATGTATACAAATAACTAATAAAACAAACAAACAAACCAATTACCACCACCAGGAAAAACTACGAGTCCAATAAAGGAAATGAAGTCGTAATACAGTACGTGCCTTGGTCACAATAATGCAAAACTTGATATAACTATATTGGAAAGACAGAGAGGGAAGAATGCGGGGTGACTTGTGTAAAAAAGCCAATTCCTCATCACTCAGGATAAGAAGTCAACACATAACTAATGTCCAAATGAGAAAAATAATCAAATAACGATAAAAAAGTGGAAGTAAACAACAGAAGAAACAACCCAAATAGGTGAAAGTGGTCATCTCCGAGGGGCAGGAATCAAGGTTAGACAAGAACGAGGCAGATGAGCCGTGCAGTACTGCCTTGCTTTGTATACGATAGAAATATATATTGCTCTGAAAAAAATCAAAATGAAATTTAAAATGTTAAAAGAATAGCACACACTGCCAAGTAAATTAATAAGAATATAGAGAACTTTTGGAAATAGTTATAAATGTGGTGACTATTTCAGATACTGATACTCTAAACCTATTAACTATTTATCATGGAAAGAGAAGAGCTGACCGGACAAATGTGTCACAACTCAGTGCTAATGGCAAAAAGGAATACAAGTTTAAGAAAACAACATGTACGAATTTTAAGCCACTGTACTCTTCAGTTTTCTCTTCAAAAGTCCTGTGAAGACACAGAGAACAGACGTGTGGTTGCCAAGGGGGTGGGGGGATGGGAGACAGAGGGATGGGGAGTTTGGGATGAGCAGATGCAAACCATTATACACAGAATGGATAAACAATAAGCTCCTATTGTACAGCACAGGGAACTATATTCAATGTCCTCTGATAAACCATAATGGAAAAGAATATGGAAAAGAATGTACATGTATAACTGAGTCACTGTTGTATGGCAGAAATTGACACAACGTTGTAAATCAACTAGACTTGAATAAAATAAAATTTTTTAAAAGTCCTGTGAATTTCTTCATGCCAATAATTTGCATGAGTAGGTCAAAATGATGATGATAAATTCCTTTCCAGTCTTTAGGTAACTGTGGGATACTCCAAATAATAACATTTTTTAAAGGAATGATAATGTTGCCATAAGTTCTGCTATTAAACCAAAGATTCTGAAGATATCTAAAGCTTAAACATCTCAACAGCCAAGGTCTGAGGCCCAAGCCAAGAGGTTTCAAAACGGACCCCCATCCCCTTTTCTGTGCAAATGGTTTCATACACACATACACACACACACACATACACATACCTATAAAAATAGTAGTGAGTAGATTTCGGTGATAGAGTTTGACACAGAATTCTGGTGATAAAACTGCTCGTCTATACTATACTTAACAGTGTGTTTTGGTTTGAAGAGAAAAGTCTCTCATCTGTTCACTGCCCTAACTTTGAGCAGAAGTGACAGTGACCACCATATTCTCTGAATATGTGTGGCGCAATAAAATGTCACTTGGTAAAGTGGTGGACTTCAGAAACTGTGAAACACAACAGACTCGGTACACTCTCAGGCCCAGGCTCGAGGAAGTAGGGGATGCGCTGAGCCCCGGGAAAGTACTCCTTGGTGGCTCTGAGAGGGATCGTACCAAGTACAGCCTAAGGCCCTGAATGTGCTTTACAGTCTTAACTAGACTTTCTCTTTCAAAAAGTCCACATTCACCCATCTTCAACATAAATCATGAGGCAACCACACCACTCAAGTTTGTAATCCTGGAGAAATCTACACAGAACCTCCGAGATCCCTAATCCCTTCTATCCCTGGGATGCTCCACAGGCTCGAAGGCTCTGAGGCATCCAGAAAGCAGAAAGATGACTTATGGGAACTAAATGTAGATAGAGATTAAAGTTAAGTTCAAGAACTTCATTTCTGTTGTTCATACGCATTATTGATTTGCAGCTAGCCTGGAATAAAGTCATAACTTCTCATTTGTCTTGTCCAGTGCAACACAGCCACTAGCCACATGTAGCTAATGAGCACTTACAATGTGTCCAAACTAAGATGTGCTATAAATTCTAAAGACTTACTGCCTCCCCCAAAAAGGAATGTAAAATATTTCATTAATAATCTTCACATTGATTATATATTGAAATGGTAATATTTTGGATACACTGGATTTAGTAAAGTACATTATTAAAATTAAAGTCATCTGTTTCCTTTTCGTTTTTTTTAATGATGCTATTAGAAAATGCAAAATTATACGTGTGCTCACGTTGTATTTCTACTGGACACCACTCAAGTTTTTACATACGAAATGCATCTATAAAAGGCTATACAACACACCATGTTTTACATAAATTCATAACTCTTCTCTTAGTTCGTAGCCTGTCAGAATCCTTACGGAAAACACTGTCAAAAGCTCTAACAAGTGATTGAAAATTACTGCAGTGATAACATGAGTAAAAGAAATTCAAATAGCACTTACTGTTCTATCAACAGAGAAAACCAAACTGTGAATTGAAAGGAAAAAGAAAAATGCAGGTATGTGGCAGATCACTTTAGTACCTAGGACATAAAGTGCCCATGTTAGCTATTTATTATATCAATTTAACAAGTTACCTCAATACTTAGCAGCTTAAAAGAACAGTGAACATTTTTTGTCTCACACAGTTTCTGTGGGTCAGAAACTCAAGAGCAGCTTAACCTAACAGTCTGGTTCCAGGTTCTCTCCCTGGGGGACAGCTGAGATGCCTGCCAGGATTCAGTCCTCTGCCTCCTCTTACATGGTTGGCAAGTTGGTGATGACCACTGGCAAGGGTCCTGTCCACATGGCACCTGGCACTCCTCAGAGCAGGTGACCCTGGAGAGCAAGGCAGGGCATCCATGTCTCTTGTGTTCCAGCTTCAGAAGTCACATACCATCACATCTGACACTTTCTACTGTGCACAAAGACTAACCCTGCCACAAGACTACACAAGGCCACAAATACCAAGAGGTAAGGATGCTCTGGGGCCATCTTGGAAGATGGTTTTCATGGTACCCGAGGATATAGCTCCAGTACAAGAAAACTGGATTATCAACAAAGCAATGAAGAATGAAAACAGTGATTAACAGAACTGCTTCTGAGAGAAAAATAACTGTTAGGATAAGACAGCCTTTACTACAAAGACACAGCTTTTGTTATGAGATTATATTAAAGTGGAACCCAAATGATACCAAATTAAAATGAAATCACATACCTAAAATGTAAACGGCAGACATTCAGAAGACATCACAAAATTGGGTTATGGATCAGCATATCATTGGATATGAGATCAGCAAAATATGCATTCTGTCAGGAATTATTTAGAAGAAAGTCTGCAACTAGATTGAGTTCTAAGGAGAGATGTTTTCTTGTGATTATTGTAAACATCAGAGTAATCCAACTTAATTCAATAACAGTTCAGTCCTAAGAATACACAACAATATGCCAGTCAATCAAAGTTCAACTGAAAACAATTACTGGGTCAATGTTTAGAGAGCTATACAATAGAGGTTTATTAATACGTTTAGCCTCCACATTTTGGGGGAATTAAGCCAGTTTTTTAAGAAAATATGAGAATGAAATATTCACAGTCTTGCTGGCTCCCACTGAGTAAAGCCCTCTATAAACTCCTGATCCCTCATGGATTTTGATGATAATTAAGTCTACTCTTTACGCCAACTCTACTTCTTAGCTGGGGTCCAATGAGACCACTTCATTCACAGAGGAAAAGGTTCAACGCAGGTGGTTTTTGTGACTAGTTTTGGGGGGATGGTAGAGGGAGAACAAGAGGAAAGGGGAAGCTACCAAAGAATTTCTCATATCTTTAAACAAGAAGCCTCCTATACTCAAACGAGATTAGGGCAAAAGCTGTGACAGCTGTAACTTCACTCAGGCAACTGAAGAAGAAGACTGGACTGGACCCTTTAGCAAATCCCATAATCCCACTCCCCTAAAACACTCCTCTGAACTTTACTTCTTGACATCAGCTCTGTCAACATCAGCTATAAACCAGCTGTAAGACTCTATTCCCCACTGCCTTGCCTTCAGATCAAACGTTCAATAAGGAAAGCAAAGGCAAAAGGAAACAAGGAACAACAGCAATTAAAAATTATTTTTTTGTTCTCTTCAAATAGCTCCCTCAAAATTAAAAGAAAAAAAAAAGGCTCACTATACAGTAACATAAAAGAAATCACTTGATACGGACAGATCTCATTAAGCTTTTCTCAGCAGCAGAAGGAAGGTCACTGCAGATTTCATGAAAATCTGAGGGAACAGCCTCCCACGTCCACTCATCCCCCTGCCCTGGCCCTGCCAATGGAGGTCATTCCCTCAGCTTAACATTAAGAGCCACTTCCTCTGGGGTAAACACCGCTTACCAGAGAGTTTAACATGCTCTGAAAGATATTAATGTTAACTGCTATCCATTATCCTTACTGTGAAGAGACCGTGCTTCCTTCTTCGTCACCCTCAACCCCACTGCTATACCTCCTCCCCATCCCCCAAACATAAATACACATGCGGAAGATTTCATTAAAATCATGCAACAGGTCAGAATTCAATTACCAACTGCTCAGATGCTTAGTGGAGGGGGGGGAGTTGAAGCCAGATGCATTGATGAGGTCAATTTTAAGAAATGAAAGCTAGCCTAACACAGAGACAGAATTTGGTTACACACCAACCACTTTTTGGTTTAAGGAAATGTAAAGATATTTTCTCCCCCTATTCTCTTTAAAGTCCCTCAAATATCTCCCACAGTTTACATTGTTAAAAATCAAAGGCAAAACAAAAGCAGATGCATTTCATTAAGGAAATGGAAACATATACATATAAAATGATGCTTTATATAAATAACTTTTATGGAGCACCGAGTACAAATATCCCACATAGACTGGCCAGGTTCTCATCTTGAAAATTCTGGTAGCCGGTAACAGAAGTTCAGGCAAGGACATGGGGTTTACCTAATCGTAGGACACGTCTCCTCTGATCACTAATGCTTATTAAAAAGAACAAGCACAAATTTTCAAAGTCTTCCCCCAAAACCCCAAAGTCTTTTACTTAATATAATAAACAATTGATGTGGTCCATAAGAGGCTGTCTCTTGCCTCTGAGGTCTTGGCAAAGGTGCGATATATATACCTGTTTCTGCTCTCTCTTAAAAATAAAAGGAATCTCTTTGGAGATTCCACTTTCCAAATGCAAAGGAGGAGTTTCCACAATAACACAAAGGAAAGGATTAAACCATATGTTTCACTGAAGTGAGACCCTAGTAACTTGTGAGAAATTTCATGACAAATGTAACTTTAACCACTTACTGTTTTATGGGGAGCATTCCTGAAATAAGCTCAAATGATGTGATTAAAAGTTCCCATAGAAGAGGGCTAAACTTAACTGCAGGAAATAGCTTAGTAGGCTACACAATCATACTATCAATACACATTCTTTCAGTAAATTTCATTGGCTATCAAGTGGAACTGAATTTTGTCCAGGGGAAAACATGTCTACTGAGGACATTTCAAACATGGCAGAATTTCTTAAAGTCATTTTGAGACTTGTTTTGCTTTTTCCTAAATGGTAAGAAGTGGCACAGTTTGAGCTAAAAGCTTTAAAAATTTGCACATGTGCCAACAATATAAGTAGATGCTTTACCTGCAGGAAAACACAATTTTCAAGTTAATTTCAGCAACTATCCACAGGGTTGTAAAAACAGATGCTGATTTGTATGTACACTTTTCCTATATAATCCCTAACTCCATTTAATATTTGTTGAGAACTCCATAAAAACCCAGTTACGCTCATATTCTAGATAGAAAAAGCTCTAAGGAAAAAGCTAATCCAAAGCGAACAAAGGATATAGAATTAAATCTTTAAATAGGTCAAGAAGGTCTGTTAAGAAGAAGCCAAAATTTATTTTTACAAAAACAAGAAGAACATTAATACATCAGAGGTATCTTGAATGTGACACATCACATACTATTTCTGGAAGGATGTCAGATAATCAATTTTTTAAAAGGTTATCTTAAACTATTATCCCTATGGTCAATGGAAAAAGCAAGGATAAGTGGTCTTCATTTCAGAAAGAAAAAAAAAAAATCTCTTACCAAAATGGAAGAAAACAAATTTTTGTAGGTAGAGCAAATAAAATACAACTGTAAAGAAAAACACAAATGTTTCACTGATTCTGCATCTAAGAGGAGAATATGCCTAAATACATGTAAAGCTGCATTCCCCTATCTCTATTTCTATTCTTTTCACTTTCTTTGAACTTTATTCTTAATAGTCATTGGTCTCAGGAGAGCTGGCTCACAATGTTCTTTCAGCAGTCCCATTAATCTCCCTGACAGTCCTCTCTCAAGGTTAAATTCAGATACTTATCTTTGTCATAAATAAAAACAAAGCACCAAACCACTACTGATATGAGCCACTACCCCCAGTTCAGTCTGCTTTGCCGTATTAGAACCTGCAGTTCTGTCAAAAGACAAAGTGTCACTGCTGAAAGAATAAAAATATAAAAGGTAAACATCCTGAACCAAGGGAAGATGGCATTTCCTTTGTTAAAATATGCGAGGCCCTTAGAGGGTAAACTGTGAAATTTTAAAGAATATAGGGTGCTAAATATAATATCATCATACAAAATTTTTTAAATTTGTAACTAAATTTTTATTACTTATAACAATAATTGTAGCTGTAATTAATGAACAGCTGCCTCTGTAAAAGATTAAGAAAGGCTAAAAAGAAATTTTAAAAATAGCCCTTAACCTAAGGCAGATATAAATTAGTCGGGGTGGGGGGGCGGGGGTGGAGAAAATGATTAAATCACACAGGAACAATTCTAAAACAATGTATTGAAAAATATAAAACAATAAAATATAATTAAACATACAGGCTGAGGAACAGCAGATAAGACAATAACAAGAACAGGGTAGAGTTCATCAACAAAAGTTAATTTTAAGCCAGAATCTTCAGGCAGTAAAACTGGACATCCGCAGGAAGAAGACTGCATAAGTAGAAGAGCATAAATTAGAAAACCAATAAACTATATTTAAGGAACACCAACACTATCAGGTAGTATAGAATAGAGTAGCTATGCTAGTGAGTATCTCACCTAAAAATGAGGTTAGAAATACTTAAAGGATTTGGTTGACCGGAAGCTCCCAAGGGCAGGCTAAGATGCTTGTGAATGAGAGGTCTTGACATCTATTGATGCAACTGAAATCAATAAACAATTTTATAGAGAACCAACAATGGGCAAAGTACCAAGACAGGGTTCCCAAACTCAAATATACGGGGAAACAACACACAAACTAACAGCATATAATACAAGGTAAGAAAATAAGCCTTGAAATCAAAGCAGAAACAAGCTGTAATGGAACTGCAACACAGAGTGTGATTAATTCCCACCGCAAGGATTTAGGCAGGCTTTACAAGGGAGGGAACATTTGATCTGAACCTTAAAAGATGGGTAGGCTTTCAGTACAAAGCTTTTCTAATCCCAAAATGACCATCAGTCAAATCAGCTAAGATTATGCTTCCACATAATGCTTATTTGGGAGGCTCTTGTTGCTGGGATTTACCTAATTCCAGCTCTTCACGCAGCAATTACTTATGAATTCCACTACAGCACATCTTTTCACATATCCAGCACAAAAAAATGTTTTAATAAGCATATCTAATGTTCACAGGGGGAAAAAAATTCTTATTTATCTCTATATCCTCACAGCACTCAGCGGAATGACAATTCCACAATGGGCACTCAATAAATGTTTACTGAGGATAACCACAGATTATTCTGAAATCTGATGCAGCCAACTGCAGTGAAACATGGCTTACAGAAAATGTGAATGAAACAACGCAGATCTAAATGTAACTAATACAGAGCTAAGTTCTTGAGTAGTGGAAACAGAAAGCCTGGCAAAATTCGACACAGACTGTCAACAGAAGAGGCGCTATAATCGAAAAACATTATAGTAGGAAAAACATGATAGTAGGAAAGGCCTGTCACCAATCTGTGCCTCATTGCTTTTATCATTCATGTCCTTTATTTGTGAATATCAACTGGAATTGTAAAATAGTTTAAATGTTAGTATGCAAGGACCATGGCAGAAACTCTTTAAATACCCACTGTATAACCACGTCTTAGAACGGTCACACATATACCTAAAATATTCCAAAGATCTTGCGAGGGGCAGTGAATTTTGGTGAGCGTGTGACAGAAATACTGGCAAGGTAAGTATCTGGATTGCTGTGGGACCATCTACTATGCTCAAGGTCAACAGAGCAGAATGTAAGGCACCCCTTTCCCCAGACCAGGGGGATCGCTGGGTACTTTCTCTCTTGACCATCCTGGACACACTGGATCAGACCACACACGGATGCTGTCCTCCTTCTCAGCCTCTCAGCAGCATTAACAATCCTCTCCTGCCTTCAGTGATGTTATACTCTCCTTTTTCTCTCCCACTTCAACTGGCCTCTTCATTTCAGCTTCCTTTCGAGCACCACCCTCTCCTAGTCTGTCCCAGCTCTAAACGGTGAGGATCCTAAGGGTTCAGCTCTAACTACATTTTCTTCTGTCAATATTTTATCTCTAGACAGTATCTGATTCTTATGGATTAAAATATGATTTTTAAGCTCAAGTCTCCAAAATTAATTTAACTACACCAGACTTCTCTAAACTTCAAATCTGTACTTCCAACTGCTGGCTTGACATCTCCATTAGGGTATCTCCCAGATACAGTCACATGTTGAAAATGGACTTGTTCTCTTTCCCTGGAAACCTGTTGACCTCACCCTCAGGGTTCGCCCATCTCATCACTGAGCATCGCCCCACACCCTGTTCCCCATATGCCAGGAAACCTAGGAGCCATCCCCCTTCTTCCTCTCCTTTAGTGCCCACATTCCAACCCACGAGACATTCTTGCCTGTTCTACCTAAATGTAACAAATCTCAAACCCACCCTCTCTTCTTTTTTCTCTTCTGAGCCTCCAAAAACCTCTATCATCACCTCTCATCTTCATTATTACTACAGGGCCTCCTACTATGATCTGAGCTCCTTTGGAGGAGGGACATTGTTCATCATCACTATTTACACAAAGCAGGTGTGCAAGACATATTTACTGACATACACTTTCTTCATAACCACTCTTATCTCATTCTAATCCGTTGTCCAAATACTGCAAAAAAAACAGTACTCTCAAAATGCAAATCAAATCCTGTCCATCTTTACTAAAGGTGTTTCGCTACTTATAAAATTTAAACTTCATACACGGCCTACAAGGTCCGGCATTACTAACACACACGGGTGCCTGTGTGCTACCTCACTCACCACACTCTGGTCCTCGAACAAACTAAGGTAAGGTTTTACTTACCTTAGGGATTCCCTCCACTTTAAACACTGTTTCCTCTGCTTTGCTTTTTAAGACCTCATCTTCATGTCATACCCTCAGAAGGGACATCTCTGATGGCTCTACCTAAATTTGCTGCCCACCATCTTTCCCTCCCCCACTATCTTTCACATGCCCAGTTTATTTCCTTACAGCACGTACCATAATTTCTACTTACTTGTTCACTTAGTTTTATCATGATATTCTCCTCCATGAGACAATATGTTCCACAGGGCAGGGAACATGTCTTTTCGTGACTGCATAACCAAAGTTTAGCAACAGAGTTCTACACTTAGAGAGCATTCAATAAATTTATATTGAATAAATGCAAGACATCAAGTATGTCTAAAGAAAATGAGCAAAATTAAACCTAGTATCTTGGAGGGATAGAGACTTGTCAAGACATATCAACTCTAATAATAATGGTCTATTATCGATATCACCATGGCTTTAAGATTTGGGTCAAATCTTTGGAATAGTCAACTTGCTAAACTGAATTCTAAATTAAATGATGGCTTTAGGATGTCAAACAATATGGAGAACACAATAATATCTGCACTGCAAATTTAGAGATGGTATATGAAAAAAGCCCAAGATATCTATCCTGTATCATTACATTTGGTGGTAAGATGTTTCTGAAATTCAAAACTCACTTGTTTAAAGGAGATGGGAAAGTGAAGTGGGTGATTATAAGTGCTGAGGAAATATAGAGTCAATGATTATTTTTAATAAAATTTTAATTCTGAACTATTTACAGACATACAGAAAAGTTGCAAAAATAGTACAGAGTTCCCATACACTCCTCACCTAGCCTTCTGTAAAGAGCTTACATAACCACAGCACAGTGATCAAAACTAGGAAATTCACATTGGCACAATACCATTAACCAAACTAAAGATCTTTTTCTAACTTCCTGAGTTTTTCCCTAATGTCCTTTATCTGTTCCAGGATTTAACCCAGGATCCCACATTTCATTTAGTTGACATTTCTTCTAAGTGTCCTCCAATCCATCTAAAACAGTGTTCAGTCTGTCTTTCCCTGTCTTTCAAATCCTTGACATTTTAAAATATACTGCTCAGTTATTTTGTAAAAAGTCCCAGAATTTGGATTTGTCTGGTTTTTTCTCACGATGGAAATGAGGTTATGCATTTTGCAGACACACATCAGCATCTCTATACCTCCCTGTCTGCATATAAATTGAACACCATGAGTTCTTACTAGTATTTCTGATTCCAGTCTAGCACCCCAGGTGCTTTTTCATTATTCTTTCTTGAATAATGAAAAAACTCAGCCTTCATTACCTACAATATATTTCTTTATTATTACAACATTTATGTACAGTTCTTCTGTCTTTAGCTTCACAGTATTCAAGAAAATGGCTTCCAAAGCTCTTTAGGTCCGTTCCCTTCTTCCCCACCCCTTTGAGGGCAGTTATGTTACTCATTTATAAAACTGGTTCATCTGTTAGGGTACTCCTTCTGGGGTTCCCCCAACCCCACACCTTGACTAGTTTTATCTAGTTTTGGGGAAGGGTAAAGAGAAGTGTCACTTTCTCCTCAAACCTACCACCCCCATCCCCTTCCCCTTCTTTCTACTAATCCGCTCCCAACCACTCCCTTAGATAACTGGTCTCTTTCATTTCTAGCTTATTGCTCCTGTTTTCTTTGGCAAAAAGGATCAGATACATGTGTGTTCTCTCATAATGAGCAGCATACTACAGAGAGTCTTTTGTGTACCCCTCACCCCGGCTTGACAAGATGTCCTGGAAATCACTCCACATCAGTTCGTTAGAGATCTCCCTCATTCCTTTTTGGAGCTGCCAGTCTCCAATGTGGATGCACCACAGTGGATTCAAGCACTCCCTTATCTATAAGCAATTACGTTGTCTGCAATACTTTGCAATTAGTACAATACTGCAAATAACCTTGTGTACATGACCAGTGAACAACACGGGGCTTAATCTGAGTATAATTACAGTCAGCCCTCCGCATATGAGGTTCCTCTGCATCCATGGCTTCAAACCACAGACCATGTGGTACCGTAGTATTTACTATGGAAAACTGTCCGTGTATAAGCGGGTCCTCGAGTTCAAAACTGTGTTGTTCGAGGGTCAGCTGTACATGTATCTTTATACTGTTGGAGATGTGTCTTCAGATACATCTAGACATTGGAGAGCTGGGGCATATGTATATGAGAATTACAACCCACATAAAAAAATCGCTCTGGGGACTTTACAAATTATTAAGAGCACAAAAGGGCTTCTAAAACCAAAAAGTTTGAGACTAGTTAATGTAGATCATAGTAATAACTGTTCAAAACACGAAAGTACAAACAGGATGCAGTCGAGTGCCTTCACAACTAAGGCCATGCTAAACAGCAGCAGTGTTTACAGCCTGTGAGATCCCGTGATTCCCTCTATTCTCAGGGTAGCATTTTCACTTCATATGCAAGGTATCTGTTTAATCTCTTCAGGACACTTTTAATGTGTTGAGCCAAGAACAAAGTAACAACTTATCTCGAAACTCACTTTATGCCAAAAAGAAATACTTTTATTTCCACCTGAAGTATTTTAAAAAATGGAAAATTAGAACAAAATGAAGATACCTTTTCAGAACACTTTCAAAATAAAACATGGAATTTTGAATTAAAGAAAAAACAGAAGAGCAAGGACAACGAATGTGCAAATGCTACGCACAACTGTCAAGGATAAGCCTCACACATGATGTTGAACAAAAGAAGCCACGGAAGAATAAATATGATCGCTCTATTTACGTAAAGCAAAAATATGTAAAATGAATCTATACTTTTTAAAAATATATACACAGGTTGTAAAGAAAAGCAAAGAACAATAAAAGTCACAATAATGAAGGAAGGGAAGAAATGACGATTGGGAAGGAATACATAAATGATTTCTGGGATGCCAGCAGTATTCCAATTCCTTGAGACAATCACTTTACATGTATTATTCACACTGTGCATGTGAGTGTGTGTGTGTGCTTTATGTACTTTTTAAAATGTATATTATTCTTCAGAATAAAGAAAGTTAAATGAAAAAGTAATACCACTGCTTTGTGACAAACTGTAACCAGAAAGAGTGAGGTCACCAATGAACTTAACACCATAACTGGCAGTCACTGAATAACGAAAGGCAAAAACGAACCTTCTAGTTTAAACCAAGCTTTACTCTTCACAAACAAAAGAAAATACACTGTGTTTATTAACATGATAAGCATAATTAATCTTTGGAAGCCAAGGTGGCATCTGATAAAGATTAAATATTCATTACTCATCAAAGTTCAAAACATTAGTTATAAAGCATTTCTTTTTAACATGATAAAAAATATTTTTTAATCCTCGAATTACTATTATGCCCATACTGGAAATACTACAATAATTCCTTCCCTTCACTTCACCTATTTCATGAAAACATCAGTAATGGACCCATATGTACATTCAGAAATTTAAAACAAAAACAAATTCAGATAATGAGAACTTTTAAAAATACAAATCCTCCAACAATTGCTTTTCTACCCCCCTACTCCCCCATGGATTCTACCATTAGCCGTTTCTCCAAGAATCCCTAGTGTCTTTCAGTGGGGACTCATATTTAGAGGTCACAATAGGGTCCTAGGGATACTCACCACCACTGCGTTGTCATTTGCAATGACACAGTTAAGACACAAGTCGCAGAGCTAGTGAGTAAAAGAGCTGAGATCAGATCCAAAGTGTCCTGCTTGTAGTCCAGTGCTCTTTTCACATATTTGAATGAATTGCATCCATGTGTATCTTGCATATGGCCATCAGCTATCATTTTTCATAACTTGAATATCTGTCACTTACTGAGACACCTAGGAAAAGTCACTCATCCACTCTAAATTCATGTTGTCTATATGTAATATATAAACAAATAATCTGATTCACTTATCTGTCGGGTTATATAAAGAGGAAACAAGAGATGACCTATGAAAGCACTTTTGGTGTTACTGTAACACCTGACAGAAGATTAAAAGGGCACGCTTCGGTTTACAAAGACAGACTGGTAGCAGAAACCATTATCTGGCGGGGGTGGGGGGAATGAGACAGATGAAACGGGTAAGGCGCTGCCATAAACAAGGGCTTGTCTTATAAAACAAATAAATATTCTCTATAAGTAAAAACAATGTGATCCTAGTCCAGAAAGCAGGTTGAACTGAAAGCCTAGAAACAGCCTAATTATTAAACAATTTCATAAACCATAAAGATGTCAATTCAAACTTATGAGCAGTGAAATAATTTTCTATAAATACTCTAGTGTAATTGTTAGCAATGAAGAAAAAAATAAGACCCTCACAACACAAACTACCCTAAAATTATTTAAATTAAAAAGTAGGGGGCTTCCCTGGTGGCGCAGTGGTTGAGAGTCCGCCTGCCGATGCAGGGGACACGGGTTCGTGCCCCAGTCTGGGAAGATCCCACATGCCGCGGAGCGGCTGGGCCCGTGAGCCATGGCCACTGAGCCTGTGCGTCCGGAGCCTGTGCTCTGCAACGGAAGAGGCCACAATAGTGAGAGGCCCGCGTACCGCAAAAAAAAAAAAAAAAGTAAAGGTTAAAAATGAAAGCCCAAAACAACTTAAAAATATTTATAGGTAAATGTTTATATGTTCTCAAAATGGGGATAAACTAAGCAAAAAATCTACAGGGAAAAAGCCACCATGGAAGACAGAGATAGATTTAATTACATTAATAAACAAATGAAAATATAAGATATGAAAAAATACTCTTCCTCACTGGTAATCAGAGAAATATAAATTAAAACAAAAATTAAATATTTTCCACCCACCAGATTGGCACTAAAAAATAAAAACGGAGGAAGAAAATTTATAGTATCAACTGTTATTGACAAGGGTGAGGGTAAACTGGTATGCTGCTTTTTCAAAAGTTGGTATATTTGAGGAAATTCATACTGTTTCTATACGGAGTATGTATTTTATAATCAAAGTTGTATAAAAGAGGAATGAAAAAGGGAATTAAAAAGTCGGATTTTCAGGTCAGAAATGAATTTGTTATAAAGCCTAAAAATGGTTTCTACATAACAGATAACTCCTCCAAATCTCTCCAGTAAAGATTTCTGTGGCTATGCAATGTGGCATAAACACTATCACACCAATTAGAAACTATAATGAGAGAAAAACAACCTGGCAGTGGCTAGCAGTCTTGGCAGGAGTTTTAGAGATTTCCACCACATCTACGGCATTCTCTAAACTTAAACTTTCATTCAGACAGGCGAGAGATCCAGGGAGTCTCAGTTAAAGTCACAGCCGAGCCACTAAGAAAGCTGTGTGCATGTAGGTAAGTAATTCAGTTTCTCTGAGACCATTTCCTCATCTGTAAAATGTGCAAAACCCATCTGCCCCTCTGGACTAGTGAAGGTTAGAAACAGTGAATGACCAGGCCCTGGTTTCCAGCACTGGGCAAACAGCTGGCACTTACATGGTCACTGCTACTCTTGTTACTGAGTCTGGTTTAACTTAGTCTTGTGAATAATTAGGTCCAAACATCGATTATGTCTCCAGTGAAGTAAAAAAGTATGTTTTAATACATTCTGTATGACTGAAATACACTCTCTAAATTGAACTTTTTAAAAGTAAGGAAAGAAAGAGGGAGGGGGGAAAAGGTACGAAAGGTGTGGGGGAAAGGAAAGGAAGATGGAACGAAGAAGGAAGCCAGGCAAAACCCAAGACTGGCAATGCACTTTAATGAAGGAAAATGGCCAATCGTTACGCCGACCACCTGAAGCTCGACAGGCCCCACTCACCACACGGACACTGAACTTACCAAGGAGGCGGGATTCCCTTGAGGAGACAGACTTTCTCCTTTGCTGAGGTTTCCTCACAAAGCTGTGGAATAGAACTTGCCTTTTCTATTTAAAGCCATACCTTTACTGCTAAACAGTTGGTCTGAGAGGAAGGCAGCGGGCAGGGTTAGAAAGAGAGGAGAAGCAGGATGGAGAGTGAGCCACGTGCAAGCGGGGAGGAAACCTGCTGGCCCAGGGCCGGGCCCCCTGCCCACCTGCAGCTGCTGGGAGCTGTCGCTGAGGGTGTCCTCCCTGCGGCGGGCCTCCTCCAGCATCTGCGCGCTTTTCTTCTTCTCCACCTGCTCCTTGTGCTTCAGGTTTGCTACCTTCTTATTCTGGTCTTTCACTTGCCTGTGGATAAGGGGAGAAAAATCAAGCTCTTCATATATACGCACAGGAAAGAATGTTTATTCACCGACTTACACCACTGACCTCCAAAAACACCTGAGAACCAGCAGGAGTTCCTGCAAAACAATCCCCCCAACACTGCCAAGCTCTTTCCCATCAATGGCAGCAAGCTGTTAACCAGGATGTTCTGGGAGCACGTATTTAAGCGTGTACCTTAGGAAGCACAATGAAATCATAAAACAAAAAAAAAGGCATGGGATAGTGTGAAACGGCAGAAAAAGGAAATAAAATTCAGAGATTTTTGCTGGAAATATGAAAACAGGCTCTTGACATCAATGCTATGAAACTGTAGAATGGCTATTTAAGAAAGGTTTGTAATACAACTCTAATTTTACTGTTATTAAATATTTGAAGCTTTCAAAAAGCTATATATAACATATATGTACATAAAACAGTCACATAAAGATCCAGGGCCCCAGCTTAAGCAACAGATCATCCTATCTACTTCTGAAGCTCCCTATCCAACTCCACTGCCTCCACACTAAGATAAGAAAACTAGACCAAATGCTAGGTCATGGGTAAAGAAGACCAATTTCACCAGACTGGAATCATGATTACCAATCAAAAAATATGTTTAAGGCACTGCCCAGGAGAACATGGGCTCTGGAATGCAAGAGGATCTACATTTGTTTATGCTCTGACAGTCTGTGAAGCTCTTTACATTCTCCTTACTCATTAGGTAGACAAGTATTTGGTTAAACACCTCTCTCATGTACCAAGCATGAGAAATATCAATCCATGAATAAAAATAGTTCCTGCTCTCAAACACCTCCCAGGCATCCAAGCACATACAGGGTATACAAAGTGCTATAAGAAAGTGCCCAGAAAAGGGGTCGGGGTGGTCGTGATGATCGGGAAAAGCTTCCTGGAAAACGATCTACCAACTTTCCTAAGGGATTAGTCCAAAGGTTACTAGGTGAGAGAACAGCAGGACTAAAGCCCTGATAAAAGGAGAACGTGTCCGTTGGGAGAAGCCACATTCACTATGACTGCAGCTTAAAGCTGGAGCAGCAGAACAAAGGAAAAGGAAGCCAAAGGTAAATGAAAGCCACATAATTATATCATGCTGAGCAAGGAAGTTGCAGTTTATCCTAAGTGTGTAAGACTTTATGTATGGAGATGATATAATCAGATTTCCAAACTTTTGGAAACAAATCGAAGGGGATTCATGGAAACAAATCAAAGGGAGGATGCAACAATTAGAAAAGAATTCATTCAACTCTGCCTTAGAGTTGCATCAATAAACTGAACTAATAATGAGACCATACAAGCCACCATGGTCTATATTTAATTAACATCCTTTAAATCAGGTAATGACAGCCTGTGGTGAGGTCTCCTCTCAACACATTCTATAAAAGTTGCTTTATCTCCAAACTACATCATCACGGTTTGTCAGATAAAATACAGGACATCCAAATCCATATTTCAGATAAACGACAAATAATGTTTTAGTATAAGTATGTCCCAATATTTATGACATATTAATACAAAAAATTATTCAGTGTATATCTGAAATTCAATTTTAACTGGGCATCTCATATTTTTATTTGCTAAATCTGACAACCCTACAGAAACTCAAATCTTGACTAATTGTGAAATTAGTCTTTCCTCCCTTCTCTATTGAATTTGCCATCTTTAGCTCATCTACAGAATACCAGGTAGTTATCTACAACTGCTCTCTAGACAAGCAACATTTACCACTTCTCAACGCATAATGGCGTGAAATTCAATACTCTTCAGTGGAAGATCAGGTAGGTAGATCAGCACAAGTCTGTGTTCACACACTTATTTCTACCAATGAATCATCCAAAACAGTAACACTATTTTATTTTAGGAGAAGTTAGTTAACAGAGGTGTGGCTACACTGTGCTTACGTGGCCTACTACAAAAAACTCCAGGCAATATTACTGCTTGAAAGGAAAATAAATTAGGAAATATACTCTTGAACAATAAAGGTATTTAAGAACGCCAAAAGAATGACAAATGGAAGAAAAAAATGCAATTAACAACAGATAATTCTCTCAGATGATAAACTCTTGCCCATACGTCGAACTCCTTGTAAATAGATCGCACAGGGTCAGAAATGCTCTTGGCCTATAGAGCCCTGAACGCTTTGGCTGAAAAGCAAGAAAATAACTAAGCCCTCACAATTCTACTAGACTTCTTTTTGTGAATGACATCTTATGAGGTTTTAGGGACTAGCATCAGTCAATAATGAAAAAAATTTTCTAAAATGTGCAGAGAAATGGTTGTATGACCTAGTTTGATTTTAGAAATCAATGTAGAACTCTTTCAACAAACTAGATGAAACAGACTATAACAACAGGAATGTACTTGAGCAAGTCATAAAATATTTAAATTTTATTACATAACAATACAGGGACTCTGGTCTTAACACAGTTAGTAGGAAGCATCGCACAGATTCCAAACATTTGTCATGAAGACAGGTCTGCAAAGGCCACTGCTAAATAAAACATGGATAATAATAATATTGCGTTTAATCTGTTTAGATCTAAGAGTGAAAGAGACGACATTTATAGGCCTAACTTCCTGAATGTCTTGCCTTTAGCCAAAGGTGCTGCTATATAATAAAAAGCAAAGATGAATTATGGACTCAATCATGTCTTTTCATCTAAACATGGAATTCGTTCTTTGTATTCATTCTCTGGGGCTAATGTCACTGAACAGGAACTAAAGAGATGTGTGTTTAAGGATACAGAGTGTGAATCTTTAGTCATCGTCACTCTAAATAAAATCTCTGCTCTGTTCTGAAGGGAAAGGTGGACAGAGGAGGGCAGGGGAGGAAGAGCAGAAACAAATCCATTCAAAATGGAAAAGCTCAGTGGAGACACGAAAATACAACACTACAGGTAATTGTCACTATTAACACAAAACAGGCTAAAACAAACACTGAATGAATAAGTACCTTGCCCAAAGTCATACAATGAAGTAGTCTAAACATCCAATCCAATCTCAAACCATCAATAAATTATATTCTCTTGATGAGTTATTCAACTGGACTTGGCAAAACCGTAATCAAAATGATGAAATGCTTCTATATAAAAAAAAAAAAAAAAAAGCACTAAATTCCAATCTGGAATGACAAGAGGGTTTTTAATAGATTACAGCCAAAATGATTCTTGCCACTGGAAAAACAAAACTTGTTATATTTTTCATTACTTGAAAAATAAACTTATTTAGAAATAAGTATAGTTTAATGGCATTTACTGTTAACTAAAAATGAATCAGCTAAGAATATTATAATTAACCTAACTTGTAACTCAGAGAATTATGTCTACACCAATGACTTCCATGGACAAATTCTTCTGGAGCCTTTCATAAGGTTTTGTTTAGAGACATTTAGATCAAAATCTGTCATGCAAAAATCAAAATACAGAACAAAGTGATAAAACTTCCCAGTAAAACTATGAGAGCCCTTGAAGCTTAAGTTACGGAGGAAAGTCCTCCAAATACAAGGCAAAAGCCTTCATGATATTTTTCTCCTAAAGCTGAATTGTGATCAGACTTGGAATTACTTAAGTGGTACCCTAACTGTTTTACTACAATGTGGAGAAAATATTTAGAGTAGAAAATTGGAAAATCACTTTTAAAATGCAGTATTTGTGCTTGCTACGTTTATTGCAAACACTGTAAGATTTCTTCCATAATGAATATGGTCTACTCAAAGTAGAGTTCCATAAAAATGTTTAAAAAACAAAACAAAACTGAGTCTTTGGTAGTAACAAGTCAGGTGACCAATAATGGAGATGAAAAAGGAATTTTTTAAAAGAACGTGAGAAACATCAAGAATTAAGAAACATGTAAAAGAAGAAAAGCAAAACAGGCCCAAAACTCAACAAGGTGGTAAGAGAGCTAGCAGAAAACAATGTCACATAAACTATTAAAAAGCAGAGCTCCAAAAAGAAGAGAGAGAGTCAAAAATCTAACACCCCAGAGAGGCCAGTAGGCCCGAGACAGACAAGTCCACTAAATTTGGCAGAGTACCAGTGAAGCAATTTTAGCACAGCACTGAGAGAAGATTCCAAATTATATTGCTTTGGAAAATAAATGGGAAGTGTGAACGTGGAGGCATGAAGCATAAATGATTCTTTCAAAAACTGTGCAAATAAATAGAAAAGAAAAAGTAAAAGGTAAAAGTAAGATACTGTAGTGAACTGAAACCAACAAAAAGACACTGGAAGGATTGCTTCCATGTCTTTTTAAGGATGGAGAAAACCAGGATATGTTTTATGTTTGGGAGAGTCAGTGGGAAGAAAGGGAAGAGAAACAGGGAAATAAGGAGAAGGAGGATTCAATTTATGGAACAAGGTTTTGAAAACTGGTCAGAGGGAAGGAATGAACAGGAAGTTTAGCCTCGGAACAGAGCTGGGTCATTTGCCCCACTGACAAATGTAAGGTAAGGATGAGCAAAGAGAGACATTCTGAGACTGCTGATACGTAGAGAGAAGGAAGAGGATGGTTAAGAACCCCTTCATGAATTAGATTCATATAAGTAATTATGAAACAAAGGTTTATTTATTTTTTTAACATACACCCCAAACAAACTGCTTATTTTTAAAGAGTCAAATGTAAGAAGACTTTTTCAGAAATATCGTCAAGCACTGAGAAGAAACATCAGGGAGAGAGATTTGGAAAAGAGAACCTTTTTCCCAAAAAAGGCTCAACTTCATCTTTCTACCTATAATAGAAAAATAGCATGTGAAAAATAGAGTCTGAAAGTGTCATTACAGAAGGGACACAGCTCCTTTTATCATCTTCTACACATAACATACACAGCTTTGCACTTTCTATTAATAGTGACAGGAGTCAAGAGCACACTGTAGTGTTTTAAAGACCCTGAAACGTATGGCACCGTACTACGGTATCCTGGACCAAACAGGAGTCCATGAAAAAAGCAAAAAGGAGTAATTGTAACAGCTCTGTTTACTGACGGCTCACCTGGTGCCAGACGCCGTTCCAAGTGCTATCTGCATTAACTCATTCAAAGTTTCAGATATTAGAGAACTACTCCAATTTTACAGATGGGAAAATTACAGATGAGAAATCTGCCTAAGAACACCTGAGCAATCTGGGACTCTAATTCCTAGGCTAGAGTGCATATCATATAAAAAGCCCTGAGGCTGAAATGAGAATATCTGGCTTCAAATCTAAGTACCACCACTAACTAGTTGGCTCACCCTAGATGTAGAAATCATGTTCCCTAATCTCAGATCCTCATCAGAATAACAATCTGTCCTGTGTAACCCACGTGCTGACAATATTTTCTGAACCCTATCAGAAATTCTCACACCTTAATTTACATTGCCATGGCTCATATGCAAAATAAATAACTTTTAAAATGCAGGTTTCTGATTGTTTTCTGCCAGCTTCCGTTACTAATTTACTTACTAGTGAAGATAGATGCGTTAGAGTTACTTAATGGACTCTGTACTTGTGTTACTTGCCTAAAAAGTGGAAATTCACGAACCTCTCTACATACTTGCTGGGAAGATCAACTGAAATAAAACCTGTAAAGCTTCTCCCATAGAGCCTCTGACACATGAACAGCAGGACTGGTGGTTGTTTTTGTCACCACCAGTTCTACCATTCAGCAGAGTCACAAAACAAACCCCAAACTGAAAGGGTATGTGTAGGTTTGTGTACGTGAAATAATTCAAAGGTTCTTATAAAAATCCACAGACTGTGGCAATTTTCCCTCCCTTCTTCATGCTGCACTTTACCTACTAATATAACAGCCAGAATGTCTCTGGATGAAAATATAATAAAATTAAAGCAATATTTTTCACTTTCTCATTCCTCTAGTGGCTTCCTTTCATCCTCATTTCTTTCTCAGTCCAAACCTGGTCAGTCTGATTCTCGCTTTCTGACCACTCTCACTATCTTATGAAGCACAGAACCGTGAATCCACTCTTCCGATAAATCTAAGATTCGTGACATTTTCTGCACTCATAACTGAATTTCTAGACATCTTGTTCCTGGGATAAGTTCCATCATTTCAGTTGCTTATAGGAATTCAAGACAACGTTAGTATACAATGTTCTGTTACATATCTTTGTTTTAGGACAAGCATACTGACCTTGAGGTGAGACTGAAGGAAACAGCAAATCCAGGAAGAAAGTGTGAAAGAGAAAGTTAGAAAAAATTAGTGAGGCCAATTATCAGAAATAATATTATTCACAGACATAGACAAAATATAAAGCACAGGATTAGAGAAGGGAAAGGAGTCACACAGATTCTGCACTGGCAACAAAAATTAGTAATTTCAGATTTTCAACAAGTGTATTTTCATATTAGATTACACCACTGTACCTTAATGTAAGTTTCTAAAGGAACAAATTTTGTCTAAAATTTACCATTTCCTAGGGCAGGAAAAAAAGTAGTTTCTTAAACACAAAGGAAAAGAAAAGAAGGCTAGCTGCTCCCCTCCTCGTTTAAGTAGCTAACTGTGATCCTACAGCGTCAGTCAGCTTAGTTCTACACACACCCATCTTAGAACTGACAACTCCTTTACCCACCCCAGTCCATTTCTTAGACCCAAGTTATCCAGGAGCAAAAGCAGAAAAACGCTGACAGCTTCAGTTATTCTGTAGAATACAGAACTCTAATTCATTTGGAAATTTTTGAAATAATTTTCTCAAATGTGAAAATAATGTTTTCCTAATTACAGCCATTATTTCTCATTCCAAATCTATCAAATCCATCCCCAATGGTGCAATCTGAAAGCAATAATGAAGAATATATGGTTCTATAAACATCAATTCATTTCCAGTACTGCTCAGCAGAAAGAGATGCAAAGTAGCCATGCTTCATATTCCTACCCTAGCACGAAGCCCCTGAGGTTCATTATTGCTTTTCATAACAACAGGCAGTTTTCCCCTTTTTAAAAATCAATCAATTTCATTGAAAGTAGTATCGATATTATCCTCCAAATACTTAAGACTTCTAACAGCCAGCGCCACCCAGCTTACCTTCAGCATCTAAATTTTACTTTAAGAATCTAAAACAAGAAGTTTATTTCTTGAATGCAAGCACCATTTCAACTTGCACTTTAATGTTTTCTAATATTTCAGTACTAAAACGAGAGTTTTTAAAAACTCATTGTCAGAATAATGAAAGGCAAGGATAACAAGATTTATGATCACCATTATATAAGATAAATAGATGAAAAACAGAGAAACAAAATGACAAACAAAACTCCTCACAATCACACAGCGAATATGTGGTGGATCCGTGAGAGGAATGTAGGTCTGCTGACACACCTCCTGGGCATACTTTATATGTCCTATGATGCTTACAGATTCCTGAAGGGATCTACAAAAATCCATGGATCTTTGGCATTTGGAAAACAGTGTAGAATGCAGACAATGTTCAAAGTCAAAGAGAGGCCAATCATTTATCTAAATGACTATTCCCAATGATCTTTTTTATTTTTGTTGGTTATGACACATTACGTTAGAATAATTTTAGATCAACAATGACACTCACTGAAATCTCATATAGATGCAAAGCTTTATAAGAGACACGAGAAAATCCCTGAAGAAAGAAAAATTAAGCTTATTCCTGTCAAGAGTGAGCAACCTTAAGGATCTTTTTAACTATTTTACAGTTCAGGAGTCATATTTCACTTTGGCATCAAACTTTAGCTCTTGGGAAATAAATTTAGGAGAAAAAAAATCTGCATTCAGAATAACTATATATAATTCTAATGTTTCCAGTGTAAAGTAAAAACTTGAGGTAACCATCAAAATTTCTATCAAGACTGTAATAAATTATAAGGTGCTGTGCCCACAAGAAACTTTAGGAATATGGCCTAATAGAATTGACTATGTAAAGCTGCATGATTTATTCTTCTTTTAAATGAAATCAGTGAAATTCATCTAGGAGGAAGAAGAAAGAAACAAGCACCACCCCCCGCAAAGCAAGCTGAAGCCAGCAGGATCAGATAAAGAACCAGTCACCTTCCGTTGTAACACTCGCAGCATCTCGTTTTCCCTTTTTCTTTTCATTTTTTAAAACACAACCCATTCTCCCTCAAGAAGGCACACACAATCACCGCACTCATTTCCCCTCTGTTCCAACTACATCAAGACCACATTCACCAACACTGTCCTTCGTGGATCAAAGATACATGACTATAAATTTAAAAGTACGGAAATGCTTTAAGGAACCATTTTCCTCATGAATTGTATACTAGTTTACACCAAATCTATATACAGCTTAATATTAATTTCCCTATGGGAGATTTCTGAAGACATTAAGCTGAATGATCAATTCAGGATTTCTTTACAGAAAAAATATTTACAAATATGAAGATTAAATATGTAGGTTTATATTCTCAGGTTATACTGTGCCACAGATGCCTGAATATACTGTGATACCAATATAAAATCACAAACATAAAACCCACTTTCCCAATGAAAATGACAAAAAAAATTTTAGGTCAACCTAAGCAAATAAACTTTCAGGATGCAGTTAAAACAGTCAAATATCTAATTATAATAGTAAACATATTCATCTGGTTACACACATTTAAAATGGAATACATGAGAAGATAACGTTAATTTGGAAATACTTCCTTCCACCCCAGTCACTGAAATAATTTTATTCACTCTCTTTGCGCACATCTTCAATATCAATTCACCAAAGGAAGAAGATGCGCCATTACTTTATGTATTACTAAGAAATAAAAAATATATACTAATTAAATCACGCCATTATTTATTTACGTATGCCAGTTTCAGTGATGTTAAAATGTAAGAATACAAGTTAGAATTGGTATTTCACTGTGACAGAAGAGGAGAGAGGTTATCTATACTTTTGTTTAACCTGCAGATAGAAAAGTAATCCTATTGAATTATATTAAATAAGAATACTTAATGTATATGCATTTACTTATATTTTTACAGAAAGAAAAGTACATGTGCAATGGTAAACATATTACAAACATATAGAAGAAACAAATATAAAAATATATTCAATATCACAAACAAGGGTATAAGGGACTATTAAATCTCCATCTGTTTGATGAAAGGTCTGAATGTGCGGGGGATGGGAAGATAAAAGGGAAGAAATGTGGGATGATTAGACAGTAAAATGAGAAAGGAGCTGTGTCTCTATGTTTTAACATATGTATTTATTGGGCCCACAACAATGTACAGTCTTGGGACAGAATGTCATAGATACTATAACAAAAGCACACACACACAAAAAAAGGAGAAATTACTACCTAAGAGAGGTCAGTAAACTTTTTTTTTCCCCCAAAAAAGATAACAATTAAAAGGGGTCAAATTCCCACAAATGAATAAGGGGAAACAAAATTTTAGTCAAAGAGAAAATACTCAGAAAAAGCAGATAACAAAAAAGCATTCATCTCCTAATTCTAAAGCCCAGTTTTAAAGAAAACAAAGAGTTAAATCTACTAATATCAGACCAAAAGTTGGAAATATCCTGTAAACTCTAAGTTTGCCAACACATTTTGAAAGATTTATAAAAAATAAAAATAACTCCATTTTCATCACATAAAATTTCAGATACTAGTAAGCTTTAAAAGCAAATAAAAAAACTTAAAAGATCATATCCTCGAGCCATGAGGATTTAAGCCTAGCAACTATCTTCCCTAAATTCTCCAAATACCACCAGAGAAGTACTTTCTCTTACACATGCACACGTGCAAATAACACCACAGACTAAATCTCACTCCTGGCATGATAGGAAAATGACCCCATTCTTTGTGTTCAAGCTCAGTTCATTATTTTGATCTTGAACTACAGAAGTATAGATTCCTCTCACTTACCAAAATGAGGTTAACAGTTACTGCTTTAGCAATTTAGACAGTTAATTCAGGGGCTAACTACCTTGAGCCTGAATTCTGAGCAAGCTGGGAACATCCTTACTTTAAAAAAAAAAAAATCAAGCAGCTCCAAATCTTATGAATAGATCATATACCAGTTTTTTAACAGAGCCAGTTGTTTATAAATCAGAATGTAGTTCCCTTGGAAATATTATAAACACAGGTTAAGTTTTCTTGCTAGTCCACAAAATTTAAGTTTAATCATGATGTAAAAGCCTAGAACTAATAGTTCTAGATGAGGTCTGGAAAAGACAGCAAAGAAAATGAAAGCGACCATCACAAAGCAGAAAAACTAAGTTTCCTCCTAATATTATAACTACTTACAAGACTGACCCCAAAATGTGTTTAAGTACCTATACATATGTGTGTGTGTGTGTAAATAACAACACTGATTCCTGGTTCTCTTGCCTTTGTCAGAATAGTACCAATAGCAGCACACTATCCTGCCTTTCCCTCTCCATTTTACATCTCCATCCACGCTACAGTTCTAGGACCTAAAATTAGGAGCCTAGGATCCAAACAACCTGCTAGCCTTCTATCCAAACAACCTCTCAAACCATTACCATTTAATACTGGTCACAAAAATTAGAAGACCAGACTTAAGAGTCTGAAGTTCAACAAGAAGCCCCTTTTCTATAATAATTCTGTATCCTGGGGCACCCATTAATTGAGTATGTTAAGTATTACTTCCCAGGAGAGCTCTACCAGACCGCGAATGGAAACCTCCTCACTGAAATTTCTAGGTACCGGCAAGCTGTGGAAGAACGCCTCTGCCAGCCTACAGAGGAAAAGTCTGCTCCTTGCTGGAGCTTTGGTCTTCTGAGGCTAGATGATAAACTCCTTGAAGGCAGAGATTTTGTTTGTTTTGTTCCCTGTTGTGTCCCCAGAGCCCAGAACAGTGACCAGCAAATAAGAGCCTTCATAAGTAGAAAAATTAATTCATTAATTAATGAAGAAGGAAAGGGTATATTTTGTGGCAAAGAGGAGAGTGAGTTATGGAGTGAAAAACTAAACTCACAGATTGGCTACTATTCTCAAGAGCTTGATAACTACAAATCTTACTAACAGTAGCGTTTTTAGAGATGCATATTTAAAGGGAGAGTAACCAGGTAAAAGCAATAAGGAATAAAAAGAACTTTAGGGCTTTCAAAGATTAAACATATCTAAGAAAACATGTCCTTTCTTCTCATCTTTTAATCCCTCTTATAAATTTCAAAACACAACCCCAAATGAAATCTATATCCATTAAAATTCCAGTTTTTATATTCCCACAAATCAGGAAATATAGTAAATCCAAATTTCTTATAAATTATTTAGGTTACACAATAACATTCTATTATTCTTTACATCACTGAAAATTCCTAACTTTCATAAACCAAAGGCAATCCTTTATACCTAAGTTATGTGAAAAATCAGAAGATGGGTGTCATTCTCCAAACATATAAGTTTCTAAGTGGGATGCTGAATCTAATTTAAATAAACCTCACATTAGAGTAAATTGAGGATTTCTAGTGCAAACACCAAACTCTGCAGATTCATTAGTGCTTCTGTATCAGAAAAAAAAAATGTAATAAAGCAAATACAGAAGCAAAATTATGCACGGGGGATAATGCTCCCAGTATACTGCTGTGGCATGGGTATTTAGCTAAAGGGACAAGAGTGAAAGAGCAGACAACAAGCAGTCTTTCAGGAGTCTGAAGAGATACTACTATCAGAATTTCATCAGCCTACATTACTAAACATTGTAAACCTTATGCCAAAGAAAAGGCTATTCATCACGCATCTAAATAGAAACTATAATATGCTCACTTTAGAAGAGAAATATTCAATTTACATTTTGGGTTCCTCATGCTAATCTAAGTCAATCTACTCATATAACATGTCAATGTTTAGGTTTGTTTTTACTATTATTTTCTCCCTTAAAGTCATCTGTGGAGACTATCCAGAGCCACCAGGTGATGACTTTCTTGAAGTGTCAACCTGGGTGGGCTACAGCACCCAGTTAACTTACCAACACTAATCTAGATGTTGCTATGAAGGTATTTTGAGGATATAAGTAAAGCCTATAATCCATTTAAGTAAAGGAGATTACTATCCCAGATAATAGAAGTGGGCATCTCTCAATTCTTTGGAAGGCCCTAAAAGCAGGTTTCCCAAGGAAAGAAAAGAAATTTTGCCTGCGGACCACAGTTCTGGCCCGTGCTCATGGGAGTTCTATCCTGCAGGTGATCTCCTCCTGACAGCTTTCCCATACACATTTCAGACTTGCTTAGCCAGCTGCTGACAATCATGCAAGACAATTCCTTGTAATAAATCTGATATATATATATCATATATGTTTCAATCCAAAAATATATATTTCAATTCAAAAATGAATTGAAACATTTTTCAAGCAAGGTATCTGGAATAGCAAGCAATAATTTCAATGCAGAGCTCTAATACAAAAAAATCAAACTGAAAAATAAAACTTTATCAAGAAATTTCTTTTCTGAAATACTGAAATACATTTAGTGGGAAGTCACTAATCCATCAGAAGTATCGTATTTTAAAACCTATAGAATTAAGATTTGAATAAAAGTCTGATTTCAAAAAAAAATAAAAAATAAATAAAATCTATGAAGTACTGCTGTTGATTTCAGGGTGACACAAAAGCAAAGAAAGGCATGTACTCATGTAAGTATGTAAGGAGAGAGAGAGTGTGTGTGTGTGTGTGCACGCGCACGTGTGCTGGGGGTAAAGATGCAGTGCAAACAGAGAAGACGTACAAAAAACATACATAATCTAATCTTGAGACTCTGATAACTTGTTAATTCTGATTTAAAGAACTTTATCCACCCATCTTATCCAGAACCAGACCAGAAAACATGAATAGAGTTAATATCAAAATAAGAGGAAACAAATGAGTAGGTGATCAGATCATTTATTCACACTTTCAACTTAGTGAAGAAGAACTGTGAGGGTTGGACTTTATCCTTTTAGTTTTTTGAAAATCAAAATTCTATGGGTACAGAACAAGAGGAAAAAATTACTTCTAGGGGAAAATATCAAGTCTACCAATATCCTAAAAATTTAAAACTCAGTAAACAACTTATGAAAGTATTCTACTACTTCCCAACATTCAAGAGCATGAAAATAAAATACTTCTATGAATCAGGCTCAAAGGAGTCACGCGGACTAATGACTTCACTCTGTCACTGCCAGTCTCTCTGACTGTTCAGAATACAGTGATTAATGCAGTTCTACTGGAAGAAGTATTTCTATGCACTTGTGAATTTATGTTAAATACATGGTATAAAGGAAGAGGCCAAGAGGCATATGCTTTATCTTTAGTTCAAAATACCCTAACAAGAAAAAAAGGCAAAGAAAATTCCAAGAGAGCTATCTGGCTGGTTCTGTTTAAACAAAGCTCATTTTGAAGAAGTCAAAGTCAGAGATCAAAAAAAAATCACATCCAAGTCTCCTAAATTGTCCTCAAAATGTCCCTCCTTCTAAATTTGACCTTTGTACCAATGTAATAGCTTGCTTCTTCACAATACAGAGTCTAAAAATTCACAGCCCAAAAGAGCAACAGCTCAACATAAAAGGTGTAAACCAATTAAACATTTTAACTCCTTGAACTTGAGGTTCATTTGTTCCTTAAACAGATAAATAAATAATTAGAGAGCAAGTGGCTATCTGCACTCTCTTGATTAGCCAGTAGAAAACTTTAATTTCTTAATCAATGAATACTTTCTCTTTCCAATCAATGATGCTAAAGTCCATAGCTTCCCAATCTATTCCCACTCTGTGTTGCCTTTCAGAGACTGCAACAATGAAGTTACACTGACTTAGAATAAAAAGTAGGTAATAAAGTAAATTCAGAGAAGCAGATATATTGGAAAAACATGTCCCGAAAAGTACATAGTTTTAAAACCATCCTTCAACCTTTCTAACATAGAGAGTGCCTCTTCAGCTTCCCTTTCCTTACCTTTCCAACTCAGCAATCTTCTTATCTTTGTCATTCTTCTCATTTTCCACCTCCTTCAAGATTTCCAAGAGGCGGTCAACTTCTGCCTGGGCCTTGCTAGAGTCATCTTTGTACCTGGCAATCTCTCTCTCCAATTGCTGTATTCGATCATTCATCTCTGGACTGGCCCTGGCTTCCAATGCTGCCTCGTGTGCCTACAAAGAAAATGTCCAAATTCTATCAGATATACATACAGTGGCAGTGGGCAAACCATGTCCCCAAAAGCCACCTATACTCCAATTTCAACAGGGTATTATCAAACATCTAATAGCTAGCCTTCAATTTATAAGGTTCTTCTCTGCTTAAATATTACATAGACAAAATATCACTACACAGTTACATTTTTTTTTTATAACTGGAAGTTTGTACCTTTTGACCACCTCCACCCATTATACAAACACACACACACACACACACACACACACAGCCCTCCATTTCTGACAACTACCAATCTGGTCTCTGTATCTGTGAGTTCAGTTTTTGGTTGGTTTTTGGTTTTTACATTCCACATATAAGTGAGATCATACAGTATTTGTCTTTCTCTGTCTGACTTATTTCACTGCCCTGCTTTAGAAACAGACATGATAAAATAGTCAAATTCATTCAACATCCAGCAGAACTAAAAAAGCTGTATGAGACAGGTATATTGTTAATTAAGATCTCTGTGATCTACTTTCAAATTCCTGGGCATAGGTAACTTATTGATTCCATAAACAGTTATGTGTTAATGAATAAAACTAGAGCTGATTCCCAAATATAATTAATAAATTATTTTTATTACATTATTATTTTAGATTTTATTCTAAACAGCAAAATTCATACAAATACCTTCATAAAACAAGAATGAGTAGGCCTGTACCATACGGGAAACTACTGTAACTTCAGTTTCAACATGTAAAAAACTCAGAAGTCATCACTACCATTCTTACAAGAAAAAGTTGAAAAACAGAAAATCAATGATTTTTCTAGGACCTATCAGAGAACTGAGGTCACAGGAGAAATTACCCCTCCAACATCAAGAGACACTGGCAAACCCACAGAGCTGAAGCTGAGATCTGCTCACCTGGAGCAGAAGCTGTGAGCAGAAACACTTAAGTGGTAATTTTAAGGAACTGCTGTGGGCTGAGTGTGGACGTACAAGCAAAAGAGTGAGAAAAGTCCCAGGGCCGGCGGTTTTAGGGGGGCCCATACTTTCATGGGCTTTAATCCAGGAACCACACCAGGGTCTCACAGTGAAGAGCCAACAAAAATCCCCTTGTGGTTCTGGCTCCAGGAGGGGAAGAGTAACAGTTGTGAAATATGCCCAAAGCGTACTCTATCCAAAAACAGACCCTCAGGAGTAAACATTTTAACAGAGCTTTATCCCACCTGGGGAAAGGACATTTCTCCCACTCTAGCCCCTGCTAGTAAAAAATAAGACTCATATATTTGACACAGATGTTGGAATTCTCAGACAGGGAATTTAAAGTAACTATGATAAATAGCTAAAGGCACAGGACTTCCCTGGTGGTCCAGTAGCTAAGAATCCGCCTTCCAGTGTGGGGGACACTGGTTTGATCCCTGGTCAGGGAACTAAGATCCCACGTGCCGCAGGGCAACTAAGCCCGCGTGCCACAACTACTGAGCCTCTGCGCCTAAACTGGAGAGCCTGCGTGCCACAAACGACAGAGCCCATGCACTCTGGAGCCCGTGTGCCACAACTAGAGAGCCCGCGCATCACAATGAAGATCCCGCGTGCCACAACTAAGACCCAATGCAGCCAAATAAATAAATAAATAAATAAATAAATAAAATATTTTTAAAAAATAGTTAAAGGCGCTAAGGGGAAAAGGAGACAACACCCAAGAATAGAGGGGCAATGTAAGCAGAGAAATGGACACTCCAAGGAAGAATGAGAAGGAAATGCCACATATTAAAAACATGTAAGATCTTGCTTATAATGTGGAATCTAAAAAAGGTGAACTCATAAAAGCAGAGGGTAGAAGGGTGGTTGCCAGGGGCTGGGGGTGGGAGAAATGGGAAGATGTTGGTCAAAGTGTACAAACTTTCAGTTATAAGATGAATAAGTCCTGGGGATCTAACGTATAGGATATTGACTCTAGTTAACAATGTTATGTTGCATACTTGAAATTTGCTAAGAGAATACATCTTAAAAAGTGTTCTCAACAACCTAAGTGTCCATCAGTGGATGAATGGATAAGAAAATGTGGTATGTACGTATATATGTATGTATACACACACAGGAATATTACTCAGCCATAAAAAAGGGGGAAAGTCTTTTCATTTGCCGCAATATGGATGAACCTTGAGAACATGCTAAGTGAGATAAGTCAGACAGAGTAGATAAATATCATTATGATTGCACTTATATATGGAATCTATAACAAAAACAAAAAGACCAAGCTCATAGATACAGAGAAAAGACCGATAGCCTGCCAGAAGTGGGGAGTCAGAGGTGGGCAACATGGGTGAAGGTGACCAGAAGGTACACATTTCCAGGTACAAAACATTAAGTCCTGGGGATGTGATGTACAGCATGGTGACTATAAATATGTGCTGCATATGTGAAAGTTGCTAAGAGAATAAATCTTAAAAGTTCTCATCACAAGAAAAAAAGTTTATAACTATGTATATTGATGGATGTTCAACAGATTTACTGTAGTGATGATTCTGCAATATATACAAATATTGAGTTGTTATGTTGTACACCAGAAACTAATAAAATGTTACATTTCAATTATACTACAATTTTTTTTTTTTTCCCTACGCGGGCCTCTCACTGTTGTGGCCTCTCCTGTTGCAGAGCACAGGCTCTGGACGCGCAGGCTCAGTGGCCATGGCTCACGGGCGCAGCCGCTCAGCGGCATGTGGGATCCTCCTGGACCGGGGCACGAACCTGTGTCCCTTGCATCAGCAGGCGGACTCTCAACCACTGTGACACCAGGGAAGCCCCTGTACTACAATTTTTAAAAAGTGTTCTCACCACACACCGAAAAAAGGTAACTATTTAAGGCTGATGAATGTGCTAATTAGCTGGATTGTGGTAACCATTTCACAATGCATACATAGATTAAAGCATCATGTTGTACACCTTAAATATATACAACTTCTGGCATTGAAAAAGCTGAGGAAAAAGAAGAGTGAAAATGTATATTGCAAACTCTAGAGCAACCTATATTTAGGTTGGAGGAGGGTGCTGTGGGAGCAGTATAATAGGAAAACATCACTAATTAATTAAAATGAAAAGTTACAGTTGTCCAGAATAAAAGAAGGGAAAATATGAAAAGTAAAATGGCAATTAGTAGAAAAACAAGTAATAAATCAGAGTAGGGGGAAGCCACCAAGTCCTCTATCCAAAGGTAACTTTATTTTTTCTCATGAACCTAAACACAAAGTTTAAGAGATCATAAAAATGACCAGCTATAGAAGTATCATAATAACAAGGAGATTAAAAATAAACAAAGAGAAAATGTGGGATTGTCATAAATAGGCGAGTTGGGAATATTAGTGAATAACATTTATTACTCTTGACAGTTACTGCTCAGTTTCATAATCCTAAATACATCTAACAGTCTTATCTTCAATATTCCAGCATTAAATAGAAAATTACTTCCACTTATTTAGTGAGGGGGAAAAAAGTCAATTACCAAATCTGAATTAGTTAATCTTAAAAAAAGTAATTTCCGGGCTTCCCTGGTGGCGCAGTGGTTGAGAGTCCACCTGCCGATGCAGGGGACACGGGTTCGTGCCCCGGTCCGGGAAGATCCCACATGCCGCAGAGTGGCTGGGCCCGTGAGCCATGGCCGCTGAGCCTGTGCGTCTGGAGCCTGTGCTCCGCAATGGGAGAGGCCACAACAGTGAGAGGCCCGCGTACCAGGAAAAAAAAAAAAGTATTTTCCTACTTATTCAAAAGTAACTTTAAGCTACTGGACTTTCTTCCTTTCCTTAGCTTAAGACAATGACTTCATTTCTGGCATACCCTAAATAATGATTCATCACGAGGTGTTCATGCTGAACACACCCAATGTATGGAAAAAGAACAACACCAAGTCTCAAGACTAGGCTGGGCCCCCTTTTCATCAGTAACCACATGAACTGGACCCAGTTAATCAGAGTTGGTAACTCAGAGATAATAAGTATGAAAGTGCTTTGAAAACTAACAACTGCCATGTAAATATTAGAGAGGTATAAATCAATGAAATGTATAGTAAATACCTGTACCAAATTCTAATATTCACTGGTATGGGTGACTATCACTGTTAAATTATCTCTTTCCAGGAAGCCTAATGCTAATAGAAGAAAAATATCAGATAATTGAGATTTTTACATTGTGGTCTTACATTTCATCTATAAAGGAGCTGCATCTTTTAATCTTACTCTGAATTGCCAATTTTCTAAGAGTGTGGGGACTCTCAGGAGTAAAGTAAAATCGGACAAAAATGCCAAGAGAATTAATCAAGGGATAAATGGTATTTTGAATTTTAGGAGATTATTACTCCACTGGTAAGTTATTCCATATGGACACTATAGAGTTTTCTACTATGCTGTTATTTAAAGCAAAGAAAGAACAATAATCAAGACAGTATGGTACTGGCACAAAAACAGAAATACAGATCAATGGAACAGGATAAAAAGCCCAGAGATAAACCCACGCACATATGGTCACCTTATTCTTGACAAAGGAGGCAAGAATATACAGTGGAGAAAAGACAGCCTCTTCTATAAGTGGTGCTGGGAAAACTGGACAGCTACAGGTAAAAGAATGAAATTAGAACACTCCCTAACACCATCCACAAAAATAAACTCAAAATGGGTTAAAGACCTAAATGTAAGGCCAGACACTCTAAAACTCTTAGAGGAAAATATAGGCAGAACACTCTAGGACAGAAATCACAGCAAGATCCTTTTTGACCCACCTCCTAGAGTAAGGGAAATAAAAACAAAATAAACAAATGGGACCTAGAAACTTAGAAGCTTTGCACAGCAAAGGAAACCATAAACAAGACGAAAAGACAACCCTCAGAATGGGAGAAAATATTTGCAAATGAAGCAACTGACAAAGATTAATCTCCAAAATATACAAGCAGCTCATGCAGCTCAATATCAAAAAAACAAAAAACCCAATCCAAAAATGGGCAGAAGACCTAAACAGACATTTCTGCAAAGAAGATATACAGATTGCCAACAAACACATGAAAGGATGCTCAACATCACTAATCATTGGAGAAATGCAAATCCAAACTACAATGAGGTATCATCTCACACCAGTCAGAAGGGCCATCATCAAAAAATCTAGAAACAATAAATGCTGGAGAGGGTGTGGAGAAAAGGGAAACCTCTTGCACTGTTGGTGGGAATGTAAATTGATACAACCACTGTGGAGAACAGTATGGAGGTTCCTTAAAAAACTAAAAATAGAACCACTATATAACCCAGCAATCCCACTACTGGGCATATACTCTGAGAAAACCATAATTCAAAGAGTCATGTACCACAATGTTCATTGCAGCTCTATTTACAATAGCCAGGACATGGAAGCAACCGAAGTGTCCATCAACAGACGAATGGATAAAGAAGATGTTGCACATATATATAATGGAATATTACTCAGCCATAAAAAGAAATGAAATTATTTGTAGTGAGGTGGATGGACCTAGAGTCTGTCATACAGAGTGAAGTAAGTCAGAAAGAGAAAAACAAATAACGTGTGCTAACACATACATATGGAATCTAAAAAAAAAAAAAAAGTTCTGAAGAGCCTAGGGGCAGGACAGGAATAAAGACGCAGATGTAGAGAATGGACCTGAGGACGCGGGGAGGGGGAGGGGAAGCTGGGACGAAGTGAGAGAGTGGCATGGACATATATACACTACCAAATGTAAAACAGATAGCTAGTGGGAAGCAGCCACATAGCACAGGGACATCAGCTCGGTGCTCTGTGACCACCAAGAGGGGTGGGATAGGGAGGATGGGAGGGAGATGCAACAGGGAGGAGATATGGGGATATATGTATATGTATAGCTGATTCACTTTGTTATAAAGCAGAAACTTTAAAAATAAATAAATAAATAAAGCAAAGCAAGGAATTGGAAACGTTTTCTTTAACCTTTTTCAACTGCGAGTCCATCTTCAGACACTCTTCCTTCTTCTGCTCCAAAGCAATTTCTAGTGTCTTAAGCCGTGAGTCCTTTTTCAGTCCTGCGGAAGCCAGGGAAGAAGCATGCTCTTTCAGATCCAAGAGTGAAGCCTAAAAGAAGCAACATACATCTAGAATAAATACTATTTATTAACAAAATGGAGAATTAAATTCTTAAATTTATTTTCCTGGTGGTTTGTAGTTTCTTTCTATTAGCATATACTGACATATTTCCATTTCAAGAACATGAAATACAGAACAAAAACATTAGCTCTGGCTTTCAAGTCCTAACTAAAACAAAATGAATTCCCAAGAAATACCAACTGAATAGTGATCTAAAGAGCTCTACCAATACATATCCATTCCCACAAAATAAATGGAAGTAGGTCAAGCTTTGTGAATGTAAGCTGTCAACCTTAGTAGCTAGTAAGTACTAAGTAACTGACTTTTTTCTTCTCTTCTAATTTTGGAAGAAACATTCTATTAGAAACTTAAATTCCCATAAATTTTCCTAAAGATACTAGAAAGAAAACCCTGAGAATGTCCCTAAAGCTCATGGTTATCTGATCACAAGGCATTAGGCATTTTTGCTACTTAGGTGACATCGACAAGATTCTTCAAACGTAAAATCAAAGTATATTAAGTCACCTAATTGGTCAACAATCATTTAAGATTTCTCTGCCAATGTTGAGGTGATCGTTAAGAGCTGATGTAAATAGACTGTCCTCCTTGTGCATATTCTGTTCGTCTATCAGCTTCCTCACCATTAGCACAATATTTCTCCAAATGTAACTAGAGAAATACTGTTATTTTAGGATCTGTAAAATGTCATTAACAAGTAAGAAGCCAACTCATAACAGCTGAAAGAGGTAGGAGGTAAGACTTAGGAAATAAATGATTCAATCTACTACATCTCTGCAAAGCTTCCTGAAATAATCCCTGCTATAAGAAGATTCTTTAAATCTTCCAACAGATCCTTTTTTTATATGCATTATGTAAACACCAACAACATATACACACAATGCACTGGCTAAGCAAACCAAATAATTCCATTTTGGTGATCTTGACCTCTTTCTCTGAGAGGTCGCCTTGCAATAGGCTGACTTTTTCTTTCAGGTCTTTAAGATCTTTTTTGTAGTTATCAATTTCCTCCTGCTTTTCCCGCTCATCTCGGTCCCGCTGGTCCTTTAAGCGTTCGATTGTCCGCTCCTGATAAGAGAGCACATCAATACATGAGAAAATTCCTTTCGTACTTCTATCATATGACTGCAATTCAGCTTCTAGCTGATAAAATTTCACACTTGCATCCTCCATTCAAAAGACAGTGAAAGGTTGTTAATAATTTACCTTTTAAAGAATTCAACCTTCCAACCTATCTTGCCCTAACATACATCTGGTTTTGTTCTTTTGATTCCCCTAGGTTTCTTTTCCTATAACCTTAATTAGTATTAGATGTCCCTAAAGTATTCTTTTGGAATAATCTCATTTATTCAAATCCCAAGCAACAAAAAACTTATACATATACTCTAAGGACAATAAGTAGCAAATATTTCTTTTCTATATATAATTCACATGTTGCCTACAAAGCAATGGAAACAACTCACAACTCACACAGCAAAAAGGAGGAGGTTGGAGAGATTATGATTTGTTGAGCTTAAAGCATAAAGAAGGATAAAGAAAAGAGAAACCATTAAAACTTCTGTCAACAGATACTCAGGAAGTTTGAAAGTTGAAGCAATTTAAGTATATTTATGGGTATTATTTCTGAATATATTCGGGGATCAAGCCTTGATCCCTGGGCAGGAAGCCTGAAACATTCTGAGTCCAAGAGGCTTAAGGAACAGTAACCCTATTCCCTAAAGAAAAAATAATAATAATAAGAAGAATCCAATTAAAATGCCCCACCAAGAGTCCTTAAACCTCCTCCAAGACATTAACACTTGTCATGTTGGGCCACTTCTTTATTTAGTCAACCATTCCTGAAAAAACTAGGTTTGCTCATGAAGGCAAAATGAAGTGGCAAGGCCACGACTAGAAAAACAGCAAGTACACTGTATTAATAACTAAAACCCACGGATATATTAGATCCCGGGGCGGCACAGTAAAAGAGGACTAATGCTGCCTCCTGACGGTCAGTGTCTGACATCCCCACATCACCGAATTCTAGCTGACCATACACATGAAAAGAACATAGTAAACAGGGAGCACATGGCTGATTCTTTAGAAACTTCAGCCACTGCCCTCCAGTACGGAATCCATCCTGCCTAGCAACAGATGCTTAAATTGGCAACAACAAAACGAATCTTCTTTCCCTCACACTGGGTACGTCAGCAACAGTACAGGCAGCTCTTTTCCCTTTTGCCAAAGTGACTTCTTCTGTCTTCTCTATCAAGTCTCATCACTAAAGTGACTTTCAGATTAATGAGCAAGCAGAAGAAATGTGTCTGTGAGGAGTCTGGGCCAGTCACCCACCTTCTCGGCAAGGGCCTCCTCCAAAGTAGTCAAGGCGGTGTCGGTGTTGGTGGTGTCAGCCTGCAAGGATTTGACTCGCTCCTTCAAGCTGCTCATCTGCTTTTCCTTATCTCTAAGTTGCTCTTGGAGATTTTCAATCTGAGTTGTGCACACACATTTAAGGGGGGAAAAAAAGGAAATTAAGAGAAATACAAACAGTCACAATAAAAATCATTTTAAGTTGGAAACAGGTAGATCAGGGTTGTCAGTGGGTACTCCGTAGAAATAATTTAACCCTAAGGGTCTTAGAACTTCATGCAAAGCTTTAAACTGAGAATTTATAGCCAGAAGAGAGAAAAGACATACACATGGGTATGGTCATACATGCAGAGTCATAAATCTCTATAAAGAAATAAGGAAAGTAGCTAGGGAGAGAAGAGCCAACATATAGGGATGGGGATAAAGGGTCTTACGACCTACAGAGAGGAAAGCCATGAGAAACTGGATTACTTCCAAAGCAACAGTGCAAATGCCCAGAGAGACTCCTTTAAAAAATGCTGAGGGAGGACAGCGAGTTGAACAGCTGTACGCTAAGAAAAACAAATCAGCTGTAAAAAGGAAAAACTGTTCTTAAATGCTAGTGTTCAAGTTAGGTTTTTATATCATCTTTTATTTGAACAGCAAGCATTTTCAATGAAATTTATTATTATAGTTATTCATTCCTTTATATACACTAGTACGCATTCATTTACTCAAAAAACTATTGGTGAATTCTCTATTATATGCCAGGCACTAGTGACACAAAGAAAAATGAACAGACCCATTTTCATTATAAGATGGGAAGGGGACTTGATGTAGCTGAATCCAAGCTATGGATGGGCTTCCGTGCCATCCTAACGAGCACACATTTTACTCTAGACAGATGGGAACTATAAGGGACTTTTAAGCAAAGAAATGGTCCGGTCAGTTCTGTATTTCAGACTGATAATTCTGATAGCTGTGGAGAAGATATTCAATATCTAAGGGGAGTTACGTAGAGACATGAAAACAGCTAGGAGATCATATCAATTCAGGTAAGAGAGTTTGGAAACTAAATGAGCTAAGAGAGATGGAAAATAGGGGATGGGTTTGTGAAACAGCATGGAAACAGCATCTTATCACTAGGGAGACTCCCGTACACACAATGAAAAACAGTAAGCAAAAATATGGAGGAACTGTAGAGAGATATTCTTAATAAGCAAAAGGAAAATAAGTAAGACAACTATTCTAAAATTCACAAACTTCATTCTTTCATTCAGCGACATGCTAGGCAGTTTCCTAGGTGTTGAGGATAAAGAATTAATCCAAACTGACAAACATCCCTACCCTCAAAGAGCTTAATCCTAATACGGTAGACAAGGAACGAAGGAATGAAATGAACATAGTATGTAAGATGGTGATAAGTCCTACGGAGAAAAATGAAGCAGGAGAATATATCATCATCATCTACTCTTGAACTAGCTGGTTTATTTCACATGGCTTTCAAAAAGTAACATAAATGTTATCTGCTTTGGGATGATTTTCTTGCTCTTACCTCCATGACAATAAGATGACCACAGTCTGTATGCCATCACACATGAACAAAGTATTGATCTATATACATACATATACACATCCCCCATTCTTTTCTCTATCTATACATTTGTCTCCATTCTCCCACCTATCTCTACATTATAACACGAATCTCCAACCATACTGTGATTACTCATTCTATACACATCTCCACAAACAGACTGGATCTTACTCCTCTACCCCAGCTTTGTATCTTCATATCTGGCACACATCAGGTCTATAATAAATATTGGCTCATTAGTCAGTAAATAATACATAAGCTTGGACTTTTATAAAATGTATTTAGGCATACACATAAACTTCTGCCAAGAAAAGAACTACAAAAGAACCTAAATCCAACCTTCCAATAATTCCTGCATCAATCAATTTAATATAAGCTCTTTAAGGGTCTGCTTCATTCCAAGCAGACCCTTCCAAGGGGAAGAAAAAAAGGTCCCTCTCTACAGTCCATGAGAATTCCACAGCAGAACAAATAAGCTAAGCGGAAAGATTCAGTGAACTCAGAATAGGGAACCATGAGTACTGTAAGGCTTGGATTTTCACTCTTTAACAAAGGAAGAATCCTACAGGTGAACCATTGAAATTGGCTCCAGTCTTTTCTATGCCAATAAAGTCCAAAGCATACTGTGAGAGAAAAGACCATCACATATGAAAAGCATTAGTTTCCTTTAGTTTAATCAGACACTCCTATTGGAATCTCATATGGATCAATACTTAGGTAAATTCACAACCACTAAAGAGATTTTGCCACTTAAAAATCTAGTACTCCATAACATACAGAAGGCAATGCCCTGGTGTTTACATGTTTAACCAGCTGTGCGGGTCATCTTAGTTGCTGACATATAAACCTTATACAAAAAAAAAAGATATGCTCATTCTGTTGATTAGACTTTTTTTAACCAAGAAAGAGCAGTACAACCACCTTTTTTAAAAAATAAAATTTAATAGAACCAACCAAGTTTTACATACAAGAAAACAGAGATTTGTTTTATGAGCCCACCTAATATACAAACAACCCTTACATG
The DNA here is from genome assembly GCF_949752795.1 of Hyperoodon ampullatus. Classification (NCBI taxonomy): domain Eukaryota; kingdom Metazoa; phylum Chordata; class Mammalia; order Artiodactyla; family Ziphiidae; genus Hyperoodon; species Hyperoodon ampullatus. The sequence goes on along the minus strand of NC_136924.1, from coordinate 100,595,839 downwards.
CATAATAAGGATTATACCCTTCTTTCTCCTCCATCATCAGCATCTAAGAAAAAATTAAGACGTTAACTGTTAACAATTCCACTTGTATAATTTGTATGTAGTCCAAGTATTAAAGGGATCCATCATTCTTTGCCAGCCAAAAAAAAACCAACAAACAAAAAGACTTTTCCTGATATACTCAGGTGCAGAAGCTGCTAAACCAGGCAAAATCCCCATTAACAAGTTCTCCCTAAGCTACTTTCTTATCCAATTACCCAGCTGTCTAAACTGTTGAGTTGGAGGGGAGGAAGAGGATGGCTATTCCTGGGGGGCAGAAATAGCCATTCCACGGTGAAGAAAGGGCAGCGCTCACTAGAGCTGTCTCCTTTGGGCAAGTTGCTATCGGCAAGGAAGACTTGCAGTAGACGCAGATATGTGCAAACCAGCTGCAAGAGCATTAACCCAAAAGAGGCTCTGTGTGGTGTGCGGGAGGATGGGTGTGTACAAAGCACTTTCCGTTTACCCAGCATCCTGATGGACAGCAGCTGAATCCTACTGAAAACTCCTTTTATATATCCTCACTTTGGTTGTGACTCAAAATCGTGATTTTGTGATCAAGGCTCTCTGGGTTCAGACACCTTGCTAACCAAGGGGTGTATGAATGCTGTCATGTTAATCTTGCCATTATTCTCTTCTTTTAACTAATCCAATATAGAGGCTGTGAAAAACGTTCACCCTAATAGTCCCATATCACACCATTTCAGTATTTACTATGCAATTTCTATAAAATATATAGTGGAAATCGCATTCTATACCAAGTTCAATTATCCACAGGATCTAAAATATACTATTTACAAAAGCTTTGAATATAACAGCTAAGAGAAAAACTGGATCAGTTATGCACATACTTGACTGTTAATGATAAAGATGACTGTTTCAGAATCATGCTAAGTGGAAAAATACTCCTTTAAACATGCTCAGAATATCTACCCCAAAAAAAGAGGAAAACTTTCCATTTTGTAGAAACAGAAACCATGGAATCCCTAAAATGGCAATATGATAAAAATAACAAGAAATTACTCGTGATGGGGGTGGTGGAGGAGGCGGAGGCAGTGGCGACACGAGGGGCCACTAACACTTACAGAGAGTGTGGTATGTGTCAGGCACTGTTTTCAGAAATCTATGTATAACAGCTATTGAAGCTCCACCACAAGACTATAATTATTAGGCAATCGGGCTCCAGAATTGTACTCTTAATCACTGTGCTATAAATAATATGTTCTATGATGGGGGGAAAAAAAAGAAAGAAAAGAAGAATCACACAAAGATGTCTCAAGCATCTTTCCATAAATGATTCCTTGTTATTAAGTAGTGTTTATCAATAAACACAATGTTATTACTACAGTCACATGTGAAAATATTCTCCCCTACAGAAGCAAAGAAGGAAGGGTGGAGGTACCAAGCCACTGCCAATGCAGAAGAGCACCTTCCATGTACTTCCGTGTATAGTCAAACATAACACACTAAAGCTGGTGGGCAGAACCAAAGGTACTTGATATCAGGATCAATATCATGATAGTATTAGGACCGTCTGTTTAGCCTTTCAAGGGATAGAAGGAGGCTAGTTTATTTATACACATGGACTAAGGAGCACTTAACATTAGCTAAAAAGCGTTTCTTCTTTTACTTTAATAACTTATACTTAATAATATTGAAAATTAATAAAAATTGTTGCAGAAAATGATGTATTTTATAATTCTATGGGCTCTTCCTACTTTATGCACAACCGATCTGTATTAAGAAGAAATCATTAAGCAGCTATTAACATGTATTCAATTTCTGCATGAGTAAAATTGTGTAGAGATCGAAGGAATTGGTGTTTATTCTATATATGTGTCCCTGGTGATAAATAGGGAGGGGGAGGGTCAATCAGGTTTATACATACAGCCTAAAATCATACAGAAGAACTAAGAGTGAAGAATTCAAGAAGGAAACACTTTTTAAATAACTATTTAGAGAAAGAAGGCGTTTTCCTTAAAATGACCTCTCTAATTAGAGTATAACCCTGTTAACTGGACTAGAAAGAAAATAGAAATAATTATTACATTATATAGAGCCTTTCTTCTCCTCGTACAATTCTTATTTTACAAAGAGAGAAAAACTGATGAAAGAGGAGGAAGACTAATGCAGAACGCATGTTGCACGTGAATCCATCAAATCTGCACACCAGCTCCACACTGGCACAGATTTCTTAACATCTTTTGTTTTGGTTTTTATCAGCATTGCCAGTTGTCAGAAACTATCATGGTTCAACGTGGGTGATTTATTCCTAGTCAAGTGGAACTGATTACTCTGCTGCTGAGGCCCTAATCACTGAGCAAACTATAGAAGGGACTTCCTATAGGATGTAGTTCTAAGGGACAAGGAATCCCAAAATACTTCTTGCAGTCACCTAGCTACTTGGAACATCACTTAAAGGAAAGAATTTTTTTGATGATGCCTCCACACTTGTTCTAAGCAGCCATCAGTGTCAAATGTATTGTGGAAAGTAAGTTACTCAGAAAGGCTCTGACCTTTACCTTCTTGGTTAATAATACCTCTCAGTATCAGTGGTAAAAGTACAGTCTGGATGAACTGGTCATAATCAGCTGGCAAAAGAGATCTACAGTAATCAATGGAATCTAAAAAGGAAAAATTCACTAAGTCCCCTGATCTACGCAATTGTTTGTCTACCATCCTGCAGGCCCGTGAAATGTACTAACAAGGCACAACTATACTTTACCAAAATGATCAGGGTTTGCCCAGACTGTACTGGCCTCTAAATTTTACTTGTCCAGTTATGTGTTTCCAATGATTAGAGGATACAAGAGTTAACAAAGTCATGTGGAACTCTAAGCAGTGTTTTAAACACAATTTAGGTTGTTAAAACTCCCATATCTATATTCTCAATTACTGTTTAGGGTCTTTAATAAGCCCAGCAAAGATTCTGGCTGACAACCAATTATTTCTTTGGTTGAGTTTCCCTCCCAATTGTGCTATTCTCTCACCATATAAGTAATGGACGGATTACCGTGATAAATAAATCGCTAGCTATGTCCCACTGGGCAAGTTACTTGTTCTTTCTAATTACTTACCTACAAGACAAAGACCACTAATATTACTTTCAATTCTAAAATACAACTGTATTCTTATGATGGGAAAGACGAGAACATTGGAAAAGTAATAAACTTCAGCAGAGTACTACTGTATTTTATCTTAAAAACTGTTCAAATTGAACTATACAGGAAGTATAGGTATGACCTTTAGGAAAATGCAGAGTCCATTGCTCTGGTCAGATTTTATTAATTGCTGGGAGGGAAAGTAAGTTCCTTGACAGACTTGCTCATGGTACAGATAATGGAACTAGGGACCTCTTGAATTAAAATAACTGGATAATATGAAGCAAAAGCTGGTGGGACCAAAGGTCACTGCTAGTCAAGATCTGCTTGGTAGACAATTAAGGAAATGGCTCAAATACTTCTTTTAATATCTGGCAGGCATATATAAAAACTTGACGGATATTCATATGCTAAAATTGCTCAAAAAAAAAAAAAAGAGGATCCATAAATCTATAGTGGCTATCCTTTTGAAGCGGCGGCAATGATGAGACTGTACTTAGGACCTCAATTCACATCTATACAAATGGCATCCCTTGAAGTTGTACAATAATAATAGATAGAACACTCTTGGATCTAATAGTTCACTACATTTTAGTGATGAAAGAACTCAGTATTTTTAAGTAACTAATTAAAGCAGACACACTAGGCTTAGTTTCTGCCCATCCCCCCACAAAGAACCACTATTCTTTGTATTACTTTTTACCAATAACAAAGTTGGGAAAAATCAAGTACATAACAATAGAAGGCTAGCTAAATTAAATATGCTCTATCAACCATTACAGTTCATATACTTGATGATTAATTAAGGATATGCAAACTTCTTTATTATATATATTACATGAAAATGAAAAGTTATCAAAATGTACAATATTATCCCAATTTGAAGGAAAAGTTTACTTTTACATAGAATTTTCCTTGTTATACCTTTTCCACATTTTTCAAATATTCAGAATGGACATACATCATTTCAATGATAATGACAAAAGCAATAATTTTCTAACTCCTATCTGAGAAATCTTAGGATTTACAAGAAATATGATTAGAATCATGAAAAGAGAGATTCTCCTAACATATGCACTTATCAACATGGGAAATCTCTAGGGGTTTCTGTGGGACATGTGAGCATTTCTATTTAACCCACACCTTCCACAGGTTCATACTGTGGGACGAAACCAAGCTGTCAGAGACTTGGGGGGTTTTCCGCAATGCCAAAGAAAGACTGAGAGGTGACAAATGAATCCAGAGAAACCAAGACTTTCAAAACCTATTTGAAATATAAGGTGCAAAGGAAACAGCAATAGGATGCTTCACATATTTTAAGTCTAAATTCAAGTTCATCTCACTAAATTTTTATTTTAGCCAGGACTACTTTTATGGCCTGAAGTAAGCTAACTTGTACTAAAAGTCAATCCTAGTGTGACAAGGCTAGGCTTCCCAAGAAGCAGACCTTGAGACAGATTTTACTGTTCAAGAAATTAGAGGGTGCTCTTGGGATCAATACCAGTGGAAAGGAAGTGGGTGGGGGGGAGCATGATGGTGCAGAGGGAGAAATTAGGATTCCATGAAGTCCCAAAGGATTCAGACAACCCCATGGGGAGCTCTGAATCTGTGATGACCTTTCAGAGTTGCTCCAAGTCAAGGCAATGGATTCAAGCTCTTGTACCCTACAAGGATCAATCACTGGATACCAATGGGAAGGGATGTGACCTTGTACAAGGTAGGTCTCTTTAGCCAAGGCAATCTCCACAGGGGATACTTCCAGCACCTGGGGGAATACATCCTTCAACCCTCAGGGGGCATCTGGGTCACTCATCACAGCATCCATTATACCCAGCAGCTATGTATGCTCTTTCTAGTTAAATAATATTTAACATGAAATTGTAATTGCCCTCAATTTATGCTATATTTGAACCATATACATAATTTTATGGCTTTGTAAAACCTAGAGACCCTTGTATCCCAACTTGATTGTTTCACCAATGGTGGGCATTTTGAAGCAGGAGCTCAGGGATGGCCTCTAAGGTGTGTCTGACATCCCAGTCCACACAAATGAGCCATGTGCATTTTTACATGAAGAGCACCCACAGCTTTCATCAGATTGTCAAAAGGGTAGGAGAAAAGTAAAAAATCATTAATTAGTGGCATTCTTTTCAAATACCCACAGTATTTTCTAAAACGAATAGCCACTTCACTTAAAATTGCTTGCTTAGCTGTTTTACAAAGATACTGTGTTACCAAATTTGCTGTGTAAGAGTTTGGCCTGGTTGGGATGCAGGGAGAATAGATCCAAACAACAGTTCCTCACCTATATGCAATGGAAGCCCAAGAATCTTATTAAATTTAGTAAATTCTCCTTGGTCAACTTGAATGATTTTTCTAATCTGAAAAACCCCTGTAGGAAAAAAGAGTGTCAGGGAGGTCTGGCAATTACAGGAAGATAAAACAGATAAAGGACAAAATACATGTCTGATGCTGGAAGCTATTTTCTGGTGAGGGTATACATATTGGTATGGCAGAGAGAAGGAAGAGCACAAAAAGCTACTTCATCAAAGTTTGATTTAATAACTTCTTCAGGAGGTTAATTATTTCAACTTCTCAACTAGAGTTGACAGGCACCTAGGCGTCTATCCAAACAGGCATTCTCACAGGTGAGAATGCAATGCAAGTTAATTCATGCCAAATTATAAGCAGTTTTAAGCAAAAGAAAATATTAACTGTGCTTCAAAACTTTGATCAAGAATATTTTTTTCCAAATCCTTTTCCCCTTTCTAGATACTTATCTATGTAATATTTATACTGTGACAAGTTCCTACTACAAGGTCTCCTGAGAGACTACTAAGAACAACCTTTGTCCCAAAAGGAAACTGACCCTTCCATATTGACTTGTTAATTACCATTTTTCAAGTTTAAAATATGTTTTCAGTCAAAACAGAAGTCAGGGCACTCCAAACTAGAGCTTGCAAGACTCTGAGAATATTAATATGGCATACGATCAATAGAAAATGGACATATTACATAAATCCTCAAATTATTCATGAAGCTACTTAAAAGTCCAAAGAAATGATGTTTTAGTAAGAGTCAAAATTATTTCTGTGTTGTACAAAGCATTACACTATAAGCCTTTGAATGCTTCTTGTTTATATTATACCCTAGCACTTAAAAATAAAGCATTTATCCAAAGGCTATGTTCTCTCAGGTCCATTCCTATTGCCTCCATGATAATGGTGGTAGAACAAGTTTCTACATCTCTCCAGGTGAAAAATACAAGGCTCTTAAAAACACATCCACTCTTATCCCAGGAATGCCAGATTGATTCACCACACAAAAATCAATCAATATAATGTACCATATTAATAAAGAACAGAAAACACATAATCATCCCAATAGCTACAGAAAAAGCATCTGACAAAATCCAACACCTCTTCATGATAAAAAACACTCAATAAACTAGGAATAGAAGGGAACTTCCTCAACTGGATAAAAGGCATCTGTAAAAAACCCAGTTAACATCATACTTAAGGTGAAAAATGAAAACCTTTCCCCTAAGATAAAGAACAAGACAAGGATGTCCATTCTCACCACCTCTATTCATCATTATACTGGACAATTAGGGAAGGGCAATTAGGGAAGAAAAAGAAATAAAAGGCAGCCACATTGGAAAGAAAAGGTACAGCTACCTCTATTTGCAGATGGCATTATCTTATACATAGAAAATACTAAAGAATCCACTAAAACACCATTAAAGATAATAAACCAATTTAGCCAAATTTCAAAACCCAAGACCAATAAACAAAAATCACTTGTATGTCTTTACACTAAATATAAATAATCTAAAAATGAAGTAAAGAAAATTCCATTTACAATAGCATCAAAAATAATAAAATATTTAGGAATAAATTTAAAGAAGTGCAAGGCTTGTAAACTGAAAACTACGAAACATCAATGAAAGAAACTAAAAACAACCTAAATAAGTTAAAAGACATCCTGTGTTGATCAACTGAAAGACCTGACGTTGGGGGGGGGTTACTTCTTTTTTTGGACTCCCAAAAGCCAAAACGATCTTGAAAAGGAACAAAGGTAGAGGATTCACAGTGTCCAATATCAAAACCTACTACAAAGCTACAGTAACCAAGACAGTGTGATGTGGGAAACAGACAGACATATAAATTGATGGAACAGAACTTAAAGTTCAGAAATGAACATGTGTGTCTATGTACAACTGATTTTTAGCAATGGTCCCAAGACCATTCAGTGGAAAAAGAACAGTCTTTTCAACAAATGGTGCTGGGACAAATGGATATCCACATGCAAAATAATGAAGTTGGATCCCTACCTTACACCATATACAAAAATTAACTAGGAATGGACCAAAGATCTAAATGTAAAAGCTAAAACTATAAAACTCTTAGAAGAAAACACAGGAGGAAATCTTTGTGACCTTCAATTAGGCAATGGTTCTTAGATATGATGTCAAAAACATAAGCAACTAAGGAAAAAACAGATAAATTGGACTTCATCAAATTTAAAACTTTTGTGCATCAAAGGATGCTATCAAGACAGTGAAGAGATAACCCAGAGAATGGGAGAAATATTTGCAAATCACTTATCTGATATGGATGGAATTTCCCGAATAAAGACTTTCTAGAACTCAACAATAAAAAGACAAATAACTCAATTTAAAAATGGGCAAAGGATCTGAATAGACATTTCTCCAAAGAAGATACACAGATGGCCAGCAATTACATGAAATGACATTCAACATCATTAGTCATTATGGAAATACAAGTCAAAACCACAACAACATACCACTGCACACCCATTAGAATGGCTATTTGAAAAAGAAAAATAACTAGTGTTGGCAGAAATGTAAAATGGTTCAGCCGCTTTAGAAACAGTTTGGCAGTTCCTCAAAAAGTTACAGGTAAAGTTAACATCAATTCCATTCCAAGATATAAACTCAAGAGAAATGAAAAACATATGTTTATACAAAAACTTGTACATAGATGTAACATAATCATTATTCAAGTGGAAACCACCCAAACGTTCAGAAACTGACGAATGGATAAAAAAAAAGTGCTATATTCATTACTCTGGAATATTATTCAGCCATAAAAAGGAATAAAGTACTGACACTTGCTACAACATAATGAACCTTGAGAACATTAAGTTAAAGAAGCAAGACATAAAAAGCTACATATTATATGATTACATTTATATGAAATGTCTAGAATGGGCAAATTGATAAAGACAAAAAGGTAGTGGTTGCAGAGTACAGGGGTTGTGACAGGCATGGGTTTCTTTTTAGGGTCATGAAAATGTTCTGGAACTGGACAAAAGTGATGGTTGCACAACCTTGTAAGTATACCAAAAACAACTGAATTATATAGTTTAAATTAGTGAAGTTTATGGTATGTGAATTATATCTCAATTAGGGAGGAAAAAAAGCATCAATCCAATTAACCCCATGGTGCTAGCTTTAAAAGTCAAGGTTCCCCCCTCCCCCTCCACCCAGGGGTTTTTACAACCAAAAAATGTTTCTAGACCTTGTACAATGCCCCTTTTGAGACAAAACTGTCCCTCCCTTCCCAATTAAGAAACACTGATATAAATGGAATGAAATTATAATCTATTAATTTGAAGTGTCTATCTTTAAAAAGCATAGTTTCTGTGACAGAATAAGAAAATAGAAAGAAAAAAAAAAGTCAAGGTTCCCAATATCCATCAATGAAGCATGAAACTACTCTAGTACTGAGATTTATCTGACGTTATTCCCCAAATAACACAAATACAGATAACAGTTTAGTCAAGTTTCTCTGTTCTTAATGGACTTAAAAATTCTCTTGCAGTCACTGTGTCATCCATGCACATACTCAGTCTGACGCGCTTCTAGATGGCGTCTCTTCCACGTCAGATCACTCATACGCAAAAGTTTTCATCTAGACAGTTGTGCTGCTCACCTATGATGATCTCCAAATTAAATACGTAGCATTAATTCACCTTCTGCTGTCAGCCTGCCCTTTCCACACACCTTATTCCTCTGTACCCTTTTCCTATCAATTATTTTCATACCCAGTGATAATGCCTCAACTGGGTAAAACAATTTAAAACTGTTTAGAATTCCTTCTGGTTTGAAGTGACTTCTGTTGACAGCAATGGATGATAGTAGACGTCCTATGAATAAGAGATTAAAACACTGAGCAAACAAACAAACAAACAACAAAAAAAAAACACTGAGCAGAACATAGAAATACACAAAAAAGTCATACGACAACAGAAAAGAAAGTGAGAGCTTTATTACCATACCGCACAAACAAAACCTCGCCCTCATATTCTCAATCCTTTATCCAACATTTTTATTCAACTGGAGCAGATATTTTGCACAGACGGCCGCAACAAGGTCTCCGACTTTACGGCTCTTCTGTAAGTGGCTTTGCCACTCCTCCTATAAGACGTGGAGCATTTTTCTTGACGCTCCCGCCACCAAATCAAGTTAGGTCCTGTGACTACTGTGACCAAAAGAGTACAGACAAAAGGAATCCCCTGCTGCTTCCAAACCAACTCCTAGCGTAACCCTTAACTGGCCACGTAGCCAGAGGCCAAGGAATACCCAGGCAGGATGTACGCAAATGAAGCAGCCATCCTGGTAGTGGGTCACCCAGCTGCAGACACCCCCAGCTGTCACCAAACAAATCAGGGACAAACTACGGAAGAGAGTCCTTCCTGAATTCCTGATTCACAAATAAAATGACTGTTTACTCCACTAAGCTTCAGCGATAGTTTATTATGCAGCGTGAGGTCTTCCTCCCCCATCTATCTTTACAAGGCTATTGTTCTTTCTGTTTTAATCACTGATATCGAAAGTGTATTGTTTCTAGATTATCAGAAGATAGGGATGAGGCATGTTGTGTTTTCTTTTATTGTTTTTAATTTTTGGAGAGGGGTGTTCTGGAAGAGGAGGGATGGTGAGGAGGAACATATAATGAAAAGATATTTTGTAACAAAGTAAACTAAGATCCTCCCTTTTTTAGAAAATAATTCTTCAATCATTGTAAGATGTCACTTGTATAATACCAGTATCATTTAAAAACAGTTATCTATTGACAAATGGAAGTTAAATCAGACTTTGCAAGTTCAACTATCTACCCTCCTTAAGGTTTAACTTGAAAAAGCGAGGGGAAAAAAGTTATATGAAGCAAAGTAAATCCATATGGAGCATATTCCCCAGCAGAAATGTTATCATCAATCAGACTTTATTTACTATGCATTGTTTTTTCAACAAAATATTTCAAGAATTTAGCTATACATATTTACCACTGAGGAAAAAATTTTTAATTAAACTGAGTTCTATTAAAAAATAATAAAGAAAGAAAGAAAAGGGAAAACTCTAATGCCTAAGTCTATTAAGTTTCCAACTTAAAATCCAATTAGGGCCTGACCTGCTCTTCTTTCAACTTAGCTTCATTAACAGCTGGCTTGTGATTTTAAAATAATATTTAGAAAACATTACAATTAATCCTTATTAAAAATAAAAGCAGAATTTTAAAAATATTAATTTTCTCAGAATAAATTAGTAAATATTGTTTTTAATGATAAAATATATTCTTTCCATTTTATGATATGGAAAAAGTGAAGAAACTAACATGTCCTTAAGTCAAGACTCTACAGCAAACAAATGGAGTATGTAAAGAACCTATTCTTTCTGACTTCCTACCGAAAACAAAATAACAGGAGGCTTAAAGAACCAATCTAGGACCACAAAAATGGAAAACTTTCTAATTCAATTATCAGTTAGCTTTCTGCTACTGGTAAATCTAAACTCTAAATACCAAAACCTAGGAAACTGGAGATGCAGGCAAGGTGAAATAAAGAGAAGTTACAGAGGCAGAGAAGGGGAAGACGAGAACGTCTGCGTCAGCAAATTAAACTCCAAGCTACGTTACCATTTATAATCAATCAAGCAAGAAGCTGTACAATTTTAACACAGATTTTGAATGCAGCTCAGATTCAAATGCTCAATTACATTTTCCAGGTCAGTGATTTATTATAAAGATAAGAAATTTACTGTAACACAAAACTACTTTAAACCATAGGGGAGAGCCCCGGAAAGGAGAGGCCAGTGCTAATCCCATTGTACTGCAGGCTTGGCCATCTGCTATTGTCTCATTTCATTCTCTGAGCACAGGGCTATCCCCGTGCGTACAAATACATATACTACCTAGAAAGTTGGAAGGCTATGAGCAGGCAGTGGTGGCCCAGACAGAGCCAAAATCGCTCCAGAGTATGTGATTCACAATCCAGCCATTATCAAAGCTGCTACTATTTTCAGAAAACAAGGATTTTTAATGCATATTTAATACACCAAAGTAATGCCAAAGTAATACATTGTTTCCTGGTATTCTCCTTAAATATGAAAATAGTTAAATATTACTTAAATTTACAATTATAAGTAATATTTGTGAGAAAAATAATAGAGAATGCAGATGCCAAGAACAAGGAAAGGATGAAAGCAGAGTTACCATCTGATCTTCCTTATGGAATAAGTGTCTAAATCAAGAAGCAAAATAGGGACCTCCCTGGTGGCGTAGTGGTTAAGAATCCGCCTGCCAATGCAGAGGACACGGGTTCAAGCCCCGGGAAGATTCCACGTGCCATGGAGCAAATAAGCCCATGCACCACAACTACTGAGCCTGCGTGCCACAACTACTGAAGCCCACGAGCCTAGAGCCCATGCTCCGCAACAAGAAAAGCCACCGCAATGAGAAGCCTGCGCACCGCAATGAAGAGTAGTCCCCACTCGCTGCAACTAGAGAAAGCCTGCGCGTAGCAATGAAGACCCAACGCAGCCAAAAATAAATAAATTAAAAAAAAAAAAAAGAAGAAGAAGCAAAGTAGGTTAAGTGTTGCATAGAATTAAGACATGTCTCCAGGGACTTCCCTCGTGGTCCAGTGGTAAAGAATCCACCTTACAATGCAGGGGATGCTGGGTTGATCCCTGGTCAGGGAACTAAGATCCCACAAGCTGCAGGGGGAACTAAGCCCATGCGCCACAACTGCTGAGCCCACATGCCACAAACTATAGAGCCCACGAGCTCTGGAACCTGCGTGCCACAACTACAGAGCCCATGCGCCCTGGAGCCTGCACACCACAGCTAGAGAAGAGAAAACCTGCCGCCACAACTACAAGAGAAGCCCACACGCTGCAACGAAAGACCCTGCGTGCCTCAATGAAGATCCCGCATGCTGCACCTAAGATCTGATGCAGCCAAAAGTAAATTTAATTAATTAATTAAAAAATAAAAAGACATGTCTCCAGGAAAATCTCAAGTTCCACCTGTAAGGTTATACTTCAATATACCACTGCAGGTAAATTTCTAAAGTTTCTGATGGAAAATCTTCAGGGCCAGGGGAAAGAAAAATTGAATTCTATTTATTAGTTTCCTAAATAAACGAATAGGACAATAAAGATGAGTACATTCTCTGAAAACCTTCTCATTATGTAAGAAATGGGAATAATTTCCCCAGAGACCAGGTAATACGAGAGATCGTAATAAGAAAGAAAAGGCAGTGAGAGACAGGGCTCTACCAGAAATTTTTAGGAATCCGTATTACAAGTGTATGAAGTACAGAGGTGAAATTCCAGGGCGTGACCCTCTGGAAAGGACACTATTCCCCTTTTTCATTCAAACCACTCTCTCAGCTTGGGACGTCTTACCCCTTCCCCATCTGCCTAGCAAACTTTCACACACCTTTCAAGACTCGACTGCTAAGACTTCTCTTAGACTCCTTTCACACAAGGTCCAATCTGGAATGCCTTGCTTTGTGCCCACTGTACACCATTTGTATGGTAACTTCTTTAACTGCTACAACCCTGAGACTCTGAGAGCAGAAACGATCCTGTCTGTGTACTTAGCACAGTGCCAGGTGCACAGCAGAAGGCAACATTGACTGCATGAATGAGACAGCTGAGGACGCCTGGGAAGACTGGGACGCCCACAAGAACATAAAGTGACTTTGCAACTATAAATGTACTCAGTAAGGGGGGAAAGGAGAGAAGCCAAGAAGATTCCAGTGTATACAAATAGACACACTGCTTAGAAAGCTAGGCCAATGTGTACATCATCAGGTGGCTCACATCACTCTAAGAAGGAATTATACAGAATGATATACAATGGACTCAGATTTTCAAGACAGATTTCTTCTGGATGAAGAACAGAGGAGAAAATGGATTTACAAAGGAACTGTACTGTATAGCAAAGGGAACTCTGCTCGATATCCTGTAATAACCGAAATGGGACAAGAACTTGAAAAAGAATAGTTACATGTATATGTATAACTGAATCACTTTGCTGTACACCTGAAACTAACACAACATTGTAAATCAACTATACTCCAATATAAAATAAAAACTTAAGGGCTTCCCTGGTGGTGCAGTGGTTGAGAGCCCACCTGCCGATGCAGGGGACACGGGTTCGTGCACCGGTCCGGAAAGATCCCACATGCTGCGGAGCGGCTGGGCCCGTGAGCCATGGCCACTGAGGCTGCGCGTCCGGAGCCTGTGCTCCGCAACGGGAGAGGCCACAACAGTGAGAGGCCCGCATACCACAAAAAAAAAATAAATGAATTAAAAAATTAAAAAATAATAAAAAAATAAATTAGACCTGCAAACAAACTGGGATAACCAAAAAAACAAAACAAAACAAAAATCCTACAGACAACAAAAGGAGGTCTTAGAATTGTTTGGATAAACATATCAATCTGATAAGAGTTTTCTTACAATATACCACAAAAGTCCTTGCTGGGGCTATGCAACATTTTTTTTTTTTTTTTAATTAATTTATTTTTTTTTTTATTTTTGGCTGTGTTGGGTCTTCGTTGCTGTATGTGGGCTTTTCTCTAGTTGTGGCAAGCAGGGGCTACTCTTCGTTGCGGTGCACAGGCTTCTCATTGTGGTGGCTTCTCTTGTTGTGGAGCACAGGCTCTAGGCGCGCGGGCTTCAGTAGTTGTGGCACGTGGGCTCAGTAGTTGTGGCTCGCGGGCTCTAGAGTGCAGGCTCAGTAGTTGTGGCGCATGGGCTTAGTTGCTCTGCGGCATGTGGGATCTTCCCGGACCAGGGCTCGAACCCGTGCCCCCTGCATTGGCGGGCGGATTCTTAACCACTGTGCCACCAGGGAAGCCCGCTATGCAACATTTTATCACCTACATGGACGTATAAAGAATATATCCATGGGCATCCCTGGTGGCGCAGTGGTTAAGAATCCGCCTGCTAATGCAGGGGACATGGGTTTGAGCCCTGGTCCGGGAAGATCCCACATGCCGCAGAGCAACTAAGCCCGTGCATCACAACTACTGAGCCTGCGCTCTAGAGCCCGCGAGCCACAACCACTGAGCCCGCGCTCTAGAGCCCGCGAGCCACAACTACTGAGCCCACATGCTGCAACTACTGAAGCCTGCACGCCACAACTACTGAAGCCCGTGTGCCTAGAGCCTGTGCTCCACAACAAGAGAAGTCACCACAATGAGAAGCCTGTGCACAGCAACAAAGAGTAGCCTCCGCTCGCCACAACTAGAGAAAGCCCACACGCAGCAACAAAGACCCAACACAGCCAAAAATAAATAAATAAATTTACTTTTTTAAAAAAGAGAATATATTCATAAGGGTTGAAGGCATAAAACTGAAGGAGAGGGGCTTCCCTGGTGGCGCAGTGGTTGAGAGTCCGCCTGCCGATGCAGGGGACACAGGTTCGTGCCCCGGTCCGGGAAGATCCCACATGCCGCGGAGCGGCTAGGCCCGTGAGCCATGGCCGCTGAGCTTGCGCATCCGGAGCCTGTGCTCCGCAACAGGAAAGGCCACAACAGTGAGAGGCCCGCGTACCGCAAAAAAAAAAAAAAAAAATCTGAAGGAGATAAATAGACTAAATAAATCAAGTTTCAAAAGATTCTCAAAGATTAGAATCATTGGCTGAATTTAGCAAAGTAAAATGTAATAAGAATAAACAATATTAACACCTATTAATATATGCATGGTATATAACACTTCGTGGGTTCCAAGGTGCTTTTATACACATTACATCATTTAACAACCCCCGCAAAGTAACTATTATACCCTGTCTATAGATGAGGAAACTGAGGGTTAGTCAGTTTTCCCATTACCACATTTCAGGGAGGGCCAAGAACAGAACATTAATTACCTTCTAATCATCTCTCTTGCAACTAGATTCAAAATTCCAAAGAGTACAAGTATGGAGGAAAAATGAGTGTAGAAAAACAACTGCCATCAGAAAAATTAATCAGGGCAAGTAAGAATAATGGGAGGAACAGCAATATTTCACTGAGGAAAATAAGATTTGGGAGCTGTCGAATATAGGCTCCCAATATCTAAAAAATCATCCTGCTGAAGGAGGATTACACTTGTTCAATACGGCCCAAGTTAATCTTAACCAGCAAATACAATAAGTAGCCAAATTCTGGTTCAAGGAAAGAGGGTCAAAACTGTCCAAGCCATTCATTCATCTTAATTGGACATATCTGACCATAAGCTGAATAAATCCATTTGCCAGACTTTGTAGGAAATTTTAATCAAACGAACAGCTGGGCTTTATCAAATGAGACTCTACATCTGCATCAGACATTGTTTCAAAATATACAAATAAACTTCTAGAGAAAGGTGGTTCTAATTTCAGGATTATAAAATTAGGAATAAATTTAAAGTAAAACATAGGAAAAATTCTTTCTCAATGAAGATAGATATGTAGGTACAGAGAAGGTTTTTTCTAGGCATTTTTATTATTCATATTAAAACAAAAGGAAATATATAAAGTATATAATAAGCACCCATGTACCAGCAATGCAAATTAAACAGAAGTAAATCTGCCTCCAGGTATTTTAAATATATTTCAAATATAAATATATACCTATACGTTATGAAGTATGTTAAATTACACACAAACGCATTACCCATCGTAAGAATGAGAATTACCTAAACTACCTAAGATACTCATATATTCTTCCTTATCCCAACCATCTTCCCTTCCCTACCTCCAGAAGAAATAACTTTGCTGAATTTTTATCCTGAATATTCCCTTGCCCTAAAACGAAAAGAATAATATATTCCACTGTGTAACTATACCACAACTTACTAACTCAATCATTCTGTCAATAAACATTTGCAAAGTGTTTCCTCAGTTCTGTTTTGGTTTTTTCCTTAATCCAAACAAGGTTACTATGAGCATTCTTACATACATCCTGGAGTTCATCTAAAGTATATGTATCTGGCAGGGTACCCTTATGTTTAGTAAGCGCTTTCCAAAATAGTTGTACCTATTTAAAAACCCAACAGCACTGTGTGAGAAATTCAGTTGCCATATTTACCAACACCTGATACTGTCAGACTTCTTAATTTTTGCCAACACAGCTTACAATAGTAAGTATAAAATGGTTTCTTAATCTGGTCTTATTTTACATTCCACTGATTACAGTGAGGGTACATAACTTTTCATATTTATTTGCCATGTATATTTCCTCTTATATAAATTTTATTAACACATACACAGGTTGTACAAAAACATGCATCCTGACCTAAGATTCGGGTGCATGCATAAACACCAAAGCAAGCGTTTATTTCTGGGAGAGAATGGAGGGGAATACTCTCAAGAAAAGATATGTCAAAGGACTTTGACTCTGTTTGAAATTTTACTTCCCAAGTTGAGTAATTACCATTACTTATTATGTTATTCTCTATGCTTTTTTAATTTCACAAATAATTAAATTATAAAATGTAAAAAGATAATATAAATGCATGGTCAACAAGCAAGCACCCAGAGGACTTCCCTGGCTGTCCAGTGGTTAAGACTATGCTTTGCAACGAAGGAGGTACAGGTTCAATCCCTGGTCAGAGAGCTAAAATTCCACATGCCTTGCAGCCAAAAAACTAAAACATCAAACAGAAGCAATACTGTAACAAATTCAATAAAGACTTTAAAAATGGTCCACATCAAAAAAAATCTTAAATAAAAAGGTACACTTTAAAAAAAAAAACAAACAAGCAAGCACCCAGGACCTCTCTTGAAAAAGTGTTCAAAGGAGTTCTTGGGGAACCAAGAATTAAAAGAAATGTAAACCTTGGGAACAGGTAAGCCATGGTGCTACAAACAGTGGTAAACATTAAATTTACTTAAACACAGAAATAAAGGCTAAACAATCTGAATCACTATTACAGAAGAGACTTTTTCCCCTTCAAAAACCAACACAATGTAAATATGAAAAGTATTGTGGACTCAGCAAAAGACAACAAAGCTTACCAACAAAAATCAGGTAGGGGGATTATAAACAAACTAAGTATTTTTCATAAAAAGCAGTCAAAGAAACAGAGGCAGATAAATGGAACAGACCAGAAACAGGCCCAGATTTAAACAATTTATTTTTGGCATTTCAAATCAGGAGGAAAAAGGTAGATTATTTAATAAATATTATAATGATGACTGGCCACATATAAGAAGAAAAAGCTGAATCATTAAAGCCAATATATAAATTTTATAAAACAATTTTTAGGTATAAAGAAAAAAAGAAACTTTAAAGGTACCAGAAGAAAGCATGCGTGAATTACTTAATAACCTTGGTGGGCATAAGGACTTTCTGAGCATGACCGAAAACTTAGAGGACACAGAGGAAAGGACAACTAAATTTGACACATAAATTCTAAAACAAATACCATAAAGGAAGTAAAAAAGAAAATGACAAACAAGAGAATATATTTGTAAAACATGAGGAAAGAGGCCAATGCACTTACTAGGGAACCCCTATAAATCAATAAGGGAAAAAAATGAACCATGTAATAGAAAAATGTAGAAATGACATGAATATGTAGCTTCAAAATGAAGAAAACCCTATGAAAAAATGCTCAACATGCACTCAAATTTAAATAAATATTAAGCAAGAAAGTAGATATTTTTGGAACTTCCCTGGTGGCACAGTGGTTAAGAATCCACCTGCCAATGCAGGAGACACGGGTTCGAGCCCTGTTCCGGGAAGATCCCACATGCCGCGGAGCAACTAAGCCTGTGTGCCACAACGACTGAGCCTGCGCTCTAGAGCCCGCAAGCCACAACTGCTGAGGCTGCGCATCTAGAGCCTGTGCTCTGCAACAAGAGAAGCCACCGCAATGAGAAGCCCGTGCACCGCAACGAAGAGTAGCCCCGGCTCGCTGCAACTAGAGAAAACCCACGCACAGCAACAAAGACCCAACGCAGCCATAAATAAATAAATAAATAAATAAATAAATAAATGGGGGGGCGGGGGGAGAGAGAGGGGAAGGAAGGAAGGAAGAAAGAAGATATTTTTAAATTATCTACCAGGTCAGTGGAAATTTTTTAAAGGTTTGGCAACAAACGTCTGATGAAGCTGTGCAGAAACTCATCTTAATATATAAAAGCACAAGCTTTTTAGAGAA
This sequence comes from Hyperoodon ampullatus, assembly GCF_949752795.1. NCBI lineage: Eukaryota > Metazoa > Chordata > Mammalia > Artiodactyla > Ziphiidae > Hyperoodon > Hyperoodon ampullatus. The sequence continues at coordinate 100,577,257 of NC_136924.1, read as the reverse complement.
CTGGGCATCCATCAATTTTTTTAGATGCATACAATATCAATTCATGAATGAGGTATGTTTATGTCACTAATTGTTATGCTACTATAACAAATATATAAACAAGAAAAAAACCCTATAAATATCTACTTATACAGCTATAGGACATCAGTTAATTATGGTGCAAGTGAGACACCGAAAACCATGCAGACATTAAAAACAATGAGATAAAGCTACGTATAAAAAGACACAAAAATATGTTTATTTTTAAACGAATAAAAAAGTATGATCCCACTTGTCTTTTTTAAAAAAGGTGTGTAACATACGTATGCCTATATATGCATAGATATTTTATAGAAGAGTATACAAATAATTATTAACAAGTTACATCTCTAAGGAGCTGCACTGAGAGGGTCAAAGGATGAGAAAAGATAAGTTCATTTCATATGTTTTTGTACTTCTTGAATTTTTTTGTACCTTGAACATATATTACTTTCATAATTTAAAACTAGCTAATTTTTTAATCCACATTGTCATTTCTTAGTGTCTTTTCTTTGAGGTATAACTGACATGTAACATTGTGTAGTTTCAGGTGTACAACATAATGATTCAGTATTTGTATATACTGTAAAATATCACCACAATTAAGTCTAGTTAACATCTGTTACCATATATAGTTATGCAATTTCTTTTCCTGTGATGAGAACTTCTAAGATCTACTCTCTTAGCAAATTTCAAACATGCAGTACAGTACTGTTAACTATATTTAGTCACCATGCCATACGTAACATCACCAGGACTTATTTATTTTATAACTGCAAGTTTTCACCCTTTGACCCCCTTCTTAGTGCATTAAAATCTAGATTTTAAAACAGTTGAGTTCATTTACTCAATATTTCAAATATTTCAAAATGAATATATTTCAAATATACTACTGATTCTACATTATGCATAAAAATTAGACAAAAAAAGTTTCAGAGGCTAAACTTTTACAATGATTGTACAACTCTCTCCCCCAAAGTATACTTCAGAATTATTTTTTTCTATTAAAAAAATAATCGTGGGCACACTAGAAGTTAGTAGCAAAGTTACAGCAACAATCTACAGTGGGAATAACCCAGGGATTTACAGCAAGCCAAAACATTAATACACACTGACCAAGAAAAAAAAAAGAATACTCAAGTGTATAACACGTTTTGCAAAGCTAATGTGTTTCAAAGTTCCCAATTAAAAAGCAATATAGGGACTTCCCTGGTGGTCCACTGGTTAAGAATTCACCTTCCAGTGCAGGGGACATGGGTTCAATCCCTGGTCGGGGGAACAAGATCCCACATGCCAGGGGGCAACTAAGCCCATGCGCCACAACTAGAGAGAGAAAACCCACATGCCACAACTAGAGAGAAGCCCGCGCACCGCAACGAAAAGCTTGTGCGCCACGATGAAAGGTCCCATATGCTGCAACTAAGACCTGACGCAGTCAAAAACAAACGAACAAACAAAACGCAATATAGGGGAAGTTTCTACAAGCTAAACATAGTCTAACCATATATCCAGCCATCATGCTCCTAGGTATTTACCCAAATGAGTTAAAAACTTGTGCCCACACAAAAACCTGTATGTGAATGTTTATAGCAGCTTTATTCATAATTGATAAAAATTGGAAGCAACCAAGATGTCCTTCTGCAGGTAATTACATAAACAAACTGTAGTACCTCAGACAACAGAATATTATTCAGTGATAAAAAGAAATGAGTTATCAAGCCATGAAATGAAATGGAGGAATTTTAAATGCATATAGTAAGTAAAAGAAACAAGTCCTGGAAAGGGTGCATACTGTATGATTCCAAATACTTGACATTCTGGAAAAGGCAAAACTATAAACAGTAAAAACATCCGTGGTAGCGAGCTGGGAGAGAGATGGATAGGTAGAACACAAGAGATCTTTAGGGCAGTGAAGATACTCTGTATGACTCTGTAATGGTGGATCCATGTCATTATACATTCGGCAAAACCCACAGAACTGTACAAGACAAAGAGTGAAACCTACTGTAAGCTACAGACTTTAGTTAATAATAATGTACCAATATCGGTTCATCAATTTTAACAAATGTACCACACCAATGCAGATGTTAAAAACGGGAAACTGTGGGCAGGGAGTAAATGGGAAAATGCCCTAAAAATAAAGCCTGTTAATTTAACAACAAGAAAGCAATAGGGGGTATCTCAAAGGCATAGGGAAGGGAAGAGCCCAGCGGAAGGTGCTCGGCTGGGGGTTGTAGTTAAGGTGGGACAAAACCAGGTGACAAGCAAGGAGGAAGGGGGAAGGGCCGCACCACAGCACACACAGCACTCGTGTGCCCAGGGAGGGGCTGCTGACCCCATGCTCCTCTTGGGGAACTCACAGCGAGCCATTTGTTTGTGTTCTCCGCACTCACGCATTCTTCAAGTTTTGGTAACTGGAACATGTCTCTCTCCCGGCTCAGAAATGATCAGTGGAAAAGGAACCAAAACAAGTACCTCATTATGTGTCAAGATTAACCTGGGAGGGGCTTCCCTGGTGGCGCAGTGGTTGAGAGTCCGCCTGCCGATGCAGGGGACACGGGTTCGTGCCCCGGGGTTCGTGCCCCGGTCTGGGAAGATCCCACATGCCGTGGAGCGGCTGGGCCCGTGAGCCATGGCCACTGAGCCTGTGCTCCGGAGCCTGTGCTCCGCAAGGGGAGAGGCCACAACAGTGAGAGGCCCGCCTACCGCAAAAAAAAAAAAAAAAAAAAAAAAAAAAAAAAAAAAAAAAAAAGATTAACCTGGGAAAACGGTGGGCTGTTGACTGAACTGCTTCTCTCCATCGGCTGGTGCTCTAGCTTTAAAAGTTCCCAGGAGATAACCTGAAATCCAGAATCTTCTCAGAATAGAAAAGGGTGGGGGAAATTCTGAACACATCATCAAACAGTAAGAGCCTCAAGCCTTTGGAAAGAGCCCAAAGGCCAAAAGCAAGACCTGTAGAGCTCTGCCCACACTGGTGGGTAACCTGATGATTATCTAACAAATTCAGCATGTGTCTACCAGAGTTCCAGAAGAGTGAGAAACCTTGGGGTTCGTCTGAGTTAGAACAATCTTTGATTACAGCTGAGTCACCTCCATGTTCTTAATACAAGTAAGACCTGGGGTCTTTTCACTGTGTCTATTCATGTGATAAATGTCGCCCTCCAGTGTGAAATGGAAGGATGCCCTTGTTCTGTGGGGAAGACAACTGTGGAAGAAGTAGCTATGAGGACGGAGAGAGCCACCTAGAATGCCCCCTCCAAACCCGTCAGCAGAAGGCCTCTTCCTGGGGGCCTCTAACAGATCCTGAATGCTGCAGAAACCCCAGAGGCTTGGGATCTGGGACCTTCCAGGAACTCAAGATCTCTCTTGCTGAGGTCCTTTCCATCATCACACGGACCAAAGTCCTCACCAAAGCCTTTGTGCTTCTCACCGCCTTCCTTACCAGGAAGCTCCACACGCCAGCCAACTATCTCACTGGCTCCCTGGCCAAAACCAATCTTCTTGGCTTTCATCTTGGTCATAGCCATCTGCATCACATATACCATCACCCACACCTGGAACTTTGGCCAAATCCTATGTGACATCTGGCTGTCTTCTGGAATCACGTGCTGTGTGCATCTCTGCATGACTGCTGTGGACGGGTACTGGCCATCACCAACGTCCTGTAGTACAATAAACGCCAGATATGCGGCCTCTACAGTCACCATCGTCTGGGCCGTTTCATCTCCATCCTGTCGCTCTTCTCCCAGATCTCCTACATGATCTACTCCACAGATGGTGCCTTCTACATCCTGTCCGTGTGGCTCATCACCTTTCACACGGCCTCCTGAAGCCACCATATCACCATAGCCCAGCTCATCAGAGTTCACTGTACTCCCTCAACCCCCAGTCTCTCACTCAGCCAGCTCCCCTCTGTCAACCGCCTGAAAATCAAGCTTTTGCTCATAGAATCCTAGAGCAAGAGGATGTTTGCACCTCAAGAAAGGAAAGTCATAATAAAAATAATTATAGCTCTCTTGAGAACCTTTAACTGCCTCTAAACTTACTGTGTTTTTTTTTGTTTATTTTATGTGGATGCAAAAATTAAAGCTATTTCTATTTTATCAGCAAACAGTGGTCCAGGAAACACATCACGAACATTGAGTCTAATGATGTTGGTACAGTAACTTCTACAACAAAATAAGCAGGCAGAACATAAAGGCTCTAAGCACTGAAAATGACAGGTATAGAGGCATTATCTTAAAAGAAGCAGTAATAATCTAAACCAGGTTTGAGAGTAACTGTGCTACCTATTTGATAACTGTTTTAAAACAAATCAAAGTCTATAACATGACAAATTAGTGAGGCAGCTAGTGTACTAAAAAGAGCACAATTACCAGCCCTCTAGAGCCTACTCCACTGGCCCTCCACAGCGAAAGGCAAAGAGACTAGACAAAGCATAATACATGTTATATTTGTATGATGTCCTATAGTGTCAAAAAGCTTGAACACATACTACTGTCTAATCCTCCCAACAGGGAAGTTGTTGTCATGGATAAAGCTGCATTTTGGAATAAGACCAACCTTGTGACAAAACCTGAAGCTACCACTTTTTTAGCTAAACAAATTTGTACAAATTTGAACCTCCCTTATTATGTAATATGTCTGGGACTTTGTTGGTTTGGGGCTTGCTTTTGTTATGGGGGCAGGAAAGTGGAGCATGCGAGAATGGATACCAAGGTATAAAAGTGTTTTATTAGGGAGTACTGAAATAACTTAATGGATTGGGACTAACATTTTTCTATTTCCTTTAAGAAATGGGAGAAGAAAGTTCAGAGTGTATTTTGTGAAGATTTTGTTTTCGCTGTATCTCTAAGCATGTATACCATACGTTGATACAGATTAATGTAAAATGTATTTCTTATTATGTGTCATGGCCTAAAAATTTAGCCACTGATTATAACAAAGCAATCAAGATCTAAAATCCACTACCAAAAAGTTGCAAGGATTAAACAAGATTACAGATATAAAGTGGCTAACATAAGTGCTGCCACTCTGTTTTTACAAACTATGATTATTCCAGGATGATGAGGTGTTATTTCTAACTTCAAACCCCTGTTCACAGTTATTAAAAACTTTTAAAAATGTTTATCTAGTTAAAAATAAGATGTGCATTATTTTCAAACAACCTTTGGGTTCTAACCAATGTACTTGTGACTTGGCAAAATCCACCAACATTAAAATGCATATCCTTTCACCCAGCAATTCTACTTTAAGTAATTTACCTAGAAATATACTCCACATATGAATAAACTAAATATGCACATTTTTAAAATGCAGCATCATTTTAAGCAGACTGTCCATCAGTGGAAACCTTGTAATAAACCGTAGCACATCCACACAGTGCTGTTGGTAACAACGAAGAAGCCCCGGGAGAAGTTTCAAAATATATTAATGGGGAAAAAAGGAAAGCAAAGGGAAATAAAGGAATGGTAACATTTGTGTTTAGAGAAACATTTTTGCTTTATATGGATTATGCATAAAATGTTTATGGAAGAACACAGAAAGAGGTAAACAGAAAAAAAGAATATGTATTTGCCTGTGTATATGTAAACTGTGCCCGGAAGCGTATACAAGAAACAGGTAAGGGGAAGTGAGCAGTTGGGGGCAAGGTGAGAAGAACATATGTATAAAAATGTAAAACAAAGTAGCATCCACTAACAAGACACTACAGTCACCCATCTAGAGTGATCAAATTTTTATGTTTACTCATTGAAAGCAAATGAAAACCAAATTAATAGAAGACAAATATTGAACATGGTCCTCTGTACACAAAAGAAAAGCTGAATTGGAGGTTTAGCGAAGAGAGTTTTATTCCTGGGCTATTGTTAGAGGTTAAAAATAAACTGGGACAATGTCAAATATTTCTGATCTATCCCCTCAGTGGAGAAGAACAATAAATACCAGTGTCTACTATAACTATTATCTCAAAGGTACCCTTTAATTTAGCTAAAAGCGGGAGGGGAAGACAATGATTAGTACTTTCCTCATTTATTACAGTGTTAGCCTCTTTCCAGTTATGATTAAGGTAAACCAGGAAAGAAAGTCTTCCTTTCCTTGACGTATGTAGATGAGATGTCATTATAGTAGTATGTGTTTCTATTCAAATTGCAGTCTTGCAAGAATCCCGGCCCACGTACTACCCTAATTCATGGCCTTACAGTTGCCATACGAGACAGAAGATTAGGAGAGGTAGAAGAATGCCAATGCAAATACTCGCAATTTACAAGGCACTTTTCAGAGACAGTAGCATGGAAAATACTACTGAAGATACCAAACAGTGTTTACTTCGAAAGTTTAAACACTGAATATACAGAACAGTTTTCACAATCTACCTCCTGCAGCAATGGTTACGACCTGAAAAAATATAAACAGAGGAATGACAGAGGAACTCTGACAGCACTTAGGTGCAACTCAGTGGTAGGAATGAGGACGTGGGTCTGATGCGGGGCCCTGGGCTCAGAACACCTGCACCTCACCTTCTTCTGAAGGACATTAACTTTCCGCTCCTTCACATCCAGCATGTCCTTGAGGTCATGGATCTCTCCAGCTTGTGTCCCCTTCTCCTCAGCCATGTCTTGAATTTGTTTTGTCTTCTTATTCAGCATGGTTTCCTTCTCTTCCAAACGCAACCGCAGAGCATCCACCTAAGAATATAACATTTTTACAAATGATTAATTGAAAAGAAAGGAACGTAATTCCTTCCAAATAGATGTGCACAGTTGCCTAAATGATACTTTTATAGTAAACTTTCATTAGAATCAAATAAAATACCACTCTAAATACAACTGTGACTATTTAGAAATGAAACCCTAAAATTTTGTGAGCACTTCCATAATAAAATAAAATTTACATCCGTTAAATTACAGTGTAATCAAAATAAATAGATCTGAATAAAGGGGATAAAATTGGAGAATTTATATAAAGGGGTTGAGCTTTGCTACTTCTATAAAAGTGGTATAATCTATTATGTTTCTCAAATTTTAGAATCATTTGGAGGATTTAAACAGAATGCCAGGCCAAGCCACCAGTTTCTAATTTGGCAGGGTTGGGGCTCAAGAATCAGTATTTCTAACAAGTTCCCAAGTGATGCCACGCTGCTTTAGAAAATCCAAAATTAGAAAGAAAACCGTAAGCGTCACCAAACATGACACCTGCTGTATCACAGAATACAATCTAGCTGCAGCTGACAATCCCATAATGCACTTAGAGATCTGTAAGGCAAAACAAGATCTACTTTCAGATCTCAAGACTAGTCAGCTAAAGCTTGGTATCCAGGTACCTTTATCACCAAAGTTGAATACCATCCATTAGATATAATTTTAAAATAATTAGAAATCTAATATTAGTACTTATTTTTTCTTCCAGTTTTGGGATATAACTGACATACAGCACTGTGTAAGTTTAAAGTGTACAGCATAATTATTTGACTTCCATGCATCATGAAGTGATTATCACAGTAAGTTTTGTGAACATCCATTGTCTCATACAGATACAAAACTAAAGAAATAGAAAACAACCTTTTCCTCGTGACGAGAACTCTTAGGATTTTCTCCCTCATTGACTTTCACGTACAACACACAGCCAGGCTGATTATCTTTATCCTGTTGTACACCGCACCCCCAGTACTTTTTTTTTTTTTTTTTTGCGGTACGCGGGCCTCTCACTGTTGTGGCCTCTCCCATCGCGGAGCACAGGCTCTGGACGCGCAGGCTCAGCGGCCACGGCTCACGGGCCCAGCCGCTCCGCGGCATGTGGGATCTTCCCGGACCGGGGCACGAACCCACATCCCCTGCATCGGCAGGCGGACTCTCAACCACTGAGCCACGAGGGAAGCCCAGTATTTATTTACTTGATATCTGGACGTTTGTACCTTTTGACTATCTTCATCCAATCTCCCCTCCCCTGATTCCTCACCTCTGGTAACCACATATCTGGTCTCTTGCTCTGAGTCTGTTTGTTTTTCAAGTACAACTGACCTACAGCCCTATGTTACTTCCTGAAGCACAACAGTGCAAGTTGATGTTACTATACATCTCAAAAAGTCTATTACAATACGTCACCACACAATAATATTCCACAGTTACTGACTGTATTCCCCACCCTGTACATTTCATCCCCTTGACTCATTTATTTTGTAACTGGAAGTTTGTCCCTCTTAATCTCCCTCACCTATTTCTTTCCTCTCCCCATCCTCCTCTCCTCTGGCAACTACCTGTTTGTTCTCTATATCTATAATTCTGTTTCAGTTTTGCTATGTTTGTTCATTTGCTTTTTTAGATCCCACATATATGCGAAATCACACAGTATTTGGCTTTCTCTGTCTGGCTTACTTCACTTAGCATAATGTCCTCAAGGCCCATCAATGTTGTCACAAACAGCAGGATTTCCTTCTTTCTCATGGTTGAATAATAATATACACATACACAGACAACGTCTTCTTTATCCATTCATCCACTGATGGACACTTAGGTTGCTTCCATATCTTGGTTCATTAATGCTGTAATGAACATAGGGGTGTATGTATCTCTTATAATTAGTGTTTTTGTTTTCTTCAGATAAATACCCCCAGAGTGAACTGCTGGATCATACAGCAGTTCTACTTTTAATTTTTTGAGGAATCTCCATACTGTTTTCCACAGTGGCTGCACCAACTTACATTCCTACCAACAGTGCACAAGGATTCCCTTTTCTCCACAGACCACAGACTCACCAACACTTGTTACTTGCGGTCTTTTGGATAATAGCCACTCTGACAGGTGTGAGGTGATATCTCATTTTAGTTTTGATTTGCATTTCCCTGATGATTAGTGATGTTGAGCATCTTTTCACATGCCTGTTGGCCATCTGTATGTCTTCTTTGGAAAAATGTCTACTCAGATCCTCTGCCCGTTTTTTGTGTTTTTTTTTTGTTTGTTTTGTTTTTTTGCGGTACGTGGGCCTCTCACTGCTGTGGCCTCTCCCACTGCGGAGCACAGGCTCTGGACGCGCAGGCTCAGCGGCCATGGCTCATGGGCCCAGCCGCTCCGCGGCATGTGGGATCCTCCCGGACTAGGGCACGAACCCGTGTCCCCTTCATCAGCAGGCGGACTCTCAACCACTGCGCCACCAGGGAAGCCCTCTCTGCCCGTTTTTTAATCAAGTTTTTTTTTTTTATGTTGAATTGTATGAGTTCTTTGTATATTTTGGATGTTAACCCCTTACTGAATATATTATCTGCAAATATCTTCTCCAATTCAGTAGGTGGTCTTTTTGTTTTGTTAATAGTTTCCTTTGCTGTGCAAAAACTTTGTAGTTTGATGTGGTCCCACTTGTTTAGTTTTGCCTGTTTCCCTTGCCTGAGGAGACATATCCAAAAAAAATTACTAAGACTGATGTTGAAGAGGGTACTGCCTATATTTTCTTCTAGAAGCTTTATGGTTTCAGGTCTCACATTTAAGTCTTAAATCCATTTTGGTTTTTCAGTTATTTTTTTAAATTAATTTATTTATTTTTGACTGCGTTGGGTCTTCGTTGCTGCACGTGGGCTTTCTCTAGTTGTGGCGAGCGGGGGCTACTCTTTGTTGTGGTGTGTGGGTTTCTCATTGTGGCAGCTTCTCTTGTTGTGGAGCATGCGCTCTAGGCACACAGGCTTCAGCAGTTGTGGCATGTGGGCTCGAGAGCGCAGGCTCAGTAGTTGTGGTGCACAGGCTTAGTTGCTCTGTGGCATGTGAGGTCTTCCTGGATCAGGGCTCAAACCCGTGTCCCCTGCATTGGCAGGTGGATTCTTAACCACTGTGCCACCAAGGAAGTCCTTTTAATCCATTTTGAACTTGTTTTTCTGCATGATATGAGAGAGCAGTCCAGTTTCATTATTTTTCATGTAGCTGCCCAGTTTTCCCAACACCGTTTGTTGAAGAAGCTGCCTTTTCCCCACTGTATATTCTTGGCCCTTTGTCATAGATTAATTGCCCATATAAATGTGGATGTGTTTCTGGGCTCTCTATTATGTGCCATTGATCCATGTATCCATTTTTGTCCCAGTACCATACTGTTTTGATTACTGTAGCTTTATAATATAGTTTGAAATCAGGTAGCATGATACCTCCAGCTTTGTTCTTCTTTCTCAAGACTGTTTTGGCTATTTAGGGCCTTTTGTGTTTCCATACAAACTTTAGAATTATTCTAGTTCTATGAAGAATGCCATTGGCATTTTGTACTTATTTTAAAATCTATTCACAGCAAATTTCATTAAACATACTCACACACCAAATTCTTTTGTTTTTTTGCTTTCCCACTAAGGATTTATAGTTCAGCAAATAGTTACACATTTGATTACAGAAAAACAGGGAGGTGGGTTTCTTTCTGTTCAACAAAAATATAACATGAGTCATACATGCAAGCCACTTATGAAATTTTTAATTTTCTAGCAGCCACATTAAAAAGTGATAAAGGAACAGGTAAAATTAATTTTAATAATATATTTTATTTAATCTAATATATATACACATTATTGTCATTTCAAACCTATAGTCTATATAAAAAAACTATTAACAAGCTATTTTACATTTCTGTTTTGTACTAAGTCTTCAAAGCCCAATGCATATGGTAATTGACACTTATGTCACATCTCAATTTGGACTTGCCATGTTTCAAGTGCTCAATAGCCACATGTGGCTGGTGGCTACCACACTGACAGTGCACATCTAAGATAACAAGTATGTTTCTACAAAATATCTTTAATCTTGAACTTATACTATATTATTTTTCCTGTCTGAATGTAGAATAACCAACAAAGAAAAAATAGGTCAGACTTCCCTGGTGGCGCAGTGGTTAAGAATCCGCCTGCCAATGCAGGGGGACACAGGATTGAGCCCTGGTCCAGGAAATTCCCACATGCTGCAGAGCAACGAAACCCGTGCGCCACAACTACTGAGCCTGCGCTCTAGAGCCTGCAAGCCACAGCTACTGAGCCCGTGTGCCACAACTACTGAAGCCTGTGTGCCTAGAGCCCATGCTCCGCAACGAGAAGCCACTGCAATAAGAAGCCTGCACACCGCAACGAAGTAGCCCCCGCTCGCCGCAACTAGAGAAAGCCCACGTGCAGCAACGAAGACCCAACGCAGCCCAACAATTAATTATTTATTTATTTATTTTAAAAAATAGGTAATATGGGTAATGACTCACAGAGAGAATACCAAAACATCAGGAAATATTATTATTACATTATATCATAACTATATTATTACATCAATAACATATTGAAACTATATTATATCAAAACAATAAGGTATCTGAGAACCAGTACTATATGTTTAGTGGTACTTACTGCTCAATAAGTATTGTGGAAAATTTCCTAGGAGACCAGTCTCATTTGAGACTGATATAGATAAGCCATCATGTACTTACAAATTACGTTGGACCATGCTGGAGAGGAAAAACATGTAAATAAACAACATTTCATTCTGCTAAACTGTATTTCTCTCAACCACTTCAATGCCACCAGTCTCACCAAGCCAGAAATTGGGGAAGCCGTCTTTTCAGGTCTCATTTATAATTCGTCAGCACAAGTTCCACTGCCCCCTCAATAAACACTCTTGCACCTCTAATTTTCCTCTATTCTTCTTTAATTAATGATACAGGGTAAACCTTATTACATTCTGGAAAGGTCCACCTAAGAACTTTCAAACTCTGAAAATCTTATTTCTGAAACACGGTTCTTTCCTTTCTTCTATGCCTACTAAATCTACTCTTTGTCCAAAGTATAACCTCTGATCTATCATCCCTAACTTTTTGTTATTCACCTCCATTCTGGTTTTATTTGTTTTTCTCCCAGACTGAGCAATCATTTCAAATACAGCCTCACATCATCTTTTTTTTTCCAGTCATGTTTATTTTTACAGACCTTTACTTCTGTATTAAACAGTTTTCTTCATTCTACCCTCAGACTTCCGAACCTTCCTGCACATGGTCATGTATATGCTTGCCAACCACATACACAGCATATCAAAAGTCCTCAGGATTCTATTCTCAAGCATCGTATTTTCTTCCCTTGTATTTTCCCTGTGGAAAATTTCAATTTCCCATGGTAACCGGCAAAACTGGTACTTTGAGAAGAAAGCAGACCCAAGATCTCAAAGCTAAAAATAAGTGATAGAGCATGGATTTAAGATTAAATGGTCTGTCTTCAGATCCTAAGCTCTTAACCACTAATTCTGTAAGATTTCATATATGTAAAACTCTACAAAATGCAAACTAATTACAGTAACAGAAAGCAGACCAAGGGTTGCCTGGATATGAGGGAGGAAGTGGGGAGGAGTGAAGAACATCAGGGAGAGGCAGAAGAAAGGGGTTACAAAGAGGTACAAGAAAACTCAGGGGACAGTGTTCTTTATCTTGATCGTGCCATTGGTTTCAGAGGTGTGTGTCAAAACTTACCAAACTGTACATTTTGAATATATGCAGTTTATTTGATGTCAATAAATTTGATTTTTTTAAGTAAGCAAAATTAGAAAGCATGGTATTAGAACAGGAATAAACCAACAGACGTTTGCCACGGAAATGCGAGCCCAGACACACACACTCACACCACTTAGTGACCCACACACATATAAACAGAAGTGACACTGTAATCAGTGAGGAAAGGGCAGAGTATCAAACTGTTTTTAGACAACTGGCTACCCATACTGAGGGAGGGGGGAAGAACCCTGACTCATATCATACACAAAAATGAATTCTAGAGGAATTAAAGCTTTATATATAAAAAGCAAATCTTTAAAACTTTTAGAAAGAAAGATACTTTTTTTGTTTGTTTGTTTGTTTGGGTTTTTTTGGCGGTACGCGGACCTCTCACTGTTGGGGCCTCTCCCGTTGCGGAGCACAGGCTCCGGACATGCAGGCCCAGTGGCCATGGCTCACGGGCCCAGCTGCTCCGCGGCACGTGGGATCCTCCCAGACGGGGGCACGAACCCGTGTCCCCTGCATCGGCAGGTGGACTCTCAACCACTGTGCCACCAGGGAAGCCCAAGAAAGATACTTTTTAAGTATCTTTTAAGACAGGGCAGCATGGAAGGATTTTTTTTTTTTTTAAAGACCCAGAAAGGATACATCATAAAGAAAAAATACTGGTAAGGCCAACTACGTTAAAATTCAAAACTCCTACACGTCATTTACCATATTAAAATGTTTTAGTATTTTACCTATATTTTAAGTGCCTGAAATGGTTCTTAGTAAAAATACTACTAAGGAAAATAGAGGCATATTTATACTAGCTTTTTAAAATTTTATTTTATTTATTTTTATTTTTGGCTGTGTTGGGTCTTCGCTGCTGTGCATGGGCTTTCTCTAGTTACGGCGAGCAGGGGCTACTCTTTGTTGCAGTGTGCGGGCTTTTCATTGTAGTGACTTCTCTTGTTGTGGAGCGTGGGCTACAGGAGCATGGGGTTCAGCAGCTTTGGCACGCAGGCTCAGGAGCTGTGGCTCGCGAGCTCTAGAGCGCAGGCTCAGTAGTTGTGGCGCACGGACTTTGTTGCTCCACAGCATGTGGGATCTTCCTGGACCAGGGATCGAACCTGTGTCCCCTGTATTGGCAGGCGGATTCTTAACCACTGCGCCACCAGGGAAGTCCCTACACTAGCTTTTTAAAATGTTGATATTTTGTCAACTGGTCAAAATTAAATGTGATGCAATACTGAACTTCAATTTTCAAAATGTATGACCATTTACAATCACTCCAAAAAAACTAAATGCCTAGGTATAAATCTAACAAAACATGTACAGGCTCTGTATGCTGAAAATTATAAACGGCTAATCAAAGCAACTGAAGAAGGTCTAAATGAGTTCTTCCCATGAATAGTATATGAAATGGAAACCTGACATGTGTAAAGATAGCCAATCTACTTAAATTTTTCCTCAAAGACGAGGAAAAAGAAAAGATTACTCAGCAGTGACAAAAAAAAAAAAAAAGAGTGTTTTACTGACAAACAGTAGAACTACAATAAGCCAAGCCCAGCGAATCCAAAAGATGTTACATTACAAATTTCCAGTTTTGGTGCCTGAATTCAGCACTAGAGAGCTCAGAGCAAGAATCAAAATCCAATGCAGAACAAAGATGGATTACATGATCACCACTGAGTTCTCCAATGGTCCTTTCTAAAGTGCAAGGCGACAAAATTCCTGAAGCTACCCCCAGTTTTCCTTCATCTACCTATTAAAATCAGAAACACTCCACTACGCAAAGAAGGAAAAAAGGTCCAGAAGGGAAATGTCAGAACAGACTGAATATTTATTCAACAGGGAGAAAAGAACTGCCACCACAAAGCGAAGATGCTTGTGAATACGAAATTCAACGACCAGGCTGCCGAGATGCCAGAAGAACTCACTGACCCCTATCCACCTGGCGTTTGTTGAGGCTCAGCTCCAGCCCGCCTACATGGCTACTAGTCCCATCTGACAGTATCAGATGTGGTTCCTATTAGTGAACCCATTACAGGGCATCCATCAGTCAGGGCGAGTCAAGAGGGAGCTCTCCGTGAACCCTCTGACCCGCTGCACAGTTAAAGAGGTCAAAGTCTTAGAAAGTACACATGCCACAAATCTAAAAATAAATACATCTCATGCCAAGTCATTTCTACCTAATTCCTACATTCTAATTTGTATTCTGTATACTATATATTCCACCTCTAATATGTATTCTATATATTCCAATAACCACCAGCGAAAAAACAAAGCAACTCACCTTAAAAACATTTTACCCGATACCCCTGAAATACACTATTAAATTCTTATTGCAGAAGTCAAAAGCCCAGACATTTAAACCTGTAGATAAGCCTGAACTGCCTTGTCTCTCAGTTCTTCTCAGCATTAATTTCAGAAAAATGTAAGGCTTTCCATCTGTGGGTCAGGAATCAGAATGCAGCAGGAAAACGTCCCTCATCACTTCTAAATGTTTCTCATTCTGATGGGACCAATGTCTCAGGATAATAACTGTGAGGCCTCATATTTGTTGCTTCTTTACCAAAAGTACCCAGATGCCCCAGCTGCACTTTCATGTTAGATCCCTGACTCTGCTAAGTGACCTGGAAATGGGCCTGCACTAACCACTCATAAATACCCGCGTGCCGATTTGAGGGAATGTCAGGTATGAGACCCACAAGAATTGGTGACTGAAAAAGGTAAAGAATGAAAACTCTTGTTATAAACATACAAACCTTTGGTGTTATTGCAGTGGAAAATGCAGGTTTTGACATTAAAAATATTTCATATCACAAATATTAGCCACAGAAACTACCCAAGCCCACAGCCTAATTACTAAGTGATCTTTTCTTTTCTTTTTTTTAAAATAAATTTATTTATTATTTATTTTTTGCTGCATTGGGTCTTTGTTGCTGCACGGCTTTCTCTAGCTGCGTCAAGCGGGGGCTACTCCTCGTTGTGCAGCTCGGGCTCTAGGTGCACGGGCTTCAGTACTTGTGGCTCGTGGTCTCTAGAGCGCAGGCTCAGTAATTGTGGCCCACGGGCTTAGTTGCTCCACGGCATGTGGGATCTTCCCGGACCAGGGATCGAACCTGTGTCCCCTGCATTGGCAGGCGGATTCTTAGCCACTGCGCCACCAGAGAAGCCCTACTAAGTGATCTTTTCAATTCAAGTCAGCTGTGTACACTTTTTCTTGGTCTGCTTTTTCATGCAATGCAGAGTTTAAATGGGCTGGTCTGGAGATCTGAGATAAAAATAACCACAAAAACCACTTTGCTACTACTAGATTAATTGCTCTGAATTCTACA
The DNA here is from genome assembly GCF_949752795.1 of Hyperoodon ampullatus. NCBI lineage: Eukaryota > Metazoa > Chordata > Mammalia > Artiodactyla > Ziphiidae > Hyperoodon > Hyperoodon ampullatus. The sequence goes on along the minus strand of NC_136924.1, from coordinate 100,561,439 downwards.
CTGATCTTTTGGTTTGGTGTGAACTAAATTCAGAGTATAATTTTGCGTGAGGTCCGTATTTTGCAAACCACAAAAAACAAATTCAGGAAAACCCCTCGGAGACTAGTGGGACACACAGTCATCACCCTAACACCATTCTTGGCAGGAGGAATAAGACCTTGTTTATTCACATCACCTGAGCTGAAGGAACAGCATCTAACCAGCTTGCCAAGCATCAAGGTCTGTGGCAAACAGGTTATGCCAACTTCAACAAAATCAGAAGGTTTTTCCTCCACAAGACTTTCTCTACCAATGGACATGAACAGAAAAATGGCTACATTGCTCTTTTGGCCTTTTACTTCTGATCACAAAAGTATTAGTTATCTCAACCCATCTTAACCTTCTTTTGTTTTACATCAATAAACAGATCTACCTAAAAGCACAAGAGCACTAGTAACTGCATGCCAGTAACAATGGCATGTTTCCTATAATTCTTCTTTTGCAATTATATGACTCACTGCCTTTCTAACTCTCTGACCACACCATTTCAGTTTTCTTCACTGGATCCTCTGTCATTTCCCCCTCTTTACATCTCACTCTATACAACCTTCTCCTGGAGAAACCAATTCATCCCTAAGGCTTTAGCCACTACCCCCATAATGACAGCTTCCGAATATTTATTCCTAGCCTCTTCCTAGCCCCAACCAGTTCTAAAAACCTGAGATTCTAACAAAAGTTTCTGCTTTCACTGAATATTTAATTTAGAATGAGCTTTTTTTTTTAACTTTTCTTTTAAAGGACCTTTAAAGATCACCTAATGTGGTCAAACATAAATGTAAGTTAAATCTGAGTACTGTCTACTATATAATTTTCTGCATTTTTCCTATATTTCATAATTTTTTTAAAAATTTATGTATTTATTTATTTGGTTGTGTTGGGTCTTTGTTGCTGCGTGCGGGCTTTTTTTAGTTGTGGCGAGCTGAGGTTACTCTTAGTTGCAGTACGCGGGCTTCTCATTGCGGTGGCTTCTCTTGTTGCAGAGCACGGGCTCTAGGCGCACAGGCTTCAGTAGTTGTGGCACATGGGCTCAGGAGCTGTGGCTCGCAGGCTCTAGAGCACAGGCTCAGCAGTTGTGGCGCACGGGCTTAGTTGCTCTGCGGCATGTGGGATCTTCCCGGACCAGGGCTCGAACCCGTGTCCCCTGCTTTGGCAGGCGGATTCTTAACCACTGCGCCACCAGGGAAGTCCCCATAAATTTTAAAAAAATTAAATAATCTAAACTACTCCTAATTTTAAAGCTGAGGAAATCAAAGCCGAAACTAAGTGACTCGCCCAAGATCACTAAGTATAATTTCCTATCACCACATCTCCCACTGTTCCCATCTAGAAAGGAGGATAAATGAAGGGCGTTGGGTCATGAGACTGAGAATGTACACAAGCAGACCTTATAAAAGGCTATTTCAACAAACTGCACTGAGTTCTGTTTGACATTCCAACAAAAGGTTGAAGAGCTCAGAGAAACTTGCAAAAGGCCACAGGCAGAGATGTGTCATTCAACAGTGCACAGTTTATCTATACAAGGGTGGGGGGCGGCTACAAAGTTATCATCTAAAAAAACCAGCGACAATATTTTAAACCCACTGATATTTAATATTCACCTCCAAATTCAGGTAAGAACTCCATAATTAAAAAATCTATTCTAGCCACATTAAACATCTATTCTAACCTTAGGAAGTTGGTATTATTATTATTCTCAGTGACAGATGAGAAAATGGAGGATTACAGAGGTAAAATAACTCACCCAAGGTCACATAACTAATAAATGTAGAAGGCTATTTCAAGCCCAGGTCTGACAAGCCCATACTTTGACCACAGTGCTACTAAATCCAGACCACCTCTGTGAAGGTCAACAGATTAAAGGAGATGTTCATAAAACAGGAGTAATTCCATAGATACTATATACTGTACACTGCCCAACACAAAAGGACCTCATACCATGGACCCTGAACAGGAAAAAAAAACAGGTCTTTTCCCACACCCCGTTTTTCCTTAAAGAATTTTAAAATTAAAAAAAACCCAAAAAACTCCTGAATCCATGTTCTTTTTCATATGTGCTTAATTTAGTGATTTGAGAGCTGGACGAAAGTCTAGGGTAGCTTCAGAGAGGAGGATGAGGTCAATTAAGAGCAATTATAGGGGGCTTTCTTGTGGCACAGTGGTTAAGAATCCGCCTGCCAATACAGCGGACACAGGATCAAGCCCTGGTCCAGGAAGATCCCACACGCCACGGAGCAACTAAGCCCGTGTACCACAACTACTGAGCCTGCATTCTAGAGCCTGCGAGCCACAACTAATGAGCCCATGTGCCACAACTACTGAAGCCTGCAAGCCTAGAGACTGTGCTCTGAAACAAGAGAAGCCACTGCAATGAGAAGCCCGTGCACCACAATAAAGAGTAGCCTCCGCTCACCGCCAACTAGAGAAAGCCCGCGCGCAGCAATGAAGACCTAATGCAGCCATAAATAAATAAATAAATAAATAAAATTTATTTTTTAAAAAAAGAGCAATTATAGGAACAGAAATATAGCAATTATAGAAATAGATGAGAACTTTCAAAGAGCTGGTTCAAACTGTCTTTTATGGGATCCAACAGGAGAAAGCTGCTTTGGAAAAAGTGAGCCTTGTCAAGTGTCACCAGAGTAATTTAAGGAAAAAAAGCAAATCCTGATAAACAGGCATATAACATTCATATAATCACCCCAAATTCAAAAGGAAGTTAGCTTTTCTACTGTTATCTTTTAGAATGAGACCCTTATATTTGAGCAGTTGTCCTAATAACTTACAGGGGTAATTGCTGAAACTCAGTCCTAAAAACAAATATAAAAACTATCCAAGAATGACCACAAATACAGTCTTTGTTCTCTATGGTACAAGAAACCAATCACAAGCCCATCTGTGTGAGACCTAGCTAATAAGAACACTATTTCAGAGGGGGGTACAAAGAGAAGGATGGATTGCCAAGGGGAAGAAGTCATCTATTAGACTGTGACAAGCTTGCATTATCAGTAACCAACTGCCTGGTTCCCTGGTTCCCACACCTGCCACCTCCATCCAAAACTATCACAGCAGCAAACTTGGCAATAGGCTCACCTCCAAAACACTGGCGCCCTCTTTTGACCCTTTTGTAGTACTGCATGCATACCAGGCATTGATGTGAAAAAGTCTAATAAAGCCACAAATTAATAAATTTGCAGGTAACATTTTTCAGATAATTCTATATTTGCAATTCCCTGAATAAACCTTAATTTAGCTTGATAAAAATATTAAACAGCAGACCTTCTACATAAAATTTATGCCAGTGAAAAGAAAAGCAACAATGTTCTCTTACCGTTTTAACAGTTTACATATATTAGCTGATAGTATTACAAGAATTAGAATGATGCCAATAACTGACAAAGACCCTACTATGTGCCAGGCACTAAGAGTGAATAAGTTAGTTTAATGCTAACAACCTAATGAGGCAGGAACTCCTCTTCATCTTACAGATGTAAAACGAGGCACAATGAACCTAAGTAATGTGCCCAGGACCCTGCACCTGGTAGCAAGTGGTAAAACTGAAGTCCACACTCAGTCACTGTGACGCCAGAGCCAGAGCCTTATTTATCCCAAAATATCCCTCTGAGGTATCATGATAAAATGAAACGTGATCAAAATAGAAAAAGTATAAGTTGTAAGGAAAATTATAAATACATCATCCAAATCTCTCATTTTCAACAAAATCCCAAACTGTAAAACAATAAAATACTACATGAAACATTTTGGTCATTTTCCCATTCCCCCTCGTTTGAAGATTCTGAACTTCTGGGTCTGAGATTTTTTTTTTTTTATGCATTCTTTTTACTACCCATTCCTTTTTCATTACACTATGCCTTTATTTATCTATTATCTTGTTCTTTAAAAGAAAAGAAAAAATTAATCCATACTGTACGCTTTATTTTTCTTCTATACAGCAGAACTGCTTACCTATTCCTACCTAAATTCTCTATTTCACTGAGATCTTTAGAAAATATTTTCCTTAAGACAGCAAATCCAAATAGCATCATCAATTCCCTCTCATTGCAAATATGATAGATTCTCATCTGTCTGGAATTATTTAGTGTGTTCCTACCTCTAATCAAAGCTGGCAGACTAGATAATCTTCTAATATTTCTAAAAATGCTAACTTTATTTTCAAACAGGACATGAAGGCACGTGTCTAATAATCTGCAGTTCAAAACAAGATTTATGTCAAACATTTCTAAATTCCACAGTTTGCCTACTTAAAGCTATTCATAATACCAAAAATTAAGGACACTTAATAACCCAACACAGGCTGACCAAGCTCACTCCCATTCATGACTGAAAGATTTACCACGGGTGAGAACAAATGCTTTTACAACTACCTTTTCATTTCATAACATTAGTTTAAAGTCTACTTAGAAGCACAGACTTAGTCAAAGTCTGAAGTATCAAAAAAATATCTTAACTGCACTGATTTAATTTGTTCGATACAAGAACAATAGAAACAAGATGGTTAGAGTTTAGTACTATAACTGACCACATCGCTAAAGAATCCATCATCACAGTATTCATAGCTCCCGTATCTCAACACAACAAGACGTGCACAGGTAATGCACAAGAAAAGGTGCCGAGGAATGGGCTCCGTGCAAACCCCACGACTCCTTTTACCTCGGTCTGCAGGATGGCAGCCCTCTGCTCTTTAGCAGTCAAGGACTCCTTCAGCACTTCAATGTGCTGCTTGCTGTCTGAGAACTGGTTGGTGAGTGTTTCCAGCTTTGTCTGTAGGGCCAGTAGTTCGGTGTCCTTTCTGGACAGCTCCTGCTTCACCTGACCAATCTAGAGAAGAAGAAAAAGCAGCATAAGGAAAAAAGAAATAAAACCACCACCTCTGATCTGGATCTTTGACAGATCCACGTCAAGATATACAGCATTAACTTTATGACAGGACACAATTCATCTTTTTGCATCATCTAATCTTAGCGGACCCCCCACCAAAAAAAAAAAAAAAAAACAAAGCTTATTCAACTAATAGCAAAATTTCCAGTTTTCATGTATTGTCTCCCCTAAACTTTTGAAATCCGTTAGAAAAGGAATGGAAGAAGAAAAATCCCAATTCACTTAGATGACTATGAGATAGCAGTAAGCATCTGAACACGACTAAAGCAGTCTTCATCTTATTAAGTCATAAGAAACTTCAAATCATACAGCAGGATTAGTGTAGATGGAATACAGAAAGAAAAAAGAAACTTCCTACTATTGCTATTTAAACTCAAAAGCTGCACATTTATTTTTTCATTGTTCTTTTTTCATTCTCAAATCAAAGTGTACATAAAGTCCTTCTTAAAAAGCCACTTTAGTGTTATAAGGCATTATAAACATGTGCTTTCTAAAAATTATATAATTTTGAGGAGTTAGGGGTACTGAACTAAAAAAAAGATTCCACCTACAAAGTTATATTACCTACGACATGTCATATCAACTAAATGGATAGAAGTATATAACCTAAATAAAGAACGCATAAAATCTCATTCTGTAAGAATCTACATGTATCATCAAATTTGAATTACTCTGACAGAGTAATCCATAAATCAACAGGTGCCACTCACTCTCCCATAAATTCTTCTCATCTTAGCTTAGAAAACATTTAACATCAAACATCTCCTTTACATTTCTACTGTGTTTCTAAGAATTTTTACTCTTTTATTCTAAATGTAAGCCAAATTAACAGACATCATATCTGTTTTTACATTATATCTACTGCCCAAGCAAGGTAGCTAGCTATACACTAAAATATAGACTCTTGGAAGTATAAATTTGACAAGAAGTCAGTAATCTCAGTATCACTGATGACACAAAAAATACTTTGTAAAAAGTTGAATGTATCTAAAGTATTTTGACTGTAATAATCTTAGGCATAAGGGACAAAGCTTTCGAGAATAATTTCCCATGAGAAAGTATGAAATAAATTTTACTGTAATTAAAATTACTTTTAAGGAGCACTAAAAATAAACTTATAATTTACTGTTCTGTTTCAGCAGGAAGACAAGCATTTTTCTCATATGCATGAAATCTCTACTTACAAATATAATATTCATTCATTCAACAAACATTTCTGTGTGCTCACTGTATGCAAAATACTCGCAGCTGCTAAGGACATCAGTGGAAGATAGCTGTAAACAGCAGCTACTTCCATCCTGTAACACAGATACATACCCAGGAGCTGCCACATACTGTAATGGTGTAGCATCTTTCATGACATCCCTTTACCAACGTCCCACCCCTAACAAACAGAATGCACTAAAAACGCACTTGTGGTATGAATGGTCAGGAGAAACGTTCAAAATGTTCTCACCTCGTCAGCTAAAGAACTATGGCTTAAAGATTACTCAAATTTCCAGCTACCTCTGGACCATGTGATCAAAAATAAATATAAAATCTCAGTTTCCTCATCATCTGCATTACTAAATAATCCTCAAATAATGCTATACTGACCATAAAGATTGAGAAAAAGAAGAAAATATTCTAAATAGAAGAGTTTAGAAGCACAAATTTTCCTTAAAAGTTAGGAGCATAAGGCTTTTGCAGTCAATCCCACGTGAGAACGAATGAGTGTGTCTTCTTGGGTAACTACCTCTCTAAGCCTTGGTTTCCTGATCAGTAAGATGGAGAAAGCAAACCAGTGCCACTGTATTGCATACAGATTAAACCAAAAAAAAAAATGTATAGAATGTTTAGCCTGTTGTTCGACACAAAAAGAAATTAATAATACTAGCTGAGGAAAAAGAAGTTATAGATCAACTTCTCCTCTAGACAATACATGGTTACAACAAACCAAACTGGACCCTTTTAGACAAAATATCTCACTTTTCTATCTATACTATAAAGTGGTCCATAAACAGCAAACACTAAATTAGCACAAGTGGTTTTTTTTTTTCTTTTAATGCTGCATTCCAGTGTTATCCTACCGTAATTTTCAGAAGCAGTTTTTTTTCCTGACACTTGTGAGACAAATGTGTGCACAGCCTAGTAAGGGCAGTGGAGTGCAGAGCTTACCAGCACAGGTTCTGGAACCAAATGGCTTGTGCAAAAATCAAACTCTACCTCTTACTGTGTTTCCTGAGCACCACTGTGTTACCTCAGCTTCCTTATCTATAAATTGGGTTGAGAATATACCTACCTTAGTAGGTTATAAAATGCTTATAATAAGTACTCAAGTGTTAGCTATTTTATTGTAATCATTTTATCACAGTTTGAAATGGAATTTCAAGTTCTCTAGACAGATGATTGAGCTACTGAACAGATTTAGAGACTTTAAGTTTCATGCTACTTCTAATTTACTAGATAACTAAATAAGCTAATCACTTCAATACATCTGTTCCAAAGAAAGTAAAATTTGTTGCAAAATCACCTATCGGGGACTTAAAGATGATGTCTACATATGAAGGTAAAGCACTTCACTCAAGAAATCAGATTGAAATAAACCCTGGGTGATGGACCTAGAACATCTGCACATTCTTTGTACCTAAGAAGAGAAAGAGATCATTCACATAAATCAACAAGTTTCTGGTAACAGGAAAGGAGTCGAGAAAAAACAGCTTTGAAGCACCATCCACACAGTGACAAAGCAACAATAAAAAACCAGGGTCAGAGCTTCCAGAGCACATGAGGGCTCGCTGCACACAGGGTGGCACGCGGGTCAAACGGGTGAACAGGAGTCAGTTAAAGAGCAGAGCAGGCTGGTTAGTGCTAGTACCGGGCAAAGCTGCCGACCACAGAGTGAAAGTGTGAGCGCCCAGAGCCAGAGCAGCAGGGTCCCACTGTGGGATCACTGCACGCAAAGGGTAAATCTTACGGCAAAGACCTCGGCCTGAAGACCAGCCGCTCTCTTTTTCAGCTCCTCCCCTTGAGCCTCTTTCGAATTTAGCTCCTCCTTCAGTTGCTCTACCTGTCACGACATTGTTATTCTTTTTCACTCATGTGTCAACTTAGGTCTTTTTATTATCTGCTTTTGAGCCAGAGCAGTAACTGGAAATAACAATAACTCATATAACACAATCAAATCTGTTCCCCTAATTTCCTCTTCAAAGGACCCTAGATGGGCTCACTGTTTTCACAGGGTAATGGACTGAAATGGGCTAATCAGCAAATGGGAAGCAGAGGCAATATTTTATTTTGTTCTCAAGTTAGAATGACAAATCAAAACTAACAGCAAGTTGGATATGTGAATTTTTAAGTTCTAAAAGTTACATGAAATTGGCCATAGTCATTGGTAACAGATTCTTACAATAACAGAGGAATATTCTACTGACTTATATGCAGGTATGGGTATCACAGAAAGAAGCCAGAAACTGTATCATTAAAGGAACAGTTTTCACTTCTGAGAAATTAGGGAACTAACACAATTGGGATATGGGGGGCAGGGGGTGGGGGAGGAACACTTATTTTCTAGCTACTATTTTACAATTGAAATTATGATCTTTAAAACACCACAGACCTGATAAACTGATAACTATAATAAACTAAATCCTCCAATTTGCCTAAAATAGTTTATAGAATCAAAATAAATGCCTTTGGCTCTAAGGAAGAAATACTGTGACTGAGGTTATAATACAGACTGATATGTCTCAGCGATGCTTCTCCTACTGTACATACACCCCAAGTGCACGTGGGAAACAATAAACCTGATGCACATGGGTCTTCTCCAAGGGAGAGCACAAAGGGGTTTCCTTTAGGGAACTGTGTTTGAAGGGAAAACACGATTTTATTTAAGCCATTTCAGGAAAAAAAAAAGGGGGGAGGTGGATTCAGTCTCTTAGGCTGAATTTCACTTCTATATTTGTTCACAAGACATAGAGAACATGATGTTTCATATAGTGAGAAAAACTCATCTGGATGTAATCCTACTAATCGCCTCCGAAGTACTGGTAGACGTGAAATGTTAAACTGTGATGATACACACTTAGCCTCATACAAGTAATTTTCTTTTAAGTGAAATTTGAAAGAACTATACAACATCAGTAATTCTGACTTTAATTCTGGGAAGTTCTATCTGAAAGAATTACGGTACAAGTATTCTTCCCTGAAGCCTGATAAAACAGCGTGAAGTCCATCATCACTAAAGAAGTAGGAACATGCATCAATTTTTCAAACCCCATTTAAAAATTACGGTATCAGACACCATTACCTTGTTTTTCATAAATTTAGAATGGCTCCGATAGACCTCCATTTGCTTCATTTCTTCCTCTCGTTCTTCAGTACTCAAAGCCCCATTCGATTTCAGCATCTGAATCTCCTCTTCCAAGTCTCGGAGCCCACGCTCCATAGAGGAAATTTTTGAATCCTGAGGACAAAGGAAGATTTAGACATTAAAGTATTCGCAAAAAGTCAGAGAGGTTACACAAGCCTGTCTTTACAGATGTGAAATTTAATAAAGAAAAACAAATATGTAGAAATATTGCAACTGGTGCCTTGCTTCTAAAATATATCCTTCACGGCCATATGGTGTAGAGGAGGAGGACTGAGATCTATACTATGATTTTTTCCTCTACCCTTTCCTCTGCACCCTTTTGATTAAAGTTGAGAGTATTAACTAAAGAAGTAGAAGCAATGGAAAACTAGTTAAAGTTTCTTAGTACTTTATGGTCAACAAACTTCTAGTGAAAACATTTATAATATTAACAGTAAAACCTTTTCTAGCTATAGTATTTTGTCGTTTTACTTGATGACCCCTAAAAGGCTTATTTCTGCCCCCAAAGGAGTGGGGAAAAGAGTAAGAAGGTTTCAAAGACTTACACAATAATGTGCATAACCGTTATGTACAATAATAAAGATCTGATAACCTCCCACTGCAGAAAAACAAAGGGATGAATAATTACGTTAATAAAGTTACACTTTATCACATAGTGGTCCCGCCTTATCCACAGTTTTACTTTCCGTGGTTCTGCTTTCTGTGGTTTCAGTTACCCGAGGCCAACTGCGGTCAGAAAATATCATATGGAAAATTCCAGAAAAAAACAATTCAGAAGTTTTAAACTGTGCACCACTGTTCCAATCAACATGATGAAATCTCACACCATCCCATTCTGTCCCACCGGAATGTGAATCATCCCTTGGTCCAGTGTACCCCCGCCCGTAGTCATTCACAGCAGTCATCTCGGTTATCAGATGGACAGTCCTGGCATCACAGTGCTTGTGTTCAAGTGACTGTTTTTATGTGACAATATTTTATTTAATACCGTCCCCAAAGCACAAGAGTAGTGATGCTGGCAATTCAGATTTGACAAAGAGAAGCCGTAAGGTGCTTCTTTTAAGTGAAAAGGTGGAAGTTTTCACTAAGAGAAAAAATCATATGCTGAGGTTGCTACGATCTACAGTAAGAACGAATCTTCCAGCAGTGAAATTGGGATGAAGGAAAAAGAAATTTGTGCCAGTTTTGCTGTTGCACCTCAAACTGCAAAAGTTATGGCTACAGTGCATGACAAGTGCTCAGTTTAGATGAAGAAGGCATTAGGTTTGTGCAGTAAGATACTGAGAGAGAGAGAGAATGAGACCTATTCACATAGCTTCCATTACAGCATACTGTTGTAAGTGTTCTGTTTTACTATTAATTACTGTTGTTAATCCCTTACACACTGTGCCTAATTTATAAAATTAATCATAGGTACGTATAGGAAAAAACGTAGTATATATAGGGTTCGGTACCACCTGTGATTTCAGTCCACTGAGGGTGGTGGAACCTGTCCCTGCAGATAAGGGGAGGTTACTTACTGCATTAGTAACCTTACTTATTCGCTATACTTCACCATGCATGTGAAATATCTCGTAATGATTTCTAAAAAGAAACATCACTGTCCTTATAAATCAGCGTCGCCACGCATATCACCTCCTAGTACAACAACCATCTATACTCATTTTCTTGGTTGTGTCTGTCACAGTATCTAGTTTATCCCCAGATTACTTTAGATGTCATCAATTACAGCAAAACTCCTCCATAGAGTAGATACTTTCACATCTATAGTTGCATATACTTATTCACCTAGGAAGGAAAGACCTTAAAGAGCACAAAGTCAGTACAGCTTTATTTTTTTTCGGAAGTTTAGAGAAACCATTCCTTTAGGAAGCAATTTTGAGACTGACCTCCTCGTTTCACTTTACCTCACACCTGTCTTGACTGACCTTCCTTGCTGTCTGAGAGTGTGCCGGTAAGAGTTAACGGATTTATCATGGGACAGCTACAACTAGAGCTATTTTTAGGTTTGGGGGAGATGGGAGGGCTGTACTCCTCTGACCTGCATTGCATTACCTTTAAAAATAGCACAACAAAACTTGTCGTTTACAAATCTATGCAAATGCAACGTACATTTAGTTCAAGATTGATCATATTAAATTAACACAATCAGAGACGTTCTAAACCTAAACCAGGAGTTTGATTTACTCATTTAAAACTACCCTGGCCCATAAAGAAAAAATAAATAAACGACTTCAAATGCACTATCTGAAAATCCCAACACAGACAGAGAGGCAGCTCTTGACCAAATCAGACACTCACTATCAAATCATGCACCATAAAATCTGCACCTAAAAAGGGACCATAACTGCAGCTCTGAACGCCATGAGGCAGAAAAAGAACCTGCCAGGCTACTCTCTGGGATGAGGCCAGAAAATTAATGCCTGATATGTTGGACTAGTTGTAGCACCGACCAGTACTCAGGCTGGGTTTATGTGAGGACAGCCCCTTCCAAGGAGGTTTCTTACTCCTAGAGTGTATAATGACGAAATAAATAAATTCTTTATCATCTTCCTACTCTATACTTGCCCAGCCCTGGGTCTCCCATCATTAATCAACCAACCCCACTGAGTCCACTGAAATCCTCTGCTCGTTGTTAAATTTCCCAAGTCCTCAACTTTTTTTTCAAAAGTTGTCTCCCTGCTCTAAGTAAACCCAGGCTTTCCCAAAGGATATAATTTCCCTGAACGCTCTCCAGTGAAGTCCACTAATCCCCCAGCATCACAGAGTGGCAGGGAGAAGTGTGGGCACCTCCAGGTTCCTCGATGCTGCTCCCATTTAAAGCTCACAAGCCTCTTCACTCTCCCTCCACGCGGCTGCCATCTAGGGGCTCCCCCGCCACTCCCGCCCACGGAAGAAGTCTTCAGCACCCGGCTGACAATAGATCTCTCCTTCAAATGCCACTCTTGCCATAATCCTAGGATTTCAATGTCCGACTTCCTTGACGTCCGTAATTCCAACGCCCGCATCCTCCGGCCCATTTGAGCTCTCCAGTTTACAAGACCACATCACCCGGGACTCTCCTCCCAGGCCTGACACACCGTCACTCACATTAACTGCTGCTCTTGCATCTCACAGAGTCCTCCACCTCCCTAACTTCTACGTTTTCTCCCAACCTGTCCATCCATTCTGAATTCTCTTCCTTCCTATCCAGGCTACATTCCTGGACCGATCATCCCAACTACTCCTTCACCTCCACCTTCATGTCACTTGCATCCCAGTAATTCTGCTATATCTACCCAGCAAAACTCTAACCCTAGAGCAGTCCAGTAATTCCTCCCTGCTCCTCCACTGCTAAAGGGAAAAGAAAAAGTTAGAGAAGGGAGAAGGAAGCAGAGGGAAGAAAGTGGGAGAAAGGAGGAGGGAGAGGAGGAGGAGGAGAGAGAAAAGAATATTACATCACCTTGAAGACAGCTGGGCTCTTTTATAGTCCACCATCACCTCCTTTCCCATTTCCCCCAAAGATGTTCATGATCCTCTCAAGCTCATGCCACACTCTCAGCATCTCAGCTATTTCATCTGCAATTTCAACATAACATCCACCTGACCCCACTGGGCCACCAGAATCTCAGTCTCTTGCTTCTTAGCAGAATGGCTGGAGGTTAACACAACTTAAAATAGATCTACTGCCAGTTAAAACCAGTACACTTCCTTATGCCATCAAAAGGCAAGCAAAGTAATTCTGTGAACATAGGTACACTCGTGTGTTTTTAGGTTCCAACAGGGATCAGAAAATAACATGTACAAATAAACTTGTGGGAAATGTGAACATGTAATTAAACCTTTCTAGAGGTTGTTTACAAGATTATGTTCAAGACTATGAACTGTCTAACTATAAAGAACCCAGAATCCACTAATTTGGTATTTGTTTGGTAAACCCTTTCCCCAGTGAGAATAAAGATGTATATAACAATAAAAACAAGTTTTAAGAGGAAATCATCTAAGTTAAGAGAACCATTCTGATAACTGTACTTGAGAAGCATCTATTTACATAAAACTATTTATATACCAAAAACTAAAGATTCTTGTCACATCAACAAATATTAAATGAAGGCACATGATGCAAAACACCGTGTCAAACTTTTTAGGGGATACAAAGGAGTTAAAAAAAGAGACAGAGAGGGAAGGAGGGGGAGAGAGAGGGGTCCCTACCTGTAAGAGTCTTCCAGCTCTTGCAAGAAAGAATATGTTGTTAATAAAAATAATAATAGCATAGCAGCTAACACTGACTGAATGTTTACTATGTGCCAGGTCCTGTTTAAAGTGTTTTACTTGTTTTAACTAATTTAAACCACAAAAGAACCCATGGGATAGGTACTATTGTTATCACCATTTATCAATAAAGAAATTAAGGCATGGAGAGGTTAGGTTACTTGTTCTATGTCATACAACTGGTTAAATAAAGCCAGATTCTGAATCCAGGGAATTTAACATAGACGGCAAGTGCTTAGTCACCAATCACCATAACGTTCAGCCTGAAGATTTCTAACTACTCAGTAACTTAAAGCAGAGGGTTTCAAAGTATAGTCCGTGAAAACCTGGGGGTGCCTCCTAGCCCTTTTGAGAAGTCAAAACTTTCTTCATAATAATACTATAACTTTATGTGCCTTTTCCACGGTGTTAACACGTGCACTAAAAGTATAAAGGACAGGCAAAAGCGCTCGTGCCTCTGGACAACAGCACCAAACCGTACTAGTGGTCAGTGTATTCTTCAGTGTCAGCGCTCTCAGACAAAAAAGAAAAATAAGAAAGAACATTTTTTTTTTTTTTTTTTTTTTTTTTTTTTTTTTTTTTTGTGGTATGCGGGCCTCTCACTGCTGTGGCCTCTCCCGTTGCGGAGCACAGGCTCCGGACGCGCAGGCTCAGCAGCCATGGCCCACGGGCCCAGCCGCTCCGCGGCATATGGGATCCTCCCAGACCGGGGCACGAACCCGTATCCCCTGCATCGGCAGGCGGACTCTCAACCACTGCGCCACCAGGGAGGCCCAAGAAAGAACATTTTTAAAACACTGGCTCACTTAGGAATGTCCCTGGTGACTTTTCATGTGCTCAACCCTTGAGTATGTATCTTTGCACCATTCTGTGTGATAAGACAGGAGGGGGCCAGGCCCGGCTGCTGCATCCTGGGTGTGATGCTGCTCTGGGTGCTCTGTGAGCTGCAAGCTGAATCAGGTACTTTTTTCACGGAACTCTATTCTTACTCGAGAGAAGAACTGACACACAAACTTGGTATTTGGCAGACATTTTCTTAAAAACAAATGAAATGAGTCATTTTAAGAGAATAAGGGGCCCTGATATCAAAAGCTTTGAGAACAGCTGACTCCAAGAAACACTGGAGGAAACGAAACTGAAGTTCATTTAAGGTGTCATTTTCATTAAGTCTTACTATTTCTTCTCAGCCTACAAAATGAGTGAACTATTATTACATACCACTTTCTTAAACTCACACATGAAAGTGTGATCACTTGAAAGTGTGAAATGACACATAAGATTCCTTAGAAGTTCTCACTTACCTTCATTTCGATAACAGTTTGCAGAGCTTTAGTTTTGGCAGAATCGGGGGCATTCTCAAATCTCCGATGCATCTCCTATACAAGAGAAGCAAAAAAGAGAGTAAGAGTCCTCCTTTTCACTCTCATTTTTTCAAGAGCGGGGTGGAAAAGCGAGGGAGTAGGAGTTACATGCAAAGATGACTACCCCGGCCTTGTGAGACACTCTGATCCACTTTCTGTCTTCCTGACCTTTCCCTGTGGACCAGGGAGCACACAGACTGCAGTCAGGCTAAGGATCTCCATCTCTGCACACCTGGTTATACACGGTAAGTCACACAGACCCCAGCCACCACAAGAGGTGAAGCTCTGGCACGTCCCCAGGTTGTGTGTCACTCTTCCACAGGACTCCGAGACATATTATCAGAACTCCAAACAATCCAAAAAGGGGATTAGAAATAGTTCCTTTTTAAAAGGAGAAATCAGGACTTCCCCGGTGGCGCAGTGGTTAGGAATCCGCCTGCCAATGCAGGGGACACGGGTTCGAGCCCTGATCCGGGAAGATCCCACATGCCGCAGAGCAACTAAGCCTGTGCACCACAACTAGTGAGCCTGCGCTCTAGAGCCCATGAGCCACAACTACTGAAGCCCGCGCACCTAGAGCCTGTGCTCCGCAACAGGAGAGGCCACCGCAATGAGAAGCCCATGCACCGCAATGAAGAGTAGCCCCCGCTCACCGCAACTGGAGAAAGCCCGCGCGCAGCAATGAAGACCCAACACGGCCAAAAATAAATAAATTTATTTAAAAAAAAAGAAAAAGAAAAAGGAGAAATCAAAGTAGTCACAGTCCACACTGCACAAAACAACTGAAAGCATTTGTGTTGACAACCTCCTTTGCATAGCATCCTCCCCCAGAGCAACAACCACCGGGCTACCTACGATGGAAATCTCTCTCTAGAGGGGCTACGATCAGAAAGAAAAAGAAGGTAAGACTGCTGAACAAGTTTCCTAAACAGTCTACCTGTAGCAAATAGCAGAAAATCATAGCTATTTTTTTCAATCCAAATGTCAGTGCGTTCAGGATCAGAAAGGGAAGAAGGAGATGGTAGAATATCACAGTTAGGGTTTTCAAGGATCACCCTGAAGTTACCAGACCTCCTCAGGCTATTTTCTTGTCAGATTCTGTCAATGTCTCTGAGTCAGCCAGTACTTCCAGAGTACCCTGGTACAGCCCCTAGTGATGGCAGAGAATACAGATGGATACTTTCCACCTGAACAGTGCTGGTGAAATTCTAGCCCTGCCCGCTGCTCTGCCCATTTGACATGTATATAGATGTTTACTAGGCCACTCAAACTTATTTCATCCAAAACAAAACTCGTGATTTTCTCCTCTTCAGCCTAGCCCCTCCTCTGAAGACTGATGAGTCTTGCCCATCTCCTTAAATGGCATTACCTGCCGGTGGTTCAAGCCAAACAGCACAGTGTCTCCTCTCATTCCTCCCACATCTTCACTTCCTACCACCTTCTAGAGCAGGTCCTAATTGTTCCAGCTTCAAAAGATTTCTTGAATTTATCATTTCACTCCACTTCCAGTCTAGTTTAAGCCTAGGTTACTACAACAGCCTCGAGTTAAGTTTCCTTTCCTCTGTCCATTTTAAAGAAAGCAATGGTGTACTCTAGATAAAGCATCAACAAATCATGGCAATAGTCTGTTTTCAATCCTTCAACGAGTTTCCTATTTACTTCTCACCCTCTACAAGGTCAACACAATCTGATCATAACAGACAGAAGACTAGCCCTCCTGTCATAACTATGTTAAAATTAGACAAAAATGCATAAAGCAACTGTTTTCAGACACTGGAAAACAAGCAGCACAGGACTATGATCCTTGAGGGAAGAGAAACTAACAAGGTTATGGTCCGGACTTGCTATCCAATATGTGATGCAGGGAGAGGAAGACCAAACGGAAAACAGCAGTGCCACAGAGCTCAGAAGACAGATCAGTGGGTAAGAGTCCCAAAGACAGTAGAAATGTGCAGAGAAGAATGACACAGAGGAAGAAGCTAGCCAGAAGAGCAGCAGTGTCTGATCTGACAGGGGTCCCCTGGAGTCTTTGACCAAATACTAAGCCTGCATGTACAGGGAAAGACTCCACAGTGTCAAAGAACAACTACTGGGGACAGAACAACCACCAGAGAGCTATGAGTTGAGCAACTACCTGAACTCACATGGGGCTGGGAAGAATTCAAGCTCCAAAGAGCCAGAGTGGAGAGAACATCAGAGGCACTGAGCAGCGACACCTGAAAGGCCACGTCTTAGGAGGAGAGACAGTCTAGCCCTGGAGGGAAGGCCACTTAGACTACAGCCAACAGTGTAAAAGCAAGTCTCGTTAAGGATCGAGTTAATCCACAATTAACCCCTGCAAGATAAAACACTTCACTAAGACAGTAAAATGCAGAACACATTAATCCAGGACAAAATCTGAACACATTAGTTCAGGCCATAATCACCTCTCACCTGCATTAAAACAACAAACTCATCAGTTACCCCCCAGCCTCTAGTCTGTCCACACTGAATCTACTCCCTACACTGTAAACAGGTGATAAATTGGGCACGCAGATATTTAATAATATGTTTAATAAATGACTGCAAACTTTAAAATGTAACAAAAATAAAATGAATCCTGCTAATTGTAAATAATCATCACCTCTTAATAAAGTCCTCTAACCTACACTTCACATTTTTCACTTAATATTTCTGTATCTACTTGAAATACTAAAACTGCATTTCTTTGAAATATCTCACAATTCAGACCCTGAACTAATTTCATCTGACGCCTTTCCCATTACCTACTTCCAAATTAGGGAAATTTCCAAATGCTTTACAGTGAAACTATTACAATTTCATTTTAAACTCTAGCAAGCATATTAGCAATATATAAGGAAAGAAATCCATTTGAATAAAAAAAAATCCTCCTCTGCTAAGGAACTACGGTGCACTTTAAACCATTCGCAGGCATGAAGCTTTCCTGTTAAGATCTTGTAAAACTTATCGGTGGTAACAGATTTCCATTCAAAGGCCTGCGCATTCAAGCTCATTATGAACACGTCCTGCAGTCAGTGGGCTGACCAGCTCCCCCTTTCCCAGAGAGCACATCGAGCCTCTGACTCCTGCACTGTTAATAAAGGGACAGGACTCTGGGGATAAAGAAGAATGTACCATTCAGACAAATGTAAGAAGTCGAATGTGCTAGCGCTTGCTTTATTTCCCTCTTTTTAGCCTGAAAATTTTCACTCTACACAAATTAAAGTACAGGCAGAATTATCTGGATCTTGTTATACTGTCAACTGTGGTACACGGTAGAAAATGTGTTGAGTTCCTCTCACTGATTTACTAAAGAATAATGACTAGAGAAAGAAAACAAACAAGTTAGGAACAAAATTTATCCATTGTGAGTAGTTTCTTTCTTTTAAAAAGTAACTCAACATTTACTTACACAACTGAGAGAAAGGAGCATTTGTGACTGAAAAGTAGTACTTATGTCTGAAATTTCTTTCTTTCAAGTTTCAGGTTTTAGCCTCCAGCACCCTTGGTTCAAGGGTAGACGTCCCTTCAGCAGATTTCAATCCTCCACACGAGTTCTGGGCTTACTGTACTCCACACGGAGAAGTGAAGAAGGAACCCGCACTACTCTTCCTGTACCTCAACTCCGCCATTGTCAGACAGCACTGCACTTTGACCCTTTACCATCTCAAGTAACGCATGCTTCTGAGAAAACATATCTTCCTGACAAAATGGGAATGAGGTACAAATGACACACCAAAAAAAAAAGGTGAGGAAGGATAACCTGAATCAAGTTATGCGATGCAACTGTTCACACTTTCCAAAATCACTAGGAAAGGGCAAACTAACTAGGGATGCTTTTTCTTTTTTATTTCTTCCTACTCTTTTGTCCAAGGTTTCTATTTTTTTTCTATATATGTTTATTTCTCTTTTTTTCCCTCTAACCTCCTCTGCTTTTACCTTACAACTGCCAAAGATACAGATAGGCATTCCTCAGACATGTTAGAGCCAGAATTCCTAGCCTAGAACCTAGTTAAAGAGTAGGACTTTTAAACCTCAAACACTGCTGCAAATCTTAACATGAGAGCAGTTGTACTAAACAAGGTTTGTTGACTGAAATATTATAGAGACAAAAATTAACATACGTGTAAATGTTTTAAAACAAATTAGTATTCTAATTTCTTTCTTCTTTTTTTTGGCCGTGTCGTGCATCATGCGGATCTTAGTTCCCCGACCAGGAATCGAACCCGTGGCCCCTGAAGTGGAAGCGCAGAGTCCTAACGACTGGACCGCCAGGGAATTCCCAACAAATTAGTATTTTATTCATCACAATAGGATCTACATTTCAAAAAAACAGGAGCACATATAGAACTGAAATATTTATTCAGCCTATAGACAATGCTTGGTATGCATATGGATACCTGATCCAAAAATTCCATAGCCAATTCAGGTATGTTCTGCCAACAGACTGAGAACCAAACTTTGGTGTATCACAGAATCAATCACCTGTAAAGCCTGTTAAAACTCCATACGCCTGGCCCCAGGCACTAACCATGTCTTGAGTGTACTTCAGTATGTGTCCAATAGATGTCTTCACGCTTCTATCCATCAAAGGAAAGGCACTCCAGTAAACAATACAAAACCTAACAATAAGTCACGTAACAATGTAATTTCAGTACAAACAGAAAATACAATGCTTAATTTAATTTTTGTTTTTCTTCTTTGGCTTTTATTTGGGGGAATTATTTACCTGCTATCTACAGAATCATGTTCATAAACAAAATGGAAAACTAATCACAAAAGTTCCTGGATATGAATGCCATTTTAATGTTACTGTATTTCATCAAATCTAAGATGCCACTGATTGTAAGGCAAACCACTGTTTAATGTGCTGGAAAGAAAAGAAGGAAATACCTCCAAATAAACCATGACCCAAGCTTCTATCATTCAGAATTTTTATTTTATACTGATTGCAAGACCCTTTTTTACTTATTTAACCATAAAGTTTAATCATATATCGTTTTGAACTGTTTTATAATTTTCTCCATACCAATAACTGTCTGTTTCAATGCTGATTCACAGCATAATATTACTGAAGACATAATGAACAACAGCTAAAGTTAACATGAGAAATAGCAACAATGCTCACAACACTGACTAAAATGAGCAGCTGTTAACTGTTTGTGAGTACACAGGCAAACAAATCGAGCAGGACTGCGGCCTTGCTGACAGAGATTTCAAGATGCCATCAAGGATAAGACTTATTAACTCAATTTCATACTGTTGAGATGGGAAAAACTATGAGCCTTGGAATTGATGAAAACCCGCTTTTTTAAAAGATGGACAATAATCCAATAATAATAAAACCTATGGATATCCCAGGGTTGCCAGCCCTCAATTCTTTCTGCCTTTCTTGACACACTAGTGATATAATGTACAACAGCCATTTCAAGTCACCACTCACCCAACCTACAGTTGTTAAGTTCTTTATTAGACTTCCTTGTTCACTCGTAATTCTCCCTCCCCCATTTATTCTCAACACAGCCAGAGTAAATTTTAAAAGCTAAACTAGATCACTCCCTTGATTAAACACTGGCGCAGTTTTCTCTTGTACTTTGAATAAAATTGTTGCATTACCTGCAGGGATCCTGAAGGCGAGTGCTTTGTCTCCTACAGGGCATGGATTTTTGTTTTGTTCACTGTTACTGTATCTCCCTGTGCTCTGCACATGGGTTAGTGCCCAGTAAATATCTGATGAATGGAATGTGTGACTCTGGCCCTGGCTACCTCTTCAACCTCTCATCTCATGCCTGTCTTCCCCTTAGACCATATGCTTTTGTCCCCTAGTCTCCTTGCTGTCTCCTGAAAACTCCTTCTCATCAGGCCTTTGAAACTGTTAACCTTCTTCATGAAATGATTTCACCCAAATGCTCAGCAAGACTGTTTCAACTTGCTTCAGATCTCCCTTAAAGGGCACCTCCTCAAAGATGCTTACCCTGTTTATCCCCCTCCCAACATAATTAGACTCAACTAATTTATTTCCTCTCATAATTATCAGTTTATTGTCTCTCACCAGATTTTTAAGTTCTAGGAGGGCACAGACCATGTGTTCTGACATGAAAAATGTATACCCAGCGTGTATCCCAGGGTCACATACATTTTAGAAGCTCAATGGATGTTTGTTGAGTAATGAGCAAAGAAAGGCTGTGCCAAGTGCCTCCAGCACCTTGTCACTCTGGAAACGAAACAGTCGAGCCACATGTTACAAAGTTTTACTCCAAATTACCATCTGAGCTTCTGTTACCTGTATTTTCTAACATACACAAATTCAATTGTTTAAGGCTCTTGCTATGGCAATAAAAGATTCTTTCCTGTCTCAAGATTGTTTTAAAAGCTTTTTCTTACATTCTCTTCTAGTATTGTTATTTTTTAAGAAGTAGCTCTTTACTTCTTCTAGAACTTAATTTGATGTAACTATGTACTGTTTTCCAAATAGATGGCGATTATTCCCAAACATGTATCATATGCTTAAAACTATATTACTTCTGAGTTCTATTCTGTCTCATCAATCTAGCTATCTATTACTGTGCCAGTACCACACATTTTAATATCACTGGGTTTAAAACACATATATCATGAGCTGCTTAAACACATGTTCCTGCACTGTTCTTCTTGCAAAGAAACTGCAACATCATTTGGGCACGTGTCAAGAATATTCCTATTGGGATTACACTAAATTCAGAGTTGGGGGAAAGCAGCATCTTTATATTAATGTTCCCATCTACACTGTAATGAAAATTTAGCCCTATCCTTTCCATTACCGTTACTGATATTATTTATTCCATTTTCCTTATCTAACGGCACTGCCTAACACTTCCAGAATAATGTAAATACTGATGAACACAGCTGTCTTTGCCTCTCCCTAACTTTAATGGATGCGTCTTAGTGTACGTCAGACTAAGCACAATTCTGGTTACTAGTTTAAAATATGTTTATAACACACATTTACTGAGTTGTTTTATTTAAATCATGCTATAAAAGTATCATTCAATTCTTAATTTTAGTTCATTTGGTTTAGTTTTCAAAGTGTCTGTAACATTTTATCTAATGTCTTTGAGATAGCTATCAAACACTACAAGGTTATCTTTTCCTTTCACCTATTACAAATTATAACTGTGAATGACATATTGAGCCGTTCTGAATTCCTAGAATAAACTCCTTTTGGTCAGAATATTATCCTTTTATCATAATGCTGATTTTATCTGCCAATATCTTATTTATAACTTCTATATCTAAGGTCATAAGCAAAACTGGTTTGGGGTTTTAGTTTGTTTTCTAACCTTCGTCAGGTTTTAGTATCCAGTGGTCACACTGGAGAAAAAAGAATTGGAAAAGCGATCCTTCTTTCTGTAAGCTCCAGGCTTAAACTTCTTTCCCTACATTTCAACTTATTCAACCAACATTTCTTGAGTACCCACTGTGCAAGATAAAATTTCATATATATATATATATATATATATATATATATATATATATATATATATATATCCACATCCTTGGTGCAAAAAATTAAGTGAACAATGAAGAAACACACATGGAAGTATACTATAATATTACTGGCTCATCTACATATATGTATAGAGCTGCACAAGGAAGACTTCACAGCAGAACTGAAATTTGAGCTAAGTCTTGAAGGCAAGTAGGAGAAAAAGAAAGGAGAACCAGCATTCTAAACATGTGTTCCTGAAGCAATCACTTCTACTTGCTCTTAAATAATTTTAATCCATAGGACTGTGTTTCCTGTAAGATGATGCTACATTACTAATAGCAACTGGAATTGTGTATTGATACAACTGACAGGGCCTATATTTCTTTCCACATTATGTTCAGAAGTGGGACTTAATATTTGTAGAGCTTGTTACTTCAAAATTAGTCTTAAATTCAAGTTTTTTCCTACTACTTGTTCAAATTCACCATATTTCTGGTTGCTCTCTGCCAGAATAACACTGTGGCTTTTCATAATCCTTAACTATTCACTATTTATTAACTCCAAAACTCAAAAATAAATGGGCACAGGTTGAAATATTCAGAACAGAAGGAGTAAAAACATAACATTCAGAGTTCATCAAGATGCTGGTAGGGTTTTCATGGTGCATGCT
This sequence comes from Hyperoodon ampullatus, assembly GCF_949752795.1. Classification (NCBI taxonomy): domain Eukaryota; kingdom Metazoa; phylum Chordata; class Mammalia; order Artiodactyla; family Ziphiidae; genus Hyperoodon; species Hyperoodon ampullatus. Next base: position 100,538,403 of record NC_136924.1, on the reverse strand, counting down.
GTTTGATTTGAGATGATTACACCTTCTCTAACAATGTTCTATGGCCAGGCTCCAGGTTACCTCATTAAAATATAAACTCTTTAAAGTAAACTGAAAGAAACTCAGGATGGTGCCTACAACACAGTAGTTGATAGAAAATTTTCTAAAACAATACAGTCCAGTAATTTGAAGATTGTAACGTACATAGCTGCAGATTAACCGTAAAAATACAGTATATGCTTCTGCGAGGATAAACTGGTCCAATCACTCTGGGAGACAAGACTGATATTCAGAGTTTTGAAAACGTACACACCCTGGGCAAATTCATTTCTGGAAATTTATGCTAAAGAAAAAAATTAATGTACAGGGATATATGGTTAGGGATATTCAGTGCAGCACAGTTTTATAATAATGAAAAATTAACAGTAGTCTAAATTTTCAACAGTAAGAAGTACAAATAAATGCAACAGAATGTTATAAATTCAATTGAAATTACAAAACTCTACATGTACTGACAAAGAAAGATGGTCAAGACTAATTATTAAGAAAAGCGGGTAACATTACATTATGCATCACTGCACTACCTAATACAGTAGCCACTACCTACACAGAGATACTTAAATTTGACTAATTAAATTTAATTTTAAATTAGTTATATTTAAATAAAATTTAAAATTCAGTTCCTCAGTCACACTAACCACATTTCAACTGCTCAATAGTCACATGTAGCCAGTGGCTACCATATTGCAGAGAGCAGATATAGACCGTTTCCATCATCAGGGGAAGTTGCTGTTTTGCTGCTTTTAACTGCCTTCCTCACACTTCATTTAAAAAGGGATTATTCAGACTGGCACTAAAATAGTTCTGAGACTTTTTTTCCCCCTATCCAAATGTGAAAATTATCTGAAGACTCTGACCTCACATAGGGAAGTAGAGATGTCATTTTTTTAATTCAATGTAAGATGAATTCTTCACTTAAGCTTTCTTAAAATGAGGCATTACATAGAAAAGTGAAAAATTATCAGTAGTCACAGTGGTAAGCTAAAGTCTGAGCTTCCTCTCTAAAAATAAGTGACAGCATACCTCTGTATCATTCCCTCTAGCTGTGCCTCCAGGGCAGCAAATTTTTTCTTTTTAATTTATTTTTGGCTGCACTGGGTCTTCGTTGCTACACGTGGGCTTTCTCTAGTTGCGGCGAGCGGGGACTACTCTTCATTGCAGTGAGTGGGCCTCTCATTGTGGTGGCCTCTCTTGTTGCGGAGCACGGGGACTAGGCACATGGGCTCAGTAGCTGTGGCTCGAGGGCTCTAGAGCACAGGCTCAGCAGTTGTGGTGCACGGGCTTAGTTGCTCCGCGGCATGTGGGATCTTCCCGGACCAGGGATTGAACCCATGTACCCTGCATTGGCAGGCGGATTCTTAACCACTATGCCACCAGGGAAGCCCAGCAAATAATTTCTATCACATATCTTTTACAGCAAGACAACAGTTTCCATGGAAACCACAGGGCAAACATCCATTACTGCTGCCTAGGACTTTATAAGCACACCGAAACTGAGGGAATCACATACTTTCAATTATTGATATTTTAAAATTGAGCAGTAGTTAGCTACTCTAACTCTGGTTTTGTTGTGTGTGTCTCTATGAACAAATCAAGAGATGAGTAACAAATCAAGAAAATTCTGTGGCCCTCTAGCAACAAAATGAGTCTACAGAAATCAGGAGGGGGAAAAAAAAACCGAGAAAGGTATTAAGCCAGTATACATGCCAGCCAACGTCATCTAATACAAGACAACAAATCAGAACAGAAATCAGTGCAGAACTTAGGTAAGAAAGAAGAAGTTCCCTTGCACTAGCTCAGGAGAGCATATAAATTTATCTAGGTCAAAATGCTGACTAATCAGGAAAAAAAGACAGTCATAACAACTGAGAAAGTGGCCACTCACCTCTCTCAACAGAGCGTTCTCTTTTTCCTTCTGCTCCAAAAGGCTTTCGAGGTGGTGGACGTGCATCTCTGCCTCTGCCAGTCTCCTTGTTCTCTCATGGTCCTCCTCAGTAGCCTTAGCAGAAAGCCCCTTGCTCTGCAACATCTCCAGAAGCTTCTTGATGGATTCGTCCCGAGCGTTCAGTGTTTGCTTCTGAGTCTCAATCCGCAGCTCCATCTCCTCCAGAGTCTTTCGAAGGAGGAACAGCTCCTTGGCCTGCCGCTCATGCTCAGTGTGCAGCCTCTGAAAGTTCTCCTCCGTCAGCTCTGTCACACAAGGCTCACCAGTCCTACTGTTACTATCCTGTTGAAACAGCTGGTTCAGGTCCCTCTGGATCCGCAATTCATCCTGGAGAGCCTGGATTGTCATCTGCATGTGCTGGTATAAAGACAAAGAAGAAAACCCAAATGAGCTTTCCTCCTCAAGTAGCAGAAACAAAGCAGATGAAAGCAGCTACCACAGCTCTCAGAACCCTGCATTTAGCAAATGAGGATTCACATTATTCTGTTTTACACTGTCTTTAAAAATGATTGAGATCATCTGTAAAATGTCAGTAATTTAATTTGTGTTTATTACAAACAGGAAACAAGGTAAGTCTGGCAGCTCCTCACTTTGCTTGACTAAATAAAGACACTGTTCAAGATTAACAGAAGGTATTACATGGAACTGAAGGTGAGGAGAGGGGAAAGACACAAAATTTCACCAAAAGACACAAAGGATGTCAAAATACACAATGACTTTTAAGTGTTTTACAATTAAGTTAGCACATTAAACAATAAACATATGAGTGCATGCCAGAACGTGCTTAGCACTCCTTATGTGCTAATTCATTTAATCCTCACTATAACACATGTACTATTATTTGAATTTTATTGATGATGACACCAGGCATGCAGAGACTTAAATAGCTCACCCCAAGATCACACAGTAAGTAACAGAGCTGGCATTCGAATTAAAGCAATTCTCGCAGCCCACTGAAGCTAGTACCCAAAGGTAATAAGATAACTTGAAGCTTTAAAAACAAAACACAAAAAACTGAGGCTGTGTGAGCTATTTACACAGAAGAAGATAACAATATAAGTGAGTAATTGGAGTAATTAAATGAAAATGTTAGTGCAGATAAGCTAGTAAAATGTTTCAGAGGGTATATCTTTAGCCTGCATCGCTAACGAAGGTATATGAACCTTTAATCTGAATGGATAAATTCTAGAACATTATACAAAGAACCTAAAAGGAAGTTACATCAAGAATCATGTTTTTAGAAATGAAGAAGCAACAACAGAAAATCACTCTTTGTATGCAAGGTATTCAAGGTCTGGCAGTGTGCCGCAGTGGAAGGAAACTAACCCACAATCAGAAGACATGAGTTTTAGTTCCAGCTCTCACACTGAAGAGCAACCTAATTTGGAACACACTGCCATCTTTCTGGGTTTCAGATTCCTCATATTTAAAATGAGGATATAAATGCCTGTACCATCTTTTCACAGAGCTAATAATATCACTGAAATCTTTGTGGCATATATGTTAAAACATACATTGTTTAAAATTTTTGGCAAACTGCAAAACAGCAGTAAATATCTCAAGGAAATGATCTGGCAAGTGTACAAAGATGCTCACTGTTGTTTATACCAGTGACAAAATTAGAAACAACCTAAATGGATATTAATAGGTGATGAGTTAAGTAAATGAGAAATGTCCACCCAGTTTAATACCATGCATCAATTTTTTTAAATGTAGATTTATATTTGCTGATTAAAAACTACAGTTACAACATATTAAGCGTAAAAAAGCAGATATATAATAGCAAGTATAGGATGATCGCAATTCTAATTTTTAAAAAGTATATACATGCAGAGAAAAGTCTAAAAGGATGCAAACAATTACCAGTGTCTGAGTATGGGTAGATTTTACATTTTTCTTCACCTTTCTTCTACTATCTAAATCCCCTACAGTAAGCAAGTAATCAATAAAAAGAGACATTTTTACCTTTAAAAATAAGAGAAAAGACTTCAGAGATGCCTGCTTGGCTGTGTTCAATTTGCTACCACTTTGGTTAAAAGGGAGGGAACAATAAATATTTACTATTTACTATAAATAAAAAATATCATAAGAAATAAAAATACTTCTGTAATGTTACACAAGAAATAATTAATTTGGGGGAATGGAGGAAGGCAAGAAGGGAGGAAGGGAGGAACGAACTGGAATCACTGAGGGACAACATGTAAGAAAACTTTATTCTATTCCGCATAAAAATTTTTTTAACTGAGGTGTAACTGACATTGAAAATTTTTTAATAATAGCTTTATTGAGACATAATTCACACATACCATAAAGTTCGCCAGTTTAAAGTAAGTTAGCAGTTTTCAGCATATTAAAAGTTATACATTGATCACTACTATCTAATTCTAGAACACTGCCATCACCCCTGAAGAGAAATCCCATATACATCTGCAGTCACTTCCCAGCCACTTCCCATCTTTCTCTCCTCCTAACCCTCCTCTTGAATTTGAACTAAATGTATGTACTACCCACTCAAAAATTAAATTTAAAAAAATGCCTAATGATATTTTTCAGCCTCAAAAAGGAAGGAAATGCTGACACACACTGCAACATGGATGGACACTATGCCAAATGAAATAAGCCCGTCACAAAAGACAAATATTACACGAGTCCACTTACATGAGGGTCCCTAGAGCAGTCTACCTCACAGAGACAGGAAGCACAAGAGTGGTTGCCAGGGGCTGGGGAGACGGGAGACAGGGAGTGACTATTTGATGGGTGCAGAGATTCAGTTTTACAGGATGAAAAGAGTTGTGGAGATGGATGGTGGTGATGGTTGCAAAACAATATGAATGTACCTTATGAACTGTACACCTGAAAATTGGTTAAGATGGTAAATTTAACATGGTGAATGTAAGCTGTATTTTACAACAATTTTAAACACTGAGGAAAAAATATGCCTGCCATAGAATTCCAGTGTGTTGATATTAAATAATTTACTTATAACTATTGATAAATATTTAGTTTGGTTCTCATTTTCCACTATTATAACAGGCACCTTCACATGTATATTTCTGCACATCTATCCAAATTTTTCCTGGAGATAAATTCTGAAAGGTGGAATTCCTGGATCAGAGGGTATGCAGTTATGATTTTAATACACACAACAAATTATCTCTAAAAGGGTCTGTACAGATTTAAACTTCCACCAAACGATGTCTGAGCACTTTCCTATACCTTTGACAACTGGGTATTTTCTTTCTTCCCTTTCTTTTTTGGGCTTTTCTTTGATTACAAGTAAGACTGAATATTTATTCACATATCTACAGGCGCTTTGTATTCCTTCCTTTGTGACTCATCTGTTCTTGTTCTTTGCTCATTTTGTTTTGGGGACATTTAACCTTTCTCCTAATCCACTTTAATATCTTTTTATATTTGGAAAACAACCTTTTGCCTGCTGTGCATGTTACAAATATATTTCCAAATCTGTCATTTTTCTTTTAACATAGTTTATGGCAACTTAAATAGAGAATTTTTTAGTGCAAAGATAAGAACCTCTTCTTTTATAGTTTCTGGTTTTGGTATTATGCTTAGCAAGTAGTGAACTTTCAATTATGGCAGTCTTCAAACTCTCGAAAAGCATTGGCTTTTTCTTACGAAAAATAAATTTACAATAAAATTATCAGGTATTTGAATTCATGAATATGATTCTTTAAATAAATTTAACTACCCGCATCATGCTGTAAAGATTCTCAACAGTTGTTGGGAGTTCAAAATCCTTAATAAAAAGATGTGTCAAAATGCTAATTCTCTGAAGCCTATAATCAACCCCCAGTTTCATTCTTTACCTTTGGAAGTCAAAAAATCCAAATAAATCCTGAGCAAGTTTATCCCACAGGGAAATATCAGAAGTTAAATTCAACAATGAAACTGATTTCTAGGTACAACTGTCCCTCCTTTTCTGGACACTCATCACCAAATTCATTCAAATCAAGAGAAACAGATGTTGACGACAGCTAACAGTCTCACATACACTTTGGCACTTGTGATTATACTAGTATGGCAAGCACTGTTTTGGTGAAGAAAGAAAATACAACGACTAATGTGCCCTGCTTCTTCAGCTCTGCTTGCACCCATTTTACTAGAATATAGAATTAAAATGATGCTCTGACTGGTAGCTGAGAAGGCTACACAGCAATTTCTCCATTGAAATGGGAATCAGCACCCCTTCTTTAGGCTACATTCAAACTAGATTCACTTTATAAAAATTCCTGCCAATTCCCTTGGGAGAAGAAAGAAGCAGCGGGCAACAAGCCAGGCTGCTCTTTCTCTAGCACATTCATACTGAAGATAAAGTGAGCATATCTGCACATATCACAGACATTTACCATGATCGACCAAAATCAGACATGCTGAATTTCGTAGGACGATCTCAGTTGTCAGATATTAGGAAAATTTCTATTTGGGAATTCTGCTCATGACACTCTCCAAAATGATCTCACACTTCTCACATTCCAAATTGTACACCAACACTCACTAGTCTACTTCTGCTCACTCTAACACTCAGCTTGAGCTGGAAAACTGGAAAAATAACTGCTTAAAATTTAGTTCAAGGATTGTGCTAAAATTACATCAAGCTGTATCTCAATGAAATGGGAGGATGTTGTGAACATCAGTAATGAAAATTCTTAAATCTCTGATAGGGTTTATGATCTTTTTTTTAGAAAAATACATCTCAAAAACAACAAAAGATCACACCAATGCTTCCTATATTTTAGACAAATATCAGAAGCTCTTCTGAGGCAAAACTTCCATTAGTTTCTCTGAACAAGAGAATGCTTTGATCCAGTTTATCCTGATTTCTAAAATGACAGAACCATGGAGTCTAGAGCTATTTTTAGTTACAGAAAAAGAATATTATGGATACATGAAAATGGTCATCATCACAAACATTATACTGCATCCCAGAGAGTTCAATGCACTATTTGTCAAGATAACCATTAGAAAAAATACCAGTACTGCATCCTATTATGTTAAATTAAGAACGATTTTTTTCTGAAACATGTAAATACATACATTGAGTAAACTTTATCAATGCAAAATGCAAAAGAGTTTATAATAATTCTTACTAACATCATCCAAGTCGATCCTCAGGCTCTGTGATGTTCTGATCTGTGCTGTACCGTATGTGCGCCTAAGAAGAGCACTTACCAGCCCAATTTGCAATTTATTTCTTTGTATCTGTCTTCAAGAAAAACTTTCTAGAACTTGGGACTTTCATCTTTTTACTCTGGGGCACGGCACAGTGTTTGGTATGATAAGTGCTCAATAAATTTTTGATGAAAGATTGACAAAAACAGATTTTCACGCATTATTTTGTAAGTAAATGGCTACTAGATAGTAGATGCAAATCAAGTCCCTGGAAAATTGTATCTTTCCCCTATAACAGAGACAGTTACTCTCATTCTGTAACAATTAGTTCCTTACCAGCTAACACAAAAAAAAGTCTATCTCAAATACAAACTGGCCAAAATACTAAATGCAATCCTAATTTTTAAAAAAATGTTAATTATACACTCTGGATTTATTTGTGCTTGATCTGAAGTGAAGAGAAGCATTTTCAAATAATTAACTGTCAACAAGTATCTTTTATACTTTTAATACTATACAACATACACAAAAAGTGCAGGATAGAGTTATTGTCCAAAAACAGAGCTTACAAAGTGGTAAAACTTAATAGCTATATATACACACTCACACACCAGCACTATACCTTAGTATAAATTTTAAATTAAGAATATTCAAGAAGGAGAAATGGGACACATAAAAGCACTTATTATATATGCAACATACTCAAATGAAGTTTAGATTCTATAAGATTACTATGATTTGGATTCATGAATCTTTAATATGAAAAGAAAGTATTCTAATTTCTATCATTTTAGAAGAAACTCAAAGTTTTTTAATGAGTCTGAATTTCCAAGACTGAGACAAAGGAAGCGCCTCTAAGGGAATTCATTCCGCCTCATCATTCGTCTAGTATTCTTTCCGTTGATTCTTTCAGTTGATGACGAGGATTTATTTTCTGTGCAGCAAAGCACACTGTAAACTCTCAAATATTAAACCAAAACCAAGTTCTCAGACTGATCTAAACACAAGCAAGAGACATACTACAATGCAAGAAACAACCACACCAGAATTCAAATGGATACATTAAATAGTTTAAATGAATGCTACTTTGAGCTTATTCTCCTCTAAAAAAGATGTCAGAGTCAAGAAAATGAACAAGCAATTATTCCAGATTCCTAGCAGCTACTCTCTGCTACTGAATCCAGGAGAGAAAAAAGAATATCTGCCTTTATACCAGCATAACCCAGAAGAGAAATTAAAGAATAAACGAAAATACTATCAAAATGGGGAAGTCCCAAGGTCATTAATACATTCTATTATTGTGTGCTCATCAAGACAACTCAAGTGACAATAAACTGATTTTAGTACAAGTTCTAGAAATCCCAAATAGCTTTCAGTTACCCAAACTCCCATACCATTTACTTACCCCTTAGCCTCTACTTAAAGAGTATCCTCTACCCGTTCCCTCACTTTCACTCCCAGCTAAATCCTACCTGTCCTTTCATCCTTAGATCAGGCATTATCTCCTCTAGAAAGCCTGTCTGACTCTCAAACTGAACAAAAGGCAAAAATAGAGAGGAAGGAATGGGTGGAGGAAGAAAAGTACAGAAAGAAGAAAAGATAATATCCTAAACCAGATATTACAATAGTAAAAATATCATACTAAGCAATGTCAGGGTTGAAGACGTCATTCCATTAAAAAATAACATCAAAATAAAAAAAATTTTTTAACCTTAAAAGTAAAATCAAACAGCAGAGGGATCCTATAGTAACCATCTCCATAGTGTTTAACTTGAGAATGCTCAGTACTAACAAAGCAATGGCAGAATTAAATACAAGGGACCATAAAGGTACTGTTCAGTCTAGCAGCATTTTAAGTATCAAGCTCACTTCTTTCTTCATGCTCTACAACCCAAAAGTTTCAAGCACCTGCAACAGATGTCAATGAGGTTAACAAAATTCCCAGATTTAGTCCCTGAAATACTAGTATATAAATCAAGAAGAAAGAAGGGTAAATAAAGAAAGAAGAGTTAAGCGATACCAATCAGCTGTGAACATGTTAAGAGCTAACCCTGGCAATGCTACAACTGGGAGTGGATTCAGCTGAATAAACACACACACCGGAGGCAGCAGCTTGGCTGTTTGGGGGGTGGGGGGGTCCCCGCTGACATTTAGCTGCAGCTCATGGCATAAAGCTAACAGGGGTTAATGTCTGTGTCTCACAGAGCTATGTCAACAGTGAAGTCACTGTGTGCCCAAAGCTTTCCAGAAGCTATAGAATTCCCTTCTCCTTTTTCCCCCCTCCTTTTCCTCCAGAAAAAGAGAAGAGGCAAGGAAGACTGATATTGAGGGAGAGTACAAAGAGATCATGACCGTACAGTCTTACAGAAAAGCACTCGTGTACACTGCCATTGTTTAAGATGCTTTCACACACACTATCACTAAACTGTGTTAAATTGAAATTAAGCCCACCAAAATTATTTACATAAATAATTCTGTCTTGGGGAGAAAATAGCATAGGACATATACAAAGAACATCAGCTAACCAGAATAAACCAACCAAATTACTCACATTTTTTTTCAAGACTTACATCTTTAATAATGGGCTTTCTTGTAAAAATCAAATCTACACTAGGCAACTGATAGACTACAATAGTCCACTGTTATATTTTGTTCTAGAGATACTAAAACCAAGTGCAGTAAGACAAGAGAAGGAAATCAAAGGTATAAGAATTAGAAAGCAAGAAACAGTCATTATACAGGATGAAAACTCAGAAGAAATTACAGACAAAATATCTGTATCATTAAGAGTCCAGCAAGGGACTTCCCTGGTGGTCCAGTGGTTAAGAATCCACCTTCTAATGCAGAGGATGCGGGTTCTGCATCCCACATGCCACGGGGCAACTCAGCACGTGCCACGACTACAGAGCCCACGCGCTCTGGAGCCCGCGCACCGCAACAAAAGATCCTGCATACCGCAACAAAAGATCCTGCATGCCGCAAGGAATATCCCGCATGCAGCAACTAAGACCTGACGCAGCCAAAAATAAAATAAATAAGTAAATAAATATTTTTAAAAAAAGAGAGTTTAGCAAGCCTGGTGCATATAAGATCAACATATAAAATTTAACTGCATTTCTCTACAAGGAACAAATCTTTAAAAAGTGTAATTAAAAAGAAAAAGAAAGAGAAAGAGAATCTTGAGAAATAAAACCAAAGAAGCATCTGGGGATAAAATAACAATAAAAAGTCAAACTATTATGGAGAAAATCATAATTGTTTCGAAAGCAAAACACCAAGGTATAAACATAAATTTTTGTACACAATACCTTAATTTTTCCATGGCAACCATCAAATAAGGCATATCTAAGACTCTTTTGCACATGCTTCTGTAAAAATGTTAAGTAGACAAAAGAAATCTAAAAATTAATAAAAATTTTTTGAAAATCAATTTAGGTAGTAAACAGACAATACAAAAGATTGCTTCATGTTTTAGCAGCATGTTGAGAGGAAATAAAACCATATGGGATCTTCATGGGGTATTTAAAAGGAAATACATTTGTTTTCTTGACTCTCACCAATTTTATCACATAAACTCCAGTAAATACACGTGTTACCATTATTTTCATTTATCTCCTATATCCATATTTACTCATCACGTTGTATTTTCAATTTGAATACTTAGGTCTATGACCACAAAATCTTTCACTTCACTTCAGCTGACTGCATACTTTTAGGGGAAAGTTAAACATGCACTTACCCTATGACCCAGCGATTCCACTTCTAGATATTTCCGCAAGAGAAATAAAAGCATGGCCACAAACAAATCTGTATAAAAATGTTTACAACCGCTTTATTCGTAAGAGCCAAAACTGGAAACCACCCCATCAACAGGAGAATGGATAAACTGATTATGCAATATCCGTGCAATGAAAACTACTCAATATTAGGATGACTATGGATACATGCAACAACACGAATAAACTTAAAAAAAAATAGTACGCTGAGCAAAAGAAGCCAAACACAACAGAGTACAGACTATATGGTTCCATGTATAGGAGGTTCTAGAGCAGGCAAAACTAATCTAAAGTGAAAGGAATTAGAACACTATCTATGTGTTGGGGGCAGGGAAAATACTGATTGGGAAGGAGCTCAAGGGAACCTTATGGGATGATGGAAATGTTCTATATCTTCATAAGACTGCATTATACGACTACTGGCATTTGTCAAAACTCATGGAACTATGATACTGAAGATCCATGTATTTTGCTGTATGTAAACTATACTCCAACAAAAAATAAATATATTAAAAGAGAAAAAAGTAACAGATATAGGTCTGAAAAGGGAAAAGTAAATAAATATTCAAGAAAACTTCTTAACAAGTAGGAATGACTTCACTTAAAAGAAAGAAGGATAATTTAGTTGATTTTTAAGAACACTTCCAGTTCCAACATGTATTATGCTCTATCACCTAATTCAATTGTAACCCTGCATTCTTAAAAAGGTTAGAGAAGAAAGCAGAAGCTTGGGGCTACAGAGGCTCATTCAAATATACAACAACGTATGGAAATCACCATCAACAATTTGCCTTATTTGTTTCAGATATCTCTCTCTCTCCCCCCGACCCCTCACTGTTGCTTATTTAAAATTCACATAAGTGATGTCATCTGTTCTTGATTCTCTTTGCAAATTGCTTATGTTACTCAACATAATGTGTCTGAGAATGTAAACTGGTATAGCCACTATGGGAAACAGTAATGGAGGTTCCTCAAAAAATTAAAAATAGAACTGCCATTAGATCCAGCAATTCCACTTCTGAGTTTTTATCCAAAGAAAACAAAAATACTAACTCGAAAAGATATCCGCACCCCCATGTTCACTGCAGCATTATTTATAATACCCAAGATATGGAAACAACCTAAGTGTCCATCAATGGATGAATGGATAAAGAAAATGTGGTGTGTATACCTATACACATAAGTGTATATATTATTATTCGGCATAAAAAAAATAAGATCTTACCATTTCGGCAGGCGGGGGGGGGCGGACCACAAGCTCACAGATAGAGAACAGATAGGTGGTTGCCAGAGGTGGGGGACAGGGAGTGGGTGAAATGGGTCAAGGGAGTCAAAAGGTACAAACTTCCAGTTATAAAAATAAATAAGTCCTGGGAATATAATGTACAGCATGGTGACTATAGTTAATAACACTGTATTACATATTTGAAAGTTGCTAAGAGAGTAGATCTTAAAAGTTCTCATCCCAAGAAAAAAAAGTTCTTTGTAACTATGTGTGTTGATGGATGTTAACCAGACCCAGTGTGTTGATCATTTTGTAATGTATCCCAACAGCAAGATATTGAAACTAATATAATATTATATGTCAACAATGCTTCAATCTTTTAAAAACATGTTTGAGATTTATCCACACTGATATACATAACTCTAGTTCATTCACTTTTATGAACTGTATAATACAGGTTTCACAATTCCTTATCCAAAATTCTAAAATCCAAAGAGCTTTAAAAAGACTAAATTTTTCTCCAAGCTTAATGGAAAAACCTGACTCAACTGCTATGAGGCTATTTACCATTTATTTATCCAATTTAATATGAATATTCCTAAGTTTTGCTACAGATTTAATATGTTTGATTACTGGGTATTGTCCAAATGCCGATGGGAGTATTATTACACAATATGCAGTTTGTATACTGGATTACCTTTCAAAATCTGAAAAAAAATCTAAATTCCAACATACATGTGCCCTAAGTATTCTGGAGGAAAGGACTGTGTACTCATATTCCATTTTGTGAATAAATACCAACTTATCCACTCACCTACTGAGGAACAGTTAGATGTTTTTCCACTTTTTTCCCTGTTACAAGCATATGTACATCTACCTATCTCCTTGTGCACATGTGCAAAAGTTTCTCAAGGAGACACACAGAAATGAAACTGCCAGGTAGTAGAGTGTGTCTTCAACCTTACTGGTCATTTAAACGTACCTTTTTCAATTTACTATAAACAAGATGCATGACACAGATGATAAAAGGGAGCAGATATCTAGCCTATAACTTTCATATCTACAGAACCATTAATCATATAACACTTTCCATTAATCGTAAAACCACTTTCCTAGAAGGAAATTTTTGGTGGAAATGGATTGGGTTGCTACTTAAAAAAAAAAAAAAAAAAAAGCTAAATGATTGTGCATTCAATTCCATCCGTAAGGAATAAAGACAGAGTGTTTTCAAAGAAAGTTGTTACTTATGAAGCTACTTTAATTAGCAGAGCCCTAGTATCGCTGTAAGGCATGAGAATTTTTTTTAAAAAGAAAAAATTCTACCCACAGGATCTTTTCTCTCTGAAAGAAGGAATTAGAGAAGAAACAGAAAAGATCGGAAAGAATCCTAATTTCTCTCCGCCCACCCTACTTCCTAAAATGGCATCTCTCCCTGAGAATCTCCAGAAAATACAACTACTTTAATCTCAGTACCAAAATTTTGATGTCAAAGATTCCTATAAAAATGATCTTAGAGATAAGGACACTGAAAATCTGAAAGCAACAATAATCAACAGTTTCAAGTATTTCCTTTCTATCCCTTTCATATTTATTGGAAAAGTAAATAAATAAGCAGACTTCTTTTTTCTATCAGGTATTTGAGAAACAAAAAAGTAATACAGGGATACCTGATTCATTACTAATGTTTAAAATATTTTTAAACTAAATTTATGAATTGGGATAGATGCTTATATAATTCTTTTTTTCTGACAGCTTTTAAGAACACATTCTTTGATCCCCATATTATAAGGAGAATAGGCTTTTTAAATAAAGCTACTTGCTTAACCCAAGGTACCTAAACAAAAACAAGAAAACTTAAATGAGAGGTTCACAAAGGAACATTTGATGATGTTAGTGAACCTAAAATATTTCATATTTCTAATACAGACTTAAGCAAAAGAAAATATGAATCCCAACGTATGGACAAGTGCCACAAAAACACAAAACCTACAGGAACACAAGAACAGCACTTTATCCTAGGTGGAAAAACGAACCCCTAGCCTATTTCAATACCAGAAGAATGACAGATTCTGAGAGGGCTCTGGCTACCTTGGGAGTTCTCTCCATCAAGAACAAGAACTAGTAATTAACATGAAACAGTCCATTTCAGACAATTATGCCCACATAGGAGACAGTACTGTTGAAAAATAAACTTAACCAAACATTGGAGAACAGAAAAAAAATATTGAAGTATAATCCCTCACTGACGGAAGAAAAATCTTCAGTTAGTAGCAGGCATTATGCTCCCTGACACAGATACAATGGCAGGTGGGTATAATAAACATGGTCTGCCTCCACATAAAGGTAGATAAGACAGATAACGGTGGATAAGAGAGTCATTAATCCCAACAGCAACAAAAATACACAATTATAACTGCAAACAGGGATAAAAGCTATAAATCCAAGGTAGTAAAAGATGAGAAGATTTGGGGGCTGGGTGAGATCTGAAGAATGAGTTAACATCCATTAACTATTTAAAGACACAACACTTCTACCGTGAGGAGAAGACTACTTAGGTGAAGACCCTCAAGAAGGAGGGGGCACAGCACATTTGAGGGATTAAGGAGACTGAGCACCAAGGAAGTGTGACAAGAGTTTTAATGGACTTTAAGGGCAACAGGAAGCCCTGCCAAAGTTTTGAGCAGAGTATGATCATCTCTACCATCATCACTAATAGTGATGCCAGGCACATACTACCACATTTAATTCTTAGAACAAGTACATGAGGTAAGAATTATATAACCATTTTACAGTTGAGGAAACTAAGGTTTGGAAAGACTTAGCAGCCTGCCAAGCTCACATAACTAGTGAGTGGTGGAGCCAGGATTCAAACATCACATGGGCACTTTCAAAAGCTCAGACTGGCTGCAATGAGGCTGCACATCAGGGGGAAAGAGAAAGACTGGGGAAAATTGGGAGACCACTGCAATAATGTCAGCCAACAGTGACATGACCAAACTACGACAGTGGCTGTGGGGTGGGAAAATGGATGGCTTAGAGAAATACTTCAGAGAAAAAAGATCACCAGGATTTGACTGGCAGGGTGGGAAATGAGGGAGTGAAGCAATCAAGGAAAATTCTGAAGTTTCTGACTTAAACACTATGGACAAGTTGGTGGCACCATAAACAAAAATGGGAAAAAATAAGGAAGGACCAGAATTGATGGGGAAATCTTGAGCTGAATGTCATGTGCTTTTGAGATGCTGAGAAAAGGTTTGAGGGAGCAACTGGGCATGTGGGTCTGGAGCTTAGAGGAATGATATGAGCTAAAGATGTAAGTGTGGAAGCTCACATACACAGATGTTAACTGAGGCCAAGGTAGTGAATGAGCTTCCCTAGGAAAAGAAAACACAGCAAGAGGAGACAGTCATAGGACTGATTCAACATTAGACGGCAGGCAGAGGGTGAGAGGCAGGCAAAGGAGACAAGAGGAGCAGTCAGAGAAGTGGGCAGAAATCAGGAAAACGGTGTCACAGAAACTGAAAGAAGCTGATAAGGACCCTTTCTCTAAAGGCAGAACACAGACCAAGAAAGATTTGGCTCTGGGTTCAATTCTTGGTTCCATCAGGATGACTTCAGTGAAGTTAATTAAATACCCTGAGCCTTAATTTATTAATCTATACTATGAACATTATGAAATTTAATCTATAGGGTTATTATAATAATTAGCAGTAAGACAGAACACCTATCACACTGTAAATTATCAGTAAATAGCAGTTACTGTTGTTGCTGCTGTTTGTAAAATCAAAAGGTTTGGTTAGTGGCTTATTGAAGCCAGCCCTGGGAAGCCATAGGGGTTCTAAAGAACATCTTCAGGGAATGCCTGGCAGGGCCACACTGGGGCATCTGGGCTCCCCAGTCCTGTCTCAATCAGAACAGCTTTGCCTTCTTTTTCATTTTACTTCTTAAAATAAGTTTTAGGGACTTGCCTGGTGGCACAGTGGTTGGGAATCCACCTGCTAATGCAGGTGACACGGATTTGAGCCCTGGTCCAGGAGATCCCACATGCCGCGGAGCAACTAAGCCTGTGTGCCACAACTACTGAGCCTGCGCTCTAGAGCCCACGCGCCTAGAGCCCGTGCTCCACAACAAGAGAGGCCACCACAATGAGAAGCCTGCGCCCCACACCATTCGCCGCAACTAGCGAAACCCTGTGCGCAGCAATGAAGACCCAACACAGCCAAAAATAAATAAATAAAGTTTTTTAAAAATAAGCTTTATTTTCATATCTGAATAATATTCATTTGAAAAAAGGGGTCTGCAGCTTAAAGTGTTTTTCAAAAAGCAATGACTGGATCATCTCAATAGTCCCTTCAATTCACTTGGATTACAGCTAGCAACTTTTTTTTTTCTTTTTTTGAATTTTTGAAGTTTATTTATTTTTTTACACAGCAGGTTCTTATTAGTTATCTATTTTATACATATTAGCATATATATGTCAATCCCAATCTCCCAGTTCATCCCACCGCCACCACCCCCCCCCGCCACTTTCCCCCCTTGGTGTCCATACGTTTGTTCTCTACATCTGTGTCTCTATTTCTGCCCTGCAAACCAGTTCATCTGTACCATTTACAGCTTGTAACTCTCAACCAAAGCGAAACATGTGAGAAATAAGGACAAAACAACACACTCGATAACATAATCCCTAACATGAACCTTATTAGTTATGATTATTTAATTAGAATAATGGTTATAAATCAATTAGCTCTGTTTATCTACTGAAAATTGTACTAGGGTCAGTGCCATTACTGCCACTGAAGCACCACAGCCTTATAATCAGCAATTTTTGGTTTGTTTGCTTAAGATTATAACCCCATGAACAGTGAAGAAAAGGGTTAAGCAGCATTAAAATCACAAAGGGCTTTCTTTTTTCATGAAGAATAAAGTTGGTTAGCGTGCTCAAATTACTTGTTTTCTTTTTGAAAGCCCTGCATGAAGAAAACCAATTAGTAAAGAATCAAAATATCTCACCAGCCTTTTCTCATTGAAATCAGTACCTCTAAAAACTTTCTTTTAATATCCTTTTCTTATGCTATTGATTGTTTGTAACTAATCACTTTCCATGTCATCATTGTGTGTGGTCCTCTTGTGATAATCATCCCACACTCTCCAGTTTAGTCTATTGAGCAATCACCACTCTGGTGCAGCTGAAAATTCTCAGGGACACTAGCTTGAATCTCTATGGCACAGATGTCCTAATACTTCATTTTAAAATGGGACAAAGGTTTTACAGAGCCTTGCTGATATTTTGTCCCAGACACTGGCTGTCTTTTTCATCTAGGACATAATCAAAAATGTACTGTATTTTTAAAAAATGTACTGTGTAAGTTTTTTAACTACAACTTTAGAATTTACACTCTTAAATAGTAAGTCAGTTCTCTTAAATGACAGAATTTGCTCCTATTTAATTGCTGGAAATTTTAAGCAATTAAATAGGAGCTGACGGTGGATCAATAGTTGTCTTCATTTTAACAGCTCACCCAATAATGAGGAACATGAGAACTGCATCTGGAAGATTTGGTGTGAAAGGAAATGACTTCTGAAAGGCTGACTGATTTATTTGTGCTGATACTGGCACTGACTGCCCTACTTTAGGCAGGATGGTTAGGGAAGGACTCTTTGAAGAAGTACCATTTAAGCTGACACTTGAGGCAGCCAGCATATAAGAAGAGTGGGGTAAGAAAGTCTGGCACCACATAAGAATAAAGAGTTAAGAATGGCAAACATATATATATGTATACGTGTATATGTATGTGTGTGTGTGTATACATATATTTGAAGGAAATTCTTTTCAATGCCCAATCGGCCATTAATACAAATTGCAAGCCTGTTATAATCAAATCAATGTAGTCCTGGAAAAAGAATATCAACAAAGAGATCAATGGAACAAATCTCACAATAATTAAGCACTTAAGAAAGAAAAAGGAGGGCTTCCCAGGTGGCGCAGTGGTTGAGAGTCCGCCTGCCGATGCAGGGGACACGGGTTAGTGTCCCGGTCCGGGAAGATCCCACATGCCGCGGAGCAGCTGGGCCCGTGAGCCATGGCCGCTGAGCCTGCGCATCCGAAGCCTGTGCTCCGCAACGGGAGAGGCCACAACAGTGAGAGGCCCACGTACCGCAAAAAAAAAAAAAAAAAAAGAAAATGGTAATAGGAACATACATATCGATAATTACCTTAAATGTAAATGGATTAAATGCTCCAACCAAAAGACACAGACTGCTGAATGGATACAAAAACAAGACCCGTATATATGCTGTCTACAAGAGACCCACTTCAGACCTAGGGACACATACAGACTGAAAGTGAAGGGATGGAAAAAGATATTCCATGCAAATGGAAATCAAAAGAAAGCTGGAGTAGCAATTCTCATATCAGACAGAATAGACTTTACAATAAAGAATATTACAAGAGACAAGGAAGGACACTACATAATGATCAAGGGATCAATCCAAGAAGAATATAACAACTGTAAATATTTATGCACCCAACATAGGAGCACCTCAATACATAAGGCAAATGCTAACAGCCATAAAAGGGGAACTCAACAGTAATATGATCATAGTAGGGGACTTTTAACACCCCACTTTCACCAATGGACAGATCATCCAAAATGAAAATACATAAGGAAACACAGGCTTTAAATGATACATTAAACAAGACTGACTTAATTGATATTTACAGGACATTCCATCCAAAACAACAGAATACACTTTCTTCTCAAGTGCTCATGGAACATTCTCCAGGATAGATCATATCTTGGGTCACAAAGCAAACTTTGATAAATTTAAGAAAATTGAAATTGTATGAAGTATCTTTTCAGACCACAATGCTATGAGACTAGATATCAATTACAGGAAAAAATCTGTAAAAGATACAAACACATGGAGACTAAACAATATACTATTTAATAACCAAGAGGTCACTGAAGAAATCAAACAGGAAATCAAAAAATACTTAGAAACAAATGACAACAAAAACACGACGACCCAAAACCTATGGGATGCAGCAAAAGCAGTTCTAAGAGGGAAGTTTATGGCAATACGATCCTACCTCAAGAAACAAGAAACATCTCAAATAAACAACCTAAACTTACACCTAAAGCAATTAGAGAAAAGAAGAACAAAAACACCCCAAAGTTAGCAGAAGGAAAGAAATCATAAAGATCAGATCAGAAATAAATGAAAAAGCAATGAAGGAAAAAATAGCAAAGATCAATAAAACTAAAAGCTGGTTCTTTGAGAAGATAAACAAAATTGATAAACCATTAGCCAAACTCATCAAGAAAAAAAGGGAGAAGACTCAAATCAACAGAACTAGAAATGAAAAAGAAGTAACAACTGACACTGCAGAAATACAAAGGATCATGAGAGATTACTACATGCAACCATATGCCAATAAAATGGACAACCTGGAAGAAATGGACAAATTATTAGAAAAGCAGAACCTTCCGAGACTGAACCAGGAAGAAATAGAAAATATAAACAGACCAATGACAAGGACTGAAATTGAGACTGTGATTAAAAATCTTCCCCAAAAAAAGCCCAGAACCAGATGGCTTCACAGGCGAATTCTACCAAACATTTAGAGAAGAGCTAACACCTCTCCTTCTCAAACTCTTCCAAAATAGAGCAGAAGGAGGAACACTCCCACACTCATTCTACAAGGTCACCATAACCCTGATACCAAAACCAGACAAAGAAAGAAAACTACAGGCCAATATCACTGATGAACATAGATGCAAAAATCCTCCACAAAATACTAGCAAACAGAATCCAACAGCACATTAAAAGGATCAAACACCATGATCAAGTGGGGTTTATCCCGGAATGCAAGGATTCTTCCATATATACAAATCAATCAATGTGATACACCATATTAACAAACAGAAGAATAAAAACCATGTGATCATCTCAATAGATGCAGAAAAAGCTTTTGACAAAATTCAACACCCATTTATGATAAAAACCCTCCAGAAAGTAGGCACAGAAGGAACTTATCTCAACAGAATAAAGGCCATATATGACAAACCCACAGCCAACATAGTTCTCAATGGTGAAAACCTGAAACCATTTCCACTAAGACCAGGAACAACACAAGGTTGCCCACTCACCACTATTATTCAACACAGTTTTGGAAGTTTTAGCCACAGCAATCAGAGAAGAAAAAGAAATAAAAGGAATCCAAATCAGAAAACAAGAAGTAGAGCTGTCACTGTTTGCAGATGACATGATACTATACATAGAGAATCCTAAAGATACTATCAGAAAACTACTAGAGCTAATCAATGAATTTGGTAAAGTAGCAGGATACAAAATTAATGCACAGAAATCTCTTGCATTCCTATACACTAATGATGAAAAATCTGAAAGAGAAATTAAGGAAACACTCCTATTTACCACTGCAACAAAAAGAATAAAATACCTAGGAATAAACCTACCCAAGGAGACAAAAGACCTGTATGCATAAAACTATAAGACACTGAGGAAAGAAATTAAAGATGATACAAACAGATGGAGAGATATACCATGTTCTTGGATTGGAAGAATCAATATTGTGAAAATGACTATACTATGCAAAGCAATCTACAGATTCGGTGCAATCCCTATCAAACTACCAATGGCATTTTTCACAGAACTACAACAAAAAATTTCACAATTTGTATGGAAACACAAAAGACCCCGAATAGCCAAAGCAATCTTGAGAAAGAAAAACGGAGCTCGCGGAATCAGGCTCCCTGACTTCAGTCTATACTACAAAGCTACAGTAATCAAGACAGTATGGTACTGTCACAAAAACAGAAATATAGATCAGTGGAACAGGATAGAAAGCCCAGAGATAAACCCACGCACATATGGTCACCTTATTTTTGATACAGGAGGCAAGAATATACAATGGAGAAAAGACAGCCTCTTTAATAAGTGGTGCTGGGAAAACTGGACAGCTACAGGTAAAAGAATGAAATTAGAACACTCCCTAACACCATACACAAAAATAAACTCAAAATGGATTAAAGACATAAATGTAACGCCAGACACTATAAAACTCTTAGAGGAAAATATAGGCAGAACACTCTGTGACATAAATCACAGAAAGATCCTTTTTGACCCACCTCCTAGAGAAAGGGAAATAAAAACAAAAATAAACAAATGGGACCTAATGAAACTTAAAAGCTTTCGCACAGCAAAGAAAACCATAAGCAAGATGAAAAGACAACCCTCAGAAAGGGAGAAAATATTTGCAAATGAAGCAACTGACAAAGATTAATCTCTAAAATATACAAGCAGCTCATGCAGCTCAATATCAAAAAAAACAAACAACCCAATCCAAAAATGGGCAGAAGACCTAAACAGACATTTCTCCAAAGAAGATATACAGATTGTCAACAAACACATGAAAGGATGCTCAACATCATTAATCATTAGAGAAATGCAAATCAAAACTATAATGAGGTATCACCTCACACCAGTCAGAATGGCCATCATCAAAATATCTACAAACAGTAAATGCTGGAGAGGGTGTGGGGAAAAGGGAACCCTCTTGCACTGTTGGTGGGAATGTAAATTGATACAGTCACTATGGAGAACAGTATGGAAGTTCCTTAAAAAACTAAAAATAGAACTATCATATGACCCAGTAATCCCACTACTGGGCATATACCCTGAGAAAACCATAATTCAAAAAAGAGTCATGTACCACAATGTTCACTGCAGCACTATTTACAATAGCCAGGACATGGAAACAACCTGAGTGTCCATCGAAAGATGAATGGATAAAGAAGATGTGGCACATATATACAATGGAATATTACTCAGCCATAAAAAGAAATGAAATTGAGTTATTTGTAGTGAGGTGGATGGACGTAGGAGTCTGTCATACAGAGTGAAGTAAGTCAAAAAGAGAAAAACAAATACAGTATGCTAACACATATATATGGAATCTAAAAAAAAAAAAATGTTATGAAGAACCTAGGGGCAGGACAGGAATAAAGACGCAGACTTAGAGAATGGACTTGAGGACCTGGGGAGGGGGAGGGGGAAGCTGGGACGAAGTGAGAGAGTGGCATGGACATAAATACACTACCAAATGTAAAACAGATAGCTAGTGGGAAGCAGCCACATAGCACAGGGAGATCATCTCAGTGCTTTGTGACCACTAGAGGGGTGGGGTAGGGAGGGTGGGAGGGAGACGCAAGAGGGAAGAGATATGGGGATATATGTATATGTATAGCTGATTCACTTTGTTATAAAGCAGAAACTAACACACCATTGTAAAGCAATTATTCTCCAATGATGATGTTAACAAAAAAGAAAATGAAAAGTCCTAAATGTCTTACAATAGAACGGCTAAAAATATGGCAATTTTATGTAGTCATTTAAAATAATGCTCCTGAAGAATATGTACTAAGGTAGGAGAAATGTTTACCTCATATTAAATTTAAAAAATAATACAAAGAGAGAGAGAGACAGTGTTTTTGTGTACACACACACAGACAAATAGACACACAAATACAATCCCAACTGGGTATGTCTATGACAAACGTGATTACAGGTGAGTTTTTCTCCTACGTACATTTATGTATTCTTAAAATGTTTTACCATATTTATTTATTATTTCGTAATGAGGAAAAAAATGTTCTAAAAATGACTGTGTAAGTTACTATATTATCTACCCTGTGTTTGGAGAAAGAAGCAACATTGCTAAAATACAATATCTGCTTCCTAAAGACAACATAATTGTGTTTCATAAAATAAAAGAGACTGAATTATAGAACACACAGAACAATATTCTTAGCAGTGCTACTCTGATAACAGGCCCTTCCACATATTTCAAAGTCAGTCTTCTAGGAGTAAAGTTAGTCTCCAGTCAAGAAACTTTGATTACAACCACATAAACTATGAAATTCGCTGACCCTTCAAATATACACTAATGCCCTCATTTAGAAGCTATTAAGCCATAGTTTTCCTTGCTTTCCTTCCTATATGTAAAATCTGCCTGTTATGAAAATCCCTTCCCCACTGTCATCAAGGTTCTAATCAAGTTCAAAGTTCACAGAACTGTAAAACTTTGGCAGCAAATAACATGAAATCAATATATAAAAGCTTCATCAGGCAATATAAATATGATCTGTATACTCAAGAGAAACTCTCATTTAAGCAACCCACATAGAGTTTACAGACACAGGCAGTAACAGAGAAACTGTAAAATCATCTTATGCTTCTAACAAAAGCACTAGTAAGAGTTTATGCCTATCATTCAGAAACTCTGAAGTCACTGTTTGACATTTGGAACAAGACTATAACAGGATCTTTGAAATCAAAATGTCAAGCTGACACAACCAGCTATGGAAATTACTCTATAAAGCAGTAGCTAAAATGGAATACAGTCAAAGTGGCAAACTCCAAAGGACACACACAGTCTGTTTTGCTATAAAGTGTGTTTTTAATATCACGAATTAGCTCACACATGATCATGATAAACAGAGGACTAATCATTACATCAAAGCTCTGTTGGTTCATAAGCAATTTTTCCAAAGCAAAGGAACCACAGAGGACAGATGCAGAATTATACCCACCGGCAGGAAAGGAGAATGCCCTCAGCCTGGTTACTGCATAAACAGGAATCCTTTCACCTTTATTTCAGGACAATTAAAAATGAGCACCTGCAGCAGGGCTCCCTTCTTACAGGAGTGCACCCTGAAGTGCTCACAGCCCTCAGTTCAAGGCAGGCTGCACTTGATCTTGTGCTCAGAGATCCACCTCCATCTGCATTGTCTCAGCACTGCAAGCAAGCATCTCTACTGGATTATTTTTATGAGTTTTCAATACCCGCTGGAGCAGCCTCCAGCCACAATGACCTGCAGTCCTGGGGCTATCCAAGTTATCTCCTGAGGTACCATTTATTATTTCTTTTAACTGTTCTGGTTACAAAGTTGCACAGATTTTTGAGGAGTCTCCCCCAAACATTAACTACTTTCCTATAGCAAACTTTCATAGACACTACCGACTTTTCAAAAGTCAATCTAGTGGTTGACAACCTACATATTTTTCAGTAAAATAGTAAAATTTTAAATATCTAAGTACATCTCACATAGAGAGAGCAAATGTTTTATCATGAAGCTTATGTTTTGATTATTTAGGCATATATATATATAGATTCTATATATTACGTAACATATATTTCTACAATGGATTATGATCAAAAAAGTGCTTAGTTTATGCTAAATATACATTACTAAAATAATTCAAAATATTAGCTAGGGAATTCCCTGGCGTTCCAGTGGTTAAGACTCGGCGCTTTCAATGCAGTGGCCCAGGTTCAATCCCTGGTCAGGGAACTAAGATCCCACACACACGGCACGGCCAAAAAATAAATTAAAGAAATAAATTAGCTGTAACTAAATAGCTTAAAAAGAAATATTGATTAACTACTAAATGTTACTAAGTTTTCATTAGGGACTTCCCTGGTGGTCCAGCGGTTAAGACTCTGCCCTCCCAATGTAGGGAGCCCGGGTTCGATCCCTGGTCAGGGAACTAGATCCCACATGCCACAGCTAAGAGCCCGCATGCCGCAACTAAAAGATCCCATGTGCCGCAACTAAGACCCGGAGCAACTAAATAAATAAATACTTTAAAAAAAAAACAAACTCCATCTTTGTCCCCTGCTAAAACTTACATTAAAAAAACAAAAAGTTTTCATTAAATGATCACCAGCGTTTAAACTCAAAAGTGCTACTGAAGGAGGCAAACATACATTCACATAACGCGGGGGTCCCCGTCCCCCAGGCCACAGACCACCACCGGTCATGGCCTGTCAGGAACTGGGCCACACAGCAGGAGGTGAGCGGCCAGGGAGCAAAGCTTCATCTATATTTACAGCCGCTCCCCATCGCTTGCATTACCGCCTGAGCTCCACCTCCTGTCAGATCAGCAATGGCATTAGATTCTCACAGGAGAGCGAACCCTACTGTGAACTGCGCATGCGAGGGATCTAGGTTGCGCGCTCCTTATGAGAATCTAATGCCTGATGACCTGAGGTGGAGCTGAAGTGGTGATGCTAGCGCTGGGGAGCGGCTGCAAATGCAGTTCATCATTAGCAGAGAGGTTTGACTGCACAGAGACTATAATAAATCTACTGCTTGCAGACTCATTTCAAAACCCTCTCAGTGAGTGGCAAGTGAAGACGAGCTCCCGCTGATTCTGCATTATGGTGAGTTGCATAATTATTTCATTATATATCACAATGTAATAATAACAGAAATAACAATAAAGTAGAAATAAATAATAGAAATAATAATAAAATGCACAATAAATGTACTGTGCTTGAATTATCCCGAAACCATCCCCCTACCCCCACTCCCTGGTCCAGGGAAAAACTGTCTTCCACAAAACCGGTCCCTGGTGCCAAAAAGGTTGGGGACCACTGATACAATGTTCTCAATGGACCAGTCATGCCTAAAACAGCGATATCTGACAAACCCCAAAAAGAGTATACTTAACCAGGATTTAGAACTAGGCACAAAAAAAGAAAAAAGGAAAAGGGAAAAAGAAAATAAACTATCAAAACAGAATTCCTTTCCAAGTTAAAAAAATTAATTTACTATTTCTTTTAAACAAATCACATTTAAACTATTTCATACAACATACATATTTTCGTTACATTCTTAAGTATAATTTTCATTGTTTCTTTTAAATCAAAAATATCAAACTTAGGGAACTCCCTGGCGGTCCAGTGGTTAGGACTCTGAGCTTCCACTGCAGGGGGCCCGGGTTTGATCCCTGGCTGGGGAACTAACATCTCGCAAGCTGTGCAGCACGGCCAAAAAAAAATCAAACTTAAATACATGAGGTTGCAAATACAAACACTTCTTCTGTAAGGGAAAAAAAAATCTTTTCAACTACAATACAGAAAACTGTAAGATTAAAAAAAGAATTCAAAAAGGTGCAAGTTCATAATCAGATGCTTCAAACTGGCAGTTTCCAAAGCATCAGATTAATACAACAAATCTAAATTTATGACTTAAGATGCTCTAAACATAACCAGAGCAAGGTAAAGAACAAGAGTGTTCCCTACTGTCCAGTCTTTGATTAGATTTCAAGAGCTCACTCTTAATTTGATTGATAAACTAGGTTTAAAGTGATTCAAGTCAGTATCTTAAAGAATTTTTTAAGCCCACTAATACAGTTCTTTGTTTTTCTTGTTCCTAATACCTATCTTGCAATGCTGCCATAAGGATTAGAATAAATACATGTGAAGTCTCCAGCCTATAGTAAATACTCAATAAGTGACAGTTATAATCATCATCTTCGTAAGATGATAGCTGCTCATAAACTTTAAAAAATAATAATTTATTGAGATGAAATTCACATAACATAAAATTAACCTTTTTATTTATTATTTATTTATTTTTGGCTGCGTTGGGTCTTTGTTGTTGTGCGCAGGCTTTCTCTAGTTGCGGCGAGCGGGGTCTACTCTTCGTTGTGGTGCACAGGCTTCTCACTGCCGTGGCTTCTCTTGTTGTGGAGTACGGGCTCTAGGCACATGGGCTTCAGTAGTTGTGACACGTGGGTTCAGTAGTTGTGGCTCACGGGCTCTAGAGCACAGGCTCAGTAGCTGTGGCACACAGGCTTAGTTGCTCCGTGGCATGTGGTATCTTCCCAGACCAAGGCTCAAACAAGTGCATTCTTAACCACTGCGCCACCAGGGAAGTCCCCAAATTAACCATTTTAAAGAGAACAGTTCAGTGGCATTTAGTGTATCTGCAATGTTGTGCAACCACCACCTTCATCTAGTTCCAAAATATTTCCATCACTCCAAAGTAAAACTCCTTCCTTACCCATTAAGTAGTTTCTCTCCACTTCACCCTGCTCTCACCCCCTGGTAACCACTAATTGGTGTTCTATCTCTCTAGATAAATCTATTGTAAATATTTCATATAAGTGGAATCATATAATATATGACCTTTTGTATCTGGTTTCTTTCACTTAATATAATATTTTGGAGTTATAACCACATCACAGTGTGTATCAGAACTGAATCCCTTTTTATGCCTGAATAACATTCTGTTTATGCATATACCCATTTTATTTATCCATTCATCCATGATGAACATGTGAACTACTTCCAACTTTTGGTTATTGTGAATTTTTTCTATAAACATGCATATACATGTACTTGTTTTGAGTGTCGGTTCTCAGTTCTTTTGAGTATATACTTAGGAGTGAAACTGCAAAGTTATATGGTAATTTTATATTTAGCTTTTTTGAGGAACTGCCAAACTGTTTTCCACAGTGCCTGAACCACAGTGCCCTGAACTAATACAGGGGACATGGGTTCGATCCCTGGTCTAGGAAGATCCCACATGCCGCAGAGCAACTAAGCCCATGTGCCACAACTACTGAGACTGTGCTCTAGAGCCCGTGAGCCACAACTACTGAAACTCATGCGCCTAGAGCCCCTGCTCTGCAACAGGAGAAGCCACCACAATGAGAAGCCCGCACACCACAACAAAAAGTAGCCCCTGCTCACTGCAACTAGAAAAAGCCTGTGCGCAGCAATGAAGGCCCAAGGCAGTCAAATAAATGACTTAAATTTAAAAATCAATCAATAAATACAATTATTAAAAAAAGAAAAAAATCCATTATACTCCAACTGAGAAAAACCACTGAAAATGTTTTGGTGGGTATCCTTGAAAACATTTTTTCCTATGCTGAAATTCACCTTTAAAGAAAAAAAAAATTATAATGCTTACCACATACCAGTCCCTATTCTAAATGCACTATGTATTTTAACTAATATAACCCTCACATCTCCCCCATGATGCACTATTATTTTCATTTTACAAATAAGGAAACCAAGACACACAGAAGAAAATTAACCTGCCCTAGGTCACTTGGATCGTAAGTGGCAGAACCACCCAGCAGTCTGACCCCATAGTTTTGTGGGGGGTTTGGGGGAGTTTTTTGCGGGGGGGAGGTATTTTGGGCTGCATTGGGTCTTCATTGCTGTGCGCGGGCCTTCTCTAGTTGCAGCAAGCGGGGCCTACTCTTCATTGTGGTGCGCGGCCTTCTCATTGCGGTGGCTTCTCTTGTTGCAGAGCACAGGCTCTAGGCACGCAGGCCCAGTAGTTGTGGCTCGTGGGCTCAGTAGTTGTGGCTCGCGGGCCCTAGAGCTCAGGCTCAGTAGTTGTGGCGCATGGGCTTAGCTGCTCCACAGCATGTGGGATCTTCCTGGACCAGGGCTCAAGCCCGTGTCCCCTGCATTGGCAGGTGGATTCTTAACCACTGTGCCACCAGGGAAGTCCTGTGCTTTTAATACTATATTATAATGACTCTATACTGCCTCCAAAAAAACTGACCATTGTATACCTATATACCATTTGTAATCCCCTAGTATATTATGAATATCTTTCCATTCCAATGACTTTCTTAAAATCCTGAAATTGTGGGACATATACTACGTATTTTGATATACTGAGTTTTTAAAGCTATATATAAAATATCAAATTTGAAGAAATCCTTAACATTAATATTCTGTTCTTATGAATAATCTAATTCTTGAAGCTAGTCTAGGCCAAAATACTCTAGAATTCCACCCCTACAAAAATTCATCTTTAAGAAACTCCAGAGCATATCTATTTCATGATAACATGCTTTTAAACTCCTCAAATACCTGTCACCGTTTCTTTCTCTTTCTCCTCACTCCCCTTTCTTAAAAAAAATCCCTCAAAGCACCCAGCATACTACTGGGCATTCATAGTAGGCACTCAATAAATATTTAATGATAGACTGGCTAGACAATGCTATGTTGGATAGAGATCACGCAGAAACAATGGTCATCTTGTGAGAGTGAATGCAGCTGGGCCTCCTTTCTCTCATCAGGAAACCACATGGATACCCACAAAGCAGTCCATCCAGATAATGCACAGTGACACACCACTAGAAAAACAGCTAACGCTGCCACTCACTTTGCGTAAATGCTGAACTTTGACTGCACTGAGGTCAATAAATACACAAACAGGCAAGGTACAAACCAAGATAATTTTTTTTAAAGTGGGGTGAGGTGAGAATCCTAGTAACACACAAATGACAGGCAAAAACAAAAATCCTAAAGGGCTTGCTACACGCAGTCCTAGCCAATTCCAAGTGCTCTGTGATGTCTGTCACAGCACAGGGTGTGCCCAGGTCCTGGAGAACCATTTTGCAGCCCCCTGCGAAGAGGGAAGGCAGTTCCCAATGAGCCTCAGATTTCAAAGTCTGGCTAATCCTCGTGAATTGAGAATCATGATGGTTCAAACTTTGAATATAGAATTTTAATAGCATATAACATTTAAATAATATTCTTTGTGAATTTTCAGATCCTTATCCATGAATAAAGGGAATTCAGTTTAAAAAATAATAGCCTATATATTTTTTCTGAATCTAGAAGGCCAGGGCACTAGAGATAACATAGGTACTACACTTTGACAAGCAAATTACTGGAAACACTTGAAACATGAGCAAATACTGCCTAGAAAGGCAGGGTAGCTTGAAGACCACACTCCCATTTGTAAGGGAAATAAAGGTGGTTTCCAAAAAAAGAGACCAAACTCCCAGACTGTATGACAACTGAAGCAGACACCTCAGCAATGTGCAAAGTCTCTACTTTTGTCTTCTACATATACTTAGTATGAGGGCTGCAAATACGAGCTTGCCTGCTTGTTAAAACAAAAACAGAGAGGATTATTTTCCTAAGGTCTACTTTATGAGTGAAGATAAAGACTTCTAACAAGAGGGAACAAATAATCCAAGAAGGAAAACAAACAGAAAGAGTCTGGAAGAAAGCAGAAAGAAACAAGTGTGTCAAGAGGATAATTTACAGGAAATATGTGATATTTAGAACAAATGAATAGATAGGGGGGTGGATGGGAAGGAGGGAGGGAAGGAGGGAGGGAAGGAGGGAGGCGAATTGAAGCTATACAAAGCTTTTCATCAAACAGTCCATACTTTCCAAAGCTACATACAAATCCTCACTTCAAAGAATGGTGAGGAAAACTCACAGAATCTAGCAAATTCAGGGAATCCTGTTATTAGCTTCAAGATGAAAAAACATATAGAAGTGATTAATAATGCACTTCAGAAGAATATAACAACAGCATAATTTCAACCTCACGAAACTAACTTGGCTGGGGAGGTCTCTACCAAAATGAGCCATCTATTAAATAGGCTCTATTAAATAGAGCCATCTATTTAAAGCAGGAGAAAAAGCTAGGCTAGACTAATCAAAACCACTTTCACTGTTCCAGAATCAAGTTGACAGCACTAATTATAAACTCAGTGTTTTTTCCTCATTTTGTACATAATGTCAGTTATATTTAAGGAAAAACAAATTGTTTTAGAACTGAACAAATGATACAGTTATCCCTTCAGGTTCTAGGTTCCTATGTTTTCACAGCTGTCACATTTTCACACCACTGTACAGAGCAGCTTACCCTTTCTCCTCCCAGATGTCGACATACAAACGAACTCCGCTTATTAATTGTCAACTATTCAAATAAACAAATTACTTAAATATAAAACAGGGTACCGTGATTGCATCTGACAATCTCATTTTTAAATATATAATACTTTTTGATGTTTTTCTCAGATTGAGCATATAATCATGATTGTACTTTTTTTTCTGTCCTTATTTCACTTTGTTGCCTAAAAGACTGATCAAACAAGTTAACAGAGCACAGTTACCTCTTCAAGATTATGGTAGTTCACCCCAAAGAGCACTGATCTCAAGCCCAGAGAAGTTGCCATACTTAACTCCTTGTAAAATTGTGAAATAAGGTGAAATTGTGAAATACATTGGAAATGTGTGAAATAAGATACAGCAGCCTATTAAGACCAAAAAGGGAATACTAATTCATAAGGAATATTTCTCTACACACCGCTAACATTTGCTAATTTGAGGTAATGTATACATGGGCTTGTGCTTGTTTTATTATTTTCAAACTTTTCTGGATATACATAGAGAAAATAAACCTAAGTCTAGTGTTCAAGGTTTCTAGCTGGGTTGACTAGATTAGTGTTTCTTCAAGTGTGATGCCTGGACCAGCAGCAAAGCATCACCTGGGAAACTGTTAAAAGCGTAAATTCTTGGGCCCGGCTCCAGGCCCACTCAATCAGAAACTCTCAGGGTGAGGCCCAGCAATTTGTGTTTCAACAAACCCTCTAGGTAATTCTGATGCACACGTAAGTCTGAGCACCATCTGACTAGGTACAAGATCTTACCATTCACCCAGAACAGAAAACAAGGGAAGCAGGCTGGGGCAGAGGAGATAATCAGGATAAATAAAGAGCCTTCGTGCTTTACCAACTTACCTTCTTTTCCCTCCTTCCTGCCACACCCCTAGGTGGCCACTGTCTGCCTTCTAACTCTCCCAGATAAATTTATTTAGCACTCATGAATTTATGCTTCTTAGTCTGTTTACATTGTACTTTTTTTTTTAATTTCTAAATTCTCAGCGCAAAATATACATTACAATTACCTGGGAAACTGATGCCCACCGCTTCCACCATATGAGGACAAGCGAGGAGAAGGCAGCAACCGGGAAGAGGGTCCTCGCCAGAACCAACCCTGCCATGCGACACCCTGATCTACAACCTCCAACCTCCAGAACTGGGAGAAGTAAATGTCTGTTGTTTATTTAAAAAACAAACAAACAAAACTGATGCCCAGGTCCTATCCCATACCAATTAAATCAGATTTTCGGCGGCTGGGGACTGGCCAAAAGTATTTAAAATCTCCCCAGGCAATTCTAGTGTACAATCAGCAGAAAACCACTCAGTCTAAATGAAAGTTCTTGTCTCTATTTAATATATTTCCAAGTATGATGAGGAAAGTACTTGTATCAGAATCACCAGGGGCACATTTCTCAAAATGATAGTTAAGATAATCTTCAATGATACATATATATGATCTTTTTAAAAAATAGCTATGTATTTACTTTTACAGGTTTTTTTTTGCAAGTGATATGATTTCCATATATGGCAGTGAGAATTTCATTTTTAAATGCTTCCATTTTTTTAAAGTGTGCCAACTTTTTTAAAAAACTAAATAAGAGAATAGCACCAGGGATGGGGCAAACATTGCAAAGATGCTAAGGGAACAAAAAAGTTTGGTTAACCTTGACCAAGGTGCTTGTTAAAGATACAGATTCCTGAGGCCTACCCCGCAGTCCTAAACCAGAAACTTGGGAGTGGGGTCCAGAAATGTACATTTTTATCAAGTGCTCCCAGGTGATTCTTATTCACTAAAGCTTAGAAATGCTCTAGTAAGAGGTATGTGAGCCTTTTGCCACTAGGCAGAGAACAAGTTTGGATGTCAAAGGGAACCCTCTCATTCCATTCATTTCACTACCACTACTTCCTGGTCTCACAGGATGAGCCCAGCTACACCTGCCAGGTGAGGAAGAAACAGTCCCTAGGTGAAGAGCCATACTGACTTCCCATTCCGTCCCTTTACTGCAAGTCTCTCGGAAGCCAGAGCTCATTCTAATTTTGCTCTCTTCTCACCTGTACATCCTCCTCAGCAACAGCGCTATGCCTTGAGCATGGCCACTACAACAGACTACCTCTTGTCCCGCGCTCATTCACCTCTCCAGCTACCCTGTGAAGCTAATGTTTTTGAAATGTCACAAAATACTGACATAATCTAATCGCCCCAGGTTATATCTGTGCTCTCAGATTCCAATGATAAGCATTCTCTATCCATTCAAACTGAAATTGTGTTTAACTACTTGTCTATTGTAGCTTGGAAACAAGTCACCCCACTAGACAGAGGGCTGAGAACAGGTTTCAGTTCACCTAGCAACTCTTATCCATTAGTAGTAGCCGGTGGTTCTTGACCTTGACAGCACATTAGCATTACCTGGGGAGCTTTTAAAACTCCCCACATGGAGGCCGCACCCCAGCCCCAATTAAATCAGAATCTCCGGGGGCGAGGGTGAGACCAGCATCTTTCCCCCCGCCCCCTCAGGCTTCTCAGGTGATGCCAACATGCAGCCAAGGTTGAGAACCACGGAGCTGGGCTCAGCTAGCAAGATCACCAGCACAGGCTTAGAAGCTGTCTGCCATGGGTGGGCAACGCTGTTGCCATTACTGCGCGAGATTCACTTAGCCAGATACAGGAGACTGACACGACAAAGACTTCTGAGAACAAAAATGCCAAGTCCCAACACTAATATTTAAATATAAGTTCAAAGCATATTTAAATACAAGTTCAAAGTTCAACACGATACAGCACAAACAATTTCAATTGTTTTTGGAGTATCTGTGATACAAATCCCTTTCATCTTCATTATACTCAGTAAAATCAGATCTATTAATTCAACATCCTGGACAGACTGCAGTCTAATATACTGTAAATCTTTTGAGTATGTGGAATTCAGATTTTAAAACGTATTTTGTAATAAATATGCCACAAAAAAATTTACTATACAACATCAAGTGAAAAGTATATTCTTAAAAAAAGTAATAACATTCATTTTACTCTTGGTGTGACAAAGAAATGATGCTTAATTTTAGGAAGCTACAATTCTTCTAATAAATGAAAACCTGGCAAAGAGAGTCACAGTTGTATCCACTTCCTGCCATAAATGCCAACATCAAGTACATCCAATTTCAAGTTCCTCTGAAGCCAGTGAGTGGGCAGAAAAAAATCATAACCAAAATGGGAAACACATGGCATTCATTCTTTGAAAAAAAGTCAGCAGTGGATTACAACCAGGAGGGGAAGCCATCTGTCACGAGAAAAGGAGGTGGCAGTAGCTATCAAGGACTAAAACATGCCACCTCAACCGGGGCAGGGTCAAGTCTTAGATTTTAATTCCAGCTAACTCTTGCAATAAGAACAGTTTTCAAAATTATTAGTGTCAAATTATGGATGGAATGGGTAAGAAGAAGAAAAATCTACCAACACAGTTCAATTCTACCAACACTGTAACTCTTGCCTTGCTATGAGGAAGAGCAACAACATAGTAGATGGAAATCACACACACGTAAAAATCAGAACAAGTCAACACCTGGACAAATTCAATTTCCTCAAGTATAAAAAGGACTGGCGGTTTTATCTGCGTTGTATTTCTAGGCTATAAACACTGGCCCAAAATGAAAAAGGAGAGCAACTTTCCGAACAGGAGAGTAAAAGTGAACCCAAGTCAAAAATCACCTTTGGAGGCTTCCCTGGTGGCGCAGTGGTTGAGAGTCCACCTGCTGATGCAGGGGACATGGGTTCGTGCCCCAGTCCGGGAAGATCCCACATGCCACGGAGCGGCTGGGCCCGTGAGCCATGGCCGCTGAGCCTCCGCTTCCGGTGTGCTCCGCAACGGGAGAGGCCACAACAGTGAGAGACCCGCATACCACAAAAAACAAAACAAAACAAAACAAAACAAAATCACCTTTGCCACTGCCCCACCCTTCACCTAGCCCTCCAGTCACCCTTGCCACACCCAAGCCCTGCAGAACACTGGAGCTCCTGCTTTGGGCTCCACCTTTAAAAAGGTAAACTCTTTGGGCAACTTCAAAGATTCCAAAAAATAACCTTACTGAAGTGTCAGGCCTATCTTCTCTACGGTCCTAAACCCACTAAAATTGGTTTCAGACACAGTAGGCTTCTAGGCTTCAAAGGATCCCAACAGTATCAGTTACCGTCATTTTTAAATCTCAAAATACAGGTGATGTTTCATTCAGATAAAGTGTAGCCACTAGACCTCTATTTACTGAAAGCTGCATTTTATACTGTCGTCAGAATGTATAAAAGCTGTTTCTGAATGATACAATATTTGTGAAATTATAATTGGTCACACTAAGTCCAGTTTAGTCCCTCACTTGCTAACATTCCTTCCCTCATTCTAGTGGTTTCTGAAACCTCACTTCCTCCCCTCAGAGCCTTCTTCCCTAAAAGACAGTGATTTCCTCTAGAATAGATTCATCTAAATATCCAACTACTGGTGATTCAATTTTTTTTCAGACTTTGGCATACAAAGCCATATTTATTCTTTTTTTTAAAACGCCATTACATTTTCTAATTAAACTCATCTGTTTGGGCTTCCCTGGTGGTGCAGTGGTTGAGAGTCCGCCTGCTGATGCAGGGGACACAGGTTCGTGCCCCGGTCTGGGAAGATCCCACATGCCGTGGAGCGGCTGGGCCCGTGAGCCATGGCCGCTGAGCCTGTGTGTCCGCAGGCTGTGCTCCGCAACGGGAGAGGCCACAACAGTGAGAGTCCCGCGTACTGCAAAAAGGAAAAAAGGAAAACAAAAACAAAAAAAACTCATCTGTTTGCATCAACAAAAGTTTAATTTTTAATATAATCGACTTGGGAGGTATACCTTCTGCTCCCTAAGAACAAAATAATAAATGTTTATGATGACGGCGAAGAACACAGTTACTCTCTACCAAGGTAATAGTTATTATTCTAATTATACCAAAAATTAGACAATATGGTCCAGAAATGACCTTCACTATCTCACTATCTACATCAATAAGTAGATCATCTCAATCAACAAACCTCTGGGAAAAATCTACGGAGTCCAACGAACAAAAAAGTTCAGGAATCATGAAGCAATCAATGTTGATTTCTTCATTCTACTCCTCAATAACATTTTGAGCAACTATAGCATAAGGCTACTTCCCTCTTTTCCTGAAATAATTAACGTAAATGTGAAGAATGCATTTCGTGTCCTGAAGTGTCCTATTTGTTTCTTCTTCCTGACCATCTAGTACAGTAGGAAGCAGCACAGACGTGGAGCTCAACTTCTGGGCTTAAATCCTGCCTCTGCCACTTAACTGCTGTGTGACCTCGGGCAAGTTATGTATTCTCTCTAAGCCTCTGTTTCCGTATCAGTAAAATAAAAATAACAGTACCTACCTCCATAAGATTGTTATGATGATTAATAATATAGGCAGAGCACATAAAATGGGGCCTGCTTCTTAGCAAACACTATACAAGCTATTACTACTTTGAGTAGTAGTAGCCGTTAGTTATCACTACTTATTCTGTTGTCTAAACCAGATGTCAGCAAACTTTCTCTGTAAAGGGCCAGGTTAAATATTTCAGGTTTAAAGGACCATATGGACTCTGTCACAAATACTTAACTATATCGTTGCAGTGGGAAAGCAGCCATAGACAATACACAAATAAATAAGCATGCCTATGTTCCAAACTTTATGTATGGACACTGAAGTTTGGATTTCATGTAATTTTCACATTCACAAAAACTACTCTTCATTTTTTTTCAATCATTTAAAAATGTAAAAACCATTCTTAGCTTGCAGGGGATGTATGAATCCTCTGGACATGATTTGGCCCACAGACTGTAACATAAAACCCCTGTTGTAAATCAATGCATCTTAAATGCCAGTCTGTGACCAAGTTTCCACCAATCCTTAATAAAATCGTCACTGTAAACTTAAAAGCTATATTTTCTTGGGAAGGACTGTTCTTTACTCTGTAATTATGCAATTCCAACTCCTCTGGTGTTACAGTCTTTTTCCTCTTATAAAATGATACTAAGAGTATGAAATCATTTATCTTTTTTTAATTGTCTTTACTTGACAATCCCATGCCAGGTCCACCCCCCTACTTTTTGGGGGGGTGGCGTGGGGGAGTGGTTGTTGTTGTTTATTTCTTATTTTACTGGTGTGTGAACTCCAAGTCTAGGAATCATTAACCTAAAGCTTTCTGCCTAATCAAAACAAGAAAAGTAGTGATATGTGTCACTGACACCTGCTGATAGTTAAACTAACCAAATTACAACTTTATCATCTGCTAAGCTGTTCACCTGAATCTCTTTTCTCAGCCCTTTCTCTTAACTTAAGGTTGACTCCTTCCCAGAAGCATTTGGATCCTATGATACTTCCCTTCTTGTATTTCCTCCTCCAACTAAAATATTCACATTTAATAAATGACTATGTACATGTTAATTTTTCAATAAATATTTTAAACAAGTATCTGCATTTCACTCAGTTGTTCTTAGTTGAAAATGCCACAATGACATTTTATTTGGCTTTGTAACCAGAAAGACCAAGAACTGTCACTTCCCAGATACGAGATGTGAACAGATTACTCTCTTGATTTTTAGTTTCTTCACCTATAAATGAGGACAGTATCACTTCCCTGCAGGATTTTTGTTAGAATTAGAAATAACATATGAAAGAATCTAGTATGGCATTTGTAAATGCTCTATAAAAGTAGTTATTAACATGTTCATTGGGTTTCTACAGGAGGCACTCAGAGATGTATTTGACAACAGTGTCACTGTAAGGCTTAATTTTCACTGACAAATCTACTACACTATTTTTTTTTTTTTTCGGTACGCGGGCCTCTCACTGCTGTGGCCTCTCCCATTGAGGAGCACAGGCTCCGGACGCGCAGGCTCAGCGGCCATGGCTCACGGGCCCAGCCGCTCCGCGGCATGTGGGATCTTCCCAGACCGGGGCACGAACCCGTGTCCCCTGCATCGGCAGGCGGACTCTCAACCACTGTGCCACCAGGGAAGCCCTACACTATTTTTAAAGGTACGGTAGATGATATGTAAAAACCAAAGAGAACACCACATGTAACGCTACATTTTTAATGGCAGTGAAGTAATAAGAGATAATATGAGCAAAGAGCACTTTTTAGTGACATATATTAATATTTATATAAAAATTTCAGCTAGAAAAAAGTAACAGCACAGAAATAAATAGTTTTAAATAAACACAAGTAAATATAAACATTCTGTGTTGTCCATCCTCAAGAATTCTCCACTGTTTTGTAAAGGTTAAGTCTTCTTCATACAAAGTCACATAGTTTAAATTATTTACAGAGAGTTTTGGGTCCAACTAACCAGCCAGAAACTCCTTACCACAGAGATAAAACAGAGCAGTAAAAAAATTATTTCCAGCAGTATTACATTCCTTTTGGGAAAGCACTCTATAATTCATGGATGAGTCATTGTGGAAATAAAAATGTTAAATAATGGGTAAGACTGTAACTGAAAATCCTGAGAGCTAATTACCCTACTCAAAGTTCCTGGTAACTCCTTCAGGAATATTAAGGCTACACTGGTAATAATTAGTTATCCAAATGAAACTTATTATCCATTGTGACCCACTTTCTAGAAAAACTGTATAGGTCCCATGCTACTGCTTCCCTCCTCACAGTAGATTATAAGATACATCCCATACTTCAAAAAATGTTCTACAACATTCTTTGTATTTATGAAATACAAGACTTGGCTCCAATTGACATTGATTGCTCTGTATACCTATTATGGCATTTAGTCTTGTCCATAATTTTATACATATTATCTCCTTTAATTTCATTTAATTATCACAACAATCATAAAAGCATTTTCTCCATGTGACAACTGATGAAACTCACAAGAAAGCTCTTTGCTCTTTATATGCAAGCACTGATTTTATGCTGCCTACCCTGGAAAGGACATCAATAGTCAAGTATTTCTCATTCCCAGAAGGGCCTACCTTGGTTATGTGAATCAGTCTTGAACCAGGGCATTAAATCAAAGTGAAGAGATTCTTAGAGAGGATTCCATTAGGAAAACTGACAAAAACAAATCAGATAACTGGTGGGACTTCCCTGGTGGTCCAGCAGTTAAGACTCCGCACTCCCAATGCAGGGGGCCTGGGTTCCATCCCTGGTCAGGGAACTAGATACCGCATGCCGCAACTAAAGATCCCACACGCCATAACGAAGATCCTGCATGTGGCAACGAAGATCCCACGTGCCGCAACTAAGACCCAGCACAGCCAAATAAATAATAAATTTTTTTTTTAGATCAGATAACTGTAGAAGTAAGAAAGAATCTCTAGAGACCACCTTGTCCAACCCTCTAGGGTTTACAGATGAGAAAACGGGTCCAAAAAGATTAAACCATGTACCCATGGTCACACACCTAGTTACTACTGACTGGCAGAGCCAGGATCAAAGTGAGAATGCAAGTCTCCTTTTTTAGAATCAGTGTCCTATCCACCACACCAGTGATTCCCAAGCTCATCAGACCCAAGGCCACCCTTCCCTTTCTTATAACAAGTATTTTGTAATGTGCCCTTTACTATCTTAAAATAAAATTCATAGATAATAAGCCTACCCTCACATGCAATCCAAAAATATTAATATAATGCTCTGTGAAAGAAAGATAAGGAGTTTTATAATAAAATAACATGTATTTTAACATGTGAAATGCTGACATGGGCATGTGCAAAGAGAGGCTGTTTGGTGGATGCATTGGTCAACAATGCAATGTTGCTGCTTACGTCATTTTCTAAAATAATAAAAACTCTATATAAAGTTCCAAACAAAACAAAGTACGATCTTCCATCAACTTACACAGTAGTCCCAATGCTAGAAAATTCAATGTACACTGCAGCTATTCAAAACGATGCTAATGTATTCATGCACATTTATGTATATAGTTAGGATCTAGGTTCAGGTCATTATAAACAGATTTCTCATCTATACAAATTTTTGGCAAGACGTTTGAAAATCATATGGAATAAGGGAGAATTTTTCAATGCAAGGCTATCCTAAGCATTTCAGGGTATCTAGGAATCCTGGGCCCTCTCTACCCTAAATCCAAAAACTGCCTTCTGCATCCAAATTATGCTTCCAGCCAATGTTCCCAAAACTTTCCAACAATTGAGAACAACAAGTACCTATCACCAAAAATACCAAGAGAAATTCAGGAATCTATCCACTACCATTTAAGTAGATTCTCTTTTGACTGCTTCGTTTCTTGAAAATGCTCTGTACCATGGGTAGCATGTTTTCTCAGAGAAGCAAGAAATATACCTCATGAAATTACAGGATAGGAAAGGTTGGAACTCATTAAGTATGCTTCTCTCCTAAGAATTTGGCACCTATGCTAAGTGCCTATGCCCATGAAGAGCCATGTGGCTCTTAGAATAAATTATTAATTACTCAGATTATCAAATCTATGAAAGATAATTAAAACTAAGAACGTTTTCTGAATATATTCTTCTACTTTCTCAGTAGATTTTAAATCCTACACAACAACAGTTTTCACTTAGCTCCCCCAAAAATGTTTTTCTTTGAAATAGAGTGAATTCTGTAGGACATTTATAATGTAAACAGTGCAACTGTGTAAAAATAAATAAATAAAAATACTATGCTTAAACAAAGATTTATCTGTGAACAGCTAATCAAAGCAGATTTGCTTTCATTTTAATACCATTATCTCAGACCAACAACAGGAATGATACTGGTGTACAAAGAATAATATATATAAATACCAGTCCAAAAGTCTTTACAGATGGTATGTAAGTCATCGATAACATACCATTATTTGTATTTTTTTGACAATGAAAATACCTGAATTACAGACACATATCTCTTCCTAGATTTCACAAAACATAGAAGGAGGACTCAATATAAATAATGAAGAAACTGGGGCTTCCCTGGTGGCACAGTGGTTGAGAGTCCGCCTGCCGATGCAGGGGACACGGGATCGTGCCCCGGTCGGGGAAGACCCCACATGCCGCAGAGCGGCTGGGCCCGTGAGCCATGGCCGCTGAGCCTGCGCGTCCGGAGCCTGTGCTCCGCATCGGGAGAGGCCCCAACAGTGAGAGGCCCGCGTACCGCAAAAAAAAAAAAAAAAAAAAAAAAGAAGAAGAAACTTAACCTGCAAAAATATTTCTCAGTTATGCTTTTAAGGACAAAGTTCTTCATCACAAAATTTTACAGCACAGAGGAAAATTTAAGAGATTAACTTGTCCAAATCCCTGCTCTAAAGCAAAAAAATGTATTGTGTGATAAACCAATGGGTGACAACCTCTCATCATATCTTATGCTGGCAGTATCAGAAAATAAAAATACATATTTTCTCTTTTTTTTTTTTTTACCATTCAGAGAACTTAAAAACCAAATCAAGATGAAACATACAAAATAATAGGCCTAAACATTCACAAGGTAACTTTAGCAGAAACCAGCACATATCATGGGCTCTGCACTCAACAACAGCTCCCTATTTTAAGTTTAATAGGTATTCCTCAAGCACAGACTAGGTAATTAAAAAGTTACATAAAATTTTCCATGAGAATGGCTTAAGATGCATTGCCTGCCAATATCCTTGGTCTTTAAAATTGAGCTCTCTTTCAGAATTTTACAATGCTTTCTAATAGTTAAGAAATAGTAATACAGATTCCCACTGTCAAGGAATTCTTGATGATTTGCTCTCATTTTCAGGGCAACAAACTATAATGTTCAAGCACTGCTCACAAGTCAATTTTTAAAGTATGCAGTAGTTCTTGAAGAATTTAAGTCCTCCTTTATTTAAGGTTATGGATATTAAATGGCTCCCAGAGAGTGAACAAATTTAAAAATCACAATTACAACCAAAAACTGATCAATATATCCTTTTCCTTTTTTTAGTTTCTTCACAGTAAAAACTGGGTAACTGATGAGACAAAGAGGAATCCTTACTGCAAAACATTCAATAAGGAGAATATTTACTGGTTAGCCAACTATAACTACTGGCTAAGACAGCCCACCCAAGGCACCTCTCTAATGACAGAAAAATATATACCATCAACAAACAAGAAGAAGAAAACATTGGATCTTTTGACCTTTTTCAACTTGCTGCTATTCCTTTCAGTGATGTTTCTACTAAGGGGTACTATGTATTTCTAGAAGTCTATTATCCTCCTATTCATTATACCCTACAAAATAAGATACAGTGTGAAAAGAACAATCCAGGAGAAAATGTAAGTATTCTTTACATAGATCCTCTAAATCATTAAGACACTTTAATGTTAATGTTAATTCAGGAGTCCAAAAATTCAAGAAAGCAATTTACCACCTTAATAGTTTTCACGTTGCTTTCAGCTTTATTTCTAGTTTAAGGGCAGTTCAGCAGAAAAATACAATAATACAAAGGGGGTGTTCAATATTTGTCAAATCAACAATATTAAATATTAAACATTAAAACTAGTATTTAAAAACAGATGAACACTTTCATAAGCTTGCCAGAAAAAGGGTGGCATCTCTAACCACGGTTTATATCTGAGAACGCACAACCAAAACGATTAAGGATAGATATCAAAGCAGGAAGTTTCATTCAATGCACATGGATAAATTCATTCCAAAACTTTGAAGAAGCACTTTTCCAGCTTTCTAAAACAGCAAAGCTTTCTCTTATTTAATACTGTTGGGCTGAATTTTGGTATTAGGTTTTATCCAGTCTTTTCCCATTATTTACTGTTACTGAAGAAATAGTACAATTTCCTAAACCATGGCGAAGAAACAAAAGCCTTGCTGATGTCAAAGACCACGACGTTTTATTACAACACAACAGATAAGAGAAGAGGGGTATTATAGCTAAAGAATAAACTAATCAAGGCCCTTAGTGGCAACCTCTTACCAGAGTCAGAAGACCCCAGTAAGGCCTTTAGACTTGTAGTCCCTTCTGCCTGGAACATTTCACCGTCAAGAGTCACATCATTCAGGTCTCTCTTTCTCAGAGGCATAAAGCACTTCTGCTGCACACTGAAATACAGTGGCTGTCTCAATGAGCACCATTTTAAAAGACTGAACTCAAAACCAATGATTATTCAGACTCAGGTATACGGATAAGTTTTTCTCAAAATTTAAACTAACCTGTCAACTCAAAGACGGTAACTGGCAATACTTCTTGCCAATGATAAAATCCGAGTTTCAAGGAAAACTCAGAATTTTGGAAAACTTGTATCTCCTGCCTGGTGAGCTTACCAATACTTGAAGACTCTTCTGATGAAATAGGAAGTGTTATTAATGAATGGATTTTTTTAATCTGTCTAATGAAATGTGTCAACATTTGGAAGACCTACATAACTCAATGAAACAATATTTTCTAAATGACCAATATACAGTGTTGCAAAAGCAGGAGAAGGCATATGTATTATTCATGTATGTCCTCTACATGTAAAAGATCTGTTCAAAGGGCAAGACAGACCAATTTATTTTAATGTAACAAAGTATGGAAAGGTCACTGATAGGATTTCAGATTCCACACTGCACTAACTGTAAGAAACTACCACTCACTGATGAAAATGTTCTAAAATTACATTATGGTTTTCATTGCACACCTCACAGTAAATTTACTAAAAAAATTAATTGAATTGTACACTTAAAAGGGATGAATCTTATGGCATGTAAATCATACCTCAATAAAGCGTTAAAAATAAAAACTACCACTTGTCAAATTTTGGTGTGGTTTCAAAACATATCCACGGGCTTCCCTGGTGGCACAGTGGTTAAGAATCCATCTGCCAATGCAGGGGACATAGGTTCGAGCCCTGGTACGGGAAGATCCCACATGCCACGGAGCAACTAAGCCTGTGCGCCTAGTTGAGCCTGCACTGAGCCTGCACTCTAGAACCCGCGAGCCACAACTACTGAAGCCCACGTGCCTCAACTACTGAAGCCCGTGTGCCTAGAGCCCATGCTCTGCAACAAGAGAAGCCACCGCAACAGAAGCCCGCGCACTGCAACGAAGAGCAGCCCCTGCTCACCAAAACTAGAGAAAGCCCGCGTGCAGCAACAAAGACCCAATGCGGCCAAAAATAAATTTTAAAAAAAAATATATATATATAATATATATATATATCCACAATTATCTGAAAAGGCTTTTAAAATACTCCTGCCAGGGCTTTCCTGGTGGCGCAGTGGTTAAGAATCCGACTGCCAATGCAGGGGACACAGGTTCGAGCCCTGGCCCGGGAAGATCCCACATGCCACGGAGCAACTAAGCCCGTGCGTCACAACTACTGAGCCTGCGCTCTGGAGCCCGTGAGCCACAACAACTGAAGCCCACGGGCCTAGAGCCTGTGCTCCACAACAAGAGAAGCCACAGCAATGAGAAGCCCGCGCACCACAACGAAGAGTAGCCCCCACTCGCCGCCACTAGAGAAAAGCCTGCGCGCAGCAACGAAGACCCAATTCAGCCAAAAGTAAATAAATAAATAAATAATAAAATAAACGACTCCTGCCTTTTCCAACCACTTATTTATATGAAGCCTGAGTTTCTTCATATACTTCAACCCAAACAACAAATTGCAACAGACCACTGAAAGCAGAAGCAGATATGACAGTTAGCTGTCATCTATTAAGCCAGACATTAGACTTGCAAAACTATTTTTCATTAAAAATGTTATTTATGTTAACATTTAATGTGTTCATTATTTTTAAATATATCAGTAAATATTTTTTGAATTTCTATTTTAGTCTCCAATATGGCAAATATTGATAGATAAACACCTACATAAACAAAAGCTACTTGAGGTTCCTTAATAATTTTTACAAGTGTACCGAATCCTGAGGCCAGTTTGAGAACTGATGCTAAAGGCGACCATACCTGAGTGCCTGAGGGCTCCTCCAAAATCAGAACAGTT
This sequence comes from Hyperoodon ampullatus, assembly GCF_949752795.1. Lineage (NCBI taxonomy): Eukaryota > Metazoa > Chordata > Mammalia > Artiodactyla > Ziphiidae > Hyperoodon > Hyperoodon ampullatus. The sequence continues at coordinate 100,493,839 of NC_136924.1, read as the reverse complement.
CCAAGGGTGGTTTCAAAGCAAAATAGGTCCTGCATATCACATGCTCTGGAAGTATATGAGCCACTAGCCACAGCTAGGGATGGTACAGTATGCACATCAAGGCTGAATTGTTTCTCACCTTCTCAATCTACAAGGTCCACAGATGAAATTAAGCTGGACAGGTGTCATTGCAACCAAGTATTCTCCACCAATTGTCAAAATGCAACAGAACTTACCATGAGCTTATTAGGTAGGAAAGACTGCAGAACAAACAGAAAGGGAGGTAGTTTCAGTAAGCATTACTGCTGATAATATGGAAAAATAAAAGGAACACATTTATGTTAAAGACTAGCTTTCCAACTCCAGAAGGAAAAATAAATGTTTTTGGAGATGCACATGGCAGCACAGAAAGTTAGAAGAAACAGTTCATACAAGATTTCTAATCTTGTCCTTAGGGAAGAACAGAACATTTTCAATATGAAGTTAATCATTTTCTTGCTGAAAGCACATTTCCACAGTACTTCTCTTTTTGACAAATTTACTCCAAATTCATCATGCAGAGGTACCTGATTTCAATGAACTTGTTAACTAAAACAAAATAAAGGACGTCTATTAGCAAAGGTTCGTTCATGACAGGATATAAACATTCACCTTTCTAAATGAAGAGTGACTTTCAGTAATCGAGAGAGTCACTCAGGTTATCTACCATCAAAGAGAAATACCACAAGAAAGACAGAAGACCAAGACACAGACACAGCGGGTGAGAAAGCATACATAAAACATGTGCCGTTTAATGGCTTCTCTCTTCCTCTCCACTCCTAACTCCCACAAGCAGGGACATTCAGCTTGTGGGACTGAACTAACTAGATCAGTAAAATTTCCAACATTAACAAGCAAACATATAACAACATCCCTGTGCCTGTACCTGAGGTCACAGTCACTAGCCTCTTATTTGCAAATACTTACGAAAAACTTCTCCTCAAATAATGAAAACTAAATTCACCATTTCTTACCGTTAATCTAGTTCTACCTTCTAATCTCTAACCATTTATCATCAATGGCAAAAACATTTCCTCAGTCTCAATACCACAGTTCATCGTAGTCTTCTCTCTTGCCATCACAGTCTATATCCAAATATCTCTTTGAAAATACTTCGTGGATGTGCACCTCCTTCCCCATTCCTATTACCCAAATAAATCCAGGCCTCCTGCAAGGAACTCATTCGCTTTCCCTGCCTGCCTTCCTTCGATCTGCTCTGCAGACGAACAATAAAAGCTGCTCCTAAACAATTTTTTTGGTTATGTCATTCATTCCCTTGTTCGAGAACACCCTAGGGCAACTAACTTCCTGTTACTTCCTTCAAATTCTTCTTTGAATAAGTCAGATTAGAAAGACAAAAGTTACACACTTTTAAAGGATGAATTAAATTATACCTCAATAAAGTTGTCATAAAGGGGGAGAGGGAGGAAGCTAGGCCGGGAGCAGCAAAAGAGGGTGGGAGGAGGGGGAGCTCTTTAAATGGCTGCCGGAGAAGTCACTGCAGGCACCCTGCAGAGCTGAAAGACCAGGAGCACCCACACAGCCGTCAGAGGCATCTGGCCTCCCAGGAACCAATTCCGGTGACAGTCAAGCACTGGACTGTGAAACTGACTCTTGCATCAAATGGATATAGCTTTGTTAGAAAATACATTCCTCCATGGAGCCAGAACGTAAAACCTTCATATCTGTACTCATTTTTCCAGTACTGGCTTTCCAAAAAAAATACCAAAGAAGAAAGAAAGGGAAAAAACTTCCTTCTTCATGGCGGCCCGTCGAAACACAGAGTATAACTAAAATGCCACACGTCTCTCCTTCAGAGTTCCCACAACCACTTGTTATAAAGCATGGTTTCCAGGCCCCTCCAATACTCTTCCAGGCAAGCAAATAGAGCACTGGTAACATGATAGCAAGTTCCAGGGGCAGCATGATTTTAAAAAGTAAAATGGAACTATGACCTCCCTTGATCAATATTAGTGTAACTAAAAAAAACAAGTTCATTTTCTGGTTTCTTTTGCACGAAAGAATAAAAAATGGGTTTCCCAACTCATATCTAAGCTGCTATCTTCATAGATTCTGTAAATTAGCAAACCCATAAAACCAATTCTATAACTGAGATGAAATCACACACTAGACCACACTGCAAAATGTAACAGAGGGGAAAGAGAGACTGCAATCCTCTGGCAACTTCTCCTATTTCCTCACAAATAAGCCCTGTCAGGTATTTGTACAACAGTTTTTATTAGATTCACTGGATCATTTTCCATAATACTCCACTACATCCCAGGTAAGCAAATTTACCAGCTCTACAAGAAGCCAATTTCCCACATGCATTTATATACCTTCCCACATGAAAAATCCAATGGATGGGTAGCTTATATTTCTATAAGCCACACATGAACAAATTTTGCTTCTCAGAATGACTGTTAACTCCCCAAAAGGAGCATATCTATCTCAGATTTGACTTAATTTTCTCAGGACATTTTCTCAGGACATTCTCCACAGTGCCTCTAACACATGCCATTTCTGGAACGCCAGAAAAGATCAAATCTATCTGGAAAAGAGACTAGAATACCGATTTATCCACAATACTCTGAATAATCATTCATAATTCATCTCTGTGGTGAAACGGGATTATCAAAAAGAAAAGTTAAACAAATAGTCCAAGACAGAGATCCCAGATTTTGAAATCAGACGCTAAATGACAGTGAAACAATTAGCAACCTCATGAAAAAGTTTATTTAAATTCAAATAATAATGGCTTTCACCATGTGACAAATCAAGGTACAGCCTAAAATTATTAAAATGTTAATAGTCACGAGTGTCCAAACAGTGAGAACAAATGACAAAACAAAGATTTACAGAGAGCAAGTCTCTTTTTTAATTTCTGAACTTCAAATTCTCTTGATCCCTAAATAAATAAAATCAAAATCAAAAAATCAGAATCCTGAATAAAATCAAACTCCAAGAGCAAAAAAAATACAAAAAGCAAAACATTAAACTCACTTGCCATACTATAATATTTTTAAAATGTATTCTGATCACACAAAATTCCAATGAAAGTGGTTTAAAATAATTATTTTAAAAATAAGCTTCCAACTAAACATACAGGAATATTACAAGGCATAATAACCAAAAAGAAGTATGACAGTATCTTTATTAGATGCTGGTTAGAATAAAATTAAAAAATATAAATCATCCAAAGCCTTAGCTTTGCAATTAACCAAGCTCACAGCTGGACTTTTATTCTTCATCAAGTAAACACACCAAAAGCCTTCCTCATTCTCAATTTAAAACAAGAAAAAGAAAAGGCTTTTCCTGTTAAAACATATATTGTTCCACTTCTCCAACCACCAGTACTTGAAAGTTCAGTAACAAAAGGAGTACAAAACATAAAAACAGCTGGATATTTATTTTTTAAACAGTCTTCTAAAAGGACTTCCTAATAATGAACCATACACATTAGGCAATTCTAAGCAAATGTGTTTTTTCATTTGATAGGATTCTAGACCAAGATCTCTGTGGTCCAATCAGATCAAACATTTAGAATGTATCTAAATCCCCAATCTCAAACTGAAATGGGGAAATTTGTTTAATTACTGTAAATCCTATTAAACCAATCTTCTTTGTAAAGTGGAAAATGTCCAACCTCTGAGGGCTATGGAGGGTGTAATGAATGCAGAGTTTAATTAGGGCCCACTGCCGGCTCACTATAATCTATTAATTAGCATTCTCAGTTCTCTATATCTCATTGCAGTGTCTCACTTTACTTTAAAATTGCACCCTTCATTTTTTGGACCAAAGTTATACAATTTTAGGATTGTGTGGTAATTATAGTGGGTGCAGGAAGAATACACTCCTGCCAGCACTGGTGTATAATTAGGGCAGGGGGCGGAATCTCGATAAGGCATTGTTCACCCTCCTTCAGCACATATGGTTTTTTTGGCATCAGAGCCCTGTGGACTGTTTCACTTCCACTGGACTAAAGTGCTGAGTTCCCACCATGGTCTTTTCAGAAGATTCAAATATTTGCCTTTGAATGTAGCTTGATAATTAGAAAGGTTATTGTCACTGCTTTTTATCCACACAGCTTTTAAAGTATAGGCATAATTAGCTGCCTGAATTATGTGAAAATAAAGAAGTAAGCCAATAATTTTTTTTCCTCGTTAAAATGGACTGGAAATTTCCAGGTCGCTGGAAAATTAAAACCGTCTTGGTGATAGGCATATTTTCAGCACCATAAAAAAGATACACTGAAGGCTAGCTAATTCAATGATAAATTCAATAACCTCAATTTAACAATCAACTTCTACCAAAACCTAATTTATATTTTATATATACCAATCACAGCAAGTTGCCTTTCTTCCACCTTAAATCCTCAAATTTGAAGAATTAAAGAATTTTTTTAAAAAAGGATCCTGAAGTTAAACTTTCCTAAATGTCAAGAGAAAGAACTGCTACTCATTGTTGGTACTTAATAAATATGTACAACATCAATGTTAACTTTTTAAAATTAATTTCCTTTCTGTACTGTCAACATATTGATTTGCCTTGTGATAGGTATTTTTTTTAAGATTGACTTTTTTAACATTTACTATGGTAAATCTTAACGCTATACCCCACACTTAAGTTACATAGCCTGAATAATTTTGATAATGGATCTTAGAGCATGTGGCAAAATTACATTCTCATAAGAAGTGAAAAAAGATAATATATGCTGAAAGAAAAGAGGAAGAGAAAGAGAAGCTAGGGAAAAGAAACAAGCAAGAATGGTGAGCAAGCAGACATGGCAGCCAGAAAAAAATTAAAGCACAGGACCAATCTGGAAAAGGCGAAGAAATGGAGAGCACAAAATACTAAGAAAAACAGGAAGAAGGAAAATAAATGAACCAAGAAGGGAAAAACCTAAGAAAGAAAAGAGAAAGAATGGCTCATTTCATTTATGTACATGAATTGTTTCATACATACAGAATACAGAAAGGCAAACATATATATTTAACTAACCTGGTTTTCCTCCTGCACAACTCTATACTGTTCCTTCCAAATACTGATTTTGGAAGCTTCATCTTTTCTCAGGGCTCGTTCTTTCTTCAGCTCTGGGCTCCAGAAGGTCTTGATGCTATTCATTGAAGAACTTAATTTGCTCTCCTTTACTTCCACATCCTTTCGCAAGAGATCATTTTCCCTTAATACTTCCTTCAGCTGTGTCTGCAGATCCATGATTGTGTTATCTCTTGCTTGACGAAGAGAGTGAGGAACGGTGGATGCCATGCTCACAGGAGGGAGATGATGCTCTCCAAATGCTATGGTGTCACTAGCAACCCCACTGCTAGCTATATTGGGGCTACTGCCCATAGCAGTCATCCTCACACCATAAGGCAGACGTCCTCCAGAACGGCCAAGTGTCATGGTGCTTTTAGGTGTTTCTGAACCCACATTTTCATGGTCACTTAGGTACATAGGGCCAGAAGTGGCATAGGCAGCATTTAAGGACTGGATATTCTCCATTGAAAGGGTTTTCCCACTGCCACCTCCGACACTGCTTCCAGAACTCCCTCCTGTACTATTGGTTCGACGATGACCCAAGCGAGGGGAACGTGGAAGCCGAGGTGATCGCCCAGGGCTCTGGTTGCTTGGTTCCACCTTCCCAACTGAGCGAGCACTTCCATACATGGTTGCAAGATGAATTCAGGTGCCAGGAAAGGTGTAAAGCAGAAAACAAAATACGGAACTCTGTGAGGTTTCTCTATAGCTATAAGTTTGCTGAAGGCTAATCAGAAATACCAGGTCCTCAGCTGCCCAATCTTGAAGAAATAGCTTACACCATATCTGTAATGAAAAGATCACACATTAACTCCTCCAATAAGAAATATTTCCCCTCTCAGACACTTTTCATTGCCCCCCTTGAGCAAGACCTCCCCTTCGATCATCTATTTACTCCTGCCCCTGTCTACAGCGTAACTTATTTCTCAGTAAACATCACTGTAAAAACACTCAACATGTCTCAAAACTGAATACTAAGACCATACCAAGCAAAGGGAAAAGAAAAAGAGCTAAGAGTGTAAAGATTGGCAAGAAAAAGATAAAACTCAGTGTTTGAATATATGATTTTTCTAACTGGAAAATCCAAGATCATCAGCTGACAAGTACTAGAACCAATAAGAGAACTCAACAAACTGTTTAGGCACAGATCAATATATACATATCAGTACTTTTCTGTACACTAGTAATAACTAGAAAATGCAATTTAAAAAAAATCCCATTCACAAGAGCAACAAAACCGTAAAGACACTTTGCTATATAAATATAACAAAAATGTGCAAGAATGTTTGGAAAAACTACAAAACACTCCTGAACAAAAGGAAAGTTACCCATGTTCACTGATGAGAAGACAAACACTGTAAAGGTGTCCGTTCTTCCCCAACTACTCCACAAGCCAATGAAAATCTCTACAGGATTCCTCACATAACCCAACAAGCTGACTCCAAAATTCAAACGGAGGAGTAAAGGTACAACAATAACCAAAATAATCTGAAATAGAAGAACAAGGGAAGATGTCCCCTAAATAGCAAGACACATTACAGGTCCATGATCCTTTATTTGCAATGCAAAAATGTTTTAAAACTCTGAAAAAAAAATTTTTTTTTCTTTTTAACTCATTTAGTGGCAAAACCTGGCATGATTTGATATGAGGTCACTTGTTTATACGTATCTCACCTAGTGCGATTATTCATACACGTCACTGGGAAAACAATGTGTATAATTACAGGATACTGCATAACGCCCACTGGGCATTATGGGGAAAAAACCTGGACTCCAAAACCACATCTGACCCCTAGGATTTCTCATAAGGACTCGGAGCCTTTTAAAGCTATAGTGATTAAAACTGTACAGAAAAAAAAAAAAATGAAAAAAAGAAAAAAATTGGGCTTCCCTGGTGGCGCATTGGTTGGGAGTCCGCCTGCCGATGCAGGGGACACGGGTTCGTGCCCCGGTCTGGGAAGATCCCACATGCCGCGGAGTGGCTGGGCCCGTGAGCCATGGCCGCTGAGCCTGCGCGTCCGGAGCCTGTGCTCTGCAACGGGAGAGGCCACAACAGTGAGAGGCCCGCATACCGCAAAAAAAAAAAAAAAAAAAAATGAAAAAAAAAAACTGTACAGAAATGGCCAAGAATAGGCTCTAAATTATATATGCGAATTTAGTATATGCTAAAAGTAACATTTCAAAACAGTGAGGAAAGGACAAATCATTCAATAAATGGAGTTTGAACAACTGGTGCTCTTGGAAAAAAATAAGTTACATCCCTACTTCACACAGTACACAGAAATAAATTCTATGTACATTAAAGATACAAATTTTAAAACTATTAAAAGTACCAGAAGAGGGACTTCCCTGGTGGCACAGTGGTTAAGAATCGGCTTGTCAACGCAGGGGACACAGGTTCGATTCCTGGTCCAGGAAGATCCCGCATGCTGCGGAGCAACTAAGCTCGTGTGCCACAACTACTGAGCCTGCGGTCTAGAGCCCGCAAGCCACAACTACTGAGCCCGGGTGCCTAGAGCCCACGCCCCGCAACAAGAGAAGCCACCGCAGTGAGAAGCCCGCGCGCAGCAACGAAGACCCAACGCAGCCAAAAATAAGTAAATAAATAAATAAGTTTTTTTAATAAGTACTAGAAGAAAACTTAGGTGAATATCCTTGTGAACTTGAGTTAAGGTAGGGCTTCTTAAATAAGAAACAAAAGGCAAAAAAACAAAGAAAAATGACTAATATTCACTCATGTCAAAATGACAAAATACACCAAAAATTAAAAGAAAAACCAAACCCTTGGTGAAAAAATATCTAACATATGTATAAAGATTTGTATACAAAATATATAAAGAATTCCTACATGAGAAATGCCGAATTTGAAACAGCAGTGGTTAGATGGGAAGGGAATTTGCCTTCTAAGCTTGGAGGGAAATGTTTGTGGAGGCTTTAGCTTCACTTGTAAAGCTTTAGACTCACAATACTCAAATGCTTGAATTTTTTAATAGAAAAATATGTTCATATTCTACAAGTATAGTAATTAAGACAAATTTTAAAAACATATCATAGCTATCTACTTTCTACACTCCTCTCAAACATAAATCAATACAGATTTAAACTAGATCTCTGTGATTTCCTAATATCATTCTACCAAAGAATTGGCTTAGGTCAAGAAACAGATTTCAGGGCTTCCCTGGTGGCGCAGTGGTTGAGAGTCCGCCTGCCGATGCAGGGGACGCGGGTTCGTGCCCTGGTACGGGAAGATCCCACGTGTCGCAGAGCGGCTGGGCCCGTGAGCCATGGCCGCTGAGCCTGCGCGTCCGGAGCCTGTGCTCCGCAACGGGAGAGGCCACAACAGTGAGAGGCCCGCATACGGCAAAAAAAAAAAAAAAAAAAAAAAGAAACAGATTTCAACATATTAAATAATATTTTAATATGCAATTGAGAGTGAAATCCAAGTAAATCACATGGTCAAAAGATTTTAAAGGGTCTATATATTTGAACCAAACTCATACAAGTTAAAGATCTTCAGAAATATGAATATACTGGCAGTCTCGTCTCTAGTGATCCAGTAAATAGACCTAAGGTAACAACAAGCAGGACAGGAAAAACAGAGTCTGAGCCTTCCATCTCAGAAATAGCAATAGTCCACCAAGTTCAGATATTGCAATATTCTGCTAGTAATGTTAGGAAATTCCTTCCCAGGACTAACCTACCTCAGAAAGTAAACATTCCTTTTCATGATTAATCTGGACTGTAGGGTAGGTGACACACTACTGTTCACATCAATTCTATTTCAAGACCAAAGAGGGATGCAAAGTTTTTTTAAGTAATCTGAACACTGCTTAAAATAAGAGAGCTATTCATTACCCAGAATCCCTTGAATGATAACAGAAGCTAACATACAGTGTTTACCATATGTCAGGCACTGTGCTAAGAATTTTATAAGATTTAATTTAATATTTATAAGCCCCCTACAACACAGGCATTGTCGTTAGCTCCACTTTACAGATGAAGAAAGTGAGGCCTATAGGTGTTAAGTGACTTAGCTATTAAGTGGTAGGTGCCCTAATTCCAGAGCCCTGGAAACCCTTAACTACTATGCTTATCCACTATCATCTGCTGATGTTAACACCTCAATTGTCCGTAGGATATTAAAGGCCTCCAGTTTTTTTTTTTTTTTTTTTTTTTTTTTTTTTTTTTGTGGTACGCGGGCCTCTCACCGTTGTGGCCTCTCCCGTTGCGGAGCACAGGCTCCGGACGCGCAGGCTCAGCAGCCATGGCTCACGGGCCCAGCCGCTCCGCGGCACATGGGATCCTCCCAGACCGGGGCACGAACCCGTATCCCCTGCATCGGCAGGCGGACTCTCAACCACTGCGCCACCAGGGAGGCCCAGGCCTCCAGTTTTAAGGCAGGGTGTCCTGCTAATCCAGGACTCTAAACCTAAACTTTAAGGCACACCTTAGGTTTTCCATGTTGTAATGCTTAAATAATCACATTTATCTTTCTATTAAGGAGAAAGTCTTTTTTAAAAGATGGTGGGCAAAAAGAACAAAATAAGGAAAACTAACAAAATAAAGAATAATAATTCAGAGTGTCAGGAATCATGCCATCAGAACTTTAAAGTGCCACAGTCAAGAAAAAAATTCCCAACTGTGCTTTTGTGCAAAACTCTATTTTCCTGTAGTCAAGTAATTAAGCCACACTATTAAATAGGCTAAGATCCAGCAACAAAAATCCACATCGAGTTTTCAACATTAGCGGGTGCACTCTAACGTTCAAGCCACTTTCAGACCCAAAATGGCATTTGCATGTGGAGTCTTTTGTTGCTATCAGAACTATATTCATTTCTACAACAAAAGAAGAGAATTCACCAGCTCTGTCTAAAGCCCTCATTCTGGCTTTCTAATATGAGCTTCAGGGAAGACTGGGTTTAAAAATGTTTAATTTCGGGGCTTCCCTGGTGGCGCAGTGTTTGGGAGTCCGCCTGCCGATGCAGGGGACGCGGGTTCGTGCCCCGGTCCGGGAGGATCCCACATGCCGCAGAGCAGCTGGGCCCGTGAGCCATGGCCGCTGAGCCTGCGCGTCCGGAGCCTGTGCGGGGGGCCGCGGCAGTGAGAGACCCGCGTACCGCAAAATAAATAAAAATTAAAAATAAATAAATAAATAAAAATAAAAATGTTTAATTTCTTTTAAAAATCTGCCAGATCCATCACCACAAGATAATAATTCTTGCACTTTAAACAGCTAACAAAAAAGAATTCTGACCAAAAAAAGTTAAGCCATATGATCCCATTTATATAAACTTCTAGAAGGATTCCATTAGGACAGAAAGTGCATCAGTATGTGCCTGGGGCTGGGGCTGAGGGAGGCATGCATCGTGGAGGGCTAGGAGGAAACTTTTGGAGTGATGGAAATGCCCACTATCTTGACTGGGGCGAGGCTTCCCAGGCGTACACAGGTCAAAACTCATCAAACTACAGACTTTAAGTATGTTCTGTTTATTGTACATAAATTATACCACAAAAGTTTGAAAAAAATAATTTCACATTCCAAACTCCCCTGCCCTTGATTAATCCAAAAGAAACACCTTCACCAATTACCTACCCAGAGTCCTGACTGCTGCTGGAAAAAATCATGCAGCTGTTCAGTTTGAGCTCATAGTGTTGGCCCCAGAGTCCTACAAGTCCCTTAGTTTGCTTCCTATCCAATATTTTGTTAGCTCCCTATCTAGTACCTGTTGTGGTTACTTCAAACCTTCTCCTTCTACTTATCAGACAGAACACAGGAGTCTCCTGAGTCAGAGACAAAGAACTTTATTACTCACAGCACAGCCAGCAGTATAAGCATCCTGTTACCCCCAAGTCCCACAAGGTGACACAAGGGGGCCTAGACAGATGCTACACATGCAGTAGATTTACAGAGGAACGCTGAGTTTAGGGAATCCACCACTTTTACAGTAAGCAGTAAGTAAGCCTGGTCTCCCCCAATGGGAGATGTTACCTCATCCCTCAAGGTGGCTCGCTGCAAACACAATCCTGAGAAACGACCCAGGTTAAGAGCAGTCAGGCCCTCGCATTCAGGACATGCAGGAAAGAAGAGACCCATGGAGGACTCACTCTCCCGACAAGTATTTGTGGTAGTTTTAAGGTACCTGAATAAATTCTTTGATACTCCTCCCTTCAAGAGGGGAAGCAAAATTCCTCTCCCTTTGAATGCGTACTAGACTTAAAGGATTTGCTTCTGATGATGTATCACTTCCAAGACTAACTCATAAAGACACTGGGACTTCTGTCTTGGTCACTCTCTTGGATCACTCGCTGTGGGGGAGTTAGCTACCATGCTGTAAGGGTACTCGAGCTACCCTAGAGAGAGCACCACATAATGAGGAACTGAGGCCTCCTGCCAACAGCCACATGAGACGGCTTGCAAAGGGATCCTGCCACCCCAGCCAAGCCTTCAGAACTGCAGACTCAACTGATATCTTGACTGCAACCTCATGAAATACTTTAAGCCAGATCACCCAGCTATGCTCTTCATAAAAACTGTGAGATAATGTCTGTTTTTTTAATCCAATAAGTTTTGAGATAACTTTTTATACAAGAGGTAACTAACACAGTACTATTTCCTAAAACTTCTGTTTCAAGTGTGCATATGAATACACATGTGCATACTGGATCACAATTTAAAATGTGTTTCTTCTTATAGGTTCTAAACAATTCTCAACACCATTGCCAGAATGATCTTCTAATACAACAATATCCAAGTAAGTCAGAATCCCGGTTACCCCAAGTCCCACAAAGTGACACAGAGGGGTCCGAACAGAACCCTTCAGGAGGTCCGAGAGCAAAACTATTTTCATAATATTATGACATTATTTGCTTTTTTACTGTACATTCTCACAAATATATAGCAGTGTTTTCCAAAGGCTACATGACATGTGGGATTATCCCAATGACAGCTAATGGAATGTGTACTTGTGTACTCTTACGTTCTAAAAATTTCTCAGTTTTACTTTCTAATATGGTAAATAGTATAGCCTACATAAACAAAAGCTATTTAGACTCTTCATAATTTATAAGAGTGTACAGGGATGCTGGACCAAAAAAAAGTTTAAGACCCACTGCTCTAAAATTTAAATATGACATAATCGTACACATCTACATACTTCCTTTGATGGCATCCCAAAATAAGAATCCAAATTCCTTGGCACTGCATATAAAAATTTTCTTGATTTGGGCCCTGCCTACCTCTCTAGACAGGTTACTTCTTAACCACTCTCCTTTTCCATGTGCCAACCAAGGTCAAGTACCTGCAATTTCCCGAAACACCATGCTCTCTCTTGCTTCCATGACCTTCCTCTTCCCCATCAACTGGCTAACTACTTACTACTCATTCTTCCAAACTAAGTATAATAGTCACAATCCTACACAAACCATTAAATTCCTCAGTCTAATTTAGGTGCCCTTCTTATGGAATCAGGGGCTTTTAAAATAATATACTTACTATGTTTTAATTAACTACTTCCTTAAAGGCAAAGGAATGCCGTATCTCCAAAACCTAGTGCAGTGCCTAATACAAATCAAGTATGCAAAAGTGTTTGCTGACTCCACAAGTTAACCTAAATACTAGTTAAATTCATTAAGATAGTTCTTAAACATTCAGAAGGTGGTAGTCATCTTGAAATTAGTTTATAGGACCTGAAACTAAATGCAATTAAGACAAATATAATGAAAGCCTTTTGAACATTTCCTTCATGTTAACAAACTTTATTTTAAAATTTTAACCAAATTCCATAAACTGACAACCTCCTCTATATTTATTGCTATGTAGTTTTGTCCTCTAGTATCATGCCCTGAAAATCATAAAGAAACTTACTGAATAGTCAAGATTTCAATTTTTAAAAAATAAATTGTTGGGGGGGCTTCCCTGGTGGCGCAGTGGTTGGGGTTCTGCCTGCCGATGCAGGGAACGTGGGTTCGTGCCCCGGTCCCGGAGGATCCCACATGCTGCAGAGCGGCTGGGCCCATGAGCCATGGCCGCTGAGCCTGCGCGTCCGGAGCCTGTGCTCCACAGCGGGAGAGGCTACAACAGTGAGAGGCCCGCGTACCGCAAAAAAAATAATAAATTAAATAAATAAATAAATAAATAAATTGTTGGGACTTCCCTGGTGGTCCAGTGGTAAAGAATCCGCCTTCTAATGCAGGGGGCACGAGTTTGATACCTGGTCGGCAAACTAAGATCCCACATGCCGCAGGGCAACTAATCCCACCCGCCACAACTACTGAGCTTACCCGCCTCAACTAGAGAGCCCATGTGCCGCAAACTACAGAGCCCACGCGCTCTAGAGCTCACGTGCTGCAACTAGAGAGAGAAAACCCACACACCACAACTAGAGAGAAGGCTGCGCACAGCAATGAAGAGCCCCCGAGCTGCAATGAAAGATCCCGCATGCCTCAACAAAGATCCCGCGTGCCACAACTAAGACCAGAAGCAGCCATAAAAATAAAATAAATAAATAATATTTTAAAAAGTAAATTGTTCTCCTTGCATGAATAAGAATAGGCAATTCTGTACCTAAATCTTAATTCCAAGAAAACAGCATAAACTCAACAAGAACAGACTAATACCCCTCATCTTCTAAGAAAAATTTTTAATTCATACACACACACACAAACACACGCAGCAATCATGCAGAAAATATCATGCCTATGTGTACGTATCTGTTCTCAATACTGAAAAATCTCTGTCAAGTTAATATCATAGCCAGACTTATCAACTACCTAAAATGAGTTGTTTTATCCTATATTTTGAGTTTTAAAAAATACCTAAAAAACCAGCACAACATTTAAATCTCTGCAAATCTGCCCAGATTTAGGTTTTTTAAAAAGTCCCTAAAATCTAATTCTGATAAGAACATTACCAGAAATCTGGTTTATCTTAAATTTGGTGTTTATTAACAACATAGTTCCACCATCAATTCCTACTTCCATATTCCCATAAAAAATTTACAATTTTTAGAGCTCTTCAAGTTCACCAAAGAAGGATTCTTTACGCTAAAACAGCATGAAAGCCTTAAAATACTGGGGCTCCCTATCAAGAGAAGGCACAACTGTTTCTCAGAAAAGAAAGTCAAAAAAACTAAAAAGAATTCAGTTCTGGTGACACACACCTATAAGCAAAGTTTTTTTTTTTTAATATACAAGACAGTCAACATTCAAAAAGATTAGGTTAATTTTTTTTTTTTTTTGCGGTACGGGCCTCTCAGTGTTGTGGCCCCTCTTGTTGCGGAGTACAGGCTCCAGACGCGCAGGCTCAGTGGCCATGGATCATGGGCCCAGCCGCTCCGCGGCATGTGGGATCTTCCTGGACCGGGGCACGAACCCGTGTCCCCTGCATTGGCAGACGGACTCTCAACCACTGCGCCACCAGGGAAGCCCCCTAGGCTAATTTTTAAAACAATGAAGTCACTTTTTTTAAACTTACCCAAATGAAGTGGAATGGCAAAAGTTAAAAATACAATTCCAAATCATGAAGCAACAGTGCTCAGGATACATGGACATGGTAGTTTTCATATTTTCCTCCATAATTAACACTGCTGCCCTCTGTATTAAAGCATATTAGTAACACTCTGCTCAAGTATGAAACCAAAAATGTAACCTGAAATCTTTTCTACAGGGTAAGTGTAAAAATGTGCAAAACAAAATGCAATGCATAGACCTTAAATATTTACATTTCACCCTAACAAGCCCCCTGTGAAGTAATTCTTATCATGCTCCTGAGGCTTAGTTGTGTAGCAACTAGAAGGGAAGGCTTGGGCTGGTTCAGCTCCACCATTTAAACACTGTAGCTTTCAACAAATAAATAAATCTCACAGAGCCGCAGTATCATCTGTTAAATGGGCATATCATCTTCCTCAAAGGATAGCTAAAAAGATCAAATCAGTGAGTGAGTATATAATATCTGGTTCCTGGTAGGTTGTCAATAAATGTTAGTCATTGCATGTCTAGGAATTTATCTTACACATATTTTCACACAAGTGGGAAAACTGAGTAAAAATAAACTGCAGACTTCTTTGAAATAACAAGACTCTGGTTAATAGTCTATATAATTACGGGAATACTGTGCAGCTATTAAAAAGAATAAGGTTAAGTCTGCAAGTAGTGATAAGAAAAGAGATACAAGATATACAAGATACATTTTTTAACATCTTTATTGGAGTATAATTGCTTTACAATGTTGTGTTAGTTTCTGCTGTATAACAAAGTGAATCAGCTATACGTATACATATATCCCCATATCCCCTCCCTCTTGTGTCTCCCTCCCACCCTCCCTATTCCACCCCTCTAGGTGGTTGCAAAGCACCAAGTTGATCTCCCTGTGCTATGCGGCTGCTTCCCACTAGCCATCCATTTTACATTTGGTAGTGTATATATGTCAGTGTTACTCTCTCACTTCCTCCCAGCTTACCCTTCCCCCTCCCCATGTCCTCAAGTCCATTCTCTACATCTTGTGTCTTTATTCCTGTTCTGCCCCTAGGGTCGTCAGAAACTTTTTTTTTTAGATTCCATATATATATATATATATATATATATTAGCATACAGTATTTGTTTTTCTCTTTCTGACTTACTTCACTCTGTATGACAGACTCTAGGTCCATCCACCTCACTACAAATAACTCAATCTCATTTCTTTTTATGGCTAATATTCCATTGTATATATGAGCCACATCTCCTTTATCCATTCATCTGTCGATGGACACTTAGGTTGCTTCCATGTCCTGGCTATTGTAAATAGTGCTGCAATGAACACTGTGGTACATGACTCTTTTTGAATTATGGTTTTCTCAGGGTATATGCCCAGTAGTGGGATTCATGGGTCATATGGTAGTTCTACTTTTAGTTTTTTAAGAAACCTCCATACTGTTCTCCATAGTGGCTGTATCAGTTTACATTCCCACCAACAGTGCAAGAGGGTTCCCTTTTCTCCACACACTCTCCAGCATTTATTGTTTGTAGATTTTTTGATGATGGCCATTCTGACCGGTGTGAGGTGATACCACATTGTGGTTTTGATTTGCATTTCTCTAATGATTAGTGATGTTGAGCATCCTTTCATGTGTTTGTTGACAATCTGTATATCTTCTTTGGAGAAATGTTTGTTTAGGTCTTCTGCCCATTTTTGGATTAGGGTGTTTTTCTGATATTGAGTTGCATGAGCTGCTTGTATATTTTGAAGATTAATCCCTTGTCAGTTGTTTCGTTTGCAAATATTTTCTCCCATTCTGAGGGTTGTCTTTTTGTCCTTTTTATCGTTTCCTTTGCTGTGCAAAAGATTTTAAGTTTCATTAGGTCCCATTTGTTTATTTTTGTTTTAATTTCCATTTCTCTAGGAGGTGGGTCAAAAGGGATCTTGCTGTGATTTATGTCACAGAGTGTTCTGCCTATGTTTTCCTCTAAGAGTTTTATAATGTCTGGCCTTACATTTAGGTCTTTAATCCATTTTGAGTTTATTTTTGTGTATCGTGTTACAGAGTGTTCTAATTTCGTTATTTATGTAACTGTCCAGTTTTCCCAGCACCACTTAGTGAAGAGGCTGTCTTTTCTCCATTGTATATTCTTGCCTCCTTTATCAAAGATAAGGTGACCATATGTGCGTGGGTTTATCTCTGGGCTTTCTATCCTGTTCCATTGATCTATACTTCTGTTTTTGTGCCAGTACCATACATTTTTAAATTTATAAAAAGAATATAAGAATTCGTGGGGAAAAGTGGGTTTTCACATTTTTCTTTTCTGCACTGAGGTTTTAACATGAATATGAATTACTTTTATGATTTAAAAAGTAATTATAGGGCTGCCCTGGTGGCGCAGTGGTTGAGAGTCCGCCTGCCGATGCAGGGGACACGGGTTCGTGCCCTGGTCCGGGAGGATCCCACATGCCGCGGAGCGGCTGGGCCCGTGAGCCATGGCCGCTGAGCCTGTGTGTCCGGAGCCTGTGCTCCGCAACGGGAGAGGCCACAACAGTGATAGGCCGCGTACCACAAAAAAAAAAAAAAAGTAGTTATAGACCCATACATATATGGACAACTCATTTGTGACAGAAGTGCAGAGGCGATACAGTGGAGAAAGTGAGGCAGTGGGGCTCCCATGGAAGGAGACCTGAATGCACACCTCCATGGTTGCCGCAGTCCACCCCTCACCCTGCAGTCATTTCTGCACACAGGGACGGGAAGCAGCTTCCCCAGGATTCTCACGGCCTCTGTTCTTGATGGGATCAGAGAAGAGGAAGGTTACTGGAAGAAACTAGAGCTGCCGCTGGTCTCAGGAGCACAAATGGTCTAATCTCTCCCTCCTCCACTACCCTAAACGGAACCCAGCCTCAGTTTTCACCCAGCAAGGCTTAGTGGCTTACCTGATGGCAACCCAAACACTCCTTCCTAATAGGCCCTCGGCAACCATGTCCTTCTCAGGCCAGGGCTGCTGCACATGTCCGTTCACAGTTAAGATGGGGCATGGGGGTACCAAAAGGTGTCCAGCTGGATCACCTCGGTTCTACTACATGCATTATCCCTGCCCCCATTACGGTCACAATAGTGAAAAGTTACGATCTAAATGTCCAACAATGGGGCACTGGCTATGTAAGTTAAGGCACAACTATAAGGTGGGTTACTATCTATAATGAGTTGAATGGCATCCCCCCAAAATTCACGTCCACTAGAAACCCCAGAATGTAACCTTATTTGGAAATCAAGTCTTTGCAGATGTAACCAAGTTAAGATGAGTTTATACTGGACTATGTTAGGTTCTAAATCCAACTGGTGTCTTTCTATGAGGAAAGAGAGAGATTCAGTCACAGAGACGCACAATAAAGAAGACCATGCAAGAAGGGAGGCTGAGATTGGAGTGATGCTGTTACAAGCTAAGGAACACCAAGGATTGCCAGGAGCCACCAGAAGCCAGGAAGAGGCAACGAGGGATCCTCTTTAGAGGCTTGAGAGGGAGCAAGGCGTTGCCTACGCTGATTTTGGACTTCTAGCCTCCAGAATTATGAGAGAATAAATGTCCATTGTTTTATGCCACCAAGTTTCTAGTAATTTGTTACAGGAGACCTAGAAAATACACCATGTCATTACAAATGATGATGTGGCTCTATACTTAACAACAGAGAAAGGTATTTGTGATCTATTGTCAAACCAAGCAGAAAAATGAAAAAGTTATACACACAGATTCCACCTGAGTTTGTGTTTTTAATGTTACAGCAGGATACACGATTCTGGGTAGTAAGATTTGGGGTTGATAATCTCACTTCCTCTCCAAGCCATAAATTTTTTCTATGAAGACATACTATTTTCATAATCAGGACAAAACAATAAACCAATTTTGGGAAGGGTAGTGTAAAGATATCCAACAGAAATGGTATAGATAAGGCTCTAGGTACCAAAAACTCCCACTACCACTTCTAGAATAAAGCCAGAATGGCTTCCTTATAGCCAAACTCAATGGATTCTCTTCACTTCTACTGCATTTGATGCTACCGAACACTTCTTTTTATTTTTTTAATAAATTTATTTATTTGTTTGTTTATTTATTTTTGGCTGCATTGGGTCTTCGTTCGTATGCAGGCTTTCTCTAGTTGCGGTGAGCAGGGGCCACCCTTCACCACGGTGCCGGGGCTTCTCACTGTGGTGGCCTCTCCCAGTGCAGAGCACGAGCTCCAGGTGCTCGGGCTTCAGTAGTTGTGGCACATGGGCTCAGCAGCTGTGGCTTGCGGGCTCTAGAGTGCAGGCTCAGCAGCCATGTCACATGGGCCTAGTTGCTCCACAGCATGTGGGATCCTCCCGGACCAGGGCTCAAACCCGTGTACCCTGCAATGGCAGGCAGACTCTCAACCACTGCACTACCAGGGAAGTCCCACTACTGAACACTTCTACCTTGAAACTCTTACCTGGCTCTGCCTAATACTCTTCTGCTACTCCTACTATCTCTCCAGGACAATTCTTTTCTACTACATTTTATTGGCTCCTCTTCCTCCGCCTACCTTTAAAACACTAGTATATGCATATGATATCACTTATATGTGGAATCTAAAATAAGACACAAATGCACCTATATATGAAACAGAAACAGAATCATGGACATAGAGTACATACTGGTGGTTGCCAAGGCAGAGGGGGCCGGGGGATGGATGGAATGGGAGGTTGGGATTAGCAGATGTAGGCTTTTATATATGGAATGAATAAACAACAAGGTCCTACTGTATAGCACAGAGAACTGTATTCTATATCCTGTGATAAACCATAATGGAAATTAACAGAACACTGTAAGTCAACTATACTTCAATTTAAAAAAATATGGATAGGGCTTCCCTGGTGGCGCAGTGGTTGAGAGTCCGCCTGCCGATGCAGGGGACACGGGTTCGTGCCCCGGTCTGGGAAAATCCCACATGCCGCAGAGCGGCTAGGCCCGTGAGCCATGGCCACTGAGCCTGTGCTCCAGAGCCTGTGCTCCGCAAGGGGAGAGGCCACAACAGTGAGAGGCCCGCCTACCGCAAAAAAAAAAAAAAAAAAAAAAAAAAAAAATATGGATAAAACACTGGTGTATGCCTTAGAGTGCTGTCCTCAAACATGTTCCTGGGCAATCTCATCCACAGCCACTGTTTCAACTAGTTTCAATTATTACCTATTTTAAGGAGCTACTTATTTTAATTTAGGTTATCTCAATATTCCCAACTCTGGCTTCTCCCTTGGGCTACAGACTTACATGATCAACTACTTACTGTACATATCTGCCAAGATTTCCCACAGGCAACTCAACAGCTCTAACTGAACATATATTTTCCCTAAATATGTTCCTCTCCTCCTATGTTCCCTATTTTGATAGAATTCATTTTGACTCCCCCTTTTCACTCCTCTATTCAGCTTCCCATTAACTAATCAATCACTGTGCACCATCAAGCTTATCTTTCTAATATACTTCCTTTCCATCAAGCTTATCTTTCTAATATATTTCCTTTCTGTCTCTACTGACTCATCCTGTGTGGCCAGTACTATCAAAACAATCTCCGAAAACAGTCTCCTTGCCTATACAGTCTTGCCTCTTTCCAATCTACTGATGATCCTTAATTTTATTTTCTCAACCCAACATATTTAAGGGATATGACACATTATCATCATCAATAACAGCAGTTCATTTTGATAGACATTCTCAAATTGAGGGTGGGGGAACATGAGGTCAGAGGGTTATTTTTCATTTGATAAGAGCTCCATATTCTAATATCCTACTCTGGACATTTCATATAAATACAATAAGAGGCCTTTTGTGTCTGGTTTCTTTCATTTAGCATAATGTTTTCATGGTTCCTTTATTTTGTAGCATGTATCAGTACTTCAATCCGTTTTATGCTGAATAGTATTTCACTGTATGGATATTCTACATTTTGCTTATCCATTCATCAGCTGATGGACATTTGGGTTGTTGATATTATGAATAATCCTACTACAGACATTCGTGTACAAGTTTCTGTGTGGATAAAAGTCTACAATTCTCTCAGGTATATACCTAAGAGTGGAATTGTTTGGGCAATATAAAAGCTCTGTTTAGGGAATTCCCTTGTGGTCTAGTGGTTAGGATTTGGCGCTTTCACTGCCCTGGCCCGGGTTCAATCCCTGGTTAGGGAACTGAGATCCTGCAAGCCACACGGCGCGGCCAAAAAAAACAAAAACAAAAACTCTGTTTTGGGCTTCCCTGGTGGCGCAGTGGTTAAGAATCCGCCTGCCAATGCAGGGGACACGGGTTCAAGCCCTGGTCCGGGAAGATCCCACATGCCGTGGAGCAACTGAGCCCATGCGCCACAACTACTGAGCCTGCGCTCTAAAGCCCGCGAGCCACAACTTCTGAGCCTGTGTGCCACACCTACTAAAGCCCGTGCGCCTGGAGCCCGTGCTCCACAACAAGAGGAGCCACCACAATAAGAAACCCGCGTACCGCAACAAAGAGTAGCCCCCACTCGCCACAACTAGAGAAAGCCCGCATGCAGCAACAAAGACCCAACGCAGCCAAAAAAAAATAAATTAATAAATTAAAAAAAAAACAAAAACAAAACAAACAAACAAAAAAACTCTGTTTTGGGCTTCCCTGGTGGCGCAGTGGTTGAGAGTCCGCCTGCCGATGCAGGGGACACGGGTTCGTGCCCCGGTCCGGGAAGATCCCACGTGGCGCGGAGCGGCTGGGCCCGTGAGCCATGGCCGCTAAGCCTGCGCGTCCGGAGCCTGTGCTCCACAACGGGAGAGGCCACAACACTGAGAGGCCCGCGTACCGCCAAAAAAAACAAAAAACAAAAAAACTCTGTTTTAACTTTTTAAGAAATGTCAAACTGTTTTCCAAAGCATCTGCAACATTTCACATTCTTAGCAGCAACCTATGAGGGGCCCAATTTCTCCACATCCTCACCAATACCTTTTACTGTATGTCTTTTTTATTACAGTCATCCTAGTGAATATGAAGTGTTATTTTATTGTGGTCTTGATTTATGACTTTTCATTTAAATAATAATCTTTAAAAAATCACAAGCATATTTAGAGTATTTGGTGTACTTTTTGGTACACTTTTTGGTATTATGTGTTATTAATGTATTTAACCTATGACATTAAATGTTACTATTAAATGAGTGATACATGCATGTAGAAATAAAAATTCAAAATAAAAATTCAAACAATAAAAAGTAAGTCTCTCCCCACTGAGTTCTCCTCATTAGAGATAACCACTTTTGACCATTCTGCTTTTAATTCTAGTGGTTACCTCCATAACTCTAAATTATTTAACTCCTAATCACTAAATTTAATCTCCATAACTCTAAATTATTTCTTCATAACATTTATTACCATATAATATGCAATTTATTTCACTTCGCTGTTTATTGTCAGTCTCCTTCACTAGAGTGAAAGCTCCATGAGGACAATGACTGTTCCCTTTTCTGTTCACTGCTGCACCTCAGCACCTAGAATGGGGCCTGGCACATAAAAGGTAGTCAATAAATTTATATTAAATTAAGGAATAAGTATCTACTTCTTGATTTATCTAAATCTTCAAATACATTTTCTTGAGTCTCTCCCCATAAAAGGTGAAGAATTTTGTTCATAACCCTCTTTTTTTCCCAATTTTGGTTGAATTATAGTTTACTTTTAGTTTTCTAATGGTTATCTTTATAATTTTAACTAATATACCTTAACTTTCCTCCATAAAATTTAAACTCTTAACCTCCCACCACCATCTCAGTGTATGATGAGGAATAGAGAGTTCCAATACACCCAGCTACCTCACGTTAATGACCTACACCGTTACTTTTACATTGTATAGGTATGTGACATTTATTTTCTGATCTATAACTGTCTTTTCTTTGTCTACAAATCAGTTCTGAAGACAGAAAGCCAATAAATAGTTTACAATATGATGATAACGTAAACAACACTCACTGCAGAACCAAGTAGTAATTGGAACTACAGAGAACACACAATTCCATTTGTTCCCTTCCGAGGATTTAAGACAATTTACAATTACCCTCTTTACATGTTGTCTGTATTTCTTATTACACCATACTCTATGAAAATAGGATTTTTATACACACACGCCCCCTTGTTCATTACTGTATCATGCACAGCCCTTACTACTATACCTGGCACACAGTTATGCATTCAATAAGTACATATTTGTAAATAGATGAATAGATTTGTGGAAGGATGGGGAGGGGAGAAAAGAAGACGGAAGGTCAGATCATCAAGGATATCAAAGCCAATCTACTTTAGACATTAAGTATCTTTATACAACATCCATCCTCCAGCATCAACCTGAGACAGTGTTAAAGTGGAAGGAAATGAACCTACAAACCCTATGAGATCTATCAGTCAAGCAAATGTCAACTAAACATTAAGTTAGAATTTTTTAAAAAGTGGTATCCTGTTTCTATAATTATAAAATTTTTATTGCTTTTAATAACTCACTTCTCCTATTTTTAAAACCCTTCTATACACGGGGGCCGGGGGGGGTGAGTTCTTCTCCCTTAGTTCTTCAGTACAGTTCCTTCTGAAAAACTTCAATCTTAACTGCCAGAAGAAAAGTGCTTTTTCTATCCCTTAACCAGAATATATAGATGGCCACAAAGAAGCAGTAATAGTGAGAATAATCCACTTCAATGCCTCAGAAGGAACTAGGGAAATAAATGCTGCTGAGACAGAACAGAAAAACATGGAAGGTGGAAGAGATATAACTGCAGAGGTCAATTCTCTGTGATCTAAGGTTTTTCTTGACATTTTAAATCCTACTACTCATATTCATTTTACTGTATCACCATGAGTTCTTAAAACAGCAACAACAAAACTGAGTTCAGACCTGGCCACTACTATATACTCACACCACAAAGCCTGTCATCTAGGTCAGGAAAACCATAAACAGAAGAATACTAGAAAACTCCAGGATCATTTTTCCCTACAAGAAAAGCACTGGTTCAAAAAGCTATGTACTGAGAGAGAACACCCGCTCCCGCCCCCAGGCTGGCCCCACCCCCCAGACACCCATATAGACCCACTGAGAATCCTGGAGTATACCCAGGGGCCTAAAATTTAAAAACTTCCACACAATGACTGTATGTTAGCCTTTCACTCTCACTCTTCCCACAAATAGCTACAAGCATAACATGCAACTCTCACTCTTTCCTCACAGATTAGAAGGATAATAATAGTTCTCTACAACCTGAGTCTCCAAAGGAGCACCGAATCATAAATCAAAGGAAAGCAGAAAATCTTTTAATAGCAACATAGTAACCTACTTCAAATTAATTACAACTGGAAAGGCTGACACAGATGTGCTATCAGATAGTTATAAGGTGAACTAGAAAATACGTCACCCATTAGCTATTTAAAGCTTTCTATATGAAATTCTGACATAAATCTCAAAATTACTAGTCCAACCTGCTGTGATGGGTTATACTAGTACTAATTAGCATCGATTATCAGAAAATGAGTTGAATATTTTAAAACGCTGTTATTTCAACATTTTTCTTATTGAAGTATAGTTGATTTACAATATTGTGTTAGTTTCAGGTGTACAGCACAGTGCTTCAGTTTATATATACATACATATATACATATTCTTTTTCAGATTCTTTTCCTGTTTAGGTTATTACAAAATGCTGAGTGGAGTTCCCTGTGCTATACAGCAGGTCCTTGTTGGTTATCTATTTTATATACAGTCGTGTGCGTATGTTAATCCCAAACTCCTTATTCCTCCCCCCCAACATTTTTTAAGATTCTGTTCATTTTGTTAAAGGGTTAAATATGTCACTAGGGACAAGAAGTATGCTGCTATCTTAAGTCCTCTATGAAAAGATTAACAATAGACCAAAATTTTTAAATCCAATTCAAGTACAATTTTGCAGAATCTATCAAATTTTAAATGTGTATACCCTCTGACCTAGAAGTCTCCCTTTTAAAATTATTCTCTGTGAGACATATTTCACAAGTTTAAAGATATATGTACAATGATGTTCAATTATTGTATTATTTTGTACCAGCAAAAAAGAGACAACTTAAATTTCCACCAACAAGAGACTGGTTAGATAAATTATCATATTTCCACACTATAAAATAGAATACAGCTGTGAACAAAAATTTTAAGTAAATCTCTATATCTGACAATCTCTATAAAGACATCTATGACATACTGTGAAGTGGGGAAAAAAAGCAAGTTACAGAAGAACTGTATAATACAATCCCATCAGTAGACAAAAGTAGAGACATGTATGTTGGCAAACACACAGAAATGATTTGGATAGCAAGAAGCTATTTCTGAAAGGTCAGATAGAGCTACTTTTTCCCTTGTATATATAGGTACTTCTTTTTTTCTTTTCTTTTTCAATTGTTTTAACAGTGAGCACGTATTACTTTTAGTCACACACAAAGTCTCCCTACAACTAAGGGCTTCAATAAGCCCCTCAACCATTCAACACTATAATATGGTAATAAATGGGCTAGGCCCCTTACCAGGAGGTTAAAAACAACCCTACAAGTTAAAGGAAGCACAGATGTCTCTGCTTCCACCCTCAGCATGTAGCATATCAGTTTTGCTAACACCAGACATCAGGTTGTATGATCTTAACCTGATTCTCCTGGAGACCAAAAAGTATAGAACTGTGAGGCTAAAGCAGCACAGTTTTGATGACACACCAACAAGAAAGAGCACCTCTGCAAGGAGCAGCCATGACACACCTGTCACAGCTGCCGTTTCATTCTTTTTTAGGGAAGGGTGAGAAGGTTGAGTAACTCAGTTACAATCAAGGTAACTGTGGGTTTTAATAATTGTTATCAATCATTTAATCAAGTTAATTGTAAGGTCTATCAAAGTTCTCACCATGACAAATATCTTGTCAAGCAGATACTTAAAGCAAACACAAGGTTATTTATTAATCACGGTTGTTCTCTACTTATATCAGCAACCTGAGCTACTTAGTTCAAAAGAGCCAAGTTCTAGGTTGTGTAGCCTTCCCCAGTGACTCCAGTCCTCACCGCTATCTGATTTCTAAAAATCCTAAAATATTAAATTGTTTGGATGGTAGTTACATTGTCTTCCATTTTATACCACATCTCATACTACATTACGATCAATTCAACAAATCCTACCAGACTGATTAAACTGAACAAATACACTGAATAGACACACATGTTCCCAACCACATATCTCAATTCTAAAAATCTCTGAAAACCCCAAAATTTTGTAACTCATTTGGTGACAACATCACACCTGAACTCATACCGAAATACCAATGTGTTTGATGAAGGAATTGGAGGGTGCCCCCCACCTTGCTTGGAAAGTTAGATAATATATAGTATATGCATCATATCACCTTTCTAAAATCTGAGAAATTCTGAATTCTGGCCCAAAATATCTTGGATACAGACCTGTGTTATTGGATAAGAGTAAACAGTCACACCACTGTTGGTAAAGACATCTATAATCAGCGAGAGCTACGCAAAAACTTTTTAACTCTACAATTATTTATTAAACTAGGTAGTGAGTACACAGATATTTATTAATTAGACAATTCTATCTTTTTGCATGTCTGAAACATTTCATAAATTTAAAAGTTTAAGTGAAAAATTGTAAGTACCCAATGTTTTATTTTCTTCCTTAAAATAATAAAAGCATTTGTGTCGAAAGTGTTTATTTTCATCCTTAAAAAAATAAGAGCATTTGGGAAGCAGCAAGTTTGAAAACGGTTAAGGGTCTTAAAAACATTCATATCTTTTGATCCAATAATTCCAAAAACAGGAAACCCATCTATTTAAATGACCCAAAATGTAGAGAAAACCAGCTACATTATGACTTGTGATATACAAGCTTTACTAGTACTCATTCAGTTGGAAAATGTTTAAGTGAAATCTTTGTGATTTAACATGCCATCTACAAAAAACATTTATAACCAATGTCTTATATAAAAAATGTTTATAATACAGTAAGTGAAAGTGGATACACATTTTGACATACAGTATACTCTCAATTTTGAAAATACAGTTGACCCGTGAACAACACAGGTTTAAACCTCACGGGTCCACTTACATATGGATTTTTTTTTCAACAGTAAATACTACAGTATTACACAACACATGGATGGCTAAATCTGCGGACATGGAGGAATCCCTGTCATGGAGGGCCAACTGTAAGTTATACACAGATTTTTGACTGCAGGGAGGGTCAGAGGCCCCCACTGGTTCAAGGATCAACTGTATACATATAAGCATAGCAAAAAGAATGGTAGGAAATCTGTTTACTTTCTTCTTAACAGTTGCCAAAATTTTCCAAAAGGAAAGAAAAAAAATGTTTAAAAAGAAACAATATTTAAGCCACTGTTAATTAAGGTGAGCATTTCTTCCTTTTGGACCTGGTGTCAAAAAACCTGCCCAGCACAGCACTTCTGTGAAAGCCCGCGTGCAGCAACAAAGACCCAACGCAGCCAAAAATAAATAAATTTACTTTTTTAAAAAAGTCACAATTCCTTCCTCTTTGACCTAGTAAAGTCCATTTTTCTCCTCTTTGTTACCATGCTTCCCTGAATACCATGAATTACCAAGGGATTTTTTTCATCATAATCCCTTACATGTTTGTACCCAAATGTAGAATTATAGACTCTTAAATTCTATAGATTTAGCCCAGAATACAATGAAATCATAAATTTTAAAGTATCCAGAGCGATTCAAGCAGAATTCACCAGTTCCTGGAATAACCAAGAAAAAGAATGTGACCATAATACATTTCAAGGTTCCAGAATTAAAACAGTTTTTCTATTACAAAGTCCACTTAAGTGAAACTTTACAAAAGAAATACCATGTTACACTGCACATTAAAAAAAAAAAACTTTTATATCATTGTATAACGCATTTAACATAGTGTGTGGACCATAATGAGCAGTCATCAGTATGAAAAATAAGTGTATTTCCTCTATTTTAAGACATAATTTTCTTCATAATTTAAAGTTTCAGAAATTGGGATTCAGCTCATAACAACATGTAAAATTAAAATAGGGTTTTTTCCCTAAAAAAAGAATAAATTATTAAATTGATGGTACACTCCACAAAAAATGGCAACTAAGAAATGAGGAGACATGGCACTATTCGTGGTAAATACTCGCCATGAATACTTCCTTTAACCCTTCTGGCAAACCTTTCAGGAGAGAGATTTTATCATCCCATTTCTAGATGAGGAGAGTACAGCTTAGAAAGGCTCAGTAAGTTGCCCAAAATCACACATCTGACTCTAAACTCAGACTCTCAACCACTGCAATGTGCTGCATTCTCATCTACTATGTTACTCTCACCAGATAGATTTACAGATTTCTTTTTTTAATGGAGCACGGAGAACTTAATATTGGGTTGTCCTAAATCAAGCTTGTTTTTTTATCTCCACATTCCTCACAGTCCCCACCATCTACCTGTCTATTCCTACACCTCTTACCTGAGCTCCAGACCTGAATTTCCAACTATCAAGTGAAGGCAACTGATTATTCCAGAGCTGCACTGTCCAATGGTAGCCACTAGCCACGTGTGGCTGTTGAGCACTTGAAATGTGCTAGTGAGACTGAGGAGCTGAATTTTTAATATTATTTTATTGTAATTAAAAGTTAAATGTAAAAACTGGTAATTCAGTTACTGAAAATTTTAAGCATGTTTGAAACAAGTTGGATATGTGAATCTATTTTTTCAACTGTAAATTTTTATGAACTCTAAATACAGATCAAGTATTTCTGATATAATCTTCGCATCTGAATTAAGATATGCTATAAAAGTATACAATTGATTTTAAATACTTAGTATGAAGAAATAATGTAAAATGGCTCATTAATAATTTTTTAAATGACATGTTTCAACATGTTGAAAATGACATTTTGGATGCACTGGGTTAAATAAAATATATTATAAAATTATGAAATCTAACCATTTCTTTTTACTCTATAATGTGGCTACTCAAATTTTCATTATGAAAGTGGCTCATACTACATGTCTACTGGACAGTGCCCTTCCTAGAGATTCCTGTTGCCCTCACCACAGCCGTCAATAGCTCAATGAATGGCATCACCATCCCTCTAGGGCAGTGCTGTCCTACAGAACCTTCTCTGATCATGAAAGTGTTCCATATCTGATGATGACTGGATGGTGGTGGTGATAATTGTTTCTGACTCACAGAATCCCTAGGTTATTGTGGAGACAGAGTTCTTAGGAGACTGGAGAATACCACCTATTATTCTGACTTTCCTCTGGGGGAAGAGGTAGTCGGTACCAAAAATTGCAGACCAGGGTTAGGCAGCAGAACTTTCTGTGACAATGACAATGTTCTATATCTGCACCATCCGATACAGACGCCACGAGTCCCATTTGGCTACTGAGTACATGAAATACGGCTAGTGCACCTGAAGAACTAAATTTTAAATCTTAATTCATTTAAATCAGTTTAAATTTAAATACCCATATATAGTGGCTACTGTATTAGGCAGCACTGCTTCTAACCTACCTGCTCCATCTGGAAGTCTGGAAGTCACCTTAGTCTCCTGCCTCACCACCAACTGCCCCTTCTCCCACGAAAGTACACACACACACACACACACACACACACACACACACAGATATTCAATTAGCCAGCCCTGTGTTCTTTAAAGATTTCATTTCGGTATGCTTCTCTATCCCCACTGTCACTACTTTCTTTTTCAGGCTTTAACAAGATTAAGGCCACAGCCTCCTAGTTGGCCTCCTCACTTAGCCTCCTCCTACCCACTCCCTGTAAAATGTAAATAAAATTTGTTATTTCCTTTACACGAAAGTCTCCAAAGTCTTGGCATTGCCCCAAGGTAAAACTCTAGACTCTAACATGATTGACAAAGCCCTCCATGATCCAAACCCCATTTCCAGCCTCATCTTTCACCACTCCCGTCCACCTCCCAATTCTTGCTCATATCATTAACCCTCATCATGCTCTATTAAAACTGCCTGTGTACTTGTCTCCTTCAATGTCTCTAGCATCCTGAGAGCAGAGACAGTGTCTCAAAAATTATATTGCTAAGATGGAGCACAATACACAGTACACAAATGAAGCATACTAGAGTTTCTATAAATATTTTTTGAATGAGGGAAGAAAAGGGAAAAAAGAAAAAAGGAAACAGATGTGTACTCTGGGACAACTACGAAAATAAAAAATTTGTAAAGCAGATATTTTTGCTATATTATTTAAAAGAATTTTAATATGAATTTAAGTAAAGAATCAACCCCTAATTTCAAGGAAATCATGATTGGTGCTTTTAAGAAAGGCATATAAAAAACTTGCTATGTAGAAATACATACTATATTACCTGCATTTGTGAGTTTAAACCTAAAGAATAATTTATATCCATTTTCTTTTTCTTTTTTAATATTTACTTTTACTTATTTATTTGGTTGCGCTGGGTCTTAGTTGCGGCAGGCATGCTCCTTAGTTGCAGCTCGCTGGCTCCTTAGTTGTGACATGCGAACTCTTGGTTGTGGGATCTAGTTCCCTGACCAGGGATCGAACCCAGGCCCACTGCACTGGGAGGGTGGAGTCTTATCCACTGCACCACCAGGGAAGTCCCTATATCCATTTTCAATTAACTTATTTTCAATAACCAGGAATACAGATAGAAATTGCTGCTCTATTAAAATCAAGAAATACTAAGCCTAAGCAGTACTCCAATTATTTCAGAATGGATTCAGAAACTTGGCAACACTAGAAAATTAACAGCAAACCACTAGAAAAACCATCAGAAAAATCAAGTGAAATGTCCAATAACACCACTTTCAATAACTTCTTCTACTTTATAACTTTCTACTTATGCATGGGAGAAAAATATCAAGCAAAGTTCAGCCTAAATTTGATACAGCAGTTTAGAAAGGGATGCAAAACTATCTGAAATGGGCTTCCCTGGTGGCGCAGTGGTTGAGAGTCCGCCTGCCGATGCAGGGGACACAGGTTCGTGCCCCGGTCCGGGAGGATCCCACATGCCGCGGAGTGGCTAGGCCCGTGAGCCATGGCCGCTGAGCCTGCGCGTCCAGAGCCTGTGCTCCGCAACAGGAGAGGCCACAACAGTGAGAGGCCCGTGTATCAAAAAAAAAAAAAAAAAAAAAAAAAAACTATCTGAAATACTCGAAATTATCTGCCACTAATGAAAGCGAAGTGAATACTGCCATGAGGGTAGAAAAGTCACCTGTGTGGCATCTGAAAGGATGGGTCCTGAAAGATCTGAAGGCATGTACGCAAAAATACTGTTGTAAAACACAGCTACTTTTTGTTTCAGAAGAAATCCTGCGCCTCTCGGATCTTTAATAACTTCTTACTGATTAATCATAAGTTCAACTTAGTCTTTCTTCCTTGAAAGAAAAGGTCAGCAACAGTAAATTCTATATGTATGAGGAGAAAAATCATACATATACACACAAGGGGAAAAAGTCAGGTAGAAATGAATTTAAAAACCTATGTAATCAGCCACATTAACAGGTTAAAAGAAAAAAAGACTGTCTCAATAGATATGAAAATGTATCAGGTAGATTTTAACATTTATTAATGATTACAAATATTAACAAATTAGGAAGAGAAGGAAACTATCTCAATCTAACAAAGGATAGGTGCAAAGGCAAATAAGTGTCTGTAGGGGAACAGGCACCTCTGCTGCTGCATGTCTGGTGACCTGGAGCATTCCGAGTCTAGGCAGAACGCTTCCGACCTCCTCCTGCCCCCCATGCACCACCCCCAACCCCGGTCCCACCGCCCAGAACAGGAGAGGCTGGGAGGCCTACAAGAGGCAGCTACCAGGCCATCTCCCACAGTTCCCCTCTCTCCCTTGGAGGCTGTCATGAGAGAGTTTCTCATTGCTGCCTGGAGTCTGATGAGGCAGGAGACTTTCAGCCCTACCCATCTCAGAACAGAGCTGTAGAATATGAAACCACGTAGGGGCAAATTAGAATGGGCTCCTTAGTGATAGGGCATCCCACAGCTCACTGTAGTCATCAGCAATGGTTTTGTTTTGGTGTCATCCTTTTTGGCCTGTGGGACAAGAGTCATAGAGAGCTGGCATCTGTGGCTCCACTGCCCACGTAAGTGATAAACTGTCTAACCCGGAAGCGTTCATTGTATCTATACCAGTCAAATCAGTCAGACCTTGGTCTTGGTCTTGGCCTTGCCTTGTCTTGTGTGTGTGTGCCTGACAACACCATACTTCACAGCAAAGAATTAGCTGCCCCAGCAACCACTGATTTGCCTTTTCTAGAAATTTCATGTAAATAAAATTATAAATGGCAGTTTTTTCCCTGGGCAAAACATTTTTGAGGTTCATTTATGTTGCTAAATGTATCAGTAGTTGTTCCTTCTTATTACTCAGTAGTATTCCATTATATGAATATACTGTATTTTGCTTATCAACTCATCAGTTGATGGACATTTGGATGGCTTCTGAGATTTGCTATTAAGAATAATGCTGCTATGAATATCTGCACACAAGTCTTTGTGTGGACATATGTTTTCATTTCTCTTGGCTAGATACCTGAGTCGAATGGTTGAGGACATACAGTAAATACATGTTTAATTTAAGAAACTACCAAACTGTTTTCCAAAATCAGTGTAATATTTAACATTCCTACCAACAATGTATAAGAATCTCAGTTTCTCCACATCCTTGCTAATACTTGGTACTTCAATCTTTGGACTTTACCATTCTAGTGGGTATGCAGTGGCATCATACTGTGATTTTAATTTGCATTTTCCTAATGAATAATGATGGTGAGCATCTTTTTCAAGTGCTTACTGCCATCAAGATATCTTCTTTGGTGAAGTGCCTACTCAAATCTTTTGCCCATTTTGGGGGGGTGATGTTTATCTTATTTTTTTTTGTAAGAGTTCTTTAGATATTCTGAATGTTAAGTCCTTTACCAGATATGTGATTTGCAACTATCCTCTCCTGATTTGTCTTTTGTATTTTCTTAATGAATTCTTTTGAAAAGCAAAATTTTCTAATTTTGATAAAAGCCAATTTATCAATATTTTTCTTTTATGAGGCATGTTTTTGGTGTCATATCTAACCCAAGGTCTCAAAGATTCTCCTATGCGGTGAGGCTTGAGGTTCACTTTTTTTTTTTTGCATATTGAGATCTAATTGTTGTAGTACCTTTTGTTGAAAAGTCTATCCTTTCTTCCACTGAATTACCCTCCCACCTTTGTTGAAAATTAATTAACCATATATGTGTGTTTGTATCTGGACTCTCTACTTAATTCCATTGATGTCTACATCTGTCTCTATGCTGATACCACTCCTGTTGCTGACCATGACAGTCGCTGACAGACAATGAATGCCAAGACATTCCTGGAAAAAAACAAGGTGGGAGCACTTACTCTACCAGGTATGAAGACTTACTATAAAGCTATAGTAACTAAGACAGTCTGGCACTGGACCGAGATAGAGAAAGCAGTAGAACACAACAGAGAGCCTCAATTTATTACAAAGCAGTTGAAAAAGGAAGGAACTGTCAATAAATGATGCTGAGAAAATCAGGAACCAAATGGGAAAAAAATAAACCTCACAGCATATGCATAAATCAATTATAGGCAGATCGTGGTGTTATATGAGAAAGGTATAGCAACAACACTTCCAGAAAATAACAGAAGAGTAACTTCATGACCTTAGAGTAGGAAAAGATTTCTTAAACAGGACATAAAAAGCACCAACCATATAAAGGAAAACATTAACTGGACTACACTAAAATTAAGAATCCAGTTCTTCAAAAGACACCATTAAGAGAACAAAACAGCAAGCCATAGAGTAGAGTGGAAATATTCGCGACACAAATAACCAAAGAAGGGCTCATTTCCAAAATACATAACTCCTATAAATTAATTAGAACAAGAAAGATAATCCAACAGAAAACTGAGCAAGATATCTGAATAAGCACTTCACGAAAGGTTCTCCAAATGACCAAAAGACAGAAAGGTATTTAACCTCATTTGTAACTGGTGAAATGCAAATTAAAACTATAAGATACCACTATAAATCAATCCACCAGAATGGCTGAAATTAATAACACTGACAATAACGGCAAGGATATAGAACAAAAGAAACTCTCAAATACTGCTTCAGGGCATGTAAGTTTGTACAACTACATAGGAATAGTTGGCACTTATCTAGTAAAATTGCACATACGCATACTCTATCACTGAGCACTTTTTTTTTTTTTTTTTTGAGGGATGCGGGCCTCTCACTGTTGTGGCCTCTCCTGTTGCGGAGCACAGGCTCCAGATGCGCAGGCTCAGCGGCCATGGCTCACGGGCCCAGCCGCTCCGTGGCATGTGGGATCTTCCCGGACCAGGGCACGAACCCGTGTCCCCTGCATCGGCAGGCGGACTCTCAACCACTGCGCCACCAGGGAAGCCCTCTATCACTGAGCACTTTTATTCCTGGCTATGAAGGCATCAAAAATACGTGCACCAAAAGACTTGTGTAATAACGGTCATAGTGGCATAATTCATAATGCCCCAAAACTGGAAACAACCTAAATATCCATCATCAAAAAAATGAGTAAGTTGTGATGAACAGAATACTATTTAGCAATGAAAATGACTAAACTACAGCTACACACAACAAATCTAAATCTCACAAAATGTTGAGTCAAAGAAGCCAGACATGAAAGAATATATACAACATGATTCTATGCATATAAAGTTGGAAAACAGATAAAACTAAATAATAGAATTATATGAAGAAAAGCAAGAAAATGATTCCAGTGCAAGTCAGGACAGTAGTTACCTTTATAGGGGAAGGAATGGGTTGTGATTGGTAAGGGGCAAAGAAAGTTTTTAGAACGCTGGCAAGGTCCTAATGTTTGACCTAGATGATGGTTATACCAGTGTTTATTCCATAAGTTATCAAGCTATACATTTGTTTTATACACTTTTCTAAATGTCTGTTACATTCAAGAAGGGCTTCAAGAGGGAATTAATTCCTTCAATTGATAAGTTATATTCCCATAATAAAATTATGTTTAAGGTCCAAACTTCTACTTCGTGAAATGTTTTCGCAATTTCAGAGATGTTTAACTGAAGTTCAGACAATGAGTTACCTAATTTCCATGAAAAGGGCTTTTAAACAAAAAAGGAAAAAGAAGGAAAAAATGAAAAGAATATACATACACACACATAAAGGGGCTGTCAGATGGAAACCATTGTCTATTCATCTCACAGCACACCATATTAAAGAAAGCTAAAAGGAATACAAGGTTTAGCTTCATTCTGGGTGAACCACTAAAAATGAGAGTTCATATGGACTTCAGGTGACAGTGATGTGTTAATGAAAGTTCACCAGTTATAATAAATGTCCCACTCTGGTGGGAGACTGATAATGGGGGAGGCTATGCATGGGTGGGGGCAGGGATTCTATGGGAAATCTCTACCTCCACTCAATTTTGCTGAAAACCTAAAGCTGCTCTAAAAAATAAACTCTTTAAAGTGTTCAAGAGTTGCTGTATCTCTAAAGCACAGCTCTGATCATGTGTCTCCTAATTAAAAACCTTCAACAGCTAGCAACACAGTATCTCAAGATTGGAAGGAACCTTAAAAATTACTCATTCAATGCCTGGAACACAACAGGGGATGCAGTACCTCATAAAAACATTCACACCATCACTGGACAGCAATGATTTACAAAGTCCATAGGGAATAGTAAAATGGAAGGTGGCAGGAGAGGGAAAATCAAGAACACTACATGTATTTCTGGCTCGAACGACTGGTAGTGTCATTTAACAAATTAAGGAACATCAGAAAAGAGAGGAATCATACATTTAGTTTTGGATGTGCTGAGTGTAAGGGGCATCCAAGTGGAAATACTGGATAACAATAGCCCTTAGACACAAAAGAGAGGTAAAAGCTGAAGACAGAAAAATGAATATCAGCATACAGATGAAAAATGAAATAGAAAATGAGATGAATATGACCTAGCAATCCCACTACTGGGCATATACCCTGAGAAAACCGTAATTCAAAGAGTCATGTACCACAGTGTTCATTGAAGCACTGTTTACAATAGCCAGGTCATGGAAGCAACCTAAATGCCCATCGACAGATGAATGGATAAAGAAGATATGGCACATATATACAATGGAATATATTACTCAGCCATAAAAAAAACGAAATTGAGTTATCTGTAGTGAGGTGGATGGACCTAGAGACTGTCATACAGAGTGGAGTCAAGTCAGAAAGAGAAAAACAAATACAGTATGCTAACACATATATATGGAATCTAAAAAAAAAAAAGGTTCTGAAGAACCTAGGGACAGGACAGGAAGAAAGACACAGACGTAGAGAATGGACTTGAGGACACAGGGAGGGTGAAGGGGAAGCTGGGACGAAGTGAGAGAGTGGCATGCACATATATACACTACCAAATGTAAAACAGATAGCTAGTGGGAAGCAGCTGCATAGCACAGGGACATCAGCTCGGTGCTTTGTGACCACCTAGAGGGGTGGGATAGGGAGGGTGGGAGGGAGATGCAAGAAGGAGGGGATATGGGGATATATGTATATGTATAGCTGATTCACTTTGTTAAAAAGCAGCAACTAACACACCATTGTAAAGCAATTATACTCCAATAAAGATGTTAAAAAAATAAAAATAAAAGGTTTCTACTAAAAAAAAAAAAAAAGAAGAAAGAAAATGAGATGAGCCAGAGAAATTCAAACATTTAATGAATGGTAGAAAAAGATTCAACAAAGGAGACTGGAAAGAGAGCCCAGAGAACCGGGAAGAACAGAAGCATAATCTAAAGATCCCAAAAGAAGTGAGAGTTTTACAAAAGGAGAAATCTACTGTGTCAAACACAGCTGTAGTGGGCAATCTTAAAAATGGCTCTGAATGCTGTCTGCCTCTGAGTATTCATGCTCTTGTGGAATCCCCTCTTGCCTGTGCTGGACCTAGTGACCCCCTTCAAATGAACAGGATACAGCAAAAGTGACAGACTGTCACTTCTGAGGTTAGGTCACAAAAAGACTGGCTAGTAACTCCCCTCCTCAATCTCCTTGATAGAGGGCTCGACCCATGTTGTGAGTAATCCTATGCAGAGACCCAAATGGCAAAGAGACTGATTTCTCCATCAAACAGCAAGCAAGGACCTCAGGCCTGCCACGAGCCACATGACTGAGCTGGACTCAGACCCTCCCCCAGCTGAGCTTTGAGATGACCAGTCCTAGTCAACATCTGATTGCAGCCTTATGAGTGACCCTGAATCTCACACACCAAACCCAGATGCCTGCCAAAGAAACTGTGAAACAATAAATGTTTGTTGTTTTAAGTTAAGTTTGGGGGTAATTTGTTACATAGCAATAGACAACTAGTACAGATGCTAAGAGGTTAAATAAATGGAGAGAAAAATAGCCAGTGTATTTAAAGACAGCCGTTAGTAATCCCAGCAAACATTTCAGTGAAATTGTGGCAACAGAAACAAGACAAATAGATTGAGAAGAAAATTACAGGTGAAGAAATGGAAACATAAAGCAAACGTAGACAACTCCCTCAACAAATTCTGGCTGTAAAGCAAAGAGCAAAGCAACTTAAAGCAAAAGGCAAAGAAGTATGAAGTTGGAGAAGAATCTGTTGTCAAAAATGAGAGACTTCCCTTAAAGTTTAAGTGATGATAAAAACAAGCCAGTTGGGGGACTTCCCTGGTGGTCCAGTGGTTAAGACTCCGTGCTCCCAGTGCAGGGGGTCCCAGTTCGATCCCTGGTCAGGAAACTAGATCCCGCATGCCGCAACTAAGACCTGGCGCAGCCAAATAAGTAAATAAATATTAAAAAAAAAAAAAAGAAGCCAGTTGGGTGGGGAAATACACTCTCAAGGAACTTCATTCCATTACTAAGAAACTCCTCTAAAAGTTCTCAGTACCTCTCTGCCTTCACTGAAAGCTGGCTTTCCCAGGATGCCTCTTCCCATGCAGCCCTTTCAAGTGGAGGCTATGAAGTCTCTCAACGTGTTTTTGGGAAACGAGGCAGGTACCCTTCTTTCCTCCACTGCCACCTCCAGACCACTACTCCTGAACCCTCATATAAAATCCTTGTTACTCGGATTTTCATGCTACTCAGCAACACAGTCTTCTACCTCCACCTCTTCACTATCAGCTAGTGATGACCTGGACACCCTCCACACTCAGCGAGGATAAGCTGGCAGCTAGTTTACATCGCCACTATCTTCTACGCCACCACTCCTGGATCTTTCCAATACTATAAACCTGGATGAGGCAGCTAACACCAGTTCCTCTAACCCAGAGGTCCCCAACCTTTTTGGCACCAGGGACTGGTTTCGTGGAAAACAATTC
This sequence comes from Hyperoodon ampullatus, assembly GCF_949752795.1. NCBI lineage: Eukaryota > Metazoa > Chordata > Mammalia > Artiodactyla > Ziphiidae > Hyperoodon > Hyperoodon ampullatus. The sequence goes on along the minus strand of NC_136924.1, from coordinate 100,455,901 downwards.
TCCCACGGCCGGGGTGGGGGTCGGGGGGCTGGTGGATGGTTCAGGCGGTGATGCAAGTGGTGGGGAGCGGCAGATTACACTTCGCTTGCTCACCTCTCACATCCTCCTGCCGTGCAGCCCAGGAGTTGGGGACCCCTGCCCTAACCCATCACCTGCAGTAAGCAGATCTCCATTCTCTGCGGCTAGCCATTTACAACTAGTTGTGACTTCACTTAATTGTACCATTCTCCATTCAGTCATCAAATATTTAGTAAGTATCTGTTATTTGCTTAGTAGAGAACACATGACAGTCCCTGTTCTCATGAAATCTAGGACATTATTTTCCACAAAGACAGCATGAAAAGATCTAACTGAAGTCTAGACACATTACAACTACTACATTTCCTTTATTTATCAGTCTGGGAACCATGTCAGTTCTAGAAAACTAGAATTATTGTCTGATGTGACCTAGTGAATCCATGCTGTATCCCAGCAATCACCTGTCCCCTGACAAGGCTTCTAAAACTACTTTTTAACTTTTTAAATAATCTGTTCTAAAATATTGCCATAATTCAATTAGATTCCTCAATCTGTAAGTGTGTAACTGTGCTGCCCTAAACAGTAGCCACTAGTCACAGTGGCTATTTAAATTAATTGCAATAAAATTAACAATACAGTTTCTCCGTCACACTGGCCACATTTCAAGTGTTCAAAAAGCACATGTAACTAGTGGCTACTGTATTTGATGGTCAAGGATAGAATATTTCTATCATCACCCAACGTTCTATTAAACAGTGCTGGTCTAAAGTTTTTGGTATTCACTTCCTTCTTCCCCGGAAAAAGTTAAAATGAGATCATTTTCCAGTCTCCTGAGCACTCTCTGGGGCTCCAAGACATCCTAAGGAATTCCATACTTCAGGATCATTACCACCATCATCAAAGTCACCATGCTCAAAATCACCACCACCACCACAATGTCATCATCAGGGCAGCTGATTTTTATTGAGTACTTACTGTATTCCAAGCATTTTATTAAAAGCTTTATGAGCATTAGCTCATTTATTCTTCACAACAATCACATCAGATAGGACTATTATTCTCATCTAATGAGAGTTTAACTGAGTTTTAGACAATAAAGTTTCTCATCCAAAGTTATATAGCTAGGAAGTGACAGCAATCCACAAACAGTTTAAGCAAATTAATCATGTAATTATTTTGCCTTTTTAAGACAACACACTTTTTCACAGAAAGGAGAAGTGATGCCCACACCTCACACTAGCACTCAACATTCCAGCCAGACCAAACTCTCTTCAGATCACTCTACCTGCCCTGCAGCTTTCTTGCCTTTCTTGCCTTTGGGTCCTGCACATGCTGTTCCCTCTGCCTGCATCCTTTTCATCTGGCCAAATACTACTTATCCTTAAGATCTCATCTCAGATCTTCCTACAATCCATCCTATGAGCCAATTCATGCAACTAAATAAACCACTAACTAATTTGACTTTTACACAAACCTATGCTTCTATTCAATCAGAGAATATTAAAAGTAACACTAAATGGCTTCACTACCATTTAACTGGAAACAAAGTAATTCACAAACGTTTTCCCCACACAATACGCAAAACAATACTTAACTTAAAAACCAAAGGTCGGGGCCTCCCTGGTGGTGCAGTGGTTAAGAATCCACTTGCCAACGCAGGAGACACGGGTTCAAGCCCTGATCTGGGAAGACCCCACATGCCACGGAGCAACTAAGCCCGTGCGCCACAACTGCTCAGCCTGCGCACCTAGAGCCCACACACCACAACGAAGAGTAGCCCCCGCTCGCCAGAACTAGAGAAAGCCCACGCGCAGCAACGAAGACCCAACGCAGCCAAGAATTAATTAATTTTTTTTTTTTTTTTTTTAAAGAGAGCTTTAAAACCAAAGGTCAGGGGAATGACTACTAATGAGTTTGGGGCTTCTTTTTGGGAGGATGAAATGTTCTAAAATTGATCGTGGTGATGAATGTACCAAAAGAATTTAATTGTACACTTTAATGGGTGAATCGTATGGTATGTGGATTGTCTCTCAATAAAGCTGTGATTTAAAAAAAAAAAAAAGGGCTTCCCTGGTGGCGCAGTGGTTGAGAGTCCGCCTGCCGATGCAGGGGACACAGGTTCGTGCCCCGATCCTGGAGGATCCCACATGCCACGGAGCGGCTGGGCCCGCGAGCCGTGGCCGCGGAGCCTGTGCGTCAGGAGCCTGTGCTCTGCAGCGGGAGAGGCCACAGCAGTGAGAGGCCCGCGTACCGCAAAAAATAAATAAATAAATAAATAAAAAGCTCTGCAGGTAGCTAGACTTAAATTATAAAAACAAATATTAAGCCTGTAAAAAAAAATACACAGGGGATAAAAATACTTGTTATATTTATTCAATTTTGAAATAGCTAAATGCTGTGTTATTGCACAAAATTTCACTGGTTAGGATAAACAAGAAACTGGAAACAGTGTCTGCCTTCAGGAGTACTGGATGGGACAGAAGAGACTTATTTTTTTCCCTGTATACTTTAACTTCTGATTTGATACATGCATTAGAAAAATAAGTGTACATATAATTAGTAACAACAGTGTCATACCTCTCCTTAGTACAAGTATAAACTCCCAGGTTGCATATTTTGTTCTGAAAAGAATAAAGAATGAAATATATATGTTTTTAAAAATCAGTCAAAAGAAGTAAAAAACTGAAAGATTCTTACATTTGTCTCATCTCACACTAAAAAGCATTTAGTCATTTCTCTGTTATTAGACATTATAATCAGGCAGAATTCTTGCTTACCCAACAGTCTGACACATCTTTAAACAATGACACAGTTGAACATTCCCTCCTCCTTGAAAACTTCCTTTCCTTCATTTCTAGTACATCACACTCTCCTGGTTTTCCTCCTACCTCAATAACCTCTTATTAATCTCCTTTGCTGAATTCCTCTTCACTTCCCAAGAAGGTGTCCAGAAGGTAAGTTCCATGAAGGTGGGAATTTTTGTCAGCTTTGTTCACTACTGTATTCCCAAAGGCTAAAAAAAGTACCCAGAACCATACTCAATAAATAACTGTTGAATGAATAAATGAATGAATCAGCACCTCCAGGCTCACATTTTGAAAAGCCATAGAAGTAAACTATATTCCACATAACCTTTATGCTTAATTTACTGTATTACATTATATTTCTCTGAAAATTTATAATCAATACACTGTTTATTATTGGATTAGCCAAAATACTTCATTCCCTGCTCTTTCTCCATCGATGTGTTTTACACGGTATGTGCAAAACGCACATTTAACAGCTCTTATACTACTTCTAAAAGCATAAACGGGGCTTCCCTGGTGGCGCAGTGGTTGAGAGTCCGCCTGCCGATGCAGGGAACACAGGTTCGTGCCCTGGTCCGGGAAGATCCCACATGCCGCGGAGCGGCTGGGCCCGTGAGCCATGGCCGCTGAGCCTGCGCGTCCGGAGCCTGTGCTCCGCAACGGGAGAGGCCACAACGGTGAGAGGCCCGCGTACCGAAAAAAAAAAAAAAAAAAAGCTACATAAAAGCATAAACGTAGCATAGAAAAAGAGCAGCTGTTGCTATGGGAATTTTCACTTTTGTTTCTAGTACTAACATTGAATTAACACAATGACATACTTATCTGACTTTAGTAATTAAAAAAAAGGGGGGGGACACCCCAGTAGACTTAACTAAGATATCACAGTAATGACTAGCAAGCCACATTTCTTGAAAAATAAAACGTACCAGTTTTATCAGCCTTAAGAAATTCTAAAGAGAAATAGAACACTTCTACCTTACATTTTCCCCAAAACATATGATTGCATTCCAACAAGAAGAATCACATCCCACTGTCAGCCATGGAAATGTCATTTTAGCACTGTACGAAGTTTCACCGCTATTTTAGTTCACATTTGTCCCCATGTGTACCCCCTTAAATCAAAGTATAATTTATAAGCCAAACCCAGATATGTGAATTTTAGTCTTTCCTTCTAAGTGACTAATCCAATATCAAAACAATTATTGTACCAACTTATAATTTGACCTGTCGGAATACAATTAAATCTTTAGTTTATAATTACAAATTGGACCACACCCTTTCTCACTTAATAGCTATTATATCATCTGTTTCCTACAAGTTTCGTCAAGCAGAAATATTTGCTAGAATAATCTGCTCATTAAGTAGGCATGTTAAAAAAGGCACCTACTGACACTCACTCTGTATATTTCTCTCTCGGGTTATGGGAAAGCACTTCCCTGGCTATGTTCCCAAATAAATTGAGTAAGCCTTTGGAAAGTCACTGCTTAAACTCCATTTCATGACGGTTTCCCTTCCTCCATAAATGAATTACTGAGAGTCATGGCTACTTCCATCCATTACATAACAAATGTCAACCTCAGGGCCTGTTTTCCGAGGAAGAAATAGCTTAAATGATATTAACTGATAGGTAAGGCCAGTGAATACTGTAATCTAATAGGGAGCAGGAATCCAGAAAAGAAGATTCTGATTTAATGTGCTAGGTTGTGAAACACTGAAGTGAAGAACGTTGAACACTGTTTACTCTTAGTAACATCTCCCTATACAACGACAGACACACGCCCCCAAAATGTTACTAAAGTGCATTTTAAAAGCACCTGACTCCAAGAACATTTCTGAGAAATTGAGGGACCTACCAAAAAAAAAATTATTCCACTTCACTTTTTTTTTTTTTTTTTTTTTTTTGCGGTACGTGGGCCTCTCACTGCTGTGGCCTCTCCCGTTGCGGAGCACAGGCTCCGGACGCGCAGGCTCAGCGGCCATGGCTCACGGGCCCAGCCGCTCTGCGGCATGTGGGATCTTCCCGGACCGGGGAACGAACCCCTGTCCCCTGCATCGGCAGGCGGACTCTCAACCACTACGCCACCAGGGAAGCCCTCCACTTCACTTTTAAAGTGTCTAATAAAGACATGTGCAATTGAGAAATTTTAGAAATCTCCAATAACTAAGTGTTAATTAAGTGTAAATTTACAACAATTAAACACAAAATAGCTGTCAAGGTTTACTAAAACATGAGTTGTAAAAGACAGTTGTGCTTCAAAACATTTAAGCATGTTTCGCATAATTAGCGCCAACAGAACTATTCAAATTGTTCATTGTATCCATCCAAAGCAGTCAACCAGAACCACGTGCGACTACTCCTCAGAAACGTGTCTTCCAAAGCAACCACCTGATCCTCAGGCCCTCTCTTAAGAGGCCAGGATAGAGCTCTGAAAACGAGGTGGCTTAGAGATCGTTCAGGCACAGAAGAAAGACTGGAAGATAACGCCTTTAAGGAACGAAGTGTACTGGGACCTATTCCCCAATGTTGCTGCCAGAAGGAAGTTGTCTAACCCAAGATCTCGCTCTTCTTGAACGGTGCAGAGCTCCAAACCCATCCACGCTCACATCCCGAGCCAAAAGCAGAGGGATTCTCCCCCCGCCGACGCCCCACCCGCTCCGCCTGGAGGAAAAAAAGAAAAAAGACCCCAAATCCTAAAGTAGAGATGTGAGACCTAGTGCAATAGCTTCTCCAACTGCCTCAAAGGCAACATCCACAGCTCATCTTCCTTCTGGAAGCCAACCCTCCATCTCCTACCTGACCACTTCACAGCAGGAAAAAAACGAGAATCCTCGTCTCTTTCAACGCTGTACATCAATACCCCAACCCCAGACCCAGCCGACCGCACCCCAGCCTCCCGGGGCTCCGCGAGGCGTACACCTCCCCACCTCGCGCGCAACACCAAGCCTCAGAAGCCGGGCGCCCGCAGCCGCCGCCGCCGCCGCCGCCCCCGAGATCGTCGGTGGGCTGGGTGGGGCCACCCTCCCGGACGTCCCATCCCCCCGGCAGGGCGCGGAGGGGGAGGGGTCCCCGCGCCTCACCTACGGCTCCGCCCTCCCCGGGGGCGCGCTGCCGGGACCCAGCCAGGGCCGTGAGGAGGAGCGGGCGGAGGAGAGCCGAGGGGCCTAGCGCCAGCAACGGGCGGGAAGCTCCAGGCGCCGCCCGACCCCGAGCTGCCGCCACTGCGGCCGTCTCACCCTGCTCAGGGCTGCCGCTGCCGCTGCCGCTGCTGCCCGGGCGCCGTCGCCGCCGCCAACGCCGCCGCCACCACCGCTATCGCCACTGCCGCCGCCACCACCACCACCACAGCCACAGCTCGGCCCGGGCGCGACGTCACCGCGCCCCGCCCCCTGCGCGATTTCCCCAGCCCCGCCCCGGGGTGACGTCAGCGCGAGCCCCGCCCCCGCCCGACCGCGCCCGGTCGGCGTCCCGCAGCCTCCCGGGAGCGCGACTCGGGCGCGCGCGGGCCTCGGGCACTTTCCGGGGTCTGGAGGGTGGGGGCTCTGGGCTGCCGGCCGGCGCGGGCGCACACGCGCACAAGGCAGGCGTCGGTCGGGCGGCGTCTGTCTCCTCCTGCTTGCCGTAGGAGGCAGTGCGGCGCAGATAGTGGGGCGCCGCCTCAGCCGCTGCCTCAGGGGGCTAGTCACGCAGAGCCCGGGGCTAGCCGCCCCGAGGAGCCTGACGCCCGCGGACAGGTGGGCTTCCCGCCCTAAGGCCCTCGGGCTGCCCGCACGGCCCGGGAGACGCCGCCAGCGGCCTGTTCGCGGTTCGCCTCGGCGGCCGGGGAGGGAGGGAGGGCGGCGCGGACGGTCGTCCCGGTCCTCGCGGGCGGCAGTTGGCCCGGCGTCGGGCTCCCCAGTTTCTGGTACCGAAGCGCAGACGGGTTTCCTTGTCGGAGCCACGCACCGTTAATGTAAGGCCGTAGGTAAGCTATCGCTGCACTAAGAAAGTAAGAGTGATTTGAATCGTGTTTATTCCCGGCTGGCGATTGTTTTATCAGTAACTCTAAACGCCCCTGAGAGCAGTTGAGTCACCGCCAGCGTCCACGCCCTCGTGGCCCCACTGTCACTTTCCCGTCCCTCGTCGGGGTTCTCGTCCCTTCATTCGTCATCGCATCCCCATCCCGCCCAGCGTCCCCCAGCCTGCTGTACAGTCGCCCCCTTCCGTAGGGTCCGCACGCGGCCGCCGCTGTGAGGACCGCTGCCGGGGGATGCTCGGTCCTGCCAAATGAAGCATCCTAAAGTGTTTCATTTTCTCGGGCACCCGACTTCACTCAGGAATACGCCAACTTCCTGTGAATGTTTCTCACGAGCCTTCTTATCTGACTGCTGATCCGCTCGCCCTGCTGCTCCCCATCGGTGTGGTGAGATGAAGGGAAAGCAAAGTGGACTCCTCTTATCTTTCTAGTTTCCATTCTGCCAGTGTCTACGTGTGTGACCTTGGGAAAATCCCATTACTCCTGGGTCCTGCTTTTCGTAACTGTAAAAGGGGGTGTGAACGAGATGTCTCAGATCTATCCCATCCCTGAAATGTAGGGATCTGAAGAATGTGAGATGCTAAGCATTGTTATTCATGCACGGGAGTACTGTCCATATCACAGACTCAGAAATTTTTTTGGTTTCTTTTTTGTCATTCCACTGTTCTTTTTTCTTATTTCCTACTCTGCCCCACATATCTTTTTTTAAACCTACACTTAGGATTTTTTTTTTTAATTAAAGCTGGCTGAGTGCATGCATTCGTTGCCTCTTCTTCCTGGAACCCCATTAAAATGCTATTAAAGGAATGAAAAATGATACAAACCCGTACAAAACAGAAAATGGGAAGGGAGCCACCAAGAGATTTTTTTTTTTCTAATGTTACACACAGAAAGTGGGTGAGGTCTGATTAAACAAAATGGAAGAAACCATAATGTGGAATAGGCAGTGGGGGGGTACTGCAGCTGAAGAAGGAGGCCTACCTGCCAGAAGTGATTTAGAGAAACTGAAATTTGGAGACACTGACAAGACAGAGCAAGAGTGAGAAGCAGGGCTGAAAACAAGGACACTAAATAAAGGTCTCTATGTAGAACAGCAGAACCCTCCCTATACCTCAGATACAATAGCTAGGCATTTATCCCAGGCTAAAAGTCAAGCTTTTTTATCATCTCAGGGGAGCATTTGATGACTAAGAGTAAAGCATTCTTTATTCTGGCACAATAGCCAGTTTCCTACCCACTCACCCTAGAGGCAAGTTGGCAAGACCCTCCCAAGTTGTAAAGATGCGTCATCAGCATCCAACTACTTCATCTTAAATATGAATGGACAACCAGGGACCGTTAGGTGTTTAAGGGAAGTCTGCAACTTGGGGCTGGGGAAGAGAGGGAGAGGATAAGGAGAAAATGTGACCACAGAGGAAAAAGAAACTTCAGAGAATTTAATAATATGCTCACAAACTTTTATTAGAGGTATGAAACAAGGATAATGTACTCAGATAAGTAACAATCCAAGAACAAAAAGTAAGTCTTGAAATTAGAAATAGGAAATTGCCAAAATTATAAATTCACTGGAAATGTTGAAAGGTAAAGTCCGTGCAATTTTAAGAAGAATAGAAGAAATACGCAAAGCAACGGAAATTGCAAGAGAAAATAAAAGAAAAATAAAAAGTCAATCCAACAAGACTAATATTACAAGAGAAAGAGAAAAGAGAGTAAATAAAAGATGGAAAATTACCCCAAAAATAATGGAACAAAATTTCCCAGAGCTGAAAATGTCCATTAGTGAGAACAAAAACAACTTTGTGAAATGTTAAAACTCTAAAGATAAAGAGAAGATCCTGAATTTCCAAAGGAAAAATGTGACCCATAGGGACCTCCCTAGTGGTCCAGTGGTAAAGAATCTGCCTTCCAATGCAAGGGACGCAGGTTCGATCCCTGGTCAGGGAACTAAGATCCCACATGCCATGGAGCAACTAAGCCAGTGTGCCTCAGCTAGAGCCCACATGCCACAAACTACAGAGCCCACGCTCTGGAACCCATGCACCACAACTAGAGAGAGAGAAAACCTGCACAACACAACTGAAGAGAAGCCCACACACCTAAAGGAAAGATCCCGAGTGCCACACCTAAGACCCGACACAGCCATAAATAAATAAATAAATAAATAAATAATAATAAAAAGTGACCCGTAAAAGAGTAAGACTCACACTGCGATTAGAATTCTTACCGGCAACACTAGATAACAGAAGATAACGATGACCTTCAAGTTTCTGAGGGAAATATTTCTTTAACTTCAAATGCTAAGAATTTTTTTATTAAAAAAAACTCTATTCCTAGCTGAATTATCATTAAGAGAACAAAATGAAAACTTTCAGATATGCAGAGACTCATAAGGTCAAACTCCCACATAGGCTTTTTTTCAAAATTTAAAGATGAGGTAGAAATGAGGTTTCTGACAGCATCCCTATCCAGGATTCACTAGATCTAATTCAGTAGTAAAGGGAAATCCCAAGAGCTAGGCTAGATTGGGATGGAAGGATAGGAGTTCTGGGAGAGGATTCAACTGAATAATTACTATGATAGAGAGCTTAGAAAATGCTGGTTTCTGGTGTTCAACTTTTAGACCAAACTTGTTAATAAATTATAATCTTGCTGTAGTTAAAGCATAGTTTATAAATTATACCAATGTTGACAACATAAAGGTAAAAATACAGCTGGCAGTTTAAGATGTGAAACATAAGAAAGGTAGAGGTAAAGGGAAAAGCACTCAAGAGACGATGTGTATAGTTGGCAGAATAAGAAGCGGTTGCTAAAGTGTACTGTTAGAAGTAGGAAAAGTGCCCAGTGGAGGAGCAAGAAATTATTAGGCTTACTGAGAGGACAGGAAGACACGAGGTACAGGGTTTATAATTAAGCTAAATCGTCATCAAGAAATAATAGAAGACTTAATATCGTTAAGATAAGCAGTACTCCTCCATTTGTTCTGCACATTCTATGCAATCCTATCAAAAATCCCAACTGCCTTTTTTTTTCTAGAAATTGACAAGCAGATCCTAAAATTCACATGGCAATGCAAGGGACTCAGAGTAGCCAAAAGAATCTTGAAAAAAAAAAAAGTTGAAACACTCATTCTTCCTGCTTTCAAAACTGACTACAAAACTACAATAATCAAGATAGTGTGTTGTACCAGAATAATGATAGACGTATATATCATGGAAAATAATTGAGACTTCAGAAATAACCCACACATTTATGGACAGTTGATTCACTGGGAAAATAGTCTTTTCAACAAAGGGTGCTGGGACAGTTGTATAACCATATGCAAAAGAATGAAATTGGACCCCTACCTCACATACGCAAAAATTAATTAAAGGAACTTCCCTGGTGGCGCAGTGGTTAAGAATCCGCCTGCCAAGGCAGGGGACATGGGTTCGACTCATGGTCCAGGAAGATCCCACATGCCACGGAGCAACTAAGCCCGTGCACCACAACTATTGAGCCTGCGCTCTAGAGCCCATGAGCCACAACTACTGATCCCGCGTGACACAACTACTGAAGCCTGCGTGCCTAGAGCCCACGCTCTGCAACAAGAGAAGCCACCGCATTGAGAAGCCCACGCACCGCAACGAAGAGTACCCCCACTCACCACAACTAGAGAAAGCCCGTGCGCAGCAGTGAAGACCCAACGCAGCCAAAATTAATTAATTAATTAATTTTAAAAAAATTTAATTCAAAATGGATCATAGACCTAAATATAAATGCTAAAACTATAATACTCTTAGGAAAAAAACAGGTGTAAACCTTCATGACCTTGGATTAGGCAATAGTTTCTTAGCTATGAAACCAAAACCATAAGTGACGAAATTTTAAAATTGGACTCCATCAAAATGGAATATACAAAACTTTTGTATATTCAGCTTTAAAAAGTATGGTGAGCCTTGAAGACATTATACCAAATGAAATAACCCAATCACAAAAGGACTGTATATTGTATGATTTCATTTATATGAGGTACCTAGAATAGTAAAATTCATAGAGACAGAAAGCAGAAGGGTGGTTGCCAGGGGTTGGGGGAAGGCAGATGGGCATTTGCAAGCCAACCAAACCTGCCAATACCTTGATCTTGGATGTCCAGCCTCCAGAAATGTGTGAAATAAATTTCTGTTGTTTATGCTACCCAGTCTGATATTTTGTTACGGCATCCTCACCAGACTAATACAGATTTTGGTACTGAGAAGTGGGGTACTACTGTAACAAATACCTTAAAAATGTGGAAGGGGCTTTGGAAGTGGGTAATGAGTGGAGGCTGGAAGATATTTGAGGTGCATGTTAGGAAAAGCCTAGATTGCCTTGAAGAGAGACTCTTGGTAGAAATGTAAACGTTAAAAGGTGACTGTAGTGAGATCTCAGAAATGAGGAGCATGTTATTGGAAACTGGAGGAAAGGTGACCCTTATTATAAAGTGGCAAAGAACTTGGCCAAACTGTTTCCTAGTGTTGTGTGGAAGGTAGAAATTAAAAGTGATAAACTATGATATTTAGCTGCAGAGATTTCTAAGCAAAGTGTTGGTGGTGCGGCCTGATTTCTTCTTACTGCTTGTAGTATACAGGAGGTGAGAGATAAATTAAAGGAGTTGTTAAGCAAAAAGGAACCATAACCTAAAGATTTGGAAAATTCTTAGCCTATCTGCAATATTGTAACTTGCAAGAAATATATACTGGTGAGCATTTTGTAATATGCTTAAATGTCAAATCACTATGTTGTACACCTGAAACTAACATGTACATATCATACAATACATCAACTATACTTCAATTTAAAAAAAAGAAATATACATTTGGTCATTCATATGACCAAAATATATCTCATATTTGGTCTTCATCCAAGGTTCTTTACTCACAGCTCCCAGAACCCTTGGAATTTCCTGAGGGATAAGAGCAACAGGAACTTCTCTTGTCATAATGTTTGGTCTCTACTCCTCAGTTCCTGAAATCACTTTCAGAGCCATAAAGGTAAAATGGATGTCTTGTTGTTTGTAACAAGCCCCTTTCTGCCACAACAGGATTTATGTTAATGAGGTGACTTTTGGAAAGCCCTAAGTATGGGGGCTTGTCAGCAAAGAACCCAACCATGGATACAGGATTGGAACTTTCCGTCCCACCCCCTGACCTCCAGGGAGGGAAGAGAGGCTAGAAGTTGGATCAGTTGCCAATGACCAATGATTTGATCAATCATGTCTATGTAATGAAGACTCCACAACACTCAAAAGGACAAGGCTCAGAGAGCTTCTGGTTGGTGAATACCTGGATAAGTGGGGAGAGTGACACACCAGGAGGGGGTGTGGAAGCTCTGTGCCCTTTCCCCATACCTTGCCCGATGCGTCTCTTCCATCTGGCTCTTCCTTTTATAATACCCTTTTACAACAAACCAGTCATCCAGTATGTAAAAATGTTTCTCTAAGTTCTATGAGCCACTCTGGCAAATTAAACCCAAGAAAGGGGTCATAAGAACCTTTGATTTATAGCCATCAGTCAGAAATACAGTTCACGGGCTTCCCTGGTGGCGCAGTGGTTGAGAGTCCACCTGCCGATGCAGGGGACAGGGGTTCGTGCCCCAGTCCGGGAAGATCCCACATGCCGCGGAGCGGCTGGGCCCGTGAGCCATGGCCACTGGGCCTGCGCGTCCGGAGCCTGTGCTCCGCAACGGGAGAGGCCACAACAGTGAGAGGCCCGTGTACCACAAAAAAAAAAAAAGAAATACAGTTCACAAGCTGGACTTGCAATTGGCATCCTGAGTTGGGAGAGATTGTTGGAACCTCCAGTTTGTGGCCAGTTGGTCAGAAGCACAGGTAACAACCTTGCTTGCATCTGGCATCCTGAGAGGGCAAGAGGGGTGTACGGCAGTCTTGTGGGACTGAGCACTTAACCTGCAGAACCCGATGCTGTCTCTGGGTAGATAGTGTCAAAATTGAGCTGAGATGCAGGACACCCAGCTGGTACCCAGAGACTTGCTCCTTGGTGGTGTTGGGAAACCACCCCAACTCCTCGCATGTTGGAATTAGGTGTAGAACCCAATTACTATCCATATTACGATAAAAGAAGAAGTATGTTCTGGAGAATACATCAAGGGTGTAGCTGGATAGTCATTTGATAAAGAGGTCATGGGTGCAACTCATGGATTTAACCAGTCATCTCATAAGTAACCAGGAATAGAAATAAGATTATACCAGTAGACACACTGCCAGTTTGAACTAAAGGGCATAGAGACAACAAAATGGAGGAATACTGTCAGACTTCTGGGAGTCTACAGGATAGGACAATAGAGCTATCTGGCTGCCAATTCACATCACCCTTCAAGAAAAGTGAGAAATGGCACCAAAAGTGATTCAAAGATCAACAGGGTTGCTACTCCAGCCACCAGCCCAGAGAGTACAGGTCTGGGGGGCAAGATGTCTCCTTGGTTTCAGTGGAGCCTGCTACCAACCAGTGCCTCAGGAATAAAGCTGATGTGCAGGGCTGAGGGGGTGGGGCCACCACCCAGGGCCAAGGGGATGAGGTTGCCACCCTAGTGGGCCTGGAAGGCAGAGCATTGAGCCCAAAAGGATTACTCTCGAGCCTTAAAGTCTAATGAAATTTGCCTTGCTGGGTTTTGTACTCGCTTTGGACCCATTTCCCTTTCTTCTTCCTGATTTCTCTCTTTTAGAATAGAATATCTCTCTATGCCTGTCTCACCAGTGTATTTTGGGACCGCATAACTTGTCTGATGTCGCAGGCTCACAGCTGGCAAGGAATTTTGCCTTCGAGTGAATGATATCTCAAGTCGCAACCATACCTGATGATATTCAGGTGAGACTTTGCACTTAGAGTTGATGCTGGAATGGGTTAAGACTTTGGGATGGGGGTGAATGTGTTTGCCTGTGAGAAGGACAAGAATATTGGGTATCCAGAGGGGAGAATGTTTTGGACTGAGCTGCATTCTCCCAAAATTTATGTGTGGAAGCCCTAACCCACAATGTGACTATATTTGGAGACAGGGCTTTTAAAGAGCTGGTTACGGTTAAATGAGGTCCTATACAGTCTGTGGTATTTTGTTATGGCAGCCCTAGTAGACCAATTCAGACACCACCAGGAAAGTGAGAAGACAGTACACAGAATGGGGAAAAAAATTTGCAACCACATATCTGATATTATATCCAGAATATGTAAATAATTCTTACAACTCAACAATAAAAAGACAACCCATTAAAAAATGGGTACAGGATTTGAATAGATATTTCTCCAAAGAAGATATATAAATAGCCAATAAGTACATGAAAAGATGCTCAACATCATCCGTCATTAGGGAAATGCAAATCGAAACCACAGTGAGAAACCACACCCACTAGGATGGCCATAATCAAAAAGAGCGTAACTGTTAGTGAGGACTTAGAGAAACCAGAACCCTCATACACACCTGGTGGAAATGTAAGATGGGGTAGTCCCCTTGTAAAAGTCTGACAGTTCCTTGAAATGTTGACTATAGAGTTATCATAAGACCCAGCAGTTCTACTCCTAGCTATATACCTAAAAGAATTTAAGATATCCACACAAAACCACAGACTTTTGTATATGAATATTGTAGCAGCATTATTCATAATAGCTGGACAGTGGAAACTAAATCATGAATAAATTCAAAAATAATAATAATTTTTAACAAATTGCTGACCTGCAAGAAAGTAAAGGAATTGCCCTCAAAGACTCAGTGGCTTATAAACAGCAAGTATTTATTCTTAAGTTAGTTGGGATTTGACAGCTGGAGGGAGGAGGAGCAGTCAGCTGCTGTGCTGTGCTCGAGGTACGAATCAGTTCCACACGCCTCCCATTCAAGGAACCAGACTAAAGGAGCAGTAGTCACCTGGGTTGTATTTTCCTCATGATGGCAAACAAGCATACAAGAGGCTAAGCCACAGAATCACTTGAAGCTTCTGCTCAAGTGTGTCATATATGTCCTGTGTGCTCACGCTTCATTAACCAAAGCAAGTCACACAGCCAGGTCCAACATAATGGTGTGGGAAAGTATACTCCTTTCATGGAGTAGAGGAAAGGAAGAAAAAAGGAAAGGAAAAAGACATGCCTTTCCCTTTAAGAGAACTTCCTAAAAAATTGTGCCCACCACTTCTTTTTATATCCCATGGGAAGAGCTTAGTTCATGGTCATTCCTTGCTGAAGGGCAAATTGGAAATATAGACTTTATTGCGGATGGTCATGTACCCAGTTAAAATTAATAAGTTATATTACTAAAATAAGGAGAAAATGACTATTGAGAGAAACTATCAATCTGCCACAAATTTCTAAAACAATTAACTGATATTTAAAAACTTAATAGGGGGCTTCCCAGGTGGCGCAGTGGTTAAGAACCTGCCTGCCAGTGCAGGGGACACAGGTTCGAGCCCTGGTTCGGGAAGATCCCACATGCCGAGGAGCAACTAAGCCTGTGAGCCACAACTACTGAGCCTGTGTGCCACAACTATTGAAGCCTGCGTGCCTAGAGCCTGTGCTCTGCAGCAAGAGAAACCACCACATTGAGAAGCCCGCGCACTGCAACAAGAAGTAGCCCCTGCTTGCCGCAACTACAGAAAACCCATGTGCAGCAACGGAGACCCAACGCAGCCAAAAATAAATAAATGAAATAAATAAATTTATAAATAAAGACAGGGAGGATAGAAAAGGCAATCTCCTACTTTAAATCTACTTAGAGTCCCTTAAGGAGAATCTAGAGAAAGGAGGTAAGCATCTGTTCATATAATGGGTTCATATAATGGGTGAGGACTTTCCAAACCAATAAGAGACATAAATCTATAGATCAGGAATCACTAAAAACAGGACCAGTAAAAAGAAATCCAATCTAGATACAGTGTAGCAAAACCGAGAACATAAAAGACAACACATCTTAAAGTCAGTTGCATTAGTTTCCCAGGTCTGCTGTAACAAAGTGCCACAAACTGAATGGCTTAACATCACAGGAATTTATATAGTCTCATAGTTCTAGAGGCTGGAAGTCCAAACTCCAGGTGTCCGCAGGGCCTTGGTCCCTGTGAAGGGGAGGGGAGAACCCTTCCCTCCCCTCCCTAGTTTCTGGTGATTTGCGGCAATCCTTGGCATTCCTTAGCTTGCATCTGCAGCCCTTCAGTGCCTGCCTCCCTGTCACATGGCATTCCCCTTTTGAGTGTCTGTGTCTCTTTTCCTCTTCTGATAAGGCACCCAGTTATATTGGATTAAGGGCCCACCCTTCTCCAATACGGCCTTATCTTAACTAATGGTGTCCACAATGACGCTCTTTCAAAATAAGGTTCTTAGGCGCTGGGGATTAGGGCTTTAACCTATCTTTCTGAGGAATACAATTCAACCCATAACATGAGACAAATAAATATCAGCTTACTTACAAAGGAACAGTAATTGGCTGATGAAAAACTTATGAACACACAAGGGAAGCTGGAAGACAGAATAATCTCTCCAAGTGCTGAGAGACAATAACTGTCATCTCAGAATTGTGTACCCAGTAACACTAATTTATAAGATCAAGGACAAAATAAAGACATTTTCAAGTAAACAAAAGCACATGGTTTATTACCAATTGATCTTCATTAAAGGAAAATCTAAATGATACTTAAAGGAAAATAATCCTGCAGATGAGGATCCAGAGGCATACACAGCTGCAGTCTGTGCCACCAAAAGGGGTACAGGGGGACTTAAAGGGGCCAAAGCTAAAAACAGAATCTGACTGCCAAGTGGGAAGCATGTCCACACTGATAGGAACCCAGGGTTTTTCTTCCCCCTGGGGGTCTCATGATCATTAACCATCTGTGTCAGCAAAAGGCAGTCTTCCAGCTTTCCTATCAGATGGAGGCAGGGGTAAAAGTTGATAGGAAACTTACATGACTTGGGTGCATTCCTGTGAGTGGGCTAAAGCTCAGTCATGCAGAAAGGGGAGGGGTAGGACTGCGGGCCTAAGACGGGGCTGACAAAATGGATTCAATGAGGCTCAGCCACACAGCATCACTGGGGACCATGACAAGAGCAGTTTATTCAGGTGGTTGAGTTGAAAATTTGATTAATTGGTTCAAGAGAGAATGGGATGGATGGAAGTACAAGTTGTGAGTATTAGCAATTCTTTAGAGAATTTCTGTTATAAACAGGAGTGGGAAAATATGAGGTCAGCATTATGTTCCCATGTACCTTTCTCCTATTCCCAAATTCCACCTGACGTCATCCACCTCTGGTTTGGGATACTTGTACGTGGAGGCATACTGGCTGGTATAACAGTTTGGGATTCCCCCTTTATTACCTATTTTATTTGCATAATGAGAAGATAACTAGACTTACGTATTAAGTGTTAAGTATCTCCTACAGCATTTTAACTCCAAAATTGCAGAGAGGAGTATGAGAATAGTTTTTTAATCATTACTTCACCATACACAATATTATCTAACTTTACCTTTTATATTTGAAGTTTTTTATACCTGATTAATGTCCATATTTATGTGAGGGTGAAAAAGAATTTACCACAGTAAGGTTTATAGTTATAGTTTTATGTCAAATTATATAACCACAAATACTAGAAGGCAGTATAGCAGAGTCTCAGGGGCAAGGGCTCTGGAATCAGACTGCCTGGGTTCGTATTCTGGCTTAACCTATCCAGGCCCTATTTCCTTATCTAAACTGGAGATAATAATTGTAAAGGTATTATAAGGATTAAATGGGGAAATACATGTAAAGTGCTTTGACTAGTAAACACTTACTAAGTATATAGTAAGTCCTTGATAAAGTTAACTAGTGTTATTACTAAGCAGTGAATCAACTGTCAGTAAGAGAAGACCTGACTTACAGTGGCTTCAGTAAGAAGGGTTTGTTCTGCTCACACAGCAGACACCCTGAATATAGGTGGCTGCTAAAATTTGCTCATTGCTACAATGCCAGGGCTTGGCCTCACTTCAGTTCCCTTGGACTTTCCCTCATGATTACACCATCACCAATCACCACATTCTCAAACAAAGGCATTCAAAGGCAGAAAGCAGGAGGCAAGGAAATAGAATTTCTGCCCCTGCGCCTTTCTCCTTTTAGGGAGGAAACCACCACTCTGTGTGTTGTGTTGTGTTCTTCAAGATTGTCTTAGTTTGAGAAAGCCCTCTGGCTAAGAAATGGAGGTGCTGGCTTTTGGTGGTCAGGCAGTCCTAAGTGCACTGATGTGGTCCACGTGAGGGGCACGGATGGGCGAGGCACCAGCTTGCTGCTACAGCTGTCTAAAGGGCATCTGATGTGGTACATATATACCTGGAATACTGCTCAGCCGTAAAAAAGATTGAAATAATGCCATTTCAGCAACATCGATGGACCGAGAGATTATCATACTAAGTGAAGTAAGTCAGACAGAGAAAGACAAATACTATATGATATCACTTATATGTGGAATCTAAAATATGGCACAAATGAATTTATCTACAAAACAGAAACAGACTCACAGACATAGAGAACAGACTTGTGGTTGTCAAGAGGGAGGGGGTTTGGGGAGGGATGGATTGGGAGTTTGGGAAGAGAAGATACACACTACTATATATAAAATAGGTAAACAACAAGGTCCAGCTGTATAGCACAGGGAACTATATTCAATATCCTATAACAAACCATAATGGAAAAAAAATTTTTTAATAAAGGGCATCTAAAATCTTACACACTCAAGAACACACTTCTAGGGCTTCCCTGGTGGCGCAGTGGTTGAGAATCTGCCTGGTAATGCAGGGGACACAGGTTTGAGCCCTGGTCTGGGAGGATCCCACATGCTGCGGAGCCTGTGCACAACAACTACTGAGTCTGCACTCTAGAGCCCGCGAGCCACAACTACTAAGCCCGCGTGCCACAACTACTGTAGCCCACGTGCCTAGAGCCCAAGCTCTGCAACAAGAGAAGCCACTGCAATGAGAAGCCCACACACGGCAAGGAAGAGTAGCCTCCACTCGCCGCAACTAGAGAAAGCCTGCGCAGCAACGAAGACCCAATGCAACCAAAAATAAATAAATAAATTTATTTTTTTTAAAAAAAACACTTCTAATTTCTACCCCAAAACCTGCTCTTCCCACATGTTCCCCATCTCAGTAGGTGGCAACTCCATCATCCTTCCTGTTACTCAGACCAAATGTTGGAGTCCTCCTTAATTCCTCTGTCTTACACATCCCATTCAATTACACTGTAGTTAATTAATCCTGTCAGATCTACCTTCAGATTCTGTCCAGAATCCAACCGCTTTCATCACCCCTGTCATCACCATTCTGACCCAACCCACCATCGTTTCTTGCCTGTATTATTTCAGTAGTTTCCTGACCGCTCTCCGCTTTCTCCCCCACCATCCTTTCAAAAGCTAGATCATAATTATGTCACCTTCTTGCTCAAAACCCTCCAGTCTCAGAGTAAAACCCAGTTTCTTCTCATGGCCTGTAACTCCTCTAAGAGATTTGGTCCTCTCCGACTCTGCCCTTGCCTGCTACTCGCCCTCTAGCTCAGGCTGCCCCAGCTGCACTGACCTACTTGCTGTTCTTCAGTCATGCCAAGCATGCTCCCACCTCAAGACCCTTCTGATGGGCACAGTCTTCTGCCACAGAGCTTCCAGGCTTGATTCCTCACTTCCTTCAAGTCCCCGATGTCACCACCCTGAAGTCATCCCTGCCCCTCTCCGTACTCCCTGCCCTCCTCGATGTTTTAGTTTTCTCCATCTAACATGCTATATATGTGTATTTATATACATGGATGTACTATGCTTCTTTATTTATTTTCTGTCTCCCCCATGGAAATGTAAGTTCTGTGAGGGAAGGGACTTTCTTTTTTTCCCTGTTTTACCCCTAGTGCTTGGAACCTATTAGACACTTGGGGGAAAAAATGCTGAATGAGTAAATGAATGAGCAAACAATATTATTAAAAAAAAAAAAAAGCTAACTGCCTGATGACCAGACTGCAGCCGTGACACAAACTGCTCCATCTTTTTTTTTTAACAGAAACCATTTTATTTATTTATTTTTGGCTGCGTTGGGTTTTAGTTGTGGCACGCGGGATCTTTCTTTGCAGCGCATGGGCTTCTCTCTAGCTGTGGCACACAGGTTCCAGAGTGCGCGGCCTCAGTAGTTGCGGCATGCAGACTTAGTTGCCCTGCTGCGTGTGGGATCTTAGTTCCCCTACCAGGGATGGAACCCACGTCCCCTCCATTGGAAGGTGGATTCTTAACCACGGGACCACCAGGGAAGTCCCAGCAAACAATATTGAACATTCAGGTTGCTTCAAGCTTTGTGTGTACAAGGCTTTGTGCATTTTCTTTCCGTGTTTTATGATTAATACCTTTTATGAATAATTCTCAAAATGAGATTATTGAATAGGAAGGTAAAGGCATTTTTTGGCTTTTAATAAAAATAATCAAATTGTTTTCCAAAATATTTAAACCAGTTATGTAGAGGGCACCAGTTATATGATGGTCCTGCTAGGCATTCTACGTTTAAACTGTTCCATAAATTTTATAAGAAAGACTAGAAAAATTGATTATTTTTCCATATTTATTTATAACCATCAATAGTAATGTTACTTTTTTCTTTTCAGTTTTATTGAGATGTAGTTGACATACAGCACTGTATAAGTTTAAAGTGTACAGCATAATGATTTAACTTACATACATCGTGAAATGATTATCACAATAAGTTTAGTGAACGTCCATCACCATATGTAGATACAAAAATTAAAGAAAAAGAAAATTTTTTTCCTTCTGATGAGAACATCAATGTATTTTTAAATAAATAAATTAATGTAATATAAATATTACTTTAAAAAATTAAAATCTCACCCCCAGGCTTTCTCAGGTTCTTTCACCTTTTTGGTTCTGACCTATCCTTAGCTGACCTTAATTAAAGGTGAACTTAGTAACCTACTTTAGACAGTGCTTCCTATGTTCCTCCACTAAGTGTCATACTGGCCTCACAAGTTCTGGATTCTAAGTTCTGTTTATTAGCTTTTATCGTGGTTATAGATTCTCACGCTGGAGGGAAAGGCTGTTTTCTCTGCCTCCGTGACTATATGCCCCTTTTAAAAATACCATGCCCCTGCCCGCAATACGTTCTTTATCCTCTAATAATACGAATACAAGTACAGCTTATATACGCACACTTGAGTGTACTTTATACAGCTGTAAATATTTACATAGAATGAGAGTAGTTATATATAATCATACATGTATTTCTTGTGGTTCAAGATCTCAGCAAGGGATGTACCTGGCTTTGGTTATCGATGAGAAATGTAGCTAATAGAACATTCAAATTACTCTGATACCCCATCCAAAATAACTCAGTTGTTAGTTCACTTTCTTCAGATACCACCTTGTCTCATGAGCCACCTACTCCCAGATGTTATTCTAAATTACCATTTGCAGTCACTTCTCACAATGCCCACTCCCAGCTGCCTTTCTAATTCAACATTTCACAGTTCCTGCTTTGTTGCTGTTCTTTCTAGTTGTCATTTTAATCTGAGAGCTAATTATCTTTGTCAACCACCATTCCTCATAGGCCAAACTTTCAAACTGCAAGGCTTTCAGGAAGTCATTTGGTTAAATATTCCCTCATTTTTGGTTACAAATGCCTTGCTTTTTATTTTAAACTATGGAAAGCTTCATGACTGTATTAGATTGTGCTAAATAAGAATCCAGTGACCACACTAATCAGCAAAACGATTGTGACTCTGGAAACCAAGACTAAATTGCAGTTATATCACTGGAAGTGTAGGTGGGATGTATGAAGACCTTTCTCAGTGCTCACTGATGTGACATTTAAGTCAATAGAATGGAGGTAACAGTTCCTAAATTATCATCTATAGAGAGATAGATAGATAGATAGATAGATATTGTGCCTAGTAAACCTTTCTACATAGTTTCTTCATTTTGCCCCTTCTAGATTTTGTACTTCACACTTAATATTGTAAAAACATACTTGTTTTTTGCATTCCTGTAAAGCAAATAACATGTTCAATTGTGAATATATATAAGTGAATATTTTCATGTTTTATCTAACATTTCACATATATAATTCAATTAGTGCAATCCCACCCAATTCTCATTTAAATAAAATTATTGACCATTTTACTTTTGGTATGAATCAATTCTCATTGTTGGAATGTTAAATAATTCTTTGGTGTTCCTGGGATGCAAAAAAAACAAAAACAAAAAATCCCCCCTAAAAGCATGTATTTTTTTCCTACAAAACTCACTAATTCTTAATTTGTTCAACAACTATTTATTGAATTTCTGCTGTGTGCAAAGTATAGTTCATGATAATGAGGATATAGTGGACAAACTCTCTGCCCCCACTGAGCTTGTATCCCTATAGGGATACTATATTACTAGTATTACCAGTATATTACCAGTATTTACTATTAATATAGTTATACTTTAACTATATTACAAAGCTATAATAATCAAAACAGTATGGTACTGGCTTTAAGACAGGCACATAAACCAATGGAACAAAATTTGGAGCCCATAAATAAGCATATACAGTCAACTAATAATTGACTAGGGAGCCAAGAATACTCAACAGGGAAAAGATAGTTTCTTCAATAAACAGTGCTGGGAAAACTGGATATTCACATGCAAATAAATGAAACTGTATCCCTATCTTACACCACTCACAAAAATTAACTCAGAGTGGATTAAAGACTTAAATGTAAGACCAGAAACAGTAAAACTCATAGAAGAAAACGTAGGGTAAAAGCTTCTTGACGTTGGTCTTGGCAACAATTTTTTGAAACACAAGCAACAAAGCAAAAATCAATAAGTGGGACTATAACTGGGAGCTCCCTGGCAGTCCAGTGGTTAGGACTCAGTGTTTTCACTGCCATGGCCTGGGTTCAATCCCTGGTCAGGGAACTAAGATCTGCAAGCTGCGTGGCATGTAAAAAACAAAAACAAAACAGTGGGACTATGATAAACTAAAAAGCTCTGAACAACAAAAGAAACAATCCAAAAAATGAAAAGACAACCTATAGAATGGGAGAAAATATTTGCAAACCACATATCTGGTAAGGGCACTAATATCCAAAATATATCAGGAACTCCTACAGCTCAATAGGAAAAAAACAATCTGATTAAAAATTAGAGAAAGGAGCTAAATAGACATTTTTCTAAAGAAGACATACAAATGGCCAACAGGTACATGAAAAGATGTTCATCAGGGAAATGTAAGTCAAAGCCACGAGATATTCCCTTACAACTGTTAGAATAGATATTATCAAGAAGACAAGAAATAACACAGTTGGCAAGGATGTGGAGAATGTAAATTGCTACAGCCACTATGGAAAAAAATTAAAAATAGAACTACCATATGATCCAGCAATTCCACTTCTAGGTATTTATCCAAAGGAAACAAAAACACTAACCTGAAAAGATATCTGCACCCCCATGTTCATTGCAGCATTATTTACAATAACCAAGATGTGGAAGCAACCTAAGTGTCCATGGATGGATAAACGGATAAAGAAGATGTGGTACATATATACACAATGGTATATTACTCAGCCATAAAAAATTAATGAAATCTTGCCATTTGTGACAACATAGATGGACCTTGAGGGCATTATGCTAAGTGAAATAAGTCAGGCAGAGAAAGAGAAATACTGTGTGATCTCACTTATATGTAGAATCTAACCAAACCCTCAAACTCATGGAAACAGAGAGTAGATTGGTGGTTAGGGAATGGGGGTGGGGAAGGATGTCTGAAAATGGTCAAAGGGTACCAACTTCTAGTTGTAAGATGAATAAGTTCTGGGGGTGTATGTACAGCATGGCGACTGGTTAATACTACATTGTATACTTCAAGTTGCTAAGAGAGTACATACTAAAAATTTTCACCACACACGCACACAAAGGTAACAATGTGAGGTGATGGATGGGTTAACTAACCTTTTTCTGGTAATCATTTCACAGTACATACGTATATCAAATCATCATATTATACACCTTAAACTTACATAATGTAATAAAGGAAAAAAAAGAAAAGTGTGTAAATATATATTGGTCTCTGTCCCTGCTTCCTGGCACAGAGCTCCTAAAACTCTTGTAATCTTCCTAAATGATAAGAGTGCTAAGAGCATCTTTTGTTCTAACATTTTGTCGTTGACCCTGGTTGTGACACAGAGATTTAGGAATCCTTTGACATTTCCTTCATGATAGGAGTGTCTTTTGTTCTAATGAGGTGACTCTGGGCGGGCTTCTAAATAACTTCAGGATGGGGCAGGGGAGGTGCTGGTCACCAGAAAGACCCAGCCATGATTAGAAGGTTGGAGCATTTAGACCACACCCCCCATCCTCTGAGAAGGCGAGAAGGGCTGGAGACTGAGCTAATGATCGATCATGCCTATGTGATGAAGTCTCCATAAAAATCCCAAAATTGGGGTTTGGAGAGCTTATGGTTGGTGAACATATCCATGTATTGGGAGGGCGGCACATCCCAACTCCATGGGGACAGAAGCTCCTGCGCTTGGGACCGTCCCGACCCAGTTCCTACATATCTTCTCATCTGGCTATTCATCTTGTATCCTTTATCATATCCTTTGTTACATACTAAACTGGTAGACCTAAGTAAGTGTTTCCCTGAGTTTTGTGACCTCTTCTAGCAAATGATCAAATCCAAGAAGGCCAGTAGGGGGAACCTCTGATTTGTAGACAACTCAGACAGAATTGGTGGATAGCTTGGGGACCTATTATTTGCAAATGGTGTTTGAAGTGAGGGGCAGTCTTGTGGGACTGAACCCTTAACCCGTGGAGTCTGCCTAACTCCAGTTAGTGTCAGAACTGAATGGCGTTGTAGGACGCCCAGCTGGTGTTGTAGAGAATTGCATATGTGGAAAACCCACACATTTGGTGTTGGAAGAGCGAGTGTGTCAATATTATGAGAGTAAAGGAGAAATACACAGGAGGAAGAGGGTAGTTTTTCCCTTATAGTTTCTCACTCATTTCATTTCGTTCTTTGCAAAGTCACCTTATCAGAGACGCCTTCCCCAAATCATCACTCCATCTAAACAGCACCACCGTTCTCATCATGCTAGCTCCTGCCTCAGCCTTCGTCATAGCCCTTCCTTCTACCAGCCATACCGTGTATTTGTTTGCTTGCTCGCCCTTTCTCTGCCTTCTAGGGTACAAGCTCCGTGGGATCCTGGACTTTGTTCTTCGCTCCATCCTCACTGCCTGCATTGGTGTCTTTCACATAGGAATGGCTTAATCAATATTTATTTGATGAAAGATGAATAAATGAATGAATGAGAAATACTAACCCTTTACTATACTATGGGAACCCCTAACTGGTAAAATATTTTGAAGTGACATGTTATACAGCACTCTACACAAAACAGAAGAAAGCCACATATCTCACACGGAAACTTAAGACCATTTTAACTACATAAATGAACACTTTCCTTTTAAAAAATTGTTCTTCTATGCCCAGCAAAGGAAAACCATCAACAAAATGAAAAGACAACATGTGGAATGGGAGAAAATATTGGCAAATGATGTGATTGACAAGGGGTTAATATCCAAAATATACAGACAGCTCAAATAACTCAATATCGAAAAAACAAACAACCCAATCAAAAAATGTGCAGAAGAGCTAAATAGACATTTTTGCAAAGAAGACATACAGATGGCTAACAGGCACATGAAAAGATGCTCAACATTGCTAATTATTAGAGAAATGCAAATCAAAACCACAATGAGGACTTCCCTGGTGGGGCAGTGGTTAAGAATCCGCCTGCCAATGCAGGGGACACGGGTTTGAGCCCTGGCCCAGGAAGATCCTACATGCCGCGGAGCAACTAAGCCCGTGGGCCACAACTACTGAGCCTGCGCTCTAGAGCCCACAAGCCACAACTACTGAGCCCGTGTGCCACAACTACTGAAGCCCGTGCACCTAGAGCCCGTGCTCTGCAACAAGAGAAGCCACTGCAATGAGAAGCCCGCACACCACAACGAAGAGTAATCCCCGCTTACCACAACTAGAGAAAGCCCGCGCAGCAACGAAGACCCAATGCAGCCAAAAATAAGTAAGTAAGTAAGTAAATAAATAAATAAATTTATTTAAAAACAAAATAGGACAAGGAATACCTGTATACACTTTACCCAGATATGCCTTATAGTTAACACTTCACTCCATTTGCTTTATCTGTGTTCTATGTATCTATCTATCTATCTATGTATCTATCCATCCATCTATCTATAATTAAAGGGTGAGTTTCATCCATCGTGGCTCTTTAACCCTAAATACTTCAGTGTGTATTTCCTAAGGATAAGGGTTTTTCTCCTCTAACATGACCATAGTTGTCAGCTTTATAAATTCATAAGATTACATTGATTTAAGAATGTAATCGATCATCCATATTCCAGCGTGATCCACTGAGCCAAAAACGTCCTTTACGGCATTTTCCCCCTCCAGCACAGGATCCAGTCTAGGGTCGGGTACTACATTTGTTTGTCAGATCTCTTTACCCTCTCTGATCCCGGGACATTTTCATAGCCTTCATCTTTTCTGACACTGACATTTTGAAGAAGGCAGTGTCTACCACCCCTGCGCCTAACACACACTTTTTCTCTTGTAACTGAACGTTCCTCATTCTGCATTTGTCTGATGTTTTTTGTGATTAGACTGAGGTTATGCATTCTCTGTTGGAAAACGGCGAGGGGATGCGGTGTCCTCCTCAGGGCATCGCATCTGGAGACAGTGTCCAGCTATCCTCACTGGTGATGTTAATTTGATCACCTAGTCAAGGTTTGCCCAATTTCTCCACCGTATTATTACTGTTGTTGTTGTTTTTTTCCTTCCTCCTTTGCAGTTTATGTCTATGGGGAGACAGTTTAAGATCATGCCAGTATTCTCCTCATCCAAATTTCGCCTCAGATTTAACATCCATTGATGATGCTTGCCTGATTCAATCTTTACCACGACAGTAGCCAAATGATAATTTTCCAACTCCAGCACCTCCTCAACATTTGCCAGTTGACCCTTGTCATTCTGTTTTTTTTTTTTTAATTGGGAAGGACTCATCAATTCTTCTCAGTACAACTTTCCACATATCCCAAAAGTCAGATAAATCTCTCAGCACCGTTTTTCCCCCTGTGGACATTCCATCTGGGGCTCTTCGTCCTCTCCTCCACTTCAGACTCGTGGTCCCCTGGCTGCTGCGCAGCTGCTTTCCTGAGATTTTCACTTCTTATCATCTAAGGAATTTCATGGCCTTTTTTCTGTGTTGGATCCTGTTTCCTGAGTCCTGTGCCTTCCTCTTTCTTAGTTTCCTTTTAAGTTTTGAAGAGAAGAGACATTCTTCTCTAGCTTTCTGAGAAAAGGTAGGCAACAAGTTAATTTTTTTTGAGCATATGTGTGTCTAAAAATATCTTATTCATTCACTTTACTGATAATTTGGGTATTGAATTCTAGGTTAGAAGTTATTTTCCCTTGGAATCTTTAGTGTCTTTTAGCTTCTGTTGTGGCACGGAGGAAGTCCAAATGCAGTCTGATTCCTGATACTTTTGATGTAACCTGATACTTTGTATGTAACATACTTTTTTGGTTTGCATTCTGAATACTTTCATTTAAAATATTTCCTCTACCTCTTATGGTATAAAATTTCTCAGTGTAGCTCCTTTTTAATTCATCATTCTGAGGCCTGGGGTGGGACCTTTCAATATGAAGATGTATGTCTTTCAGGTCTGAAGAGTTTTTTTGTGTTTTCTCTGTGTTAATTTCTTCCAGGTGTTTTCTTATTCTCTCTTTCTGGAATACCTATTTGTCAGATGTTGGACTTGAACTGATGCTTTAATTTTCATATTGTTTCTCTTTTATTATCCATCTCTTCGACCAACTTTCTGAGACTTTTCTTTTAACCTTATCTTCCAAACTTATTAGTGAAATTTTTATGTTAGGTATCATATTTTAAATTTCTAAGTGCTTTTTTTTTTTACATCTTCATTGGAGTATAATTGCTTTACAATGGTGTGTTAGTTTCTGCTTTATAACAAAGTGAATCAGTTATACATATACATATGTTCCCTTATCTCTTCCCTCTTGTGTCTCCCTCCCTCCCACCCTCCCTATCCCACCCCTCCAGGTGGTCACAAAGCACTGATCTGATCTCCCTGTGCTGTGCGGCTGCTTCCCACTAGCTACCTACCTTACGTTTGGTAGTGTATATATGTCCATGCCTCTCTCTCGCTTTGTCACAGCTTACCCTTCCCCCTCCCCATATCCTTAAGTCCATTCTCTAGTAGGTCTGTGTCTTTATTCCTGTCTTACCCCTATGTTCTTCATGACATTTTTTTTCTTAAATTCCATATATATGTGTTAGCATACGGTATTT
Organism: Hyperoodon ampullatus; assembly: GCF_949752795.1. Classification (NCBI taxonomy): domain Eukaryota; kingdom Metazoa; phylum Chordata; class Mammalia; order Artiodactyla; family Ziphiidae; genus Hyperoodon; species Hyperoodon ampullatus. The sequence goes on along the minus strand of NC_136924.1, from coordinate 100,427,668 downwards.
GTCTTTCTCTTTCTGACTTACTTCACTCTGTATGACAGACTCTAGGTCTATCCACCTCATTACAAATTGCTCAATTTCGTTTCTTTTTATGGCTGAGTAATATTCCATTGTATATATGTGCCACATCTTCTTTACCCATTCATCCGATGATGGACACTTAGGTTGTTTCCATCTCCGGGCTATTGTAAATAGAACTGCAATGAACATTTTGGTACATGACTCCTTTTGAATTATGGTTTTCTCAGGGTATATGCCCAGTAGTGGGATTGCTGGGTCATATGGTAGTTCTATTTGTAGTTTTTTAAGGAACCTCCATACTGTTCTCCATAGTGGCTGTATCAATTTACATTCCCACTAACAGTGCAAAAGGGTTCCCTTTTCTCCACACCCTCTCCAGCATTTGTTGTTTGTAGATTTTCTGATGATGCCCATTCTAACTGGTGTGAGGTGATACCTCATTGTAGTTTTTTTTTTTTTTTTTCGGTATGCGGGCTTCTCACTGCTGTGGCCTCTCCCATTGCGGAGCACAGGCTCCGGACGCGCAGGCTCAGCAGCCATGGCTTACGGGCCCAGCTGCTCCGCGACATGTGAGATCTTCCCGGACCGGGGCACGAACCCCCGTCCCCTGCATTGGCAGGCGGACTCTCAACCACTGCGCCACGAGGGAAGCCCTCATTGTAGTTTTGATTTTCATTTCTCTAATAATTAGTGATGTTGAGCAGTTTTTCATGTGCTTCTTGGCCTTCTGTATGTCTTCTTTGGAGAAATGTCTGCTTAGGGGGCTTCCCTGGTGGTGCAGTGGTTGAGAGTCTGCCTGCCGATGCAGGGGACATGGGTTTGTGCCCCGGTCCGGGAAGATCCCACATGCCGCGGAGCGGCTGGGCCCGTGGGCCATGGCTGCGGAGCCTGTGTGTCCGGAGCCTGTGCTCTGCAATGGGAGAGGCCACAACAGTGAGAGGCCCGCGTACCGCAAAAAAAAAAGGAAAAAAGAAATGTCTGCTTAGGTCTTCTGCCCATTTTTGGATTGGGTTGTTTGGTTTTTTAATACTGAGCTGCATGAGCTGTTTATATATTTGGAGATTAATCCTTTGTCTGACGATTCATTTGCAAATATTTTCTCCCATTCTGAGGGTTGTCTTTTCGTCTTGTTTATGGTTTCCTTTGCTGTGCAAAAGATTTAAGTTTGGGCTTCCCTGGTGGCGCAGTGGTTGAGAGTCCGCCTGCCGATGCAGGGCACACGGGTTCGTGCCCCGGTCCGGGAAGATCCCACATGCCGCGGAGCAGCTGGGCCCGTGAGCCATGGCCGCTGAGCCTGCGCGTCCGGAGCCTGTGCTCCGCAACGGGAGAGGCCACAACAGTGAGAAGCCCGCGTACCGCAAAAAAAAAAAAAAAAAAAAAAAAAAAAAAAAAAGATTTAAGTTTCATTAGGTCCTATTTGTTTATTTTTGTTTTTATTTCCATTACTCTTAAGAGGTGGATCAAAAAAGAACTTGCTGGGATTTATGTCAAAGAGTGTTCTTCCTATGTTTTCCTCTAAGAGTTTTATAGTGTCCGGTCTTACATTTAGGTCTCTAATCCATTTTGAGTTTATTTTTGTGTATAGTGTTAGGGAGTGTTCTAATTTCATTCTTTTACATGTAGCTGTCCAGTTTTCACAGCACCACTTATTGAAGAGACTGTCTTTTCTCCATTATATATCCTTGCTTCCTTTGTCATAGATTAGTTGACCATAGGTGTGTGGGTTTCTCTCTGGGCTTTCTATCCTGTTCCATTGATCTATATTTCTTTTTTTGTGCCAGTACCATATTGTCTTGATTACTGTAGCTTTGTAGTATGGTCTGAAGTCAGGGAGTCTGATTCCTCCAGCTCCGTTGTTTTTCCTCAAGACTGCTTTGGCTATTCGGGGTCTTTTGTATCTCCATACAAATTTTAAGATTTTTTTTATTTTCTAGTTCTGTAAAAAAAATGCCATTGGTAATTTGATAGGGATTGCATTGAATCTGTAGATTGCTTTGGGTAGTATAGTCATTTTCACAATATTGATTCTTCCAATCCAAGAACATGGTATATCTCTCCATCTGCTGGTATCATCTTTAATTTCTTTCATCAGTGTCTTTTTTTTTTTTTGACGTAAAACAAAAGAAATTTATTACCTCACAGTTCTAGAGGCTAGAAGTTCGATATCAAGGTGTCAGCTGGGCCAAAGTCTTTCTCCAAAGGCTCTAGGGAAGAATCCTTTCCTGTATCTTCCTAACTTCTGGTGGCTCCTGGTGCTCCTTGGGGATCCTTAGTTTGTAGTTGCATCACTCCCATCTCTGCTTTTGCTTTCACACTGTCTTCTTCTATGTCTCTGTGTATCATTTTCTGTCTCTTATGAAAACACTTGTCATTGGACTAGGATCTACCAGTAAAATTGCATTTCCATCCTTACCTTAATTATATCTGCAAAGACCCTACTTCCAAATAAGGCCCATTTTGAGGTTCCAGGTGGACATGAATTTGGGGGGGACACTATTCAACTACACTACAGAGCCCCAGATGCAGGATGAGTCCATGCTCATCCTGTTCTGTTACTTATTGCTGTGTGAAAAACTAGGACCAAACCCAGTGGCATAAGACAACCACCATTTTATTATGGCTCAAGATTTTGTGAGTCAAAAATTCAGGCAGAGCTTGGCTGAGCAACTCTCCTGCTCTATGTGACATTGACTGGGGTCACTTGGTGGTCCTCAGCTGGTGGCTGGTCCTGTCTGGATGGTCCAGGACAGCCTCACTCGAATGTTGAGTCTCTCGATGGGGACAGCTGCAAGGCTAGATGCAGCTGGGCCCTCTCTATTTTCATGGTGTCTGTCTAGGGCCTCTACCTGTGGTCTCTTCAGCTGGGTTGTTGGACTCAAGGCTCCCAGATGAGTGGTCCAAGAGATCAGAAGTGGAAGCTGACAGTCTCTTAAGCACAGAAGTACTCCTCAATGCTTTAATTCACCACGCAGTGAGAGAGCCTGCCTAGATTTAGGGGGAGGGAACTCCATGTGACCCTTGGTACTAAAAGGATTATTTATTTATTTATTTATTTATTTATTTATTTATTTATTTATTGCTTTATAACAAATTTAATCAGTTATACATATACATATGTTCCCATATCCCCTCCCTTTTGCATCTCCCTCCCACCCTCCCTATCCCACCCCTCCAGGCAGTCACAAAGCACCGACCTGATCTCCCTGTGCTATGCGGCTGCTTCCCACTAGCTATCTACCTTACGTTTGGTAGTGTATATATGTCCATGCCTCTCTCTCGCTTTGGCACAGCTTACCCTTCCCCCTCCCCATATCCTCAAGTCTATTCTCTATTAGGTCTGTGTCTTTATTCCTGTCTTACCCCTATGTTCTTCATGACATTTTTTTTTCTTAAATTCCATATATATGTGTCAGCATACAGTATTTGTCTTTCTCTTTCTGACTTACTTCACTCTGTATGACAGACTCTAGGTCCATCCACCTCATTACAAATAGTTCAATTTCATTTCTTTTTATGGCTGAGTAATATTCCATTGTATATATGTGCCACATCTTCTTTACCCATTCATCCGATGATGGACACTTAGGTTGTTTCCATCTCCGGGCTATTGTAAATAGGGCTGCTATGAACATTTTGGTACATGTCTCTTTTTGAATTATGGTTTTCTCAGGGTATATGCCCAGTAGTGGGATTGCTGGGTCATATGGTAGTTCTATTTGTAGTTTTTTAAGGAACCTCCATACCGTTCTCCATAGTGGCTGTACCAATTCACATTCCCACCAGCAGTGCAAGAGTGTTCCCTTTTTTCCACACCCTCTCCAGCATTTATTGTTTCTAGATTTTTTGATGATGGCCATTCTGACTGGTGTGAGATGATATCTCATTGTAGTTTTGATTTGCATTTCTCTAATGAGTAAAGATGTTGAGCATTCTTTCATGTGTTTGTTGGCAGTCTGTATATCTTCTGTGGAGAAATGTCTATTTAGGTCTTCTGCCCATTTTTGGATTGGGTTGTTTGTTTTTTTGTTATTGAGCTGCATGAGCTGCTTATAAATTTTGGAGATTAATCCTTTGTCAGTTGCTTCATTTGCAAATATTTTCTCCCATTCTGAGGGTTGTCTTTTGGTCTTGTTTATGGTTTCCTTTGCTGTGCAAAAGCTTTTAAGTTTCATTAGGTCCCATGTGTTTATTTTTGTCTTTATTTCCATTTCTCTAGGAGGTGGGTCAAAAAGGATCTTGCTGTGATTTATGTCATAGAGTGTTCTGCCTATGTTTTCCTCTAAGAGTTTGATAGTGTCTGGCCTTACATTTAGGTCTTTAATCCATTTTGAGCTTATTTTTGTGTATGGTGTTAGGGAGTGATCTAATCTCATACCTTTACATGTCCCTATCCAGTTTTCCCAGCACCACTTATTGAAGAGACTGTCCTTTCTCCACTGTACATTCCTGCCTCCTTTATCAAAGATAAGGTGACCATATGTCCGTGGGTTTATCTCTGGGCTTTCTATCCTGTTCCATTGATCTATCTTTCTGTTTTTGTGCCAGTACCATACTGTCTTGATTACTGTAGCTTTGTAGTATAGTCTTCATCAGTGTCTTATAGTTTTCTGCATACAGGTCTTTTGTCTCCCTAGGTAGGTTTATTCCTGGGTATTTTATTCTTTTTGTTGCAATGGTAAATGGGAGTGTTTTCTTAATTTCTCTTTCACATTTTTCATCATTAGTGTATAGGAATGCAAGAGATTTCTGTGCATTAATTTTGTATCCTGTAACGTTACCAGATTCATTGATTAGCTCTAGCAGTTTTCTGGTGGCATCTTTAGGATTCTCTATGTATAGTATCATGTCATCTGCAAACAGTGACAGTTTTACTTCTTCTTTTCCAGTTTGTATTCCTTTTATTTCTTTTTCTTCTCTGATGGCCGTGGCTAGGACTTCCAAATCTATGTTGAATAATAGTGGTGAGAGTGGACATCCTTGTCTTGTTCTTGAACTTAGAGGAAATGCTTTCAGCTTTTCACCACTGAGAATGATGTTTGCTGTGGGTTTGTCGTATATGGCCTTTATTTTGTTGAAGTAGGCTCCCTCTGTGCCCACTTTCTGGAGAGTTTTTATCATAAATGGGTGTTGAATTTTGTCAGAAGCTTTTTCTGCATCTATTGAAATGATCATATGGTTTTTCTTCTTCAGTTTATTAATATGGTGTATCACATTGATTGATTTGCATATATTGAAGAATTCTTGCATCTCTGGGATAAATTCCACTTGATCATGGTGTATGATCCTTTTAATGTGTTGTTGGATTGTTTGCCAGTATTTTGTTGAGGATTTTTGCATCTATATTTATATACTTATTTTAATATGTATGCTTTTTGGTTTTATTAAAGTTAAACCTTTTTTCCTATTTATTATCTTTCTCCTTTTGTGAAATATCCACTCACTTCATTTGTCTATATTTCCTGAGTTGTTAGAAGTTTTTATATATGAATTCTCTTCACCATACATGTCAATAATATTTACCCCTTTTTCTTGTTTATTTTCTACTTCCAGAAGCTAAAAAAGTTGAATGTAGGTAGCTACAGTTATCCATCTTTTACTTCATGATTACTTTATCAGCTTTTATAGTTAGAAAGCTTTTTTCTGCGTTCTGAGGTCGGATATTCTTCTGCATATGTTTTTTACTTTGTTTTATGTGTATCTGCGTGTATTTAACATTTCGCCCTTGAATTCAGCTGTAATTTATTTCAGTGCATATTTTGATAAGGAATATAACCCCAAACAGTAACTGTCCCAGCACCATTTGGAAGCCAACATTCCTTTCTTTACCAAATGCATTGGGGGTGGCGGGGGCGGGGGGTGTTCCCGGGAGGAGTGAGCAGTCAGCCCAGCAGGAAGTGACTCGCCCGGGGCTTTGCTGCTCACATCGGGGTCCGCGCGGCTAGAAGGGCGCCGGGGCAACAGGTGGAAAACGCAGAGACTGATTTTGTTGGAGTTTTCCGCAATCAGCTCGGAGTCGCGATGACAACTTTTTAATCTTGCTTTGCTCGGTGCTGTAAGACGTCCCGAGCGCAGGTCGCCACGCAGCGTCTCCCGACGCGAGCGCCTGGGAGCCCTGCAGACCCGGGGGCGGGGGTTGGGGGGGGAGTGCGGGGAGGTGGGCGTGTGGAGCCGGGACGGAGACGGGGATGTGTGCGGGGCGGTGACTGGCGTGTGCCGGGCGGGAGCGGGCGCGGCCTGGGCCGGCGGGCTCCTCGGCCTGCGATCCAGGCCGCGCTCTGACGACCGGCCTTAGCAGGATGCAGGGGAACGGTCCTCTCCCGCAGCAGCCTAGGGGCACTGAGCGGCGCCGAGCGGTCCTGCCGCCCCTCGTCGGGCTCGGGCTGCCGGGCTGGGAGCGCTGAGGGCGGCGCCACGAGGCCGGGCGAGCTCGCCGGCCGCCAGGGGGCAGCAGAGATCCCAGCAGCGCAGGGTCCGCGGAAGCCAAGCGGAGGGAGCGGCGGCACGGAGGTCAGGTTCGCGCTGTTAGCTTGCTTTTGCGGCTTTCGACAGACGGCTCTGCTCCCCCTCCGACTTGACTTGCGGCTCCTCTTCCTGTGCCCGGCAGCGGCCCGGCACATTTTCGGTCGAACCTTCTTCCGAGGGCCCTTCCGCGCGTTCACGCAGTTATGGCCCGGGGCAGAGCGGCCCGGACCTTTTCCCCAGCGTCCTCTGCGCGGTCGTGCCGGAGCGCTCTTCTCCGCGTTCAGCCCACCCCAGCCAGGCGCGCTCTCCCGCCTGGACCTCCTTCCCAGCGTCCTCTGCGCGGCTGTGCGCGAGCGCCCTTGCCCGCGTTCAGTCGGGACGGAGCTTCGTGCGCGCTGCGTGGCCGAGGTTCGTGAGTGGGGTCTCCGCCGGGTGGGGAGCTCGTCTTGGGAGTCCCGGCCCAATGGTCCTAGGCCCAGCAGCGTGTGCTGAACCGCGAGGGCGCTGGGGCCCGAGGGCGCCGGGACGGGCGGGGCGGGGACTGGGCCGCGGGGTATTTGGTGCCCGCGGGCGGGGATGGAGGGTGTCCGCGGCTGGGCTGCCGGGCGGGAGAGGCTACGGCGGGGAAGGAGTTAACCGTTTAGGAGGGATTTGACAGGTGAGCGCGTCTTCAGCCTTTCTAGACCTTTCTTTAAAAATTGAGAGAGAATTCACATACGACTAAATTCATCCTTCTAAAGAGACCAGTTGAGTGGTTTTTAGTCAGGGGATTGGGCCGCCATCACCGCTGTCCAATTGCAGAGCGTTTCATCGCCCCGGAAGGAAATCCCGAGCTCGTAGCAGACGCTTCTCCTGTCCCTCTGCCCAGCCCCACCGGGCCGCTTTCTGTCTCTGAGTTTGCGGGGCCAGGATAGTTCACCTCAGTGCAGTCAGACGGCGTTCGTCCTCTCGTGGGCGGCTCCTTGCGCGCGGCCTAGGTCCTCGGGGTTCGTCCGCAGTAGCAGTGGTCGGCACTCGCCCCTTTTTACGGCCGAATGATACTAGTTCAGCGTAGGGAGAGACCATGTTGTGTTTCTCCGTCAGTCGATGGGCATTTGGGTTTTTGCACCTTTTGGCTTCCGAGACCTTTTGAGGTCTATTCCTCCACGGAACTCAGAGTCGGAGGCACAGTCAACTTAAAACCCTTCTCCCAACATTGAACTCTGGGATCGGACCAGGTCGTGTCCAGTGGCGTCGGGTCAGCTGTCTTGCAGGAAGTTTGCCAGGGTTTCTGTCCTCGGCTCAGCACTTGCTCGGCCGTCGGCTGTGGTGGTCACAGGCAGAGAAGCGTCGGTGTGCGGGTGTCATCAGCGATGCCGCCAAGACCTGTTGGCGCGTGATAGGAACCGGGTGGACTCGGAGATGAGCGCATGAAGAAGGTGACTGAGAGCTGTGGGAGAGAGGCGTCTGACCTCCGAGCACGCCCAGTTCATCTCCGTTATTTGCGGATGCACGGCCCGGCTAACACTCCTCGGGAGCCTCCAAGTAGATAGCAGGGCCAACGCGCCCGTCCCCAGCTCAGGTCCAGCAAGGCGTCCCCCTGCCTTCTTGTCTCCGCTCACACTGTAAACCTGCGTCCTTGTTGTGGCATGTTTAGTGCCACAGTTTTATGCTTTTCGTTAGTGATTCCACTTTCTTTCTTTAACGCATTTTTTAAAAATTGAATGAGGGATTCTTTAAATTCTATAGTTCTTTACAGCGTTCAGAAGTTCCACTGCCCCACTCTCGCCCCTCCCTTCTTCCCTCTCCCCACTGGTAACCACTGGTTTGTTCTCTGTATTTGTAAGTCTGCTTCTTTTTTGTTTTGTTCACTAGTTTGTTGTGTTTTTTAGATTCCACATATAAGTGATATCATGCAGTATCTGTCTTTGTCTCTCTGACTTATTTCACTTAGCACAGTGCCCTCCAAGTCCATCCATGTTGCTGTGATTTCACGGTTTAGAATGTTCTCCAAGCTTAGTGCTGAAGTGCTGTGTGGTGTTCCTAAGTGCAGGGTGGCTGTGATGTGCCTTACAGAGACACGCACGGCAAGCTTCTCTTAGATGAGCTTTGTTCGGGCCTGAGTTATGTGCTGTTGGCTGTGATTTCAGTAGTTATGCATCAACAATACATACTAAATAGGGTGCCTTTAATAGACAGAAGCAGGCAAAGCAAGCTTTTGTATTGACTGGTCGATGAAAATGTAGTGCTGGAGGCTCGCAGGAACCTAGGCCTGTATTTCTGCTAAGAGCAGTGGCTCGGTATTGGATTATTGAGTGTTCATGGTAACTGTAGAACATGAGTATCATGAATAGTGAGAATGGACTGTGTAACCAATTTAGTTATTCAAGGGCAGAAAGCCTAGTGGGGATATTGATTCAACTTCTGTGATTTTTAACATTTTTCCACTCAGGGTATTCATTTATTTTATTTTATTTATTTATTTACTTACTTACTTTTTTTTGCGGTATGCGGTTGTGGCCTCTCCCGTTGCGGAGCACAGGCTCCGGACGCGCAGGCCCAGCGGCCATGGCTCACGGGCCCAGCCGCTCCGCGGCATGTGGGATCCTCCCGGACCGGGGCACGAACCCGCGTCCCCTAGCATTGGCAGGCGGACTCTCAACCACTGCGCCACCAGGGCAGCTCCTCAAGGTATTCATTTTTAATAACGTTCTGGCAGTTTTGAAGCGAAGAGGAACTAAAATAAAGCTAAAATGCTCTTTTTTCTGCAAGCTGGGTAGGGACTCTGCTCAGTCCTGGAGATTCGGTAGTTAGTATACGGAGTGTGGGTTATGGAGTGCTGTGATAAATGTCTAAATGCTATGGGAACATAGGGTTAATTCTGTTGAGAGTGTAGTGAGGTGTGTAAGGCTTCAAGGAAGAGATGACATTTTGAGATCTGTTTCCTTCTTTTTACTTAAATAGTTCTTTTTCTACTCTTGCTAAATTTTGAAAGAAGTATTACGAACATGAGAGTAGCACGTACATAAATGAAAATAAAGAATTTTGATACCCAGTCCTGTTCTTCTTTTTTTTTTTTTTTTTTTTTGTGGTACGCGGGCCTCTCACTGCTGTGGCCTCTCCCGTTGCGGAGCACAGGCTCCGGACGCGCAAGGCTCAGCGGCCATGGCTCACGGACCCAGCCACTCCGCGGCATGTGGGATCCTCCCAGACCAGGACACGAACCCGTGTCCCCTGCATCGGCAGGCGGACTCTCAACCACTGCGCCACCAGGGAAGCCCTGTCCTGTTCTTCTTGATCTGCACAGTCAGAACTTCACCGGTCACTGAGCTTGGTCACTTCTGCCTGTGATGCAAATCCAGAGTCCACCCTCTCTCTCCGTGGCTGTTTTCTTGGTTGAGCCTCTGTCACTTCCTCTCTGGACTGTTGTAACGTAGACTCCAGCTGCTCTCTCCATCAGTTATTCGCTGCTGACACAGACCTTTAATTCTCAGCCTAAAATTTCCATTGCTCTCCCACGTTTACAAACTAAAGTTTTAAGCTTTTAAAGGTGGCTTATTTAACCCTTCATGATAATGCCCTGCCCTGTCTTTAATAAAGATGAGGTCAGACAAAAGAGGAAACTATCCTTATGTAGCGTGCCTTCTTTCCTCTTTACTCCTTCCTCCACATATAATTAGAAATGCTTTTAGGTGATAAGGAAATAGATGAGAATAAAAAACATTTTTGCCAATCTTCTTAATATCTTGAATTCATCAATTTCGTGCTTACAGCCACTATCTTAGCTAAGGCTCTTAACCCTCACCCCCCCAAAAGTCTTTTTTTTTTTTGGTTATACGTTTTTATTTCTTTGGAAAAACACCTATCAGAAGAATTCTTGGGTCATATGGCAAATGCATGTTTAATTTCTAAAGAAATTGTCAGATTTGTTTCAAAAATGATAAAACCATAAAGCTTCTAGAAGAAAATATGGAAGAATATCGTCATGATCTGGAGGTGTGCAAAGGTTTCTTAGACAAGACTTAGAAAGCAATAACCACTGGGGGAAAAAAAAGATAAATTGGATTACATCAAAATTGAAAACTTCTCATTTAAGGTAACTAAGAAAATGAATAGACAAGCTGTGACACCTGTTTGACAAGGAACTGATATCCAAGGTATATAAAGAACCATTAGGGTTCAAGGCCTGGGACTAATCCTCTGTGGCCTGCTGCTCTAAACTCTGGAATGCCGGCTTCATCTTCAAGTCATTCTTTTTTCATGAAGGGTACCATGTGTTTATAGCTGAGTAGTTTTATCAGCCTGTTTGCTGCCAACAGTGTATGAGCATTCTGGTTACTTCACATCCTTGCCAACTTTTAGTGTTGTCAGTCTTTATTTTTAGCCATTCTAGTGGGTGTAGAGTGGTATGTCATTATGGTTGGTTTTAATTTTAGTCCTTGATTACTAATGATGTTGAGCACTTTTTCCTGTGTTTATTGACATTTTTATATCTTCCTTTGTGAAATGCCTGCTCAAATCTTTTGCCCATTTAAGATTGGGTTAATTGTCTTTTTATTATTGAGTTGTAGGAGTTCTTTATATGTCCTTTTTATATCCTGGATATCAGTCTTCGTGGTTGCCTATTCATTTTCTTAGAGCTGTTTTTGATAAGCAAAGTTTTACATTTTGATGTAGTCATATTTTTCATTTTTTCTTTTATAATTATTGCTTTCTGAGTCCTAAGTAAGAAATCTTGGTTACCTCCAGGTTGTGAAGGTACACATGTATTTTCTTGTAGAAATTTTATAGTTTTAGCTTTCATGTTTAGGCCTATGATCCATCTCTAGTTTTTGTGAATGGTGTGAAAATTATTTTGTGAAGAATATTAAATGTTCTTCCCATACAGATATCCAGTTGTTCCAGTATCATTTGTTGAAAATGCCATTTTACTGCATTGGTACCTTTGTTGACATTCAGATGACTGTATACATGGCAGTTGATGTCTGGACTCTTCTGTTCCGTTGATCAGTCCTTATGTCAGTACCACCCTGTTTTAATTATAGTAGATCTTTTTTTAAAATAAATAAATAAATACATTTATTCATTTATTTATTTATTTTTGGCTGCGTTGGGTCTTTGTTGCTGTTTGTGGGCTTTCTCTAGTTGCAGCGAGTGGGGGCTACTCTTTGTTGCGGTGCATGGGCTTCTCATTGCGGTGGCTTTTCTTGTTGCGGAGCGTGGGCTCTGTGTGCGCGGGCTTCAGTAGTTGTGGCTCGCGGGCTCTAGAGCACAGCCTCAGTAGTTATGGCGCACGGGCTTAGTTGCTCCATGGCATGTAGGATCTTCCCGGACCAGGGCTCGAACCCATGTCCCCTGCATGGGCAGGTGGATTCTTAACCACTGCACCACCAGGGAAGCCCTATAGTAAGTCTTGAAGTTGTGCAGTGTAGGTCAACAACTTTGTTGTTTTTCAAGTTTGATTTGTTTAGTTTAGATCCTTTGCATTTTCCACATAAATGTTAGAATCATCATCTTAACAGTTTCTAAAAAAAGTCTCGTGGGATTATGATTGCAATGGCATTGAATCTTTAGATCAATTTGGGAAGAATTTACATATTAACAGTATAGAGTCTTCAAATGTATGAACGTGGTGCATCTCCTGTTTAATTTAGGTCTTTAATTTCTTCTGGTACTGTTTTATAGTTTGAAGAGGTCTTATGCATTGTTCATTAAAATTACTCCTAAGTATGTTTTTTTAACTCATAGTGGAGCCATCATTCACATTGTTGCTCTGTATACAATGTGCCATTTTTTTCTGACTGCTTCTAAGGTTTTCTCTTTATTTTTGGTTTTTAGCATTTTGCCTATGGTGTATCTAAGTGTGATTTCCTTTGTGTTTATCCTGCTTTGAGATTTGCAGATCTTCCTAAATCTATAAACTTATGCTTTTCACCCAATTTGGGAAAATTTGAGCCATTATTTAAAAAAAACTTTTATCCCCATTCTCTTTAACCTTTTCGTTTGGGACTTTGATTATATGTGTTAGCCATTTTGATGTTTTCCCCCAGGACCCTGAAGCTCCTTTGTTATTTTCAATCTTTTATTTTTTCTTCTTTTTCAGATTATTTAATTTCTTTTGAACTATCTTAAGTTCACTATTGAACTATCTTAAGTTCTTTTTTATATCTAATTTTGCATTTTGTGAACAGGATTGACAGTTCGGGGTGATTTACAAGATTCCTTCTTCGAGTGTTTCCTATTCTTTTAGTAATTTTATTATTTATTTACATTTTGGCTGCGTTGGCTTGTCGTTGCTGGGCCCCGGCTTTCTCTCTAGTGGTGGCAGGCAGGGGCTACTGTTCTTTGCGGTGCACGGACTTCTCTTTGCGGTGGCTTCTCTTGTTGTGGAGCACAGGCTCTAGGCGCTTGGGCTTCAGTAGTTACAGCTCGCGGGCTCTAAAGCACAGGCTCAGTAGTTGTGGCGCATGGGCTTAGTTGCTCTGTGGCATGTGAGATCTTCCTGGACCAGAGCTCGAACCCGTGTCCCCTCATTGGCAGGCGGATTCTTAACCACTGAGCCACCAGGGAAGCCCTCCTTTGACTTTTAAATGTTCTCTTGTCTTATAGGATCCTAAATTTTGCCCTTCACAGGACAGTCTCAAAGGGCATCCGTCATTCCTTTTCCTTCTTCTCAGAAGCCCCGCCTTGCCAGTTCTGCCTCACCGAGTTGTACATACACTTGGCTCTTTCTCCAGAGGCTGCACTCATCTCCCAGAACGTTTCGTCGGTATCTTCATACCTAGTGGGGTCTTCTTTTTCCGGGAGTGATTTTAGTTCTATCTTGGGGTCTGCATCCTCCTCTTCTCCCTTCTATGCATTTCTCTTCCCATCTGGGTCCCACCTTGCTCTCCTCAAAAAGTCGAGATGAGAGTTCGAGAACTATCTCCACCAGAAATTGATATATATATATTTTTACTTCTAGGCAATTTGAAACTTCCATTTTCAGTCTTCTAATTATGTTAGGAGATACAGGATATTTGTGATTTTATTTGTTCCTTTTGTTGGTGCATATAGGTTTTGGCAGATGTATTGGGATATTTAGATTTATGTAGCTGCCATAACTTTGGCTATCAGGAAGTCTTTCCTAACATTTTATTTTGAAAAATTTGAAGCCTCTAGGAAAGTTATACAATGAATGCCTGCATATCCTTCACCTAGATTCATAGGTTTGTTATTTTATCTCTTTCTCTCCCTGTCTTTACACATGCACACATTTTATTAGTTGAATGATTTGAGAGTAAGTTGCAGAAAACATGACAGTTTTTTCTAATACTTCATCATGTATCTCCTAGCAACAAGTTCATTCTCCTGTATGATCATGATAGAGTTATCACACTCAGTATCTGTAACAGTGATACAGAACCATTGTCCAATATGCAGTTCATCATCAGATTTCCCCCATTGCCTTAGTCATATCCTTTACAGATTTTTTTTTTCTGATCTAAAATCCTATAAAGGGTCACACAGTGTGTTGTCCTGTCTCTTTAGTCTCCTTTAATCTAGAAGAGTTCACTATCCTTTTTGTTTTGCTTTGTTTTGTTTTTTGAGGCACCGATATTTTTGAAGAGTTCAGGCCTGGTAGATTTCAACTTGTCTGATTATTTCCTCATGATTAGAGCCATGATTAGATTGGTAGAGATGTTGGTGATATTATTATGTTTGACTGCTTGGTTAAGGTGGCTGCCAGATTTCTCCATTGTGGGGGTGTCTTTTGCCCCCTTCCATTTTTTCTCCAAGTGCAAGTAGTGTATTTGGGGACTGACCTCAAGGCATACTGGGAGAACAGAGAGGCAGTGAGAAGGGACGGAAAAGGCAGTCACCAAAGGGTGCAACCCAAGCTGATTCCACCAGGAGCCTGGAGCCAGCGCAGAACTCACGGCTTAGCTTATCCTACAGAAGGGGTGAGAAATCTAGGGTCTTTAAATGCCAGCTCCCGTCAGTCACTGAGGGCTGCTCCAGGGGCATCCGTTCTCTGGTACTTGCGGCTTACCCTGAACAGGTGCAGAATGGGCCCGATGCCAAGCAAGCCCACAGGCAGAGATGCAGGTGTTGGCGTGTGGAAGTTAGGCTGGGCATGTGCTGTTGCGGTGAGAGCTGATGGGATAGTTAGCACAGCACCCCTAGTATCTGCTAGGCCTGGGGACCCCAGGACCTAGAGCTTGAGGCAAAAGCTTATGTGCTATTATTTTTTAGGAAATGCAATTCCAGGAAGCAGAAGTGAAGGAAAAGGGGATTGAGGAGAGATGGAAGATGAAGTCAGTTCAAGCGTGCATTTCCAAGCTGGCCACCCCTTGGTAACAAGGACAGCTGATTGCTTGGTTTCCTTAAGCTCTCTCCCTGGAGGAGGTATAAAGAGCCACACCCCAGGACAGCCACCTAAATGAGGGGAGGAGAGGATTTACTCCTCAGCGCCTTTGTCTCCCTGGTAAGAGGTTTGCCCCGTGGTACATCACCTCCCCCAGATGTGCAGATTGTGCATGTGTGGGCATCAGGTGGGTCCCACGGGTTCTCACACCTCAAATGCAGGAGGGAGGCCAAGGGTGGGAGGTAAGAGGCATCCCTGTGAGCAGGAAGTAGGGGCAGTAGGGTTGTGCCCTTGCGTATGTGGTCCTCCTAATGGCAGCCAGGGTGGAGACAGTGGTCTGAGGCCTCAAGAGACAGGCAGGGCCAAGACTTGAGGTCCTGCGTAAGATACGCCTGATACATTGGGAATCTACTTTGGTTTAACAGATACGCATGTACATACACATAAAACACACATATACAAGCACAGTCATATGTGAAGAAGATAACAGCTATCTGTTGCTGGTGGGGATCCAGCCACATTTTACTTCTTCCCATATTTTTGATATGTTTAAAGCTTTCTACAATAAAGATTTTAATTTTATAACAGGAAAATGGTTTGTGGACAGTTTTAGAAAGGGAGGCGGAGGGGCTTCCCTGGTGGCGCAGTGGTTGAGAGTCCGTCTGCCGATGCAGGGGACACGGGTTCGTGCCCCGGTCTGGGAGGATCCCACATGTCACGGAGCGGCTGGGCCCGTGAGCCATGGCCGCTGAGCCTGCGCGTCCGGAGCCTGTGCTCCGCAACGGCAGAGGCCACGGCAGTGAGAGGCCTGCGTACCGCAAAAAAAAAAAAAAAAAAAGAAAGGGAGGCGGAGCAGTAGGCATTTTTTCCAAAGTTAAAACTGGCAAAAAGAACAATTTCAGGGCTTCCCTGGTGGCGCAGTGGTTAAGAATCCACCTGCCCATGCAGGGGACATGGGTTCAAGCCCTGGTCCAGGAAGATCCCACATGCCATGGAGCGACTAAGCCCATGCGCCAGAACTACTGAGCCTGCGCTCTAGAGCCCGTGAGTCACAACTACTGAAACCTGCGTGCCTAGAGCCCGTGCTCCACAACAAGAGAAGCCACTGCAATGAGAAGCCCGCGCACCGCAACGAAGAGTAGCCCCCGCTCGCTGCAGCTAGAGAAAAGCTCGCACGCAGCAACAAAGACCCAACGTGGCCAAAAAATAAGTAAATAAATTTTTTTTAAAAAAGAATAATTCCATGTTTTAGTCTATGGACAGAGACTGGTTTTGTCGTTTTTTCAATATATTGAATCTTTTTTTTTTTTTTTTTTGCGGTATGCGGGCCTCTCACTGTTGTGGCCTCTCCCGCTGCGGAGCACAGGCTCCGGACACGCAGGCCCAGCGGCCATGGCTCACGGGCCCAGCCGCTCTGCGGCATGTGGGATCCTCCCGGACCCGGGCACGAACCTGTGTCCCCTGCATCGGCAGGCGGACTCTCAACCACTGTGCTACCAGGGAAGCCCAATATATTGAATCTTATAAGATTGTTTAGAAAAGTAGAAACAAATTGCTTTTTTAATGTGAGAAGTGTAACTGTTGCCTTATAAAATTAGTTTCTAGAATTAAAATATATACTTTGTCTATATATCCTGCATTATGTATTTCATTCACTGGTGTATCCGTTCATTTAATATTCAGACACTTCCCTTCCTGACCACCTACTATGAGCAAGGTACTATGCTAGGCCCTGGGGGTGCCACAGAGAGTCAGGAAGAACCCCCCACCTTCTAGGGGCTCCTACTGGAGTGGGGAGAAATGGATGTGGTAGAGACAGTACTCACCAAATATTTAAATGCCTTCTTACATTTCCCAGCCTCTGGGGCCATGTGACTAGTTCTGTCTAGGGAACTGTGACCAGAGTGATGCATGTCACAGCTAAGGCAGCTATGAGCCGGTGTGAGTGCTCCAGCTCTGCCTACTCCTGCAGCGATGACCTCAGGGGTCACACATGCCAGACGGCATAGCTATAAGATGGACAGGGCTGCCAGACTGTATTAAATCTTTCGTGAGTGAGATAGAAATCTTTTCTGTGTTAAGCTATTCCCCTCCTTTTTTAAAATTGTGGTAAAATGTACATAATGTAAAATTTATCATTTTAACCATTTTTAAGCATGCAGTTCAGTGGCATTAGCACATTTGCAGTGTATACCCTTGTTTTTAACAGATAACCAGATAGGTTCTCATTTGAAACTTTGTGAATATCCTGTTCACCTACAACTTTTTAGTATCCCACTCCGTGACCTATGGGCCAAATCTGCCACCTCTTTTTGTAATAAAGTTTTTGTTTGTTTCTTAGTTTTTATTTTATTTATTTATTTTTGGCCATGCTGTGTGGCACGCAGGATCTTAGTTCCCTGACCAGGGATTGAACCCATGTCCCCTGTAGTGGAAGTGCCGAGTCTTAACCACTGGACCGTCAGGGAAGTCCCTAAATTTTTATTTTATATTGGAGCCTAGTTGATTAACAGTGTTGTGTTAGTTTCAGGTGTACAGCAAAGTGATTCAGTAATACATATACATGTATTTATTCTTTTTCAATTTCTTTTCCCATCTAGGTTATTACTGAATATTGGGCAGTGTTCCCTGTGCTATACAGTAGGTCCCTGTTGGTTATCCATTTTAAATATAGCCGTGTGTATATGTCAGTCCCAAACTCCCAATCTATCCCTCCCCGCCGGCCTCCCTCCCTGGCAACCATAAGTTTGTTTTCTAAGTCTGTGAGTCTCTTTCTGTTTTGTAAATAAGTTCATTTGTGTAATAAAGTTTTATTGGGACACAACCACGCCCATTCATTTATGTATTGTCTATGGCTACTTTCATGCTAAAATGCCAAAGTGAAGTAGTGACAGAGATCATATAACCTGCAACACCTAACATATTTACTCTCTGGCCCTTTATGGAAAAAGTTTGCTGACCCCTGCTTTATGGAACAGGTATTTAAGTTTTTATCTTTATTAAAATAATACATGCACATATTTGAAAAGGAAATAGCACTAAAAGTTTTATTTTTAAAAAGGTGAGCCCTGCTGCACTGTTCTTCACACCAGCACCACTCCTAAGAGATGTTTCATTCTTTTACTTGTCTTTTCTGGCATTTATAGTTCTAAGTAATATCCTCATTCCACTATTTCTTGATTTAACAATTTTAGACACTAACTATTGACTAACAGTATAGGCCACTATCCTACTTTTTAGTGCAAGATTATAAATAAATTTACCATTTCTTAGCTGAAAGGTAATGTTTTTTTTTTTTTAGAACTTTTTTTTGTATTTTATTTATTTATTTATATATTTATTTTATTTATTTGGCTGTGTTGGGTCTTCGTTGCTGCGCGTGGGCTTTCTCTAGCTGTGGTGAGCGGGGGCTACTCTTGGTAGCGGTGGCTTCTCTGGTTGTGGAGCACGGGCTCTAGGCACGTGGGCTTGAATAGTTGTGGCTTGAGGACTCTAGAGCGCACGGGCTTAGTTGCTCCACAGCATGTGGGATCTTCCCGGACCAGGGCTCGAACCTGTGTCCCCTGCATTAGCAGGCGGATTCTTAACCACTGAGCCACCAGGGAAGTCCTGAAAGGTAATATTTTATGATCATTTAGTTTTCTGCATTTTCATCATCATGTATGTAAGAAAATTAACAAGAACTTAGCAATAACTAACATTTATTTAGTATTTCATATGTGCCAGGCACTCTTCTGATGTAGTATTTTTTAAGTTGAAGTAGAGTTGATTTACAGTGTTGTGTTAATTGCTGCTGTACAAGGTGATTCAGTTATATATATATATATATACACACACACACGCACACACATTCTTTCTTTTGTATTCTTTTCCATGATGGTTTATCACAGGATATTGAATGTAGTTCTCTGCTGTACAGTAGGCCCTGTTGTTGATCCGTTCTATATATAAAAGCCTACATCTGCTCACCCCAACCTCCCACTCCATCCCTCCCCCAAGCCTCTCCCCCTTGGCAACCACCAGTCTGTTCTCTATGTCTGTGATTCTGTTTCTGTTTTGCAGATAGGTTCATTTGTGTCATATTTTAGATTCTACAGATAAGTGATATCATATATTTATCTTTCTCTTTCTGACTTAATTTCATTTAGTATGATAATCTCTAGTTGCATTAATGCAATTTTTATGCAGTTTCTCATTTAATCTTTACAGAACCCCTAGGAAATGTAGATACTATTGTTATCTCCATTTTCTAGATGATGAAACGTCATTTAGAGAGATTATGTGATTTTTCTCTTGGTCAAGACCTCGTGGGTGATGGAGCCAGAAATCACCATTTGAAATGTCAGCTCTTAAACACCGTCTTGGAACACTGCGTGGGGAATCATACTGGTTGACGTTCATAGATTTGTGGTCCTACTGTGAGTGAACAATCTGAAGATTTATAGCATGCAGATGTGCTGAGGCCCAACTTTGTTGGATCTGAGGCGGGTGGGGCACTCAGGTAGCGGGTCAGCCAGCTGCAGCTGCTTTTTCTGAGGGTAATTCTCTTTTCTAATAGACTGCACACTTGCGTGGTCTCAGTCTAATGCAGTGGCTCTCAAACTGGAGCTTGTGTCAGAATCATGGGGTGGGCTTGGTCCAGCACTCAAACATGGGCCTTGCCTCTGGTTTTGGATTCAGTGGGTCTGGGGTGGGGCCTGAGAATGTGCATTTGTAACAAGGTCCCAGGCGATAAAGAAACTGCAGGGACTACTAGTGGTTTAATGCTGTGCCCTTTCTGAACACAGGGTCTTCTGTGCCATCTGGCTCTTCCATTGCGTCACGTCTGTTACACTCCTCCCGCCTGCTGGCGTGTTGGCTCCGCGACAGCAGTTCAGCTACCGTGGCCTGTGTTTCCTCTTCAACCCCACAGAGGTCAGGGTCACGATGCCCATATAGCAGGTGGTCATAAGCTGGTTGTTAGCTCTCCCCTAGCATGCTTTGTAATTTTGACTTTTTCAATTATGAACATTGTAATTATAACATACAATACATTCTTATTGTAAAAATCACCTTTAATAGCACCACCACGCTAGCAAAATTTTAGCAGAAAGGTAGAAGCAGACCCTAAAGGATTTTCAGTGGCTTGTTAGGTGATAGCTAAGCACTGAGGAACTTGGCCCTTGACTGGGTCAGTGTTTAAAGTATGCAAGGAAAGTTACTTCATCTGATTTTTAGTAGAGGCTCTTGCCTTTTACCACTAGCATTCTTTGAGATCATTTTTTTAATCTTCTTTTTATTTAGAGGTCAGCCTGAATCAACATGTCTGGGACTGAAGAAGCAATTCTTAGTGGCCATCCTGCTGGTGGCAACTCTGTATTATGCTTTGGTCAGGTACGTGTGTTTTTTTCATACCTGGAAGGAATAAGGTTAAGTACAGCAAGGTGATTCACTTAATGATTAATGATTCACTTAATGATTCACTTAATGAGGTCAAGTGAAAAAGGTATGGGGAAGCCATTGGTAGAGCGCCATGATACACATGTAAGCGGTTTTATTGTTTTTTTTTCATTTAAGTGCATCATTTGGGAGTCTTTGACAAGCTCTGAGGGCATTTTGAAACTTCAGCAGCACTGGGGGTTACATTTGGATTTAAATTTTATTTATTTTTTGGATAGATTACATTTTCATATGCTGTAACATTCAAAATGAAACAGACTGTATGTAAAAAGTCTCACTATTTCCTATCACTCTTGTCCACATGTCACCCAGATCTCTTTTTTGGAGGCATCCAAAGTTTCTGGTGGTGTACTCTTTGTGGAGCTGTTCTGTGCATATAAGGGAGATTCTTGCTTTGTCCCCCCGAATTCTATCTTTGTCTTACCAGAAATCTGTTTGTGTGTACTTATTCCATTTAAATAAGGCAAGGGGAAAAGTACTGAGGGGATGACAATCTAAACACGTAGGAGTGTATCTCTCTGTGTGGAGGATGGGACGTTGTTGGGCTAGAGGAGAGGACAAATGGAAGCAAGGCTTCCTCTGTCGTGTTTTCTCCACTCCTACTCCCTTGCCTACATACATGTCATATAGACTCCGAGGAGGGAAGTTCCAGTCTCCCAGCTCTGGCTCGAGAAAGTTTTGTAGGGATGGTAACGTATTAGTAACATCTAAGGCAGTGGTTTTCAAAATGTGGTCCAGTGACCCCTGGGGGTCCACAAGGCCTTTCAGAGTCTGTGATATCAAAATTATTTTCATAATAATACTAAAATACTCTGTGCCTTTTTCACTCTCATTCTTTCATGAGTGAGGGTGGAGTTTTCCAGAGACCGTATAGCACGTGCTGATATCATTGCTCTGATGGTTACTGGAATGTGTGCCTGCAGAGTTTCTCATTTTTAATTCCTAGTATTGATAGATATAACCCACATAAACAAAAGCTCATAGGATCCTCAGTACTTTTGAAGAGTGTAAAGGGGTCTGGAGACCAAAAAGTTGGAGACTTGCTGATAAGGAATGGTGGAAATGTCAGTTTAATTTTCCCTTTCTGGATTACAGTACCAATACACAGCAGAAGAGTACCAGGCCATCCAGAATGCTCTGAGGCAGAGGCTGGGCCCAGAATACATAAGTAGCCGCATGGCTGGAGGAGGCCAGAAGGTAAGAGTTTACATGCCTGAAAAGTGGGCGCCCACAGTGCCGACCATTTCCATGAACTTGCCAACTCCCCCTCTGGTCCTCATGGATTCAGAAGGTCTCTCATTCACTGTTAGTGGACGTTTATTTGTGTCTTTGGGCGGGGATGGGTTCCAACCTTCACTGTCATCTGCAGTGGCCCAAGCATGGCCTGGCCCAAGACACTAGTTCTAACTGGCTCCTCTGGAAGATCTTTGAATTAAATTCACTGAGAAATTCTCTGGAATGTTTAAGGGTGGTTTTGCCAAAAAAGCTGGTAAGGAATAAATTAATTAATTAATTTTTTTTTTTTTTGCGGTACGCGGGCCTCTCACTGCTGTGGCCTCTCCTGTTGCGGAGCACAGGCTCTGGATGCGCAGGCTCAGCGGCCTTGGCTCATTGGGCCAGCCGCTCCGCAGCACGTGGGATCTTCCCGGACCCGGGCACGAACCCGCGTCCCCGGACTCTCAACCGCTGCGCCACCAGGGAAGCCCAGATTAAGTAAATTTTGATCCACATTTAAGTATGGCAAGGAATTTTTTTTTTTTTTTTTTTGCGTTACGCGGGCCTCTCACTGTTGTGGCCTCTCCCCTTGCGGAGCGCAGGCTCCGGACGCACAGGCTCAGCGGCCATGGCTCACGGGCCTAGCCGCTCCGCGGCATGTGGGATCCTCCCGGACCGGGGCACGAACCCGTGTCCCCTGCATATGCAGGCGGACTCTCAACCACTGCGCCACCAGGGAAGCCCCGGCAAGGAATTTTAACAAGCTTTTTTTTCTTCTTTAAATTTTTTTTCCAGGTGTGTTACATCGAGGGTCACAGGGTAATTAATCTGGCCAATGAGATGTTTGGGTACAATGGCTGGGCACACTCTATCACACAACAGAACGTGGGTGAGTATGCTTCCTGGCAGTGGCTGCTTCTTCGTTTCCCTTCGTTGGCATTGGCTGACTTCTGGCAGGAGTGTTTTGTAGGCAAGGACCTAGGGAAGGTGTGCTCAGTCGCCAGCAGGAGGAATACAGGTGAGGCACAGGGATCAGTATCCTCTTCAACTGGTTCTCTTTCCCACTCCTAGATTTTGTTGACCTTAACAATGGCAAGTTCTACGTGGGCGTCTGTGCATTTGTGAGAGTCCAGCTGAAGGTGAGGGTGATGGAGGGGACGTGCTGCCTGCAGGCACGGGGCAGGTGGGAGAGTGAGCAGGTACGGAGGCCTCGGGACCCAGAGAGGGGGTGGGGTGGTTCAGACATCCTCCCTCATGTGCCCCTAAGAGAATTTTGAGGAACTCTGTTCTCTTGCACGTTTTTAAGTTGACTCAGTTTTCACCATATATAAACAGTTGTAAGGGTGTATTTTTTGGCATATTGTAAAATTTTACATTCTAAAATAAATCTGTTACACCTTTTTAACACATACCAATGTATTCTAAATACATAGAGGATTAAATGCTGTCATCCATTTAAAAAAATACATGCGCAAGCTATTTTTCTTTTTCTTTCTTTCTTTTTAAATATTTATTTAGTTATTTGGTTGCACTGGGTCTTAGTTGTGGCGTGCAGGGTCTTTAGCTGCGCATGCAGGATCTAGTTCCCCAACCAGGGATTGAACCTGGACCCCCTGCATTGGGAGCATGGAGCCTTAACCACTGGACCACCAGGGAAGTCCCTGTTTTTCCTTTTTTTGAGCAAGTTATTCTTCGGTCATCAGGCATCTTACGTTGTTTCTTCTTGAACACATATTTCCATTCCATTTCCCCTCTGGCTTTTATCCTAATATAAGATATATGATTGAAAACCTTTTATTAATGATAATCTTATTATACTTCTGTGTGTGTGTGTATGTAAAAATTTTAGGGGATAAATTTGCAGTGACCTTAAGGCTCTAACTATTGAGAAATTTCTTCTGGATTGAGTTACTATTGATATTACAGGGCTATTAATACACAATTTAGTCAGTTGTGTTTATGTTGAAGAGACAGCATAACTACATCAAAATATTTATATTTAATAAAATTTTATGGAAAATGCATTTCTTGATAAGATGGATGAGCTGTTTGTTTTCTATTCAGTTAGTTTGTATATCCATAGTTAATACTACTTATTCCTAGACTAAACATTTAGCATTGATTCTATTCTGACTTATTTTTATAAATACTACCGAGAACCTTATTCACATAAACAAACTGAGAATGAATGAGTTTTGTTACAGTGTCATTCATTTCTTTGACTCCTTCTGAGTTATCTATCAGAAATCACAATGCTGTCATCAAACATTATACTCAGCTCTGTCATCCAACAGCTTGATCAGGCCCACCTTCACTTTTGGTAGAAGCCGAGAAACAGGTACCACCTGACTTGTGAGAGGATTTGCTGTCCAGTCGTTAGAATCTGTTAAATATAATATTTCAAATTTTTGGTTTGGTGCCCCAGAGGTTTTCATAGTGTGGGTAATGTGTCTTAGTAAGATGTGAGGTGGGTCAGGTGTGTGCCTGGTTATGTGAAGAGGAAGGAGAATTGTCTTGCACTTGGAGCATGGGCACATCTCTAGGCAGATCCGGTCCAGGAAGTAGCCCTGGAAATGGACTCTGGCAACTCCGCCTGTGTTCCAGGCCCTGGGCTCTGTCCAACCAGTCTGCACACTGACGCTTGAGGAAGAGGAGAGCTCTGCAGCTAGGGACAGGGCTGCAGCTCCTCACGTTGGACCCTGAACTCCTTTTCTGTCCCCAGGATGGTTCGTATCATGAGGATGTGGGCTATGGTGTCAGCGAGGGCCTCAAGTCCAAAGCCTTGTCTTTGGAGAAGGCGAGGAAGGAGGCAGTGACCGATGGGCTGAAGCGAGCACTGAGGTAGGCAGAGCCTGTTCTTCTCAGCTCTGGGTAATAACATCCACGTGGTTCAGAAGTCGAAATAACATAAGTCTTCCTCCCACCCTTGGCCCTGTGCAGCCTGTTTTCCTGCTCTCTTCTGTCTTTCCCCAGTGCTTCTTTATGCTGAGGGCCCACTTTTGGGGGAATAAGTGACAGAATCCTGTGTTCTCTGTTCTGTACTTGACCTTGCCTTCCCCACCCCTCTCATCAGCAGTGTGTCTTGGAGACCTTTCCACACGAGCACATAGATTGTTTCCTCATTCTCTTTAATACACCTACACAGTTCTTCATTATGTATATGTAACATAGTTAACTTCGTTTCATAAACCAGGGTTTTTATCCTTTTTTTGGGTCATAGATGCCTTTGAGAATTGAATTACCAGAAAAATACATGTAAAACATGCACTAAAAATGTGCAGTACCATAACCCGTGGGGGAATCCAGATATCCCAAGTAAAGAACTTTGGTCATGGAGGTTTGTGCCCCTAAAGTGTGCATGCTCACTATTACTGGGGAATTGGAGCAGTCCTTGGGAGACATTCTCTGCTGTGGAATTTGTGTTCCGTGTTGGGAGGTACAGCTAGTGGGATTTTGTGCGTGCTTGCTCAGCCTTCCTGTGCTCACTGCCCGTCCTGAGGGCAGGGGTTTGTGACTGTTGTGCTCACTGCTGTATTCTCAGAACCTGATGCAGATGCGTAATGAACATTTTTGAATGCTTATCAGAGTCCATTTCCTCTGCTGTGTTGAGAAGCAGCTTGTACAAAGGGTGTAGTTCTGTCCGCTGATATTTACATATAACGTTCTCAACCCCGTTCCCCTTTTTTTTCTTACCCTTAGAAGTTTCGGGAATGCACTTGGAAATTGTATTCTGGACAAAGACTATCTGAGGTCACTAAACAAGCTTCCACACCAGGTATGTTAGAAGTGGGGGAATGGAATGCGTTGCAGTAAAGGTGAAACTGATGATGCTTTTGTGTCATGAGTGAGTATTTGGTGATGGAGAGAGAAAAAGTGAAGACTTGGCTGGGACGTATTTCAGACAACTTTGAACATAAGAGCCAGCAGGAACCAATTACCTTAATGTACCCATGAGGAAATTGAAGCCTGGAGCATTTGTGTTACTTGTCTCTTATGTAGAGAGAACCGTGCTTGGCAGTGGTCTGTGAGACAGCAGGAGCACAGATCCCTTGCAGCACCACTGCCATTTCTTACAAACACTCAGAGCCTCACCCGTTCAACCTTCCTGCTCTTCCTTAGCTCGGGTGTCTTTAAGGTTTAGCTCTCTCGTTTCTGTACTTGCGTGTCATGTGATCTGTGCATTTGCCTTCGGAGAATGGGGTCTGGAGTTTAGCATGCCTGGGCCAGTCAGGCTCTGGAGCATTCCTGTTGCCTGGTGGAGTGTGGCTGCTTCTCCTGTGGTTCTTTGGGTCCCTGCAGTGCCACCACCCTGGGCAGCCTTCCCTGTCTGGTACTTGGTTCTTTTTCTTGTGCTGCCCCTAATAGAGGTGTGTGTCAATTGGCAGCTGTCAAAACTCCATTTCTTGGGGCTTCCCTGGTGGCACAGTGGTTGAGAGTCCGCCTGCCGATGCAGGGGACACGGGTTCGTGCCCCGGTCCAGGAAGATCCCACATGCCGCAGAGCGGCTAGGCCTGTGAGCCATGGCCGCTGAGCCTGCACGTCCGGAGCCTGTGCTCCGCAACGGGAGAGGCCACAACAGTGAGAGGCCCACGTACCGCAAAAAAACCCCAAAAAACAAAAAAACTCCATTTCTTTCCTTTTTCTAAATCCTTTTTACATATTATTGGACTCACTTTGCTAATATTTTGTTAAGGATTTCTGCTATATTTATGAGGGATATTGTAGGTTTTTTCTTTTTTTAAAACATTGTGGTAAAAAACACATAAGATGAAAATTCCCATTTTAACCATTTTTAAGTGTACAGTTCAGTAGTGAAACACATCTCCAGAACTTACGACATGGAAACCTCTGCACCCATAAACCCCCCTTTACCCCTTCCTTCAGCCCCTGGCAACCACCATTCTACTTTCTGTTCTATGAATTTCACTATTTTAAATACCTCATGTAAGTGCAGTCATAGAATTTATGTCTTTCTGTGACTGGCTGTGTTACTTAGGATAATGTCCTCAAGGTTCATCTATGTTGTAGCAGGTGTCAGAATTTCCTTCCTTTCTAAGGCTGAGTAATATTCCATTGTATGTATATATCACATTTTCTCTGTTCCTTCATCCATCAATGGATATTTGGGTTGCTTCCATCTCTTGGCTGTTGTGAATACTGCTGTAATGACCATGGATGTGCAAATACCTCTTGAGGACTCTGTTTTCAGTTATTTTGGATATATATCCAGCAGTCGGGTTGCTGGATCGTATGGTGTTTTTTTTTTTTTTAATGTTTTGAGGAACTTCCATACTGTTTTCTATGATGGCTGCACTATTTTGCAACTCAGCCAACAGTGCACAAGGGTTCTGATTTCTCCACATCCTTGCCAACATGTGTTGTTTTTTGTTTTTTTGATAGTAGCCATCCTAATGGGTGTGATTTGAATTTCTCTGATGATTAGTGATGTTGAACATCTTTTCATGTGCTTATTGCCCATTTGTGTATCATCTTTGGAGAAATGTCTACTCAGGTTCTTTGCCCATTTTTTAATTGGGCTATTTGATTTATTTGTTAAGTTGTAGGAGTTCTTTATATATTCTGGCTATTAACTCCTTATGAGAGATATGATTGCAAAGTTTTTTCCCATTCCATAGCTTGCCTTTTAAGTTTGATATAGCTCCATTTGTATATTTTTGCTTTTTTTGTTGCATTTTGGTGTCATATCCAAGAAATCATTGCCAAATTCAATGTCATGAAGTTTTTCTTCCCCTGTGTTTTCTTCTTTGAGTTTTATAGTTTTGGGTCTTATATTTAGGTATTTAATCTATCTTGAATTTATTTTTGTATATGATGTAAGATACGGGTCTAACTTCATTCTTTTGCATGTGGATATTCAGTTTTTCCAACGTCATTTGTTGAAGAGACTCCTTTCCCCATTGTGTAGTCTTGGCACGCTTGCTAAAGATCATTTGGTCATACATGAGGATTTATCTCTGGGCTTTCTGTATTATTACATTGACCTACACACCTGTCTTTATGGCAGTATCATACTGTTTTGATTACTGAAGCTTTGTAATATGTTTGGAAACCAAGAGGTCCTCCAATTTTGTTCTTTTTTTTTTCAAAATTATTTTTGCTATTTGAGGTCCCTTGAGATTCTTTATAAATTTTAAGATGAATTTTTTTATTTATGCAAAAAATGCCATTGGAATTTTGATAGGGATTACACTGAATCTGTAGACCACTTTGGTAGTATGCATATCTTAACAATATTAAGTCTTCCAGTTCATGAACATGGGAAGTCTTTCCATCTATTTGTGCCTTCTTTAATTTCTTTCAGCAATGTTTCATAGTTTTCAGTGTACAAGTCTTTCACCTTGGTTAGGTTTATTCCTAAGTATTTTATTCTTTTTCATGCTATTGTAAATGGAATTGTTGTCTTAATTTTGATTGTTCATTATTAGTGTAGAGAGACACAACTGTTATTTATGTGGATTTTGTATCCTGAAACTTTGCTGAACTTGTTTATTAATTCTAACAGGGTTTTTTTGTTGAGTCTTTAGGGTTTTCTACATAGAAGATCAAGTAATCTGCAACCAGAGATAACTTTACTTCTTCCTTTCCAATTTGGATTCCTTTTTTTTTCCTTGCCTAATTGCTCTGGCTAGGACTTCCAATATGTTAAGAAGTAGTGAGAGTGGGCATCCTTGCCTTGTTCCTGATCTTCCAGGAAAAGCTTTCAGTCTTCACCATTGAGTATGATGTTAACTGTAGGCTTTTCATATATGGCCTTTATTATGTTGAGGTTGTTTCCTTCTGTTCCTAATTTGTTGAATGTTTTTATCATGAAATAAATATTGCATCTTGTCAGACATTTTTTTTTTGCATCAATTTAGATGAACAGGTGGTTTTGTTATGGATCACATTGATTGATTTGTGTATGTCGAACCATCTTTGCCTTTCAAGAATAAACCTCTCTTGGTCATGGTGTATAATACTTTTAATGTGCTGTTAAATTTGGTGAGCTGGTATTTCATTGAGGATTTTTGCATCAATATTCATCAGGGATATTGGTCTATAGTTTTCTTGTAGTGTCTTTTTTTCCCACCCTCCTCTTATAGTGTTTTTGCCTGGCTTTGGTATCAGAATAATGCTGGCCTCATAGAATGAACTTGGAAGTGTTCCCTCCTTTTCAGTTTTTTGGAAGGGTTTGATGGTTGGTGTTAATTCTTTAAATGTTTGGTAGAATTTTCCAGTGAAGCCATTTAGTCCTGGGCTTTTTTTGTTGTTGTTATTAGGTTTTTGTTTACTAAAACACTCTTCTACTAGTTACTGGTCTATTTCTGTTTCTTCATGATTCAGTCTTGGTAGGTTGTGTGTTTTAGGAATGTATCCATTTCTTCTAGGCTATCTGATTTGTTGGTGTACAGCTGTTCATAGTATTCTCATCATCTTTTTTTTTTTTTTTTGCGGTATGCGGGCCTCTCACTGTTGTGGCCTCTCCCGTTGCGGAGCACAGGCTCCGGACGCGCAGGCTCAGCAGCCATGGCACATGGGCCTAGCCGCTCCGCAGCATGTGGGATCTTCCCAGACCGGGGCACGAACCCATGTCCCCTGCATCGGCAGGTGGACTCTCAACCACTGCGCCACCAGGGAAGCCCTGCCTTACGCTTTATTTCCTATCTTCTCCTAGCTTGTGTCAGCTAGAAACTTCCCTGTTAGTACTGCTTTTGCTGCATATGTAAGTTTTGGTATGCTGTGTTTTCATTTTCATTTGTCTCAAGATATTTTCTAATTTCCCTTGTGATTTATTTGACCCATTGGTTGTCTTAAGAAAGTACTAATTTCCACGTTTGTGAATTTTCCATTTTTCCTTCTGCCATTGATTTCCAGTTTCATTCCATTGTGATCAGCAAAGATATTTTTTGTATAATTTCTGTCTTCTGCAATTTAAGACTTGTTTTGTAGCCTAACATGTGGTCTCTCCTGGAGAATATTCCATTTGTACTTGAGGAGAATGTATATTCTGCTGTTGTTGGGTGGAATGTTCTCTATATGTCTTAGGTCCATATGGTCTGTAGTTTTCAAATCTTCTGTTTTCTTATTGACCT
The DNA here is from genome assembly GCF_949752795.1 of Hyperoodon ampullatus. Lineage (NCBI taxonomy): Eukaryota > Metazoa > Chordata > Mammalia > Artiodactyla > Ziphiidae > Hyperoodon > Hyperoodon ampullatus. Next base: position 100,398,115 of record NC_136924.1, on the reverse strand, counting down.
TCTGTTTGGTTCTATCCGTTACTGAAAGCAGGGTACTGAAGTCTTCTACTATTATTGTCTTGCTGTGTATTTCTCCCTTCAAATCTGTCAAAGTTTGCTTTACATGTTTAGGAGCTCTGATGTTTGGTATATAAGTATTTATGGTTGTTATAGCGTCACAGTCAATTGACCCTTTTATTATTCTAGAATGTCCTCTTCTGTCTCTTGTAACAGCTTTTGACTTAAAGTCTATTTTTTCTTATATTAGTATAGCCTCCCCTGCTCCCTTTTGGGGACCATTTACATGGAATCTCTTTTTCCATCCTTTCACCTTCAGCCTGTGTTATGTCTTTAGATCTGAAGTGAGTCTCATGTAGGAAGTATGTAGTTGTATCTTGTTTTTTGAATCCATCCAGCCAATCTATGGCTTTTGGTTGGGGAGTTTGATCCATTTACATTTATTATTGATAGGGAAGGGCTTAGTATTGTCATTTTGTTAATCGTTGTCTGTATGTCCTGTAGCTTAGCTTTTTTTTTTTTTTTTTTTTGTCCCTTCTTTCCTCTCTTACTGCTGTCCTTTGTGTTGTGTTGATTATTTTGGTAGTAACATGATTTGATTCCCTTCTTGTTTACTTTTGTGTATATCCTATAGATATTTCCTTCGTGGTTACCATTGCAATTATATAAAACATTTTAAAGTTATAACATTCTATTTTAAACTGATAACTTGAATTGCATACAAAAACTCTAGTCCTTTACAACCCCACTTTATGTTATTGATGTTACAGATTACATCTTCATATTGTATGTCCACTAACATAGATTGATAGTTATAAAAGTTTTAATGGTTTTTACATTTAATATCTGTATTCATTATATAATTTTAATGGTTTTTTTCATTTAAATTCCGTGTACCAAAATTATAACGATACAGGTTACCGTTTTTGTCCGTGTATTTACCTTTACTGGAGAACATTTTATTTTCATGTTGCTGCCCGGCATCCTTTTGTTTCAGTTCAAAGGACTCCCTTTAGCATTTGTTGTAGAGCAAGTCTAGTGGTAATGAACTCCCTCTGCTTTTGTTTATTTGAAAAAAATCTTAGTTTCTCCATTTTTGAAGGATACTTTTGTTGGATACACTATTCTTGGCTAAGTTTTTTCTTGCAGTTTTTTCTTTCTTTTTATTCTTTGACTATATCATCCCACTCCATTTTGGCCTGTAAGAGTTCTGCTGAGGAATCTGATAATCTTAGGCAGGCACTCCAGTATGTGATGATTTGCTTTTCTCTCGCCGTCTTCAAGATTTCTCTGTCTTTGACTTTTTTTATAAAATTGAGATATAATTGACATACAACATTATAGGCATACCTTGTTTTACAGTGCTTCATTTTATTGCACTTCACAGATAATTGCATTTTTTACAAATTGAAGGTTTGTGGCAACTGCATTGTCAGGTGATGGTTGGCATTTTTTAGCAATAAATTATTCTTTGATTAAGGTATGTACATTGCTTTTGACATAATGCTGTTGCGCACTTAACATACTACAGTATACTGTAAACACAACTGTTATATGCACTAAGAAACCAAAAAAATTGTGTGACTTGCTTTATTTCTATATTTGCTTTATTGTGGAGGTCTGGAACCAAACCTGGAATATCTTTGAGGTATGCCTGTATATTAGTTTCAATTGTACAACATGATGATTCAGTATTTTTATATATTGCAAGATGATCACCACAATGTCTAGTTAACATTCCATCACCACACATAGATGCAGTTTTTTTTATGATGAGAACTGTTAAGATCTATTCTTTTAGCAACATTCAAATAGACAATACATTGTTATTGACTATAGTCACCATGCTGTACATTACATCCCCAGAGCTTATTTATTTAATAACAGGACGTTTGTACCTTTTGACTCCCTTCACCCATTTTGTCCACCCCCCAACCCTGGCAACCACCAGTCTGTTCTCTTTATCTATGAGCTCAGTTTTTGTTTGTTTGTTTAGATTCCACATATAAGTGAGATCATATGGTATTTATTTTTCTCTCTGAATTATTTCACTTAGCAAATTGTCCTCAAGATCCATCCATGTTGTTGCAAGTGGCAAAATTTTCTTCTTTATGCCTGAATAATGTTCCGCTGTAGATACATATACTACATTCTTTATCAGTGGACATTTAGGTTGCTTCCATGTCTTGGCTGTTATAATGCTGCTGTGAAAATGGGGGAGCATATCTTTTTGGGTTACTGTTTGTCTTTTCTTTGGATAAATACCCAGAAGTGAAATTGCTGCATCATATGGTAGTTCTATTTTCTAATTTATTATTATAATAATTATTATTTTTAGTTTCTAATTTATTCAGGAAACTGTTTTCCATAGTTTTTCCCATAGTGGCTATGCCAGTTTACAGTCCCACCAGCAGTGCACAAGGGTTCCCTTTTCTCCACGTTCTCACCAGCACTTGTTGTCTCTTGTCTTTTTGATAATAGCCATTCTGACAGGTGTGAAGTGCTATCTTATTGTGGTTTTGATTTTCATTTTCCTGTAGGTGAGTGATGTTGAGTATCTTTTTATGTACCTGTTGGGCATCTGTATGTCTTCTTTGAAAGAATATTCACATCTTCTGCCCATTTTTTAATTGGATTGTTTTGTTTTGTTTTGGTTTTGCTTTTGAGTTGTATGAGTTCTTTATATGTTTTGAATGTTAATGCTTTATCAGTTACATCATTTGCAAACTTTTTATCCCATTCAGTAGGTTGCCTTTTTTTCACTTTGTTAATTGTTTCCTTTGCTGTCAGAAGCTTTTTAGTTTGATATAGTCCCACTTGTTTATTTTTGCTTTTGTTGTCTTTGCTTTTTGGTGTCAAATACAAAAAAATTACCATCAAGACCAATGTTGGGCTTCCCTGGTGGCGCAGTGCTTGAGAGTCTGCCTGCCGATGCAGGGGACACGGGTTCGTGCCCCGGTCCGGGAAGATCCCACATGCCGCGGAGCGGCTGGGCCCGTGAGCCATGGCCGCTGAGCCTGCGCGTCCGGAGCCTGTGCTCCGCAAGGGGAGAGGCCACAACAGTGAGAGGCCCGCGTACCGCAAAAAAATAAAAAATAAAAAAAGACCAATGTCAAGGAGCTTACTGTGCCTATGTTTTCTTCTAGGAGTTTTATGGTTTCAGGTCTTTAATCCAGTGTTAATTTTTGTGTATGGTGTAAGTGGTCCAGTTTAATTCTTTTGCATGTGACTGTCCAGTTCTTTTGTTTTTGTTTTAATAAATTTATTTATTTTTAGCTGTGTTGGGTCTTCGTTGCTGTGAAGACTGTCTCTAGTTGCAGCGAGTGGGGGCTACTCTTCGTTGCAGTGCGCAGGCTTCTCATTGCAGTGGCTTCTCTTGTTGCAGAGCACGGGCTCTAGGCACATGGGCTTTAGTAGTTGTGGCATGCGGGCTCAGTAGTTGTGGCTCACAGGCTCTAGAGTGCAGGCTCAGTAGTTGTGGCACATGGGCTTAGTTGCTCTGCAGCATGTGGGATCTTCCCAGACCAGGGCTTGAAGCCGTGCCCCTGCATTGGCAGGTGGATTCTTAACCACTGCACTAGCAGGGAAGTCCCTACTCTCCAGTTTCTTACAGTTTTGTTGAATAGACTGTCATTTCCCCATTGTATATTTTTGGCTCCTTTGTCATAAATTGACCATGTATGTGTGGGTTTATTTCTGGGCTCTCTATTCTGTTCCATTGATCTATGTCTGTTTTTGTGCCAATACCATTCTGTTAATTACTAGAGCTTTGTAAGGTAGTTTGAAATCAGGAGGTGTGATGCCTCCAGCTTTGTTCTTCTTTCTCAGGATTGCTTTGGTTATTCAGGGTCTTTTGTGGTTCCATACAAATTTTAGGATTGTTTGTTCTATTTGTGTGAAAAATGCCTTTGGAATTTTGATACGGATTGCATTGAATTTGTAGATTGCTTTGGGTATAGACATTTTCATAATACTGACTTGCAATTCATTAGCATGGAATATCTTTCCATTTATTTGTATCCACCTCTTTCAGTGTCTTCTAGTTTTCTGAGTACAGGTCTTTCATCTCTTTGGTTAAATTTATTCCCAGATGTTTCTTTTTGATGCAATTGTAAATAGGATTGTTTTCTTAATTTCTCTTTCTGATAGTTCATCGTACTGTCTTTGACTTTTGACATTTTGATTACAATATGCCTTGTTCTCTTTGGGCTCATCCTAGATGTAGTTCTTTGAGCTTCTTGAATTTATACATCTTTTATTTCCTCAGATTTTGGAAGTTTTTCACCAGTAATTCATTTCTCTTTGTTGATACTCTCATTTTGTATATACATCATCATTTTCCTGATTTCTTAGAGCTGTCTATCTGTGATCTCCTAGTTCATTGAGCATCCTTGAGTTATTTTAGTTTGTCAGGCAGCTCATAGCTCTTCATTTCTTCAGGGTGAGTTTTTTGAGTTTCATTTTGTTCCTTTGATTGGGCCATGTCTGTTTCTTTATATGTGATCTTTTGCTGAAATTTGGGCATTTGAAAAAACCACCACCTCTCCCAGTCTTTCTGTACTGGCTTTGTGCAGGAGAAGATCTGTGCCAGTCAGCCCAGCTGGAGGTTCTAGGACCTCTCAGGTCTTTTACAGTCTCCTGCTGCTTCTGGCATCTGACTGCAGAACCGCAGCTCTTATGTGCTCTGGCGCTCACCTGTTTTTAGTGACTTTCAAACTCTGCTCCCGATTCTGTCAGCATTTTGTCGGGTGAGACAGAAACCAGTGCCTTGGGCAGCCTCCAGACAAGCCCCCGTAACTTCAGATGCACAGTCCACTCTTTTGTTTCCATCCAGAGGGAAGAGCCCCAGTGTGGGAGGTTTCCTCTGCTTGTACTGCTCTATGCCAGACAGGGGCAGGGGCATGGCCATGGGCGGGCAGGCATGCAGAATGCTGTGAACTTCGCTCCCTCATTTGCTGGAATCTTGTCTTGGTTTTATGTTGGCCTGAGTGCTGTAGCCTCTCACGTGGCCACTGGGGTTCTTACAGAGGTACCTGGTCTGTGTACTGCTGTCAGCTTGGTGTCTCTGTGAGAGAAACTTGGAGCTTCTGGTCTGCCGTGTGCTGACGTCACTCTCCATTTCTTTGTCACTTTTTTCTTTCAATGAATTTTTTAAACAAAGTGCAACATATATATAGAAAACTGCATACATCATAATGGCACAGCCTGATGAATTTTTAGAAGTGAACACAGCTATTTTTTACAAACCAGACAGGGAAACAGAATATTATCAGCACTCCAGGACCCCAGTTTGCCCCCTCCCATTCACTACCTTGATTTTATCTTTTCAAAAGTAACTACTGTTCTGACTTCTAAGTCTCAGATTTATTCCTGTGTTTGAACTTTATATAATGGTATTGTACAGTTTATGCTTTATAAAAAGTGACTGAAGTATTTAAAAGTACATATAGACATGCAGACAATGCACACGTCATAAATGTTCAGCTTGATGAATTCTAAGACCAGACACACCCACATAACCGGCATCTGAGTCACGGTGGAGCATTCCCGTGTCCCAGAATGTCTCAATTGTGTGTCCCTTGCAGTTGCTGCCAAGGCCTCCCCTTCTCATCATTACCGAGGAAAACCACTTTTGACAACATAGGTTAGTGTTGACTGTTCTGTACTTTTTGGGATCAAATAGTTTAACTGTTTTGTGTCTGGCTTTCATTCCACACATGCGCGAGATTCATTCTTAACTGCATGTAGTAGCATTTCCAGTGCTGTATCTTCTCTGTTGCACGAGTCTACCACAGTTGACTTCCCCAGACTGACTTGACAGACGTTTGCGGTTTTCATAGCCTTTGGTTGTGTTGGATACAGGGCTGCCGTCAGCGTTCAGGTGCGCCTCTCGCTGCACACACTCACCCATTTACCTTGGGAACTGCTGGGTCGGCTCAGAGGGCTGGGCATATGCCTAGTTTTAGTAGATTCTTCCAGTTTCCAGTATGGTTGTACTAACTCACACTCCCACCTGGCAGTGTATGAGTTCCAATTATTCTATACATTCAATAGCACTTAGCATCATCAGTCTTTTAATATTTTTTCAGTGCTCATTTTTTCCCCCAATTCCTTTTATTGTGGTAAAACATACATAACACAATGTACCATCTTAGACATTGTAAGGGTACAGTTCAGGGGTACTAAATACATTCATAATGTGGGATACTCATCACCACCATCTGTCTCTGTAGCTCTTTTCTAACTGAAACTCTAGACCCATTAAACATGACGCCAGCACCCCTCTCCACACAGCCCTGGGCACCATCTACTTTGTCTCTTTGGTCTGGCTACTCTAAGGGCCTCATGTCAGTGGCGTCACCTCTTGTCTGTCCTTTTGTGACTGGCCTGTTTGACTGAGCAGAATGTCCTCAAGGTTCATCCATGTCATAGCATAAACTCATTTCTCTTTTTTTTCTTTCTTTTTTGGAAGTACCATGCGGCCTGCAGGATGATCTCAGTTCCCTGGCCAGGGATTGAATGAACCTGGCCACAGCAATGAAAGCCCAGAATCCTAACCACTAGGACACCAGGGAACTCCCTGCATAAGCTCATTTCTGTTTATTTATTTTTATTTTTTTGCGGTACACGGGCCTCTCACTGTTGTGGCCTCTCACTGCTGTGGCCTCTCCTGTTGCGGAGCACAGGCTCCGGATGCACAGGCTCAGCGGCCATGGCTCACGGGCCCAGCCACTCCGCGGCATGTGGGATCTTCCCGGACCGGGGCACGAACCCGTGTCCCCTGCATCGGCAGGCTGACTGTCAACCACTGCGCCACCAGGGAAGCCCTGTTTAACTTATTTACTTCTCAGTGTCAGTACGAAATTTCACAGTATAATTTTCATTTTCGTGTTATCTTTATCCAAAATGTAGTCATCTCAATCCCTCATATTCCTTTATTCTATCAGCATCATATTATTAATTGAGAGAGGAGCTCTCCCAAGTGAAAAATCTCTGGGTTTCTGTAGTGTGATGATGTGTGATCATTTCCATTAAAACAAAAGTAGACAGCATCAGATCCGGTTGCCAAGGAAAGATTCAAATTAGATTTTACAGAGCATTTGCCCTAAATAAAAACTGAAGTATGATTCCTTCTTATCAAAACTTCATTAATACATAATGGCATAGGTGGAAAATGAAATTGTTTTATTCCTCCTATAATTAAAATGACTTGAACTTATGGATCCCTTGTCCCAGCTCCTTAGGACCTAGAAGGAATGAGGGATAGAGGATCGTGAAATGCCATTTTTCAGGTATCCAGATCCTTGAGGAGGGGGAAGAGCAGTTGGAAGAAGTTTTCTCCCCTTTTTTCCCTCATTAGCCGCCTCTTGAAGTGGACTTAACTAAAGCAAAGAGACAAGACTTGGAACCATCTGTAGAACAAGCCAGATATAGCAGCTGCCGACAGAACCTGACTCTGGGACCCCCCAAACCACAGGAGGTGACGTCCCCTTGCAGACCAAGCCACCACGTTGTGATGCAGGGGATGAGGACAGCAGCTCCGGGTGCAGGCCGCGTGCCCTCCCCGCCCCTGCTCCTTCCCAGGTGTCTCCCCCTGCCTCCCACTCCTGCCTTCACTTCAGAGCCAGCACACTGGCTGGCCCGTGTGCTCCCTTGGGAACTGTGTGTTGCTGCTCACCAGTTAACTCAGGAACTCACCTCCCTGTTGCTCTCCTGATGCAGAAGCCCGGCCTCCGCTGCCACAGAGAGCGATGCCACGTACCAGCGGAAGCTCCGGCAAAGACAGCTGCAGCAGCAGTTCCGGGAGCAGATGGAGAAACAGCAGCAGGAACCCCCGTCTGGCCCACCCGCCGAGAAGCAGGGTCCTGGTGAGAGGACAGAGCACGGGCTCTGGGGGCGACTCTGCAGCAGGTCAGGTCTGCACACAGCACAGAGGCGGCTACGGGCTCAAACCGTCACGTCCTGCCTTGCGTTGCCCCATGACTGAAGGAAGACACTGGTCTTTTGGGGGAAGGAGGCGGGCCCTGACATAACCTGGAACTAGATGTCTCAGGGGACAGAGCTTTTTTTTTTTTTTTTTTTTTTTTAAATTTTTTTTTTAACTTTTGGCTGCGTTGGGTCTTTGTTGCTGTGCACGGGGGCTTTCTGTAGCTGTGGCGAGTGGGGGCTACTCTTCGTTGCAGTGTGCGGGCTCATTGCAGTGGCTTGTTGCAGAGCACGGGCTCTAGTAGTTGTGGCATGTGGGCTCAGTAGTTGTGGCTTGCGGGCTCTAGAGTGCAGTCTCAGTAGTTGTGGTGCACGGGCATTGTTGCTTCGCGGCATGTGGGATCTTCCTGGACCGGGCTTGAACCCGTGTCCCTTCCACTGGCAGGTGGATTCTTAACCACTGCGCCCCCAGGGAAGCCCCTGAGCTGTCTCTGAACATAAAGCAAAGTTAGGTTTGAAGAGAATGAGTTTCTGGCAATTCTTTATCCCTGAACTTTTTATTTCAGAGTCCAGGTTCAGTGGGAGTAGTAGATACAGATTTTCTTGGAGTCTTTCTCAGAGACTAGAAACAAAGAAAGACCCAAGTGGATTTTTGCCCAGCTTCTCCCTAAAAATTACGAAGAAGGTTCAGAGGACTTGCTTCATGTTTAGTTCTTTATAATTCCCCTCAGCACTACTGGCAGGCTGAGGTTAATGTAGGGGAAAAAAACCCCAAAAAATTTACTGTGCTGGGGATGTTCTTAATAAGAATTATTATTCTAGGTCTTTAGCTTCCAAACCATTGCAGAAGCTCTGGGGATCAGGGGTGGAGGAGGAGTCATCTCCAGGACTTCCCCCACCCCGAATCACACAGTCATCATCTTGGTTTTACATATTCATTTCTGCTTAAGATTTTGTTTGAACAAGGCTTCAAATAGTAAAAATTGGACAAGACGGCTTACAATAACTCTTCCGTTTCTGCTGCTAAAGGAGAAACAAACTTCTCAGGTTTTTTTCGCAGTTTGATGAGAAGAAAGAATATAGTATCGTCAGTCCTATTTTATATAGATCTGTAGGTAGGACCAGGATGCAGGGTCCCGAGTTCTACTGCTGGCCGTGCCGACGAGTGTAACCCCAGGCGGCTTTGCACGCACTTCCAAGGCCGCCCCCGGCCCAGCTTGGTTACGCGGTTTTGTCCTTTCTCTTGCAGCAGCGCTGCCACCGGTGCCACCTGCCGGAACTGCTGCTTCAGAGCCGCTCACCCAGACAGACGTGTTTCCAGGTCAGGAGGGCTAAAGGAATGACTTCAGTCCTAATCAGTAAATACCTATCAAGTGCCTGTAAGTTACTGTGCTGTATACTTTCCGTCGTCACAAATACATTTCAAAACAGGCATATAAAATATCTTCATTTCCATTGGTTTTGTAGAAAGTGCTGACTGACAGACAGCACATACGCAGTTCCTCTGCTGTCCGGACCCGAGAGAGGCTTAGGTGTACTTTCATGGGTCGGGGAAAGAGAAATCCCCAACGCCATCGTATAGAGCGCTCATGATACGGCATTTCTCACGACCTGTTATTTTTCCAGCACCTCGTTTGTTGATGCTGCATTTGCTTGTGACCTCTGTCCTTGCAGACAGTCTTGAAATGTGGTACATGGCTCTAGATGCAGGGGACAGTGTGGTCAAGCCCTTGTCTAAACCAGAACCGCCACAGACCCCTGCCGCCTCCGTCCTGCAGAACGAGATGGAGACCTGGAACAGGACCCCCCAGAGCCTTTGCCACCAGAATCCACAGGCAAAATCTGGACCCTGGAACCTTCAAACTTACAACCTTAACCAACACATAACAGGTAGCAAAGTGTTTTAGGAACAGAAATGGAAGGGAGAACCTGGGTATAATTCTATGAATCGTAAAGAAAGAATGACATTCCGTTTTAAGAAGTTGGAGGGGACTCATGCCAGACCAGTAGCAGTCTAAGAAAATGGAGTGTAGCTGGATTAAGAGTCGCAAGTCTTCCTTGGGGTCCTGACCTGAGGTGCAGCTCTTTCTAGCTGATAGTAGTGGGACACTGAAGCATGGCTGCATTAAGAGCTTTCCTCTTAAAAGCAGGCCTGTCATGATCTCTGCTGCAGCTTGGTCTAGTGTTAACAGTGGGACCTGTCCCCCTCATAACAATTTTCATTCTTGGCCTTTAGTTTAAAGTAGGACAGTTAACTAATACGATTCAAAAGTTATTAGCTGTCAGTTTATTCCTTATTTTTAAATCATGGCAGCTGTATGTGAACAATCTTCTCTTCCATAGGAGACTGTGATTCATATAGGAAGAACCAGGACACGAAGAAAAGGAAATTGGATCCATCTTGACCAAGGCTCCGTTCACCTCACTGGATTCTGTCACACAGGGACTTTCAAAAACTGCTTCTTGGTCATGAAATGACTCATCATTCCTAGGGAATGAGCTTTACCTCCGGGGATTTACCTTGCTTCATGCTCAACTTCGCCAGAGGATTTCACTATTGGAACCTGACGCAGATCAACCTGGGCAGGTTGGGAAGCCCTGCGGAGATTAAACAAACAAACACCTTTTCTTTGGCTCTTCACTATTTATTCCTAAGCTTTTATGTTAATAAAGGTAGAAATTCTAGGAATCACAGTGGCCACCTTCCCCACGCACCAACCTCGACAGCGGCCTGCGCTTTGTCACTCTGTGTGACCTCTGACCCCTTCCGCTGCCACTCATCTACAACAATCTGTCATTTAGAGGCTCATCATGAAACTACTTCCATTTTTTCCTAATAAGGAAATAATCTAAGACCAAAGAAAAGGCATTTTAAGAAAGCAAAATAAAATCCTACTTTGTAACAAAATAACAGGCATACCTCTTTTTATTGCACTTTGCAGATTTTTTTTTTTTTTTTTTTTTTTTAACAAATTGAAGGTTTTTGGCAACCCTGCGTTGAGCATTTTCCCAACAGCATTTTAAAGTATATATTGTTTCAGGGACTTCCCTGGTGGTCCAGTGGTTAAGACTCCACACTCCCAAGGCAGGGGTCCCGGGTTCGATCCATGGCCAGGGAACTAGATCCTGCATGCCACCACTAAGACCCGGTGCAGCCAAGTAAATAAATAAATATTTTTAAAAAATATATTCTTAAAAAAAGGGTATATATTGTTTTAGATATAATGCTATTCCAGACATAACAGGCTATAGTGTAAATGTTTATATGTACTGGAAAACCACAAAAATCTGCATGACATAAGCAACTGTTTAGCTATTTCGGATGTGCGATTATCACCCACCTTAACATAAATTCTTTTAGTGTTTAGATGTTTCATAATCCTTTCCCCCAACTAATGTGTGCGCAGTTTTACTTTTTAAGGGCATTTTGGGCTGGGCCTTGTACCCAGTCTTGAGTTTGTTGGAGCACAGGCCCATCTGTGGGAAGCTGTGCCCCTAGGCCACCGCCGCGCCTCTGGAAGACGAGCAGGTGGCTTTCCCTGACCTCCCTCCACCTCACCTGAGCTGCACAGCTTTGGGCATAGATTCATCTTCTGATTTTCATATCCTTACCATGGTCTTCAGAAAATGTATCTTGCCTGTCTGCAGCATCTTAGTTCAGGTCAGAACTGCTGTTAAAAAAAAAGGTCCTGGAAATAGGAATCCAGTTATAAATTGCACACAAGTCAAATCAGAGCTAATGAGATCACGAAAAAGACATGTGCTGAAAATGAAACCCCACAGCTCAAGAAAAGCAAGTTTGGTTTATTTGAATGGTTTCATCTACAACGGTAACAAACGGAAGCAGAAAGCGCGACCCCCGGGGTTTATCCCAAACGCACGGGTTGACGGGCTGCCAAGAATCCCCGAGGTTTGAATTTAGTCTGTTTTTTTTTAAACAGTGTACATTGTTAAATAATGTAAGGAAAACATCTATAATTCAGAAAGAATTTTTTTAATGTGGAAAAAGATACTCAAAGTGTACTATTAACACAAAAATAATTTAAACAGTTCAGTAGCACTAGGTTCATTCCTCTAGGCTTCAGTTATTTCATCCACAGGAGGGGAAAAAAAATCAACAGTAAATAAAAGCAGTTCTTACTTTCCACCTGTGAATGAAGAGATCTCAAAATGATTAAACCAAAGAAACCAAATAGTCATGTGCTGCACTCTGGCTCCCCTTTCCTCTGCTGCAGAGCCCTGCCTCCTTGCCCAGGGGTCCGTCCCCCGCTTCCTTGGCGCTTCTTGTTCTCTCCTTACTCTTGTCATCTCCCGAGGATTATAAGCAGGAGAAAAAGTAAGTAAACAGTTTCAAAGCAAAGCCTGCCCTTTTCATTTCTACCTTCCTAAAACCTTCAGCTCTCATTTGCATCTTTGGGGTCTCGGCTAACTTAATAAAGAAAATGACCAACGGAGGACAGGACAGCCTACCAGGCTCTTCCTGTCATGGGGATTCCTGGGATGTGCCACTGAGGTGGGTAAGAGGTTGGAAATAGGTCAGTTTCCCAGCTCAAGAGTCAAGACAAGAAGCACCCCAAAATTAAGAGTCCTGGCTTCTTTCCCCACCTGGGAGAACAGAGATCCCAAACTCAGGCAATGAGGAGAGTATTTCCTGAAAGTTCTGAAAGTAACAGAACTGCCCATTACAACTAGGCACAGCACTAAATAATACTGGTTGGTTGCAGTTATTATTACTTCAGGGGAATATCTGTTTACAGAGAACGTGAGAACATCAGCTGTAATTCTAGAAATAAGGTGGCGCAAGAGATTATGATCCTGCAACCATTTGGACATTATATAGGAAGTGGGTAGGAATAAGCATTCTTTCCTACAATGCTTAATTCAGATGTGGGTCCACTTTCCACAAACTACAGTACCCCAAGCTGAGAAATACACGGTACATTTGCACCAAGAGGGAAGCAATCCAAATGACTTTTCTTAGAACAACTTTCTCCATCTGTGACATCTCACTATCACATTTCCCAGCTTAAAAACTAGCGCCGCCCCCCCACCCCCACCCCGTGCCCTTCCCTTTATATTCAGCCATTTCTTCCAGGTCTCCTCTGCTCAAGCCCAGCTCAGGTAAGTAAGGCTTATGGCAGCCACTGGCCAAACATCACCTATCTTCAAAACAAGTCTGTTCTCCCATCCTGTAGTCTTTCTTTTTCTTTCATCACTTATCGCATACCACGCTCAAAATTGCCCGATTTTGTGACAACACCCCTCCTCACCTGTCCTGAAACAGAGTTTTCTGCTTTTAACCACTACTGTCAACTTCTCACCTGCTCATCTTACACCTGCTCTAGACAAAATTGTTGAATGACTTGAAAAAAAATACTCTTTCAATTTCCTTATTGCATAATCCACTGCTAGGTCACATGGACCCAAGGTCTCCTTCCATACGCCCTTTTGCTGACTGGGGTCTGATGAGAAGTTGATGTTAACGGCAGAAGCAATAGAAGTCCAAGGCACTAAAACATCCAGCAAGCAATACTGGGAGAACAGAAGTATTCAAGTACAGTAATTTATACAATTTTACATTCACATTTATTTACCTAATACAATGGAAATACAAAGGAGAAAGTAAAGTCTCAATAGGTAAAGGACAGAGCTAGCTTTTTTCAACTTTTTAAACCTTTCATATCTTACTCTTAAAACTACTGTTGTCCAACAACATTTATATATCACAGTGTTTCCACATCAAAACTGATGGCAAAGTTACATGTCCGCAGGGAACTTAATTTTTTTTTTTTTTCCTAATGGCTAATGCTGCAGTCAAAGCTGCGAATATCATTTGCTTAAAGCACTAATGACCTATTGTAAGAAAGGGTTGAAACCTCCGTCCCCTGGTGTTTTCACTGGGTTCTAAAGATTGGCTGGGGTGGGGACAGGGTAGGAGAGAGCCCAATAGTTTAATTTTTTGTCTTGCGGTTTGGGGTGGGTACCAAGATTAAGAGCCCCACTACTAGAGAACACAGATGGGCTTTGCTTTTCCACTGAGCTCTCTAGAAGCTTTCTGATCAACACGATTCTCTTTCCGAGCGCTCACTGTTGGGGAGAGGTAACAAAGCATACACACAAGAAGCCTGCTCTTTCTTTCCTTCTCATCCCACTCCAATAAACGGTGAAAGCAGAGGGAGATTCTCCACTCTGAGGGCTCTAAGCGGTATTAAACATATTCCTGTCTGGCAAGAAATAACCAGTTAAATGCAGTGCTAGTAGTTAGTATGTAGGCTACTTTCCCATCCCCCTCCCACCTGCCCCTCACCATTCCACCTCCTGCCCCCAAATCTACTCCGTTAACGCCTCTAGGTCTAAGTGGTCCTCAGGTTGGAACCTGGGGGGTTGCTGATGGACTTCTGCAAGTTGCTGATGTTGAAGTTCTGTAAGGAGGCAGTTCCCACAGGTTGGAACTGGCTAAGTGGCTGCGTTGCTGGGCCGCCCGTGCCGCTCCACTGCGTGCCAAAGGCGGGGGCTGGGAAACCGTACTGCTGTGGGGGGCCCATGGGCTTGGGGAAGTGGCCTAGAGAGGTAGCTGATGCTGCAGAGATGGGGGCGGAGCCACCCAGGGTTGAGGTCATGGAGACGCACAGCTGACCAGGTGCGGAGAACTTCCTTGCCATGCCAGGGCCCTGAGGAGAGAACAACGCCGTGTGAAGCTGGTGTGGGTGTGAAATGGGTGGAACTGAGACAGAATTCCAGAAGCGGGCTGCTCTCATCTTGCAGGGGACAGTGAAAACAACACCCAGCCAACCTTCCATCATAATTATTGGCTCTTTATATTTACCAAATACTTGTTCTGATTGGAGGTGGGTGGTATCATGTGTGTGTAGTTCAGAGTGTGAAAGGAAAAGGGAAGAAACAACTGGGCTGACCGATACAGAGCTCGGGATTCAGCGCAGGAAAACTAAAAGGGGACCTGGGTGATTTTTGTCGTTTTTTGAAAATGTTAAAACTCACGAGCTACTGAAGAAGGTCCCTCACGTGAGCGAGACGCGTGCTCACTGATACTCTGATGGACCTGGAAAATGGCAAAAGGGGCAGACTGACCTCATAACTCATGTGTCCTTTGCTTCCTCTCCTGCCTGAGAGATTCATGGCGTCTCGGGCCCAGTTGTCCACCAACTTGTGCAGGTCATCTGTGAACGTGCCCTTCCTGCTGGACGTCATGGCAGGAGGCTGAGCCTGGGCGGCCTGGCTGTTCACAGTTCCCCCAACGGTGTTTGTGCTGCTGGTCCCTAAAGTTAGAAGAAGCAACAGAGAACAACCATTAAAAGAGGCTTGGGTTGTAATTTCAGGGAGAGGAAAAACTTCCGAGGATGATGAATGGCAAACCACAGAATGGGGAAGATGAAGTGGGAAGCCATGCAAGAAAAGGAAGGTTCCAAGGTTCTCATGTAGCCAAATGCTCTGGCATCACAGGGTAATGAAAACAGGTTCTCTTCAGGAGCTCCAGACCAGGCTGAACGACTCCGGACGAGGGAAGGCACAGACGGCGGGGACCTCCTCCTGCCCGTTCTCACGGCATCCTGGAGCACGGACACTCGCTGCTGGGCCTCTACACCCAGCATCACCTGGGGGAGAGGAGGGCTGTGCGGTGTGGCCAGTGAGCCTGGCTGCTCTAGAATGCTGCAGAACAGGGCAAGAGAAGGGGATCCCTGGAGCACTGGGCAGGGTTCATGGAGGAGTTAAAGGAACGCAAAGACAAGCCCCAGGAAAGATGGGCTCCCAAACCACGTGGGACCATCATGGTCTTCAGCCATTCTTTCACAGAAAGGGGCGACAAGAGAAAGCGTGCTCTGGTCGGAAACCTTTTTCACCTGGACCCATAAACATGAATTGCGGGAGTTAAGGCTTCAACGTCTCCCCATTTCCTTTGAGTAAAGAACCAGGAGCGCTCAGAAGGAAGGCTCTCTACGGTGTGCCTGAGTCTTTCAGCTCCAGGAAGGCATGGCTTCCCAAAGATGACCTCAGTCCCGCTGCTTCAAGGCCTCTACGGCCCCCACTCCCCAGAAGAGCAAGCACTCTCATGCGCGCTGGGCTGAGGCAGGGGTGCGGAGGGGGAGGACGCTTTGGGGCTGTGATGAAGGAATTCTATTTCTATGGTTCGATGAGAAAGAAAAGGAGTCTGTGTCCTGCCTGATTTCGGCTCTGCTGGAGGGCACACTGGCGATTATTCGAAGAGGCGAGTTTTAGGGAAGAGGGAAAGAAGAGTCACGTCTTGTGTTTTCCCGTCACCCCCCACTTTCTTACCAGATCTCGCATTTGCTGCACAATAAATGAAAGCTGCTGGGGTAGGCTGTGAGCCATCAGGACTTAAGATCCCCAAATACTGCCAGGGCTAGATATTTAAATACATGCATCTTCCTGCTTTCAAGATCCAAGCGGCACCAGAGCACAGCAGCACACCGGAAGCAACTCTGCCACGCAGAAGCCCCCTGTAATCCACTGCTGCTCTCGAGGCCAGTTTGCACCCTGCCACCCGGGAATGGCACACCCGAGCACGCGTGTCCTAGAGGAACAGCTATTCTGAGGTGAAGCTGCAGAGTGAGAGGGGCACGTGCTTCTTATCACCAAGGCAAGACAACCCGGGACGGCTGCACGTGTTGTCAGCTCACGCTCAGTGCCCGCCAGAGCCACGGGGGCTGCTGCTACCACACACACCGTGTAAAGGGAAGAGTAAGCTCCCTGTGGAACAGGAGGCCCAGGTGCAAAGTGGAAAAGCACAGGAGACAACGTTCCTCGAACAGCAGCAGTGAGACAGCGCTGGGGTGGGAGGCGCAGGCAGCGAGGATGGCGGTCGTGCTAATGGCGAGCCCGAGAGCAAAGCACATCACATGCGTGAGGACCACCAGCCTCCTTGAGTGACAGCTGCTTCGCGAGCTGGATGGCGAGTGAGACGATGGAAACAAAACATAATCACAAGTGAGCAGAGCTGAGCACTGCTGGCCACAAACTGCTCGTGCTAGAACCACACCCTCTGGTCTCATGCCAGTCGCCGCTGATGCTGAGGTCCCTTTATGGCCTCATCTTGTTACACGACACTGGATTCTGAATGTGGGGTTTACACCACGGGGGAGAGTCGGCCTCACAGTTCACCTTCTCATTCTGGCTTCTGAAAATAGCTTTCCCATTAAAGAAGGACACAGACAAACACACACATCCCTTTCTGACCAGGAATTAACTCCCGGGAAGAGATGACTTGGCTAATAAAACCCAGGAGAACGGGGAGTGTGTCTGGCCCACTGTAGCACTGAAGTGCTGAAGAGCACTGGTAAAGTGGGTATTTCTGAGAACGCTGCTTGCCTTCCCGAGAGGATACTGACTATCCTTTGAACCTTTTTCAGTTCTGCTGAAAGCTCTACAAGTCATGCATCCTTTACCACAAGAAATTCACTTTGATGTTCTCCTGCCGTAATACACGCCCCCATCCCATCCCCGCCCCACCGCTGGATCCGCTGGAACAACGCCTACTATGAACCACAGCTTACTGCCCAGTCTCCCAAGCACAGAGTTTTCTGGAGGGGCCTCTCGGAGGCTGCTGGGCTGCTGAACTGTCCTCGCTCTCACGAGAAGCCTCCTGTCTGCACGGAGTGTCCCTGTCCTCAGCAGCCCAGCAGCCGCTCCCACTGCGATGTGAGGGCCTGGGCTCTCGCAGGCCGCAGTCCCGGCTGAATCCCCGTGGGCGCATGGTGGCGGGCTCACGTTTCTGACTACAGGACTCTCTCCCAAGGAGCCAGGCCTCCCCGAGGCCCCTACGCACATCCGCAGGTGCTTCCACCCACAGCTGTCACAGAGCCGGGGCACGGGGCCGTCAATGAGAGCACTATGAGGCGACCTTGAATCTGGAAGGACAGCCAGTGGCGGCAACTGAGCATGTTAAAGACGACACCAGAAAAGGGTGCAGGACTAGCCGGACGGGAGCTGGGAGTCCGAGAGTCATGAGGCTTCGGGATTCAAAGACCTCAAGGGCAACAGGCTTTGCAATCAAGGGCCCAAAGTAACAGAAAGAAAGGATAATTACTACAGAGCTGGTTGCAAGGACAGACTTTTTTCACCATCTTCCCTGAAGCACAAAGAGAGAGCAATGTGTTAAAGATAAGGAAACATCAGTGTAAAATATTTAGAATCTCCAAACAGCACACAAAGTCCCAGCAAGAGAAAGCAGGAGGGGAGACAGACTGGAGGGACCCGGGAGCCCTGCCACAGATGCCGTTCTGTATGATGGAGCCTCCTGGCTGCTGGTTCCCGGCTGGCAGAAGTGAGTTTCCACACCCAGTCTTTGTACCTAGAAGAGCGATGCCCTGCACCAAGGTTCAGGATGAACCCCAGTCTCTCTCTGGGTCTCACTGCTTGAATTTCAAACACCCAAGCAGTCTCTCCACTGACCCTGTCCCCCACTCCTGCTTCTCTTGCTGGGTTGTTAACAAAGCACTCAATTAAATGCATTAATAATTCTACCACAGGAGGCTGACAGATGGTACCATTGTTACAGTTTTAATTTAAATTGGCTAATACTCTATTTCCACATCCTAGACATACAATACTAACCCTTTCCCTCCTAGAAAAATCTTTAAAAATATGTGGAAAACAAGCAACTTTTGAACATAAATAAAGCATTAAGCCAAGCCGTGCTTCCAAACCATTATCTATTTTGAAAGCATAGAGTAAAGCATCGGAGACTAGTTAAGACCCCATGCCTGTGAACCCCGGTTCTCTTTCCATATTTGCTTTTTGGTTTTTTTTTTTTTTTTTTGGCCTCGCTGTGCAGCTTCCAGGATGGGATCTTAGTTCCCTGACCAGGGATTGAACCTGGGGCCACGGCAGTGAAATCGCCGAGTCCTAACCATGGGCCCTCCATATCTGCTTTAAACCTGCCTCTTGTGATTTGTTCATCAAGGCTTACATGATGTACAGTGACATGCCTTCAACAGAGGTAGGGCCTCTCATTTTAAGACCCAAAAGGAAGTGATAAAATTTAATACTTCTAACCACTTTCACCTGAACAACAGTGTAATACCACCTACCTTTAAGAGTGTGATGAGAATTTACTGAATTATTTAATCTGAAGTGGTACCTGTCACACTACACTTCCTTCACAAAAAAGCCTTGGTTCTCTTTCTTCCCTCTTAGATATTTCAGGCTACATAACACAGGCCTGACACATCACATTTTATTTCAAAACACTCGTCTCCTACTGTTAATGTCTTTTCCTCTTTCTAGCTGGACATATAAATTAAATGCTTACTTAAGTGTCAAGGAGCTAATATTCTTGGTCCAGCCTAGCCTTGCCAGAAAAGCTACTGATCTCAGTGCTCAAAAACCTACCATATTGGGGCTTCCCTTGTGGCGCAGTAGTTGAGAGTCCGCCTGCCGATGCAGGGGACGTGGGTTCATGCCCCGGTCCGGGAAGATCCCACATGCCGCGGAGCGGCTGGGCCCGTGAGCCATGGCCGCTGAGCCTGCGTGTCTGGAGCCTGTGCTCCGCAACAGAAGAGGCCACAGCAGTGAGAGGCCCGCGTACCGCAAAAAAAAAAAAAAAAAAAAAAAGAAACCTACCAAATTGGGTAAGCCTTCCACCTCCCTCTTTGTTAAACAGCCCTAGACTAGTGCCCAAGGACCTCTGAACCATACTCAAAAACAACAATGGTCCGAGCACATGCATTTAAAAAGCACTTTAATAACCACATCAGAAGTTTGAGGCCTTAACAGAGAAGATCTTTACCTGAACTCTAACAAAGGTTTTCTACTTGAGCCTTATTTTTGTTTAAAAAATTTTTATTTCAACATACGTTTACCGACTACCTGCTACGTGCCAGGTAGGTGTGGCTTAATCAGAGAGAAATAATGTCTTGTGCATGTGATCTTATCTGATTTGTGTAGGACCACCTGCATTCCACACATGGGGAGATGGGCTGGAGAGGTTGGGTGGCTTGCTATTGTGCCCTGTTTGGGGGAAGAAAGCTGAGAAATCCCAGCATTCTTGTTAAAAAGCCCATTTTTGCTTGCAGGTGGCCCTTCGGTCTTTAGTAAGCCTTATAAGAAGAACTACACTGAAACCCTTTCTGAAATTCTGATTTTATGGAGTTACAGGGTAGTGGTGGTGAAAACATCCAATGAAGAGATTCTAGCATGTTCTCAATTGATAGATGGTTACGCTTAATTGAGGGGGGGAAAAAAAGATTCCAACCTACTCTGAAGAAGAAGAGAAAAACAGGGTGTAACTTTTCCTGGTACCAGTGGCCAAGATGCTTTCTGTGGCTTCTAATGCCACAGCAGGGGGCAGTGCGTGCCCTCTGTCATGGGCCTAGGAAGAGGCAATTCTTCCGGAAACTTATTTTGACGTTTACAGAAACCTACTGTTATTTCTACATCTTTCATCATAATTAACAGAGACCCAAACTTCTGAGGGTAATAGTAGTTCAGCCAAGACAGATGCACATGGACTGCGTGAAACAACAGGTCCAAGCAGCAGAAACACAGGACAGGAAGGAGTAAAGGTGTTACACACAAAGAGCCAAGCAGGGCGTACTCAGAAATCGGGTCCTCCTGCCACCAGGCTTGAGCGCCGCCTGCTCAGACGCACAGCTAGACTTCGCACAGCCTGTGAGAGGGGAAGGATGGGGGAGAACGGGGAGAGAAGAGACAGAACACAGCTACGAGACGTTAGAACCCGAGGCTGGAGAGTGAGATGCGCTAGGACAGCACACAGAGGAACGAGCTTCCAGGACAGGCCCGGACGTGGGGCAGGAGGGTCAGGCGCAGTCCCGCCACCCGCCCAGCCCGAGCGCCTCCCCCAAGTACACTCACCCTGCTGGGAGGCGGCCTGATGCCTGACTTCCGTGGCGCTGTGGCGGAAGCACCTACCTCACTACCTAGATTCCTGACTTCCCTCTTCTCCGCCCACAGGCCCAACTCCTTCCAGCTTCTGTTCTCATGTTACCAGAAGGTCTTTCCTCTACAGGAACGTTCTGAGTGATCATTTTATTAAACATGTGTTTATTAACCTATATTTGGGAAGTAGATTATGGGTAAAAACTTGAATGGACTTGAATTCATTTTAGTATGTGTCTCTCATACTTCGAAATTTTAGAAGTCTACACTGACTAATCAAATGCATTAACTTTCCGAAATGGCTATAACTCCTTAGAATGTGGTCCAGGAAATCCCAGTCTAGTATTAAAGCATAAGCTCCAAATCCCAAAGGAGCCACTCATTTCACTGAGGCTTCACAGGGCACAGATGTCACTTTTTACTGTAGCCCCTTGAGAAACCCTATTTCCACCCGATGGGAGCAGTGATCCCACCTCATCTAGCCGTCACCCACTCCCCTTACAGCCCAAAGAGCCACATGGGTCCCGTGCGGCTGGCTCCTGGTCAGCTGCTCCTCCAACCCACCTCAACAGGTTCCTCAGCAGGCTTTTGTCCCACGTATGGCAATATCTCCATTTTAATGTTCTTGGAAGATGCTGGCTGCTTTGATCTCTTACCTTGACCTGGAGCAGAAAGGCTTGGTACGGAAATGGCACCATCACTGGTGAAGGCTGAATACAGGTTGTCACTGGAGGGAGATGGCTTAAGGGGCTGTAACAGCTGATTCTGCCCCGTCTCTGGGATGTTGCCAGGAGCGGGGAGGGTCTGCTGGGGGTGCAAGACTGAAGCTGCACTCTGGCCAGACAGGTTACCTGCCAAAAGACACAGCGGCATGAGGGAACGTGCACAGCCTTCCAACCGCACCTGACAGGCACTGTTTTTCCTCCAATGTGTCCCACTGACGGATTAATAATGGGCCAAAAAGTATAGGAGATCAAAGAGCAAGGGTCTCACTGACAGGAGGGGAAGTGAGACATAGCAGGAGACTCAACAGGCAACAGGGCTACAGGACCCCATCCCTGAAGATGCTGAGCCATAGACAGCCTGGACGATTCCAAGTCTGAGCTGAGTAAGAAGACTAGCACGTGCAGTGGACATGAGAGGATTCCATTTTGCAATCTCAGCATTGCCTTTTTTACCCTCTTATAAACACTGAGTTGGATCATGATACAAATTGGTTCCAGAGACAGTCTCTGCTTAGTCTTTGCTGTACATGTGTCAGATCAAGTACAAAAGAGGTGTCGAAAATGATGTAGGGATTGGAGAGTAATGCATATTTAAAATTATTCTTAAAAGGTGGCTCTCAGGGCTTCCCTGGTGGCACAGTGGTTGAGAGTCCGCCTGCCGATGCAGGGGACACGGGTTCGTGCCCCGGTCCGGGAAGATCCCACATGCCGCAGAGCGGTGGGCCCGTGAGCCATGGCTGCTGAGCCTGCGCGTCCGGAGCCTGTGCTCCACAACGGGAGAGGCCACAACAGTGAGAGGCCCGCGTACCACAAAAAAAAAAAAAAAAAAAAGGTGGCTTTCAGTCATTAGCCAGGTGGCCTGAAATGGACTAACTTTTCTATTCCTTAGTAGCTAGTGGACTAGAAGTCCAGCAAAAAGAAGGTCAAAATTGCGATCAGAATCTGAATTAGCTTCTATTGCTTATCATCACATGTCTCCTAATGAATTGGTTCTCATGTGCTAGAGAAAAGGTTTGGGTCTCTGAAAGCTTCCAGAGAATGGAAAGCTGTTAAGTTTACAACTGCTTTCCAACATATTTATATTAGAACTGTAGAGCAAGTATGAGGTATAAACTTATTTAAGCTGCTTTTACTTTTCAACTAGTTATCTGTTAACATTACCATAATTTCACCAAAGGGTAAAAACTCGCTATCATAATAAAAAATAGGCAAACTACAATTCATTTCCAGAGATTATGATTTAACTATTTTTTTGATTATAAACACTAGCAAGTTCTTTATTCCAATATAGATAAATAAAACAAAAACTTTAGCCAAGGAAATTATCATATGACATACCCAAATACTTATATGAAACTTACATTCATCCCAGTCGTAATTATGACCAATTCATTCATTAAAAAGGAAGAATCGACCTGGACTTTACTAACAGAGAACAATGAATTTTCTCTCAACTGCCTACGAGCTTGGGGAAATGTGAGCTCCATGAGCTAGCAGGCAAAGCTAAGTGTCTTATCCTCATCAACAACTATAAACGGAGGCAATATGGATTACAAAGGAACAGGTCATGGCACTGACCTGTCTTCCATAAACTCAAAAGACGTTCTATAAATATGGGGAGTAGACAAGGCAAGGAAGCAAGCATATTAGGGAAGTCAAACGCCTTCGAAATTTAACAAATGTTCTGTAGGTTATATACACATTTGGAGACAAAAACATAAGATGGGACAGCCATGGCTGACCTGGTCCAGGGCTTTTATTCCCCAAGGAACTGCTGCGACTAGACTTGCTGCCTTTGCTTTTGGTGGGTCGCCTTCTCCTCCCTGCAAGGGGGGCAGCTGGGGGAATGATGACGGCAGGAGGAACCTTGCCCAGTTTGGTATACAAAGATTCAATTTCATGCTTCTGGCGACTCTGCAGGTCTTGAATCTCTTTAAGATGTCTATGAAAGATAACCAAGCATAACTGAAAGATAGTATAACCACCTTTGTTCAAACAAGAATGAACAACATTATTTAACCTCCATTCACGTATTTACTCACCAGTGAATCCTTCCCCCAAATGTACTGAATCTAACTGCTGTCACCTTGTGACTCTAGTGTGTCAGCTCCTCTTGCTGGCCTCCGCTACCCAAGCCAAATTCCAGCAAGCTCCTAGCCAACCACAAGTGGTTGGTGATGTGTTAGGAGAAAGAGATTTCCTGACTTGGGAGCTCTACACAGGAATACTGAACTTGTAAATCGGACCCAGTTCATCAAACGTGACCAAGAAAACCTGCTATTGTAATCTATATCCCAGTGTCATTATCAGATCCATCTGGTAGACCAATAATAGCTAAGATGAGGTTCACAACGCAAAAGAGCTACTGACGACAGTAACATGCTACGAGTAACGCCAAGGTGCTGAAGCAGCTCTGTAAGAACTACCTTCAGACAGCCAGCTCTTGTACACCCCACCCTCTAGCTCTGGGAGCCAGCTCTTCATACGGCTCTGCTGGTACCCTTTCACAGGAGAAACGCACGTACTTTTCTCGTAGCCGCCGCAGCTCTAACCTCAAGTCCTCATCTTCAATATCTGATTCATTGTCGCTGCTCATGTAAGAGGAGTTGAAGGAATGACTCAGGCCCTGGACAGGGAGGCTCTGTGAGCTCAGCTGTGGGGAGTGCGGACTCCCTGAGCCATCGTCCGCATCCCGACCGAGGAAGGCAGCCTCCAGGTCAGAGGACGGCCCGTTCAGATGTGAAGCCTCTGACAGTTCGGGCTTCTCTTTCTTTGGTATCACAGGAGGAAGGACATCATGTCCCAAATCCAGAAAAGGAGGAGATACCACTGGTCCCTCCTTCTTTGCCTCAGTAATCTCGTCTTCGGTTCTTGAAACGGAGAAACGACCGACTTTGCTTGCTGTAGTTGTCACCTGAAAACGTCCCACCTTGGTAGGCTGCCCAGTTTCTGACGTTGCTTCTGAGGCAGGAGTTTTACGGGCGCTATCCGGCATATCTGAAGAGATGCCACAGATGGCTATCCCATTGGGCTCTGGCTTCACCAGGGTACTCTCTGGACTACTGCTTGATAGCACTGAGGACTCTGAAGTACTGGATTCAAAATGAACAGACTTTACATCTTCTGACTTATTTTTACCCTCTTTCTGGGGATCATCCATTGCAACTGAAACCTGACGGAAAGAGACCAAAAATGAATCACTTTATTTCCCAGTCTGAGTAGGCTGATTGTTTACATAGCCCCTCCATCTCTGACTGTGAAAATAAACTGAATACCATTCACTGTAGAGCATGACATATCTATACTGAGATGTACAGATGAGATGTAGATTCTGAGCGGCTGGCTAAGCTAACTAAGTAAATTATTTGCTTTCATATCTCATGTTGTGCACAGGACTCAGATTACATCTTAATAAAAATATAAATAACAACAGGTCATGGAATATTGAAGGTTGCTTGTGAACAAGAAAAACTACAAACATTAAATCCAATAAATGTTAAATGCCAGCTAAGCTTCAAGAATCAGCACAACTAGCTGGTGCTAAAAGAAGGATCTAGATCGTTGTCCTAGTTCGACAATGTATTATAAATACAAACTCAGGGCGGCGACAAGCTCTGAGAACCTCAGTTTACAAATGAGAAAAATATGACCTAATACCCCAACTTCAAGTGCTATCATGAGAATAATAAGAAAGCAGGTGTGAAAACAGAAAAAGAAAAAAAAAAGATTTTCAAAGCTTGTATAGCCCTATGTACTAAGCCAGAAAATGTTCACTTGTTTCCCAACTGGGAAAATACAATTAGATGGTATTATTTGATGATGACTCAGTATTTTCACTTTGGAAATTAATCCTAAGAAAATTATCCTAAACATGGAAAATGTTTTTATATACAAAGACATTCACTGTTACTTTTCTTACTATGTTGGAAAAATTAGAAACAACCTAATGACTGACAATAGGAAAATGGTTAGATAAACCTACTACTAGATGGGAAAAAGCTACGAAGTATCAATATCATTCAGAGGAGAGCAGGGCCAATTTTAGATATACACATGCACAGAGCAAAAGGAACAGAAAGAAACACACCCCAAAAAGTGATCCCAGGGGTGGGGTGGAAGGATGGGCAGACAGTGTGACTATCTACTGTTTCTCTACTGTTCTAAATATTCTTTATTTTCTTTAATTAGCATGTATTATTTTTAAGAGGGGAAAATGATAAAGAGCTAAAAAGTGCTTTATATAAAAGAAATAGATCATCGATGGCAATTAGGTCCCAAAAGGTAGATAATAATTTTATTATATACACACTCCCCCCAAATTGGGAATCCCTTTTTTATTATATACACAATCCCCCAGCAGTGACTGTCTTACCTGAAATCGCCCCATCTTAAAAACACCAGTTCCTGAAGTGGGTGCTAGGATAGGACCTTCTGTGACTTGAGACACTGAAACAAGTACATGGAGGAGGAAAAGAACTTAAATCAGCATCCTTTTTTAGTTGGCTTCTTTTTGCTTCAGCCAGAAACACAGCAAAATGAGACTACTATCAGAAGAAGACAGTTGTTACAGGCAAGGGAGATTTCCTTACCTCCCTTTCCCTGACCCTGTCCAACAAGGGGAAACAGTTAACTGTCTGCTTTCCTACTAGACACCTTGAGTGTGAAAGACTGTATCGTTGTGAAACCCTCTACCTTCCCTTGTACACTCGCACAGAGGACATGGCACTGTTTGGAGGAATAAAAGTCACACAGCAGCAAGGCGGCTTCACGGCTTAACTCAAACATGAAGAAATACTATAAAAACTAAGGCTGGGCTTCCCTGGTGGCGCAGTAGTTGAGAGTCCGCCTGCCAATGCAGGGGACACGGGTTCGTGCCCCAGTCCGGGAAGATCCCACATGCCACGGAGTGGCTAGGCCCGTGAGCCATGGCCACTGAGCCTGCGCATCCGGAGCCTGTGCTCCGCAACGGGAGAGGCCACAACAGTGAGAGCCCCGCGTACCGCAAAAACAAACAAAAACAAAAAACAAAAACAAAAAAAAACAAACAAAAAAACTAAGGCTAACAGGAAATGACACTACAATTTCATCCTATAATTCAAAGACAGAAATAAATGAAGCGAACAATAAGATTTTACCTAGGATACTAAAGACCCATTTTTAAATGAAAACCAGCTATGGCAAACTGGTTTAGGCAACATTTAAGCAAAATCCTGGAACAGGACAGTGTAAGTGGCAGAATCACTGGTAAGTAGTTTGGAGCAACTTTAAAGCCACCGAGGTCCTCCTCTTTAGGGACAATCACTTGTTTGAGTTTCTTTCTAGAGATAATTAATATATATCAGCATTTTCTTTATTTTATACAACTAGCAGAATATTGATTTTGATATTTTCATTTAATGATGTAACTTAGAGATCTTTCCGTATCAGTCTCATTCTTTTTAATGGCTGCATAGTGTTGTAGTGTATGTATATGTTATATACATATGAAAAATGTTTAAATGTACCATATTTTATCCAGGCTTCTACTGATGGAAATTTAACTTATTCCAAACTTTTTTACTACAAAAGTGCTCTAATATGTATATTCTTATAGATCTGTGAAATAAATACCTAAAAATAGAAGTATTGGGTTGGCCAAAAAGTTCATTTAGGAACCCAAACTTTTTGGCCAACCCAACACTGAATCGCTGTCATTTAAAATGCTGACAAACATAAACTGATCTCCAAAAAGGCTGTACCAAGTCACCAGTGGCTCTTAAACTTCTGAATTTACCAAGGACAGGCGAGAAATACGATCACTTGTAGTTTTATTCTGCATTTCTGTTTCATAAAGGAAGTTAAGTATCTTCATGTCTAAGTTTCTTTTTTTTCCGTATCTTTTGATTTTTTCTTGGTCCATGCCAAATTTACAGAAATTCTTTATATTAACAAAACTAGTCCTTTTTGTGATACGAATATACAACACACACATTTCCCAGTTTTCCATTTATCTTTGGACATAACAGTACTTTTTTTCCCCATGCATAAGTTTAAAATCTATTAATGCTTCTGGGTTGGGGATTAAATGTAATAATAACATCTTTCTCTATATCAGGGAGCAGCAAACTATGATCTGTGAACCAAATTTAGCCCACTGCTTGTTTTTATAAATAAATTTTATGGGAACACAGTTAAACTCCTTCCTTTATTTATTATCTATTACTCCTTTTAGGCTACAATATGTTGGATACTTGAGTAGCTGTGACAGAGACTGTATGGACAGCAAAACCTAAAATATTCCCTTCCTGGCCTTTTACAGAACAAGTTTGTCAACCCTGCTCTAGACAGTTGGAAAAAAAAAAAGAGATTCCTTTTGTTTTCGTACAGTCCTATTTTATGACCTCATTTTCCATCTTTGTTCCATTTTGAATTTACTTTGGCCTAGGCTAGTGATCTATCTTTACTTTTTTCCAAATGGCTGTCCAGTTGTCCCAAACCATTTACTGAAATATCCCCTTTTCTCAATGATTTGAAAGGCCACCTTTTTCATTTTCTACATTCCATTTTAGTTTGTCCATTTCTAATCTGTTCCACTGATTTTCAAGTCACTTCTTTTAAAATGAGAGCCAATTCAGATTGTGACTGCCTTGAAAATAATTTACTTTAGAAAGGTTTTAAGTGAAATTTAGCACTTAAGGAAGACAGGAAGAAGTAAGAGCATTCAGGTAATCTTATTAATAGTTGCACAGGGAATTACATTTATGTCAAGTGGTGTTGAGGAGAATGGATATAATAAAAGGGGAAATTATTATTAAGCATGTGCTATATAAAATTACATTAAGCATATCTCATTCAATTATTTTCACTTTTGATTATAAATGATTCTGAAGGAAAAGGCAACAAAAAATAAGTGTTATATTTCCCAGGTTCTGTGGGACTGATGGTGAAGAGATTTACAACAAAACTTCACAGCACTAGTCGTTGATAATGAACTTAGGACTAAGCACATGGTGATAGAAGTTCTAAGAAAACATTGAAGTTCTTGGTATGGACAATTTTTACAAAATTAAGTTGGAAATGTGCCTTTTTAAAAAAGAGATATTTATGGACAGACCAATTCTAGAGACTCCAGAAATAGATAAAAATGTTTGGGGGCTTCCCTGGTGGCACAGTGGTTAAGAATCCGCCTGCCAATGCAGGGGACACGGGTTCGAGCCCTGGTCTGTGAAGATCCCACATGCTGTGGAGCAACCAAGCCCATGCGCCATAACTACTGAAGCCTGTGCTCTAGAGCCCACGAGCCACAACTACTGAGACTGTGTGCCACAACTACTGAAGCCCGCACACCTAGAGCCCATGCTCTGCAACAGGAGAAGCCACCGCAATGAGAAGCCCGCGCACCACAACAAAGAGTAGCCCCTGCTCACCGCAACTAGAAAGCCCACGCACAACAATGAAGACACAACACAGCCAAAAAAATAAAATAATAATGTTTAAACTGATGATTTGAAATCTTGCATTTGTATTTCTACCATCCATGCTGTTCAAACTTATCTATATTTCTATACATCTCAAAAGCCAAGAGGTGGCCAATACATTAACTTTTATAAATATGCTTGAATTTCCTTGTATCTCTTACCAAGGATTTGGCTGAGCTAATAATAACAAAGGGTCTTATGCCAAGAAACTATCATTACTCCCTGGCATGCTACCCCTCAAAAAAAAAAAGTAAAAAATTCACAACTTTGCTGATATTACATGCTCTCAATATTAGTATCAATGCTCCTCAATCATGAAATACATTAAAATGTTGTTCAACACAGTCTCAAGTACACCTACGAACTCTCGAGAACGTGTCTTTGAAATAGTAACCTCTACTATCAATTACAGGAAGGTTGGAAGTGGGAATACAGAGGAAGAAAGGTGCTTCTCACCATCCTTCTGAAGCTGGGCTCCTGCTTCCACAACTGCTGTTGGAGCCACCACGGACACGGGCTGCAAACACACACAGATACACAACATCTTTAGCATCAGTGACTTAAAAAGAGTGACTTTATAACCTAAAAATAAGTCTGATGTAAAGACAGACAGGCATTTTAGAGATTTTTAAAAGAAATTTTGAGTCTTAACCTTTCCAAACTGCTTTCTTAGTTTTTCTCATGGAATGCTCAGAAGTATAACTTGGATATTAATAGAAAAAGTAGTTTTACTCAGAACATTATCGTGTCACAAGCCTAAAAGGAAGAAGTTAAGACTTCGAACTTAAAGTATAGCCTCCTCCAAAGCATAAACACAAAGTCCATAGAACTGATCTGTGGTATGATTCTAACCACAGGTAAGACAAGAAAAGTGTCTCCCAAATCAAATTTTTTCCATAGTTACACTACTGGGTCAGTGTTACTCTTTCATTCATCGTCTCATTTCTGTCGACTGGAACAAGCAAAGACTCTGATTAGGCGTTAAAGGTATTAATAATGGTCTAGGTTACAGCTTATATTCCAGGAATATAATATATTAGGGTTGCGGGGCGATTTTATCAGAACTCACACCAACTGCAGACGTCAGCACAACGGTCTCTGGACTGAGCGTTCTTCTCAGCTGAGCATCCAGATCTCCCAGGGGCTGCTGGGGCTGAAGGACACAACACAGTGAGCACAGCCTCAGGCACAGCCAGAGCCGGCTTACACAGGACACACTGCTTCCTGCGTCAGGGCCACACAACATAACATGCGTCTGCTCACTCAACATGAAACTCAATATCCTAAGTTCAACTTAGCTGTACTGCTTAAATCAATTACCAAGCTCTCAAAATTTTACTGTCAAGTTCTCAAGCCACAGAAAAACTCAGTTACATTTATGTTTTTATAGTTTTGAAGTCTTCTTTCTTACCTTCTATGTTTGATGTTACTTAGAGATAGAAAAGTTAACTATTTGTCCTCTTCTTAAAAATATATTCTGAAACATGTATCAAGATTGGTTGGTAGATTAACTGTACTGTTCCCTATTTTCTTTTTCAGTTGGGTACATCTTTCTGAGAGCCTGTCCTTATGAATAAAAGATGGCATTAACATACTCTGTCACTATCTTGGCTTCTATCAACCTATGCCTCTCCAGCCTTCATCTATGCTTCTCCCTCTATATGCAGCACCATCCACTTATCCTTACCCACTACGTATCTAATTTGCAGTTTCTCATCACATTTTGGGCCCTCTTAGGAACTGGAATACATGTTTTTAATGAGAAAATAGGTTCAAGACTTTCACAATGCATTTTTTTTCTCAAAATTTAGCAGCCTATGGAATCGGTTCTCTATTGTAGTTATTACTTTATTATGGCAAGTTCCTTAAATTATGTTTTACTGTACATCTGGGATTAAAGAAGTAGGATAAATTCAGACTTCAAGTTAGCAATTTACCATGTTTTTCTTGTATCTTATTCTAAAATAAAATCCTAATTTATTTTCAATGTTTACTAGCTTGTCCCATGTCAGAAGTTTTTTCATAGCTACAATGGGATCATACCAAGTACTTTATTTATGGGAATTCAACTAATGTGTAGGGTGGGGGGTAGGGTGGGAAAGGGAAATAATAATTTAAATAGTGCAGGCAATTCTGACCCGTAGTGAGCAGAACTGAGTGTGAGATGGGACTCTCACATTCACGTCACCGGTCTCAGTTCTTCTTGGAGCAGTCTCATGTTAGCTGAGCTGTGTGGTTTTTGTATTTTAAGCTATAATACCTGTTTTTTATAAACATGACCCTTACACCCAATTACTTCATTCGGTGGTCACTGAAAAAAAATGTCAAACATTCAAGAAAAAACAGGTTGTACTGAACTCACAGAAAAAGGGCGCTACCAGTTATCAGGGTGGTACCCTTTCCTCAGGAACTTTCACAGTTAATTTTGATGACATATAATTTTTCACTTCCACAATGGTCTAATCTTTCACTGTTCTACAAAAGTATGAATGACAGAGGAATTATATTTCTTTTGGCAAACTGTCATGTTTGCTATTTTCTTTTTTCGTTAAGATATGAAAAAATATTAATATCAAATGATTTTTAGATGATTTGCTTCTTACTTTAAGTAGGGCCTGTATCATCAGCTATGGTGTTTTAAAAGAAAGTTTTTACTAAGTCAAAATCAAATAGGAGCCAGAAGGCAAGATCATGCAATGGAGAATTTAAATAAGCTTTGTGAAAGAAAGGAGAGGCACAAAAAGAAATCTGCCAAGTCTTAGGGCACCTGCGTTAGTGAAGGTCCTGGAAAAGGTGGCAGCTGCTCGCTGGGTGGAGTACCAGCTGGAAGTTCAGTACCCACTGGCAGCACCTACAGACACGAAGGGAAATTCAAGTCCATGAGACACTAAGAGTAAAGACTGCACACTGGAGAGCAAACCAACTAATTCAAATGCAGAAGCATAAGAATAAAATGTATCTAGTTAAGGCAAGCTTGTCACCTGGGTTACGCTCTGGTATCTACCTTAAATAAAGGACATTATAACCATGATACCCATTACAGGGGTTACTATGACATACCAATAAACTAACAGAAAAGTTTAGTAAAAGGCTATCCCTAGTGAAAGTAGAGAGAACAAAGGCTGTTTAGACACAAGAGGCACAGTCCAGATACTCCTGAGCCTCTTATTTGGTAGAGTATTATCAGGCTTTCCTGGGAAAACAAAACAGTTCAGAAATAACCATGGGGCAGGTCTGATAACGAAAGGCATCAGAAATCTAATACTATCAAGTAATCTGTATTTTGTCTGAGTGAAGCCTCTATATTACCCTGCTGTAAAAAGAGTCCCACATCAATGGCAATGCAGAAAGATGGGCGAAGCATACAATACAGTAGGAGAAACACAGCCTTGTTATTTGGAGAAGATGAGAGACTGAATATGGCAGAATGAGAGGAAGCCACCATAGCAGAACCAGAAAACACATTCTAGTTATTTTATCCCTAGCATTAGATTAATTTCTCCTCCACCACATCAAAGTCATCACCAACTTCCAACGTTTTATAAACCTCAAATTGTACATCTATGGAATCTGAGCAAGGCAGAAAATTTGCTTCATTCTCATGGAAACAAAAACTGTGAACTGTTGTTACTATGTACAATCGCCAGCAGAAACATTCAGCTCCCTTTTGGGACACGGATTTCTTCAGTCTGTACCAATTCAGAAATAATGCCTGTATTTTACCTAACTGTTATACACTCTTAGAAAATCTTACAACATAATTAACCCCCAATCCTGCCATATTTCATAAAAAAAAAAACAACCCTCATGTTCATGTACATACATCCTAAAATCACCTTCAATCAATTTATTTAATAAATACCGAGTACCTACCACAAGCTAGGCATCTTTATAACTATACTGCAAGGCTGTATTGTAAAAAGTGTACTTTTGGGGGAGGGGGAGAAGAGTGATCATATTTTTCAAACTATTTCAAAACGAGAAGCTTACTGGAGGCTTAGTTAAAGGTGGCTTTGGTGCAGCAGTTCCAGGTTTCACTCCTGGTACAGTGCTGACTGGGGTGGAAACTTGCCCAGGAGTGACCGCTGGTATAACTGACGAACCAGTTGTTCCTAAGGGCAAACTGGTTGGTGGTAAGCAAGTACTTGTAGTGGAAGTCATGAGTTTGCTTGGTGCAACAGCAGTGGTTGGGAGGCCTGGTGTGACAGCGGTCTCCATGACGAATGACGTGTCCAGCGAGACAGAAGCATGCTGAACTCCAGATGAGCTGTGCTCACTAAAGAGAGACCGCAGTTTTTCCTCTAAAGTCTTTATGTCATCAATCCCAGGAGCTTTGGGTTGAGTATCAGCATCTATTTCAGGACAGTGAGTATGGGGCTGGTTGGGAAGCAAAGCTGGTTGAGGTTGACTATGAATTAGTGTCTGCTGTACAGCAGGCACATTGGCAACAGGTTGTACCAAAGGTGGGATACTAGCTACTTGGGGTAGTAAAGGTGTGGAAGTAGGTCCTGCCTGGGAAAGGACAGGAGTAGAAGCCACAGCTGATGGGATGACCAAAGGATGAGCCACACCAGGCTGAGAAACAGCACTAGATACCCCTGCTCCCAGGGAGGGAGAGGCAGATGACGTGGGGAGGGACAAAGCCAATCCGGTCATGCTGCTGTGAGATACCTTATCCAGTGCGTGCGCACTAACCACTACAGTCTCAGCTCGAGTAAGAGCAGAGGTGCTGCTGCTGAGGGGAAGGGACGGCTGTGCAGCTAGACTCGGGACTGGAGCGGTGGCCGACACGGATGTGAGCGTGGCTGCCCCAGCCATGCTGCCCACTACCTGCTGCGACGACACAGGTGAAGGCTTAGCGCCTGGGGCAGCAGCACTGCTCACTGCAGAGGCTGCCGTCACTGAGACTGGTACAGAGGGGAACGTGCCTGTACTGGAAACAACGCTCCCAGGTGTGGGAGCCTGAACTGACTGGGATGTCGCTGACACTGAGACAACTGCAGGCACTGAGATGCTTGGCATCACACTGGAAAGTACCGGAGATTCAGATGCAGGTGGTACAGGGAGACCACTGGAGGGCATTACACCTGTGCAGGTGGCAACTCCAGCAATGCCCTTTTCAGTGGGCACTGCCACCTCAGACTGAACGGCTGATGTGGAAGCGTCACTAAGAGGGAAGCCCGTGGCAGGGGCTGCCGCTGAGGGTACGGCTGCCGCTGTGGCTGGAGCTCCAGCAGGGCTGATCACGGAAGGGGGCACTGCTGGGAACGCTGGCCCCGTTGGACGGAAGTTGGCAGGTGCTGTGCTCGGCCCCTCTGCCATTTGCCCACGTCTAAGTTCAGAAAAGGCCTGCTGTAGACTAAGGGATGAAGCAGAGTGAGACAAGCTCATTCCAGCGCCAGCAGATGTAGAAGCAGCAACTGCAAAGGAAAATAAAAACTCAGAATCAGTTCTTTTTAAAGAGGTGGGTTCAAAAGACTGTCTGAACAATCTACTTTTGGGATTCCCAGCAATGCCACATACCAACAAGGTATAAAACCTCCCCCAAGGACATGATAGGCTCTAAAACGGCTAAGTGATATAGCAGTTCCAGCAAAAGAAATGATCTTGTATGAATATCTATTTCTGAAAAAACACGGAGTAACCTCAAACGATATACAGCAGCGCTAAATGGAGATACAAACACACAGTGCTGAATCTACACAGTATCAATCACACGGGCTGTATCTAGTATGGCCACCCTTCTGTGCCCTTTTGCTCAAATCCTCTCTATTC
This sequence comes from Hyperoodon ampullatus, assembly GCF_949752795.1. Classification (NCBI taxonomy): domain Eukaryota; kingdom Metazoa; phylum Chordata; class Mammalia; order Artiodactyla; family Ziphiidae; genus Hyperoodon; species Hyperoodon ampullatus. Next base: position 100,363,362 of record NC_136924.1, on the reverse strand, counting down.
ATCACCTATTTCCCGGTCTCCAAATGTTTATCTGTTGGTCAGTCTCAATTTTCTACTGTTCTTTACTGTCTATGTCATCACTTGAACTACTGCTTGATGACCAAGCTTCCAATAAAGGAGAGACACAGGATTTATATATGTATGTGGTAGAAGCAATTTCTTACCTGTATCTGATACTTCACTGAAAATTTTTGATTCTCGTAATCGACTTTCTGGCACAGGACTTACTATAAACCGTCTTCCAGCAGAATGAACAACTTGAGTTAAAGAACTGGTAGGAAGGCCTGCTTAAAAAGAAACAAACCATTTAATTGCATTATTATTATATACATTGTCACTCACACAAAGCTTCAAGATTCCATTATTAGCACAAAACTTCTTAGGTCAAAGGTAAGAACAAACAGTGGAAAGAAAAAAATTCACCTATTTGCTGTGGCATGGAAGATGCAGGCATTGGTTGTTTGAACTCTCCTTCCAATTTCTACAACAAACAAAAGTGATTAAATTCATTCTCTCACTCAATCTTAATGAGCAGGCAAAGCAAATCACCACATGCAAAAAGAACATAAATGTTGATAATCTCAGTTACAGGTGTAATGTGGTACCGCTGGACATCGTGCAAGGCAAATTTAGCAAATATTTAACATAAACGAAGCTTCACTACGGGAACAGTGAACCTACTTGAGAGCCTGCAAAGCCATAGTCATCCTTTCCCTGGAGACTCTCCAATCCCTGGTCACCCTCTGGCTCCACACTGACGTCCTCACTGAGCATTTCATCAGCTTTTTCAATAATATCCCGCACTTGTTCCACAAATGCCTCTCTCTCCATTGCCAGAATAAAGTCATTGTTCACCTGTAAAAGAAATGTGACATTAGCTTAATTAATAGTGTTTCCCAAGCTTTAGGTCATTCAATCACCACTTTCATGACTTCTGTCCTATCTGCATACCACCTGTATTATTATTTAGTTAATATTTAATATGTAAGTTAGTTCTTCAATACCTAGTTAGACATGCCCTACACAAAAGCACCTCTAAATCACAGGTTTGGTGTGGTAGTTATATTCACATTGAAATAAATATTTAACTGTCAAAATAGTTTACAAAATATTGCATATGTGCCTAGCGCAGTGGATATGAAGATAAAGTATGAAGGAAAAATTTGGAACTCCAAAAACAGACATACCATAATTGTTGCTATCTCCTCAGGGTTGTCACCATCTAAATCAAATTTGAATGTAACCATTTTCCGATTGTGAGTCTCTAACTGACATTCTACTACCCGGTCTCCTTTATTTGAAACCTGAAAAGAAAAAAGAAAAAAGAAAAGGTACTTCATATCTCAGAAGAACAATGCTCAGATCTGTTACTGAATGTGACAAAGTAACATAGGTTAACTTAAGCCGAATGTTACCACTATTCCTTGAAGCACTGCTACTTTGCCTCTTAAACTAGGAGTAAGAAAACCTTAAGAAAATATCAGCCTTTCAGCTACTTACACATCTTCCACTGAAGGGTCTGGTAAGAATGTAAGATCTTTGTTTTACAAATAAAAACTATTTTTTTTTTAGAAATATGCAATTTAACAATATCATTTGGGTGATACAAGATCCTAAACTTTCATCAATACACCCAAGCCTTAGAAGTATTTAAATGGTATGAACTAACTATATGAAACCCAGAAGTCAGCAATACTTACATTCAAAATTCTCAATTTTGGGCGTGAAGTCTTTTCGTGACGAGAGCGACTTCTCACGGACTTTCGGTAATGCCGTTTGGCAGCTCTCCCTTCATGCCTCCCGCTGGACGATGGGGCATTCTCATTGCCGTCGCTCATACCTGAGGCTACATCTGAATGTGCACTTCGGGAAAAAAAGTTCAGTCTATGATGAGATTTAAAGGTGAGACATTTTAAAGTTTCCTACCATCCTATCTACCAGTCAAGAAAGGAGAACTGGACTGTCACATACCTGTCTACGGAAGAGACCAATGTAGCAGGCTGGGTAGGTTGTGGCTGAGCCACTGGCACTGGCTCTGGAGGAGCCACCTGAGAGGCGCCCTGAGTGATCTGTAAACAGAAAGGATACTTCACACTCTGGCAGTAATATACTTGATTTATTGTCGACCATCCCCAAGAAGCCACTCGTCTTTTCCTTATCCCTCCTCTAAGTCCTAGAAGCACTACATTTACTAGTAATTCTTAATATTCAGCATCTACAGACAGTCATCTTAAAATTGCAAAGGAAATTTCTAAAGCTAGTCTCTGGTATAGACTGCACAGTGTGTCATCAGCAAAAACAGCTTCTAGGTAGTGAGAAACTACAACCTGCCGTGCAGCCAGCATCTCACCAGAATGTGCAACAGGGCAGGCAGAGCAAAGTGCAAAGACAGCTCAGAGCTTTCTCCAAGAGGGGCAAAAATGATCACCGGGAGCACAGCAGGGTCAGGTATTCTGGTGACTCTGCCAATGGCAGGAGTTTGTAAAAGGCTAAGAACAGCGGCTGAAGGGACAGCTAGAGAAGTGACGTGCTAGTAGGGCTATCTCCTCCAAGGCACACTCACTTCCCAACAGAGCAACCAGTGGCAACAAGGCCCCACACTGGCATTTCACTCGGCTGCAAGAAGAAGTCATTCAGAAGTTAGTTTGCGATAGTTTCCAAGTGCATTCTGAACCAGGGGAACCTATGTTTCTCCTTTGTCATTTTTATCCCATTATACATATAGTTTAGACATAAACATGCAGGAATTCCATTTACCTCCAGAGCTGCTTGCTGGGAGGATGTAGTGGGGGCTTGTGCTAAACTCACTGCTGGCTGGGACACTTGAACCTGTCCTCCTATACTGCCCACAGGAACCAAAAGGCTTGATTCCACATAAGGCTGCACCACTGTAGGAAAGTAACCTGGTGCAGCCAGTGCTTCTGCCGGCATGGGAGGGGACAGGACTGTAGAAGGAATGCACACAGAAGCCACGCTGGAAGAGGGAGCAAGATTTGAGTCTCCTGGGTACTGTGGTGGCAGTCGAGGTGGGAAGCCCTGTGACAGAAACGAGGAAGGGGAATTAGTGCAGGTTGGGTCATCAAATGAGCAAAACAGCAAGACAAGCAAGAAAAAAAAAAAGAAAAAAAAAAAAAAAAGGGAACATAGCGAAGAAAAGTAGCCTGATCTCTTTCTAATATAATTTAAAGAAGATTCTTGAAATGAAATGGTTAACTGATTTCAATTTAGGGGACGGGACTGTACACAACTATACTTTTAAGTTGCTATTTTTTTCCCTCCTGGAGACTATTTAAATAGGAGGAATAGACATAATTCCTTCTAGAAAATACCTACTTTCTACCCAATCAAACAGGAGAATGCAAAAACTCTTCAAGGTATCAGTCATTCCAGTCATATAATGACTTGCTAATATTCTAAATCTAAACCCTGAAGCTTTTTACTGATACCATGTTGGCTACCCATATTTACTCTTCCCATAAAAAAAAGGAGCCTGATATATTCTATGATTAGCCATACCTAGCTTTCAATCAGCTTACACTGAATATTGAGAGAACCATTTTTCTCCCAAGAGATGTCTTGGGGAAAATGGAAATGAGTCATCAGACATCATCGCCCTGTCCTTTCTCAGAATTTTACTATTTTAGCATCTCTGGTTGAGATCAGCAACTTTTGTTATTGTTAGTTATTCTGACATTCAGTTATTAGGTTTTTAAGTCCTTGATGTTCTATCATTAGAACCAAACCCTCTGGTGCCCTCCTTCTCACCAGCCAACACGGTACCTGGTAGAGAACATCTCCAGAGGGGAGTGGAGCCTCAGCAGTCTGCCCGAGGTTAGCGGCTATCCCCATGGACTGAACTGCTGGCTGCAGGAGCTGCGGGTGAGCCTGACTTGGCAGGTGAGTCACAGGCTGCAGGAGGGTGGGAAGCTGACTAGGGACCACGGTGGGTCCCCCTGGGGCTGCAGCTGCTGGAGCAGAGGAAGCCAAGGTAAGCAGAGGCTGATTAACGCCAGCTGCCATGGTGACAGGAAGCGGGGAGAAAGCTGGCTGAGGAGCTGAGGGGATCTGAGAGACAGGGTACTGGGGGAGTGAGGAAGGCGGGAGTGGCTGTCCCACAGGGAGAAAGTGAGCACCAGAATGGACTGGAACAACTGAGGGCTGTGTCGCGACTGGGATCTGAGGTTCGCCTTGGATAGTTGGTACTGGCTGGGAAACTGGAAGCTGGGAAGGTAAAGAAAAACAAAACAGACAGACTTTAAAAAAAAAAAGCAAGGCTGCCAAAAGCAAGACTTATGTATTAGCCAAAAAGAAAGAAAATTAAAACAAACACCAAACCCCTGCATACATTAGTGTAAGTTAATGTGCCACATAAGAGCAGGGAGAGGACGACAGGAGACAGGAGGCTGATAGACTGGCTGCTGTTCCAAATCTTTTGTGGTAGGAATTCTGCTCATGCTTCATCGTTCACCAATAAAAAGAACCCTTCCATACGAAAGGTTGTTTTCTTTACAGCCTGGCTGAGATATGTTTCACATACCATAATCCACTGGCATGTTTGCTGTCACTGAATCTACAACTGATACTACAGTGATTACTGAAATTCAAAGGACTTCCTTCCCAGTGGAGTTAGAGCTCATCCATAGTGCTTCCACAATTCTTAAGTCTAACACAGGCCTGTAAAAGTAGGTCTAATTACTATATTTCACTGATTGTATGATGCAATCATCCCTTTCCACCACCTGGTCATTTTAATGTTTAGGACATTAAGATATATCTTACAATTAATGGTATGTCAGTTCTCAGTGTTACATAAAATAATGGTGCATTTTACAATTGACAGTATCTCAGATGTGATGAAATATGACAGAAACAATACAAGCACAAGCCCCGATGTTAAAGCTGAAAAAAGGTCATTCAGAAGAGCTTATCTTCTACAGGGTTACTTTTCTTTCCTTTTTTTTTTTTTTAAAATATTTATTTATTATTTATTTGGCTGTGCCGGGTCTTAGTTGCAACACGCAGGATCTTTAGTTGCAGCATGCGGGATCTAGTTCCCTGACCAGGGGTCGAACCTGGGCCCCCTGCATTGGGAGCACGGAGTCTTAGCCACTGGGCCACTAGGGAAGTCCCCAGGGTTACTTTTCAAGTGACTAGAAGGGTAACTTAGAAAAAAAAATCATTCCATATAAGGGTTTTTTATGACTTCAGAAGGCAATGAAGGAAGGAAACAATGCATAAATCTACGTGAAAACACAGCATAATTGCAAACCTAGAATGATAGGTACAACTGACAATTCTAGAAAATGTCATAGGTTCAATTACTACAGCACCTTTATCAGTTCTATACCTGTCAAACTGATTTTAGGCTGATAAACCTAAAAGTTAAACATTTTTGGATTATCGCTGCTGTATATACACATTTATATTAACCAATGCATATATACAAAAGAAGCAATTTTCACTTCATTTTTGCAGTGAAAATAACCAATTTTCACCATTAGGGAAGGTAGAAGTCATGTGGCACTCCTTTCTAGAAGTTAAGCGTTCACCTGTTTTCCTGCTGACACATGCGAAAAGGACTGTGGAGGTTGAGGCTGACTTGTGGGCTGTGCAGTCATGGCCTCGCTGGAGGCTGACGTCTGGGGAAGTGCATACTGCGCTGTCTGCTGAGAGGGGGCTGTCTGCTGCACTCCTTGCTGCTGAGAAGAAAACCATCACTCAGTTTTATTTCAAGTCATTAACAGCATGTTTCTAAGGAAGTATGTTTGCCTATCAGTGCCTGTAAAAGATGGCAATTTTAGTAATCAAGACATGCACAAACCCAAATTCACCAATTCCCCTTTTTACACATCTTTCTTTTTCATCTGGTCTTCTTTATTTGTGATGGTACAACCAAGAACTAACCCATGTTTCAAAGTTTGAGTCACCACTGGCTCTTCACCTAACAGGCTCCTTGCCCCAGTAGCAGCTCAGGTATTTACAAACACCTTCAGACACCATGTCCAAACAGACCCTCTCTCCTCCAAATTCCTCCCTCTTTGTTCCCATTTCTTGATAGCAGCTCTCACTTTGGTCGTATATTTAACTAATCCAATCTCTTCCTTTAATCTCTTTCCCTTAATCTATCAATATTTCATCAACTGTGTAATTTGCTTAAAGAATAGCTTTGATAATGGCTACAAAATGGGAGAAAAGCATTGAATTTTGAACTTCAGCTTTACCATTTACTAGCTGTGATACCTTAGAGATTGCTCATTTTCCTGCCAAAATGAGGTTTCCTTCTTTGAAAACAAGGATACTATCACTCAACTCAACGTACGGCAAAGGGAATGTCATCTGGAAATCAAGCATGTGCTAGGCACTCTGGTATAATACACCTAAACTTGATGAATGGCATGTAATTGTACCCAAACACTAACTTTTGCCATAAAATTAATGGCCCCCTCTAGCCTAACAAAAATCGGAACTTCATAGCTGACTTTCAAGACTCTTTAATACCTATAACTAATTTAAATTTTTTAATTTTTGAATACAAAAACAACACCTGTTTGTGATAAAAATTTTAAGCAATATATTAGATTAATAGAGTTAAATGAAAATACCCAACCTCATTTCTCCACAGGCAATCACAATTAGTGGTTTGGTGCATCGACTTTATGGATTTCCTTCTAGGCATAAGTGGTCATTTACACACAGGCTGATTTTGTTTTAAAAAACAAAACAAAAACACACCCATTTTATAAATACTGTTCTCTGACATGCCATTTTCATTTTATTTATCAATGGCACTGATATCCTAATGATGAACACTTTGGTTGATTGAATTTTGTTACTTAAAATAATGCTGCAACCAATGATAGCCTTTAGCAGCCTTAGCAGCCTTCAAACATATCATACAGTATTATCAACTACAGTCACTATGCTGTACATTGCATCCCCAAGACTTATTTATTTTTGTTTTTATGTCTATTATGCATCTACCCACCTTAACAAGCATCCTAGATTTTGTTAGGTGATAATCTGCAAATAATATTTTTACTTTCCTGATATTTATTCCTCATTTCTTTCTTATTATACCAATTAAAACCATCAAAAGAATCCTGAAATATAATAGTGACAGTAGTCATGTTTTATCCTTATTTATTTCTGATAATGGATTCTTAACTTAAAAAACTTAGGAACAAATGGCTGAATTATATAAAATTGATTTTCAGCAACTAAGATATATCATATGTATCCGACTATAAGGCAGCTCTGAGTATAAGACAATTTTGCCCATTTTCCCACTAAGAAAGAAGAACCAAGAAAGTAGAAAACCTTTTTGATTAACCTGAATATATTTAAACTTGAAGGAATTCACTGTGAACTACCTACAGTTATCTAAGCCGTTAATTTTCATACCTACGTAAGATCGTCTTTTAATATAAATATACTAATTCGGAAATGCTGCTCCCCTTGCCTCACTCAAATTCTTCACATTGTAATTACACATCAGCATTTTTATCTTCAGGGAAGCTACACTATGAATGATCTCGCTTTTCTGGCGCATAACATAGTACTTTTTCTTTAAGTTGTGTCTTGAGGTAAAATCTGCAGTGACAAGCATCTGCTTGATTATTAGTATTAGGACAATTCTATTGTTTTTGCAATTGTCTTACAGGTGTATATTCATGTAACCTTTAAGTGATCTTTAAATGTTATTTACAATGAACCTGGAGCAGTGAAGTTGTTCCCCTAAGGACAAAATCTATGTTTAATGTCTTGGTATATATAAAACCAATTCTGTCAGATATTGCCTGTAAACACTTCCAACTACATACACCATTTAAGGTCCTTACAGGCACACTTGTTCTCAACAGTTTCACTTTATTCCATTAATATTTTTTTGTGTTATTGTTCAAAGCAAAGACCAGTAAGAGCCCCGTGATGTGAGCCTCATGAAGGTGTGACTACATGGTGATCCCCCTTCTTCATAAGGGCTCAATCTGAGCAAAACCCCCCCCTTATATTTGGGCGCACAATTACCTCTCTCCCGCACCCCCATCAACGCAGACCCTTGCTTACATCACGATTTGGACTCAATCAGCTCTTTCCTGAACTCACACCTTCACTTGTTTTTTATGTTTTAGGCCGTGCCACGTGGCATGTGGGATCCTAGTTCCCTGACCAGGGATCAAACTAGTGCCCCCTGCATTGGGAGCATGGAGTCCTAACCATAAGTCCTGACTTATCTGTATTCTAGCTACACTGAACCCAAGGGTTGTTTATTTGTCTCACAGCTTTCTACCTTTGTGCCTTCTACCTTGCTTATACTGCCCCCCTGCCCTTTTCTTTGGGCCTAGAATATTCCTTATCCTTCATCTGAATCTAACTCATAATCAGAGTCCAGTTCAAATGCTCTTTCATAAACCTACAGATATCCCCCTCCCTGCTCAGAAGAGATATAGTCTCCTCCTTTCATGGAGTCAGACTACTTGGATTTAAATTCTTTCTATCTTTTAGAAGCTGTGTAAGTTTGGGTAAAGTACTTAGCTTCTCCAGATCTCGTTTCAGCTTTCCCATCTGTACAATGGAAATAATGATAGTACCTATATTTATATTGTTCATAGAAGGATTAAATAAAAACACAGGTAGATTGCTTTGCACACTGTATATAATGTTAGCTATTATCCTTACTCGTTTTGTAGGAGTTGACGTATATGTTTACCAGATTATTCAGGCTCCCTGAAAGTAGCCTTATATGATCCATCTTGGTAGTCCATCAGTGCCTAGCACGTGGTCCTTCAGAGCATGAACTCAGTTAGGAAAAAGCTGTTTAATTAGTTGTGTGTGTGTAAGCTGTTTAATTAGCTGTGTGTGTGTACTGTAAAAAATGAGTTTATTTTTTATTTTTATTTTTTTTTGCTGTACGCGGGCCTCTCACTGTTGTGGCCTCTCCCGTTGCGGACCACAGGCTCCGAATGCACAGGCTCAGCGGCCATGGCTCACGGGCCCAGCCGCTCCGCGGCATGTGGGATCCTCCCGGACCGGGGCACGAGCCCGTGTCCCCTGCATTGGCAGGCGGACTCTCAACCACTGCGCCACCAGGGAGACCCAAAAATGAGCAGTTTTATAAACATATACCCTCACTCCTTGCTTAGAATAATTGAGAGGCATGTATGCCACTTATACATTAAAGCATTTATAGAGAAGTGGCACCTCTGGATAGGACAGGAGTATATGGTGTGTGTGTGTGTGTTTTTTTTTTTAACACAATCACACTGGCTAATAATCAACACTTTAGCCAAATAAGTACTGTTTAGCATAGCAACTTGGCATCATGCTTTGCATAAAACTGCCTCTGAAAACAGCCTGTACTGACCGTGTACTATCTGTTGGACAAGGGTGCTTGAAAAAAATGTTCATGAGCCTTAGTTGAACAAAAAGTAAGAGATAACTACAGACTCTACATGTGCCCTATGGATGAAATTATTAAGGAAGCAGGGTAGCTCATGACCTTTCGTGGCAGCAAAATACTCAGATTTCCAGTAGGAGAAAGCTAGTTCTGGTACCTCATTAAGATACGATATAGCACTAGAAGAGATTCTTGATAAAAACATGAAAAGAAGCAATCCTTTATTCAGTATATTTCAGAAACACAAGAAGTAAAGTAAATTTAAGCTAAAGTTCATCTCTTTCCTCACACTAGTAAAATTAGAGAGATTGTTTCCTAAGGTGGTGTTGGGACGTGACGGTATGCAAAACAAAAATCAGATCTAAAAACAGACTCTAACTGTACAGTACAAAAAGTTTACAATCTTTCTTTCCTGGATTTAAATCTTTCCCCAGAAGATAAAACAAACAAATACAGCTCCTTGGGTACCTTTGCAGAATCATGAATCCCCGTAGAACTTTAATGCAGAAAAAAGAAAACTACTGTAGAAATCTTGGATTCTGGTTTGTAATGTTTAGTTCTATCTATCTATTGGCTACGCAACCCTGGAAAAGTTAAATATTCTAGACTGCATACACTTATTTAGATTGAGGGCTCAATTTTATGATTCTACTTAACTCATCCTATATTTAAAATAACTCACAAAATAAAAGTTATCTGAAAAAAGCATCACTGAAACGGGAATTCTTGTTTGTACTGTAGAGATAGCCATTTAGTCAGATCTTTTCCCAGAAGAGTCAAGCACCTGATTCTTTTAACCTGACATTTGTGGAGCTGCCCCCTGCCCCCCGACTGTGCATACTTTCGTCACCATTAAACTCAATGGCTTATTTCACTGCTTCATAACAAATTCCTTTGGAAAAGGAAAAACAGAGCATACACTTAAATCTGCACATTTTATTGGTATTGGCCTGTGTCCAATGATAAGTAAATTAGGAGACTGGTATCCATGATAGCGTTTCTGTCCTCACTCAGCTTTATGTAACTTTTAATTTGTATTCTTATCAGGGGTTGTTAATATAATTAAACCCGTTAAGGTTGGCAAAAATGTCACTACTTGAACATAACTATAAATATATACAGATTCAGACACTTGTCTGGAAGAAAGGGCAGGAGCAAGACAAAACGTGTAATTCCCAGCCCTTCCATTCTATAAGATAGAGGTGTTGGCCACAGAGAAAATGTATGTACAGGCACCTCAGAGATATTACAGGTTTGGTTCAGATCACTGCAATAAAGTGAATATTGCAATAATCCAAGTCACATGAATTTTTTTGTTTCCTAGTACATATGCCTCACTGTAGTCTATTAAGTATGAAACAGCATCATGACTAAAAAGACAATGTGTGTACCTTAATTTAAAAACTGCTTTATTATTAATAGATGCTAACCATCATCTGAGCCTTCAGCAAGTCATAATCCTTTTGCAATAGTAACATCAAAGATCACTGATCACAGATCACCATAACAAATATAATAGTAATGAAGATGTTTGAAATAAGTGTGGGAATTAGCAAAACGTGACACAGAGACACGAAATGAGCAAATGCTGTTGGAAAAATGGTGCTGACAGACTTGCCTGAAGCAGGGTTAATACAAATCTTCAATTTGTAAAAAAAAAAAAAAAAAAAAAAAAAAACGTAATACCTACGAAGCACAAGAAAGCGAAGCACAGTAAAACGAGGTTTGCCTGTATAACCAAGCTAATCTTGTACAAGGAACATCTAATCTTAAACCAGCATCAAATGACCACATGATCACATGCTGGACTGTGAGCAGGCCATTTGTAAGGAGAATTGAAAACTTAGTTTCAAAAATTGATAGAAACAAGCCAATTTAGAATTTGGTGGTTTGAAAACACACTGCATAGGGAACTATCAACAAAATAATTCACTGGGAAGTTTTGTTTTTTTTTTTTTTTTTTCTGGTACGCGGGCCCCTCACTGCTGTGGCCTCTCCCGTTGCGGAGCACAGGCTCCGGACACACAGGCTCAGCGGCCATGGCTCACGGGCCCAGCTGCTCCGCGGCATGCGGGATCTTCCCGGACTGGGGCACGAACCCGTGTCCCCTGCATCGGCAGGCGGACTCTCGACCACTGTGCCACCAAGGAAGCCTGACTGGGAAGTTTTTATGACACATGTAGTGGCTATAAATTTTATTTGAAACAGATAATATTCGATTGTGCCCCCAAAGCATTATTTCCATGTAAATAATTACTGTTAATATCAGTGATGCACTACAGATATTTAATTTTACAATTACCAGTTTTGCTGTTGAATACATCAGCATTATACTAATCCCTTGAGTTCTCTGAACCTTTGGGAACAAATTCCCCAAATCAGAAGTTTAAAACATTTTTTCAAAGTTCCTGAAGTAGTTGTTCTTAGGCTTTCATTCATTTTAGCATAAAATCTGATGCCCCACCCCACAGATTAGAAATAATTAAAAAGGAGTGGAGCATTACTGGAGTCAAGCACGATGAAAGCAATGGTAAAATGCTCACAAGAGGACAAATCGTGAAATAGAGAGACACAAAATTGACATTCTTTGTACAGTTGATCCTCAAATAACACGGGTTTGAACAGCGTGGGTTCACTTATATGTTAATTTTTTTCAATAAGTACATACTTCAGTACTATGCGATCCAAGATTGGTTTAATCTGTCGATGTGTAACTTCAGAGAGGGAGGACCCACTATAAAGTTATGCACAGATTTTTGACTGTGCAGAAGGCCTGTGCCCCTAACCCCCTGTGCTGTTCAAGGGTCAACCGTATTGTTAAAATAGTGTAGAATCATCTGTTTAAGAAGGCACATAAAGTATGTCAGTAAAAATAATTCTTTTGAATTTCAATATATGTCTAATCTAATAGACCATTCAAAAATACATTAAACAAAAGATTTTCTAAAATGTTACTGAAGACAGGAAATGTTATGCCTCTGGATTTTCCTTTCAAAAACTTCGCAAGCCATTTACATCAGGAATCCAATTCATGAAAGACGTAAAACAGTGTTTTGGCTATTGCTAATCCATAAAATGTAGCAATGAGTTGCTCTCACCTGCTGAGAATGTTGTATGGGTTGGGAGGATGAAACCCCTGTTAAACTACTTGAAGATTGCTGACCCTGGCTCTGCCCCTGTGCCTGAAGGAGAGAAGTGAATACAAAAAATTAGAGAAGCCCAAAGGTATGTTTATACAGAGGTCAGCATTTTGCAATAAATATGTGAGCTCCTGAGAGTCTGCCTGAGCAAGATGAAACATTCGCTTGATTAAGTATGTAGGGAGAGACCGCTGGGGCATGTTTTTAAAGAGAAGGTTAGAGAAGGATCATATTACAGAACATACTCTGATTCCATGCAAAACCACTGATGGTTAAAACCTAACCTACCCTGCCGCTCAGGCTATATTTTTTGTACTATTTTTGTAAAATAGTAAGATTCAAAATAAAATTATTATTGAAAGTAATCAGGAAAAATAATAAGACTATCAGTGTGAAAAAACTATCCAAACAATTACAGAAAAAAGGGTATTTAATAATGCTATTTCGTTCCTTTTGCTATTTCTTGTAGTGCTATAGTGACTTTTGTCAAAAATGTAAAAAAAATTGTTATCATCATTACCTGCCAAGTACCTAGAGCAATGGCTCTCAACCAGGGGCACTTCTGGGAACCCCATGCCCCTTCCCAAAGATGTCTGGCAGTGTCTGGGGCTAGTTTTGGTTGTCACAACTGCTACTGGTACTTGGTGGGGGGAGGCCAGGGATGCTGCTAAACACTCTACAAATGCACAGGGCAGCCCTCACAGCAAAGAGCCATCTCACCTAAAATGTCCATACGATTGGAATTTGAGAAACCCTCACTTAGAAGAGATCTTAAGTTAAAATAAATTAGAAGGTGAGAACTGAATGCAGGACTTGATAATAGGTGAGCTAAGAAAACGAAAAGGCCCACCTTTGCTGTTTCATTTCAGTTTAGAGGGGCTTCTCTGAAGCTTACTTGGATAGAACATCACATTCTACTGCATCTTAACCACTGTGAGTATACATTCTTTCTGCACCTTTTCTGTAAACTACCTGATGTTTGAAATTTCATTTTGGAAAGTTTAAAGGAGCAAGGCTGGCAGTGCATACACGTTCACAGTATGGGCTGGCAACCAGTGTGTTAATGTGAGCGTACCATACCGCATGTACACACAGTACAGATTTTCAAGTTTCTGGGTCTTTTTGCTTAGTACTGCTCTAAGTAACTGATAGTTTATGTATTTTTGGGGGGTTAATTTATGCCCCTGATGGGGGAAGAACATAGGAAGAAAGTACAAAGAAGAACATATAGTTCTTTATAGAAGAGCGGGATATTTAAAACATCCAAATGATATCTTGAATATATAATTGCAAAGTTTCCTATTTAACTGCATAGTCTCCCACATAAATTTTATAAGACTTACACATTTGACAAAATGTATCAAAGGAATAATATATGAAATAGTCATTACTGACTCCACTTCTTGAATGCTATTACATCCATCACTTTGTCTTTATTTGCAAGAGGGTGCATATACTCGTATTCATAAACAACAAAATGTAAATTTGTTGAGGAAAAATCCAAGAACTGAGGTATCTAATGGTCTTTACCCTGCAAACATATACCACAAATCCCAAAAACAAAACAAAAAAACCCCCGCCACCCACACTAGATTCTAACTTAGTTGCTAAAAATTAGAATCAGTCAATTTTGTGGATTAACATTTTATTTGAACATATAATACACAGTGACCTGTTTGACTAATGCCTTTTTTTTTTTTTTTTGCGGTACGCGGGCCTCTCACTGTTGTGGCCTCTCCCGTTGCGGAGCACAGGCTCCAGATGTGCAGTCTTAGCGACCATGGCTCACTGGCCCAGCCGCTCCGCGGCATGTGGGATCTTCCCAGACCGGGGCACGAACCCGCATCCCCTGCATCGGCAGGCGGACTCTCAACCACTGAGCCACCAGGGAAGCCCTGACTAATGCCATTTTTAAAAGGCATCCTCACTTGTTAAGACAAATTCCTAAGATGTTTCCTCTCTTTTAAGATCCTTCCATACTAATGAAAACTCTGTATATTCCTAACACTACTTAAAAAAAAAAAAAAGATTCCCTATTTTTCATTCTTTGCATTTTACAGGAAAAGAAATGTTATCTTCTCTATTTTTTTAAAAACTAGCCATGTTTGTTTCTACGGAGAAAGAAATACTTCACATTACTATTTGTAAATAATCAATGCTCAGTCAACTTCACAGACATTTATGTGTTCACTACTAGTTGAAAACTCTGTCCACTCTACATATGGACAGAAGTCACTGATTTTGATGAGTAACTAAAAGTCTAGTTTTTGTGCTCTCTTTTCCAAGGGTGTACACGTTATAGGTAAATCAGGCCGCTTCTGTCTCATATTTTGCTCTTAAATACAAGTAGTCTAAAATCACCCCCCCAATGGAGAAACTCCATAATAAAATTAAACAATATCCCTCATGAATGGAAAGGAGGGATAGAAAACTTAAACGTAACGGTGCACAGTAGGGTAGTGTAAAAGAACCGTGGAGGTTTTCCTATAACCTGTGGATGGAGTGCAGATCCTCCCGAAGAAAATGAGGCAGATAAAACCTGCGGAGATGCGGCTCCTTGGGGGAAACAGAAGAAAAGTGGGGATTCTTGTAACACTGTCTGAGGCAGATGGATAAAGGGTAATGAGACGTCAGAGCCAAAAGGTGCAGCTGCTCCCCCTGTAGGGGGAGGTGACTGAAAATCACTGGGGTCTGAAGAAGTGATTTGTGAGGAATCACTGGAATATTCTGGGCTTCCTATAGGCCAGCTCTGTCCGGTGGGCTCTACCACAGAGACGGTCAGTTCTGGGGCCTGGAAATCATGCTGTTCTTCAGTCACAGGCTGCAGGCGGCCGTGTAATCCTGTGGATTGAGGAGGTGGTTCTTCCTGATTCAAGTCCACAGCAACCTGTCGATTTCGGTAAATGCGCTGAGGCAAAACTCCTCCTCCTCCTTCTCCTGAAGAGGAGCGTGGAGTACGAGCGTGAAACTCAAATACACAATTGCTTCTGCTCTCATTGTTATGAGTTAACACAGCAGGTGCAGAATGAGGAACAAAGACAGGGTGAAATTTCAAGCCTGTAGCATCTGTACTGGTAGGTGCAGAAATGCTAGAGAGAGGAGATCCTGGGCTCAGTCCAGAATCTAATCTTAACCTCTGGAGGTGTCCTACCACGAAAGCCTGTCCGGATGGAAATTCAAAGACAGAACTCGAGGTAGGGCCCCCTTGCCCTGGCTTCTGTTCAGATGTCTGTCTCATAGGACTTGACAGGACTGGTGAGTTGTATGGAATACCCTCAAACTGTTCTGCCACCTGGGCCTGGTACTGTACCCCAGCTAGATACACTGCTTCCTGAGGAATAAAGTAGTGAGCTTCTTCCGCAAGTACTAGTCCAGGTCTATAGTCACTGTAAACTGGAGTTGGTTCAAACATAGGTTGGACCTGTATCTCACATGGCTCTCCAGTGACTCTACTGGCTGCAGTACCCAACATAACTACAGCCTCTGGTGTCCAGTTAGTTGGGCTGCCACCAGGTGGAAGAAGATTTTGGCCAACAGTCCTCAGCAGGGGTTGGAAGTGGTGAGTTTGGGCTTCCAAGAAGGAGGTGCTCTTACGCCGCTGGGAAATGGCCACCTTCGGTGGACAGGTGGGAGGTGGTGAAAAAGAAACTGGACGTTCATGAATAGTTGGGAAAAATATCTGTGATTCTGGGTATGTTGGGGTCCCCCCACACGGATGCGCCATGGACTGAGGCTGTATCAACATGAATAAGACAAGTAATTCATACATTCATATGTGAAATTACATTGACATGCACAATTGGGTAACTGTGTAATGCTATGAAACGGTTACACCAAATTTATAATTAATAAAGAAATAACAATGCTTTTGGAAATTATGTGCATAGTAAAAATCCATTAAATACATCCAGGGTCAATAAAATTATTCTGTGGGACTCTTTGCATTAGATAAGAGCTGCTTTTCCACAACTTTCCCCTCTCAAAGGAAATGGAAGAATTTAACCTTCTAAGTGATTATTCTGCTTTTACCTACAATTTGTATGTTCACTCATAACTGTACCAAGTCTTCCTACTCTGAAGCCTTATTGTCTGCTGGTGTGTTAGAGGCTCCAAGGGTTCATTTCTGATCAACTAACAGTATGTCTTCTGACTAGAAATCAGAAGAGATTTTTGGTGGATAGTAAAATATACACAACTTGGCCAGTGACTGTCATGTCTTTCCCCTGTCTGCCCCAAACCAAATGCAGTTAATTTTACTACATGAAACATGTTACAGATGCCAAATCATTGAATGTCCACTTTTCTGATTCTAGCTGTGTTGACTAATTTGGTGTTCAAATCAGGTGAAAAGGATAATTTAAATAAGAGCCAACTTGATTTAATAGCACTTTCTGTCACAGAGGCAGTTCTAGATTAAAAACTCTAAAGTTAGAATCGTACCCTGTCAAATGCAAACAGTACACACTGTAATAATTCACTTTCACGGACTCTTTTTTTAAAAGGGTAGATCAGTTTCATTCTTTCAATAGGGAAGACCCCTATCAAATAGGCAAAATGGCTCCACTGTTACTTCTTCACAACAGCTAAAAGGAGGTTTCTGTTTTGACTCAGAATGCTCCATTTTACTGTTGTTTATTCAAAGAGTATCCCAAAGCCATAAAACACTATACAGTTAATCATTCTCCTAGGTAAAAATCTCAAGATTTGAGGGTTGCTAGATCAGAATGTTAACTAAATTCTCTATCTGGAAAAGCAGCAGCAAAGTACCACAGTATTTAAAACAACTCTGAAAGATAGACCTTCCATAGACATTAATGGGGCCAAAGAAAATCACATGTACTATATGTGTATCTAATGTATTCCATTAGAGTCAAGATCCCACCTTATTCAAAGAAAAAAAATTTCCAAGAGGGAACATTATGTGGGGCCTTTTAGTTTGCTGACACCTCATTTTAAACAGCTAACAAATTAAAAGCAACTTTCCCTCTTCAATTATTCTTCACTCACTATTGGAAAAAAAATGGACTCATCCAGTGTCATTAGCGTCTCTTTGCAATAAAGTGAGGAGAAAACATGTTTGGGTAATGTTTGATAAAGAGAAAATTTGCTTTTGATTAAGCCAATGAGTTTAAAATTAAATAATACACACATTTTTTGCTAAGATACGAAAATGCAAGGATCTGAATACGTTGGTGGGGGATAGGAGAATATAACAAAAGCTCAATTTTATGGCTCCTCGCTGATAGATGCCAAGGGTGTTAGAAGCATTCTCTCTCATGACCCCCTTGCTTTTCTCCCCCTTAAAGCCTTACATAACAAAAAGTTACGGAACCATAGGAAAAACTGGTAACGTAAAAGCATAATATATTACTAAATCTAGCCCTGTTCTTTACTTAATTTGTATTAAAATTCTTGATGCCTGGATGTATTCACTGGTAATAAGTTTTGTCAGGAAGTTTATGTTACATACAGTACTGACAAAGAGGGAAGGCAGGCTGGAGCGTCGGTGCTTGCGCTGAAAGGCAGAGTGCATAGGCAGGACACTCTCCAATGCTTTAGAAAGCTTTTCGGCAAAGGTGTCCTCAGGGGCAGTCCGAAGGAGGGAAGGAGAAGGAGGTGCAGACAGCACTGGTGGTGGGGTGGAAGGAGCACTGGGAGAGATGCGGGACAGAGAGGGAACAGCAGAAAGATGGGGGACACAAACTGACAAGCTACGGCCACGACGAGGCTAGACAGAAAACAAACACACACATGAAAAACATGGCACTCTGAAAACAGGATAACCAAAGGTACAATGGTAACAGGGCATATACTTGACGTAAAGAAATGTTCCATCCTCCTCAATTGCACAAAGCCATTTTTTGAGGAGACGGAATCCCGCAAAGCACACTTGGCAGATCGTAACTATTCTCTCTGCACTGTTGGTCACGTATGAACAGCCACAACAATGACCAAGTATCTTCCTAAACATTCTGCAATAACATTAATTGTTATGAGTGTGCGAGTAAGAATGACCGACTGACTGAGGCAGCAGAACAGACAGGGAAAACGATGAATGGTGGCTTGCAGCTTCTGCAAACTTATTAAGATTAAACAAGAATGAATTCTATTAGTTTCATGTACATTATAAAACGTAGAAGATTTTAAACCTGGATCACTCTGCAGGAGCTCTGGAAACCTCAGACATAAAAGATTTCTCAGTTCTATTTTAGAAGGCATTAGATAAAAAAGTTGTTGGCTCGCAGTATTTCACTTATTACACTTGCCTATCTTTATCTATAAAGTTAAAAAGTCATTCCCTACTAGGAAGAGCATTAGCTTTCTAGACATAATTCATAATAGATACAGGAAACATTCTGTATTTTTATTAAAGTAGTCAATGGAAAAATATCTGAAATGTGAATCTCTAAAGAATAACATTACATTTTTTTCAGCCACATCAGAGGTTCAACTTTGGTTTACAAACTTAGAAAGTTTGAAGGACCTTAACATAAAGGTTTTAATATAGCTACAAAGCAGTAAATCTAACGCTGCAAGGCTGTCCTGAGCAAGTTTGTTATTTCCTTTTAGATATTGTGAACTGTGTAATTGATTACATTTTCTTTTTTTCCCACTCTTGCTTCTCTTTTATTTTTAACTCCACTTATAATTGATACATACTGTTGCAAGCCACAGTAAATTCTTTCTGGAATTAGAAAGGAATAATTATAAAAGTTTTGAAAAATCCTCAATATTTAATAATTCTTCATAATACTTCCACAGAATATTGTCATAAAAAGGCAAGAAGTCTCTCATATTTCATTAAAGTCTGCTTTTAGAGCATCAAATGTAGCTATATTTGTGGCACAAATATTTAACATCTTCATAAATGATCAGTCCATTTCCTTTTCTAAAACAGAGACCCAAAGTTCATAAACCCTGTGATGAGGGAAGCCAAGAGATTAAAAATAGTTTTTAAAAAATCTATAGTTATGATGATCCAGAAGAAATCAACAAGAGTAGAAAGTGACAAGAAATGCTGACAAATAATATTTGTTAGATCACAGAAATACACCTGTACAGTCTGTATAAAGCTCTTCTACCCTACCTACTTATTTTAAAGGTTAGAGAAGTAGGTTGTTAGAAGATTAGTACATTGGAAGTTTTCTTTCTGTTACTGTGGCCATCCATTCTTGAGACCTAGCCAAACATCTTTTATTCTAAGCTGTAGGATAAGAGACCACAACAAGCAGAAGTATTTTCTTACCAGAAAAAGATAGAGTTTCATTTAATGAAGAGCAAGAGTTCCACGAATTCAGATTAAAAGCTTTCTGAGAAAGAGGGACAATCTATCTGCCTAAAGATCTCACTAAACAAGGGCCCTACAGTGACGAGTAATTCTCAGCTCCTTCCTGAGGCAGAAAATGCATCTTATTGACCTCTGAAGACTTCACGGAGGGTCAACATAAGAAATGGGGTATTATCTAATGATCTATTTGAACATTCTCTGTATGAGAAGCAAGAGTGGCTAATGTAAAACATTGGTAATAATGTGTGTATATATGTGTGTATGTATGTGTATATATGCATAGATATAAATGTATAAAATATTTCAGGATATAATTTCTATAAGCTGATGCTAAAAATAAATCAGTCATAAAACAGATACCAAAATAAAGTGGAAAAGCAAATGAACATATACTGGGGAAGGAACTCACGTCCAACACAGACTTTAAGGCAAGAACACGCATAGCAACTGATGATTGAACACAAGCGCTAAATTAAATGGTCATTCCTTCACTATAGAGTACTCACATGCAGCATTCTATCATGGCCTGAAGTCTTACCTGTGTTTTATACATTAAGACACCTTACAGAAAAGACTCAGTAATTCTTTTAAGTAACTTCTGAAAAACTCTCCTTGCCCCCTCCCCCAAACCACTTGTGTGCCCGTCTTACACTGCTTGGAACAGTTCCAACACTGAAGGGCTAAAGAGAGCATTATCTTTAATCAAACGCAGATCGGTTTAAATCTTGTAAACAGTGTCTTCACACATTAATGTAGGTATCCTCCCCTGCCTGAATGACTCCGATTATACTCTATGATAAACCTGCCTCCTTTGGAAATGCGCCATTTGTATTTTTTACTCTGGACTCATGCTGTTACTAATTTGGCAGAAGAGTCTGAACTGAACACATTATAGGCTTACACTCTCTTGCACGGCTACTCACCATACTTGAGGGTGGATATACCCCATGGGGCTGAGCCTGTGCTTGGACAACAGACGCTGTGTGCCCTGGGAGGGTGCCAGTGGAATGTGCCTGCTCATGCTGGGAACCATACGAAACTGTCTGTTGGCTGCTCACTCGAGACTCTGTGAAGACAGAAGATCCCTGACCACTGTCAACCGTCCCGTCAGCTGAAGGAGAAATAAATTGCCAAAAAACAAGACAAAGAGACAAATCATGAAAAGAAGGTTCACATTTTCCCATCATAAACCCCTGATTTTAGGGTTAATTGGTTTTTTTCTTTGCACAGACCTGAACTAAATAAAAAATAAATACTAATTTTACTAAGTAGATTTCCATGTTTAAATGAGGGATCCATACAGAAAAAAGTTCTGTCTTAAAAAAAAAAAATTCCCTGGCTATCGCAGTATTTTCCCGCCTGAAGAACAAGGGGACTAAAACAGAATGTTATTAGTCAGCCTGAAGTTTGACACAGCTTCCAAAGTCTTAACTGTGGAGACCAGTGGGTTCTTAGTATTGAGAAGGTAGTTCAAAATACTAACTAGCAGTCTCATTAGTTTCTAGTTTATACGTTATTCAGCTTTGCTAAAAGAGCTGAACCGGATTAGTGGGTTCAAAAATAAGCAGCTAAGATAAACTTGTCATTTTTCACTACTAATTATATTTTAAGGAATTATAAAAAGTAGAGATCTACAAATTAGAACTTTCAAGATGTTGGAACCTGTAGAATTGTTTTATATCCTAATCCTGTTTCCTCACTGTCCCATCCATACTCTATTAGCTATGGACGTAAGAAAGGTAGATGGCAACCATTTCAAACTTCTCATTTACACATTAGATTTCTACTTCAAAACCAAGAGGTCAGTGCGAAATGATGACTGAGAAGATAAAAAGTCAACTAGGAGTATCTTCAGCAACCCTGCCCGCTTCCCCCAGGACTCACACAACACAGACACACCAGGTGGCTGGTGCTGCAGCTGTTGGTGCTGATCTGCCTCGGGCTCCTCCGGCTCTACTTGTGTGGAAACAGAAGCTGAAGTGGTAGAGGCAGCGGGTCCGCCAGTGCACGTCGAAGGGGGCTGCGGGGCTCCTGCCTGCGAAGCACTGGACTGCTGCTCCCCCTGCTGTTTGAGGCTGCTCTCTTCCTGCTTTCTTTTTTCTTGCTCCTCCCGCACCAACTGACGCTGTTCTCGCTTTCTCTTAATTAATGACACTCTATCTTTGATGGCTTTTGCCATGGTCTTGTGATCACCTTCACAGACATACCCAGACTCTACCTGAAGGATAAAAGGGTACATTAGGAAGCAACAGGATATCAAAAGAAAACAAACCAAACACAAAAAAAGGTACTTTTGGGGAGAAAAGTAGAGTAGAAGGGGAAGAAAGAACTCTCTAAGGACTGGTCTTAACCAAACTGCGGAACTACTGGTCTGCATTATGCACTTCGCCACCATATTCTGAGATATTCATGGGGTGGGTGCTATTATCTTTGTAGAAACTCATGGGGTACATGTACCTTCACTAACTATAACAACAAAACAGTGGGGAACCTAAACATCAAAGTTTTTATTTAGTTATTTTTATTTTAAATTTTTATCTATTTATCTTGGTTGCACCAGGTCTTAGTTGCAGCATGGGCGCTCTTTAGTTGCGGCATGCATGTGGGATCTAGTTCCCCGACCAGGGATCGAACCCAAGTCCCCTGCATTGGAGGGCAGATTCTTAACCACTGCACCACCAGGGAAGTCCCAACATCAAAGTTTTTAAACCAAAAGGCTCATTCTATTATATTCACTCTATTTCCCACTCACATGTAACCATCAATATTAATATTAACCTGTGTTGCTTTTACTTCCTTTCACTAGACAACCACTTGACCAGATAAAACAACTGAGGTAAATATATGAAGGTTAAAAATAAAAACCTCAAACAGTATAAAAACCTGACAATTAAAAATAAGTACCTCTTTCATACCTGACCCCTTCTCAGAGGTAAGTAGTACTGAATGATTCTAACACATTCTAGCAGAGACAGTCTGTGAGTATCTTTGCACAGTAAATGGTTATTTAGGCACCATGGCAAGCCTAAGATGGGTGAAGAGTTTCCTTTTTGAATAGTGATCTTTTAGACATACTTCAAAAATGATTCACCAAGGGCTGCCTACTAATAATTGATCTTGAAAACTCCCTTTGAAGTAAAAACAATGTGTGATCTATTTATAGGGTTTGTCCAGATGACTGATCAAAGGCTACTGTATCAGTATTTAGAAAACATACCTTGTCATTCTAACTAAATAGGTTATACTAATTAGGAGTCAGTCAACCTTACAGACTTTCAAAATTACTTGAGAATGCTTTCTGGTTTGTTCTCTCTCTCTTTCTGTATGTCTGTCTGCCCGCTTGCCTGTCTGTCCGTCCATCCATCCTTATACGTATCTATGTCTATACACATCTCCTAAAATACACATATCTATGTCTATACAATTCTCCTAAAATAAAAATAACTTTTAGGGCCATTAATCAACACAATTTTATATCAGTGGAATATGCCATACACACTGCTTCATAAACTGCTTTTCTGCTCAACAGTATCAATGTATATAAGTCTACATCAATTTTTAAATGGCTGATTAGTGTTAATTTACCATTTCTTGAGCAACCTCTTCTGGCACATCTCTCTCCAAGTCAAAGGAAAACTCAATAGCTTCGTTGTCTTTGTATTTCCCCTTTAATTTCTTAGTATCTTCAATACGTAGCCATAATTTAATGGCTATCTTTTCGCCATCATCTTCTTCTGCTAATTCTACCCGTACCCCCGTCTCCTCCTGGAAGAAGGCATGGTTCAAAAGGTCTTTGATAGAGTATCTTCAAAAGAGAGGGGAAAGAAACAAAAAACAAAATGCCATTAGATTTAAAAGATACTTTTCGGGCTTCCCTGGTGGCGCAGTGGTTGAGAGTCCGCCGCCGATGCAGGGGACACGGGTTCGTGCCCCGGTCTGGGAGGATCCCACATGCCGCGGAGCGGCTGGGCCCGTGAGCCATGGCCGCTGAGCCTGTGCGTCCGGAGCCTTTGCTCTGCAACGGGAGAGGCCACAACAGTGAGAGGCCCGCGTACCGCAAAAAAAATAAAAAATAAAAAAATAAAATAAAAAGATACTTTTCAAGTATGGCTGATTATTGTTATTGGAATAATGAAAACAGACTGAAAAAAGAAGAAAAAGGGAAATTCTGTAACTCATTCTACATTGCTCCATTTGAACAGTGATTATAGTTTTATTCAAGTTACAGAACATCAGAACAATCTCATTTATGAATAAGAGCTCAAAGTGATACTTTTAAAATCTAATGATCTAATCTCATCTTAGTTAATAGTGTACTAATAATAGCGAGTAATACATAGAATATCATAGCTTCAAAATACCACATAATCATTTACATAGTGCTTATAGTTAACAAAAAATCTCGTATGCATGATCTCATCTGATCCTTGACCAACATCCAATGAAATATCATTTCCTGATTATTAGGAAATGGATCCTCAGAGAGACTGACAATCTTGCTCACAGTTATAGAAGTCATAAATGGTGGAATCAAAACTTGAAAATCTTTTTATTTCTAGTACATTACCTTCTACTACAGCAACCTTTATTTACTCCAATAAATCCTCTCAATTCTTTGTTCAACACCTTGTGTATTAGGCAAGCAGGAGTCTGATTGTGGAACAATTTTCTCTAGATAAATGGTCTCAAAATACCAGTAATCCAGTAAACTGTTCCATCCAGAAAAGAAACAAGAGTAACACACTCTAAGACTGGAGACAAATATTCCTTTATTGATAGTTTTTTAAAAAGTTCTTAAAGAGATTAAAGACTCTCCTTTTCAAGCAGTGTATATGAAAATAGAAACCCAACTAAATTTCTACTAAAAAGCCTTAAAGATCATGATGTTAAGTTCTTCCAAATAACAAAGTTATGAAAAGAATATGAGACTGGAGAAGTGAAGATATGGAATTCTTTAATTTGGTTGGTGTACCTGATCACTTGCATTCTTCAGGAGGTAGATTATACTCAATTTACAATTTCTATCTGCACTACCTGGTCTACTTTTTCTTCTCTGGAGGGTGAGGAGGGATGGTGAAAGTAGATTATGTTTCAAAAACAGACACTGGACCTTTGCCATGCCTAACGGGTGATGAATCAGCCATATGGCAGATCAGATACTTGCCCCTCCTCTGAGAAAAGTCCTCTGTAAGCATAAGTGACTAAGCCAGATCTCCTCCCAAGCTCTGGGTGAAGTCATCTCTTTTTACTCAAAGGAATTTTGACATTTTGCTCTTCTTCAGTTCTGGCATAGTAACAGCAAATCAAGACCTGCAGAGCTGAGTTGATTTTAAAGAGCCAATATTTTATTTCATTTTTTAGAATTCAATGGGTAAAGGACTAAGGAACAGATCTGCTGCGTTAAGGACAGAACCCTACTGAGTTTTACAAATCATGTTGATGTTGTAAGTAGTTCTTACTGAATGCAGCAGCTATGTTTAAGGTGGTTTTGGTTTAATTAAACTCTACCAAACCACATTCTTACAACATTTCAGTATACCAAATCTGAATACTACCTTCAATGGACAGAACTCTACTTTTAAAGATGTTACAAGACATAAACAGAGAAACTAATCACAAGTAAAGTATTAAATACACCTTAGATTGAGTGTTCTATTGAGAGCCTATTACACTTGAAGTTTTTGCTTAAGCAATACCCAGGTCAAAAGAGGCAACTTACCTTTCATCTTTGTTTTGCCGTATGCATCCTTCAATAATTTCCTTCACTTCAGGAATTGCTACTTTGTCAAAACTGGCTGGCTTCACCCCCTGAAAATCATAAAAATAGCGACAGAAACACATTAAGGAAGACAGGGACTTTGAACTTTATTTTTACTTGTCTCTTAAGGTTCTACAAGATTCCTTCTTACCATCCTGGCTTTTTTCTGATTTGCCTGCAAGACCTAGTCCATGCAGGGTCAGAGCTTGGAAGTGGCAATTTAGCCCCTACGAGATAACAGTAGTTAAGATAGTGGAGTCACTTACTTCCATAGCTTCACATGGCTAGCAAAAAATTTAGGCTGTTGTTAACATCTCTTGCTGTGTTTCAGGTAATGGAAGTTACTGGCTAAAAAGAAGGCCAAATGTTCTAATTGGTTAGACGATCTTCTGTTCAACCTCATTCCCTAACTCATTAATCAACATAACATTTATGGGCATGAATTTGCATGCTTAGTTTGGCAAGTATTCTACTATTATAGTATACCTTAACAACCTCAACCAGAAGTTAAGAATTTGGACTGGTTTGGCATGATAACTGAAGAGCAAATTGTCTTGTACATATGAAACATAAAATGATAAGTGATACATCAGACCCATATGAAAGACAAGCTCTCCAATTAATTTCTGAAGAAAATTCAATATCACTATTATATATATAATACTAAACAGCATCACAGCAGTATTTTAGAATCTTCACAAAGTATAAATTCTTTGCAAATAAAATTTCAGCAGTGTATGGAAAATATATATAAGAAAGAAGAATAACAAACTACTCCTGTCTGAGAGGTGGTGTGGAGAAAAACATATTATCTATTCTTGCCTCATCTCATCTAAGTAACCACATGGATTGATTTGAAGTAGCAACACCGATATACTGTCCAAGTGGCACTGTAAGTCTATAACCACATAACACACAGGGAGTAGGAAACAGGAGACAGGACTAGAAAAGTTAGAATATATTATAAATTATAATCAGCTACTGTCTCAGTGATGATATATATTAGAATTAGTGATATAATTTGATAAATCACAGAGATGTGTGTAATCTCTCACAGATTGAAATGAAATATATCAAATGGTTAGCTCTGAAGTCTTTAAATACTAGAGTTGTGGTGGGATAATTCTCATCGATTACTCACTACATTATTCAAAAGTCCTGAAGATAAATATATAAATTAATTAATTAATTTAAAAAGGGGAAGGGACTTCCCTGGTGGCGCAGTGGTTAAGAATTGGCCTGCCAATGCAGCGGACACGGGTTCGAGCCCTGGTCCGGGAAGATCCTACATGCTGCGGAGCAACTAAGTCCATGTGCCACGACTACTGAGCCTGCGCTCTAGAGCCCGCGAGCCACAACTACTGAGTCCACGCGCCTAGAGCCCGTGCTCTGCAACAAGAGAAGCCACCACAATGAGAAGCCCATGCACTGCAACGAAGAGTAGCCCCCGCTCGCTGCAACTAGAGAAAGCCCGCACACAGCAACAAAGACCCAACACAGCCAAAAATAAATAAATAAATAATCAATTAATCAATCAATTTTTTTAAAAAAACGTCCTGATTTGGAGGATTCTCCCTCTAGGGCTAACTTTCCACAACACGAAACTGTCTAATAAGGCTGACCCTAAAGTTAAAAATCCATGTATTTAAAATGTTTGTTTCTAAGTAATGACTACAAAGATAAGTATTTGTATTTTCCTCAATCTTTTTATTTTTCAAGACCAGCTAAGTTTTCCAACTAGTCTTTGTCTTCACATAATCATTCTAATGAAAACAAAAAATAATGCTGCTGAAGCAAAAGAATGCTTTAACTGAGCAAGCTGGTATGGTATTTCAAATTAAAGCTAAAGAAAACAGGAACTGTTTTAAGGAAAAAAAGGATGATGCTCACTAAAAGTTCTCTGGTAGTAGAAACACTGGAGATTTTGTTTTATATTTGTTTTTCTACAATAAACATGTAAAAGTGTATAAAAGCACACTTTTAAGATGCTATTTATAAATATAATGGGAAAAACAATTAGAATACCATATATTAAGTTCTTAGAACATTCACTATTGGCAGAAAATTATGTGAAGGACAGTTCTTTGCTAAAATTGGACATTAATACACAGTTGGCCTTTGCATGTAAAGACATTCCATATGTTACAGGGAAGTAGTTAAAAGAGGGTATAGACTATGATTAGAAAAAATGTTCCTACTTCCATAAACACATACACTTTAGAGGAATGTAGTTTAGCCTTCTGGCAATAAAACTCTACATACTGAGTTAATAAATCACACCTATACTGACTATATTAAAAGACTCTTCTGTTTCAATTTAGCATAGGCATATTGGAAAGATCAAAGGATGTAATAGAAGACTTGAAATCACTGTGAACTGGACAAGCAGAAGCAGCTCTGAGCTTCAGAGTCCCTGTCTAGCAAATGGGGATAATACCTGTCCAACAATATTCATGGGAACTAGAATCATATGTGATTATCTAGGTTGAAATCTCTTTGAGTTATTAAGTTTGCTGACCTAAGACACACCTCTGACTTCAAAGGCCATCACCAAAGATAATAAAGCTTACAGTTAAAAGGAAGCAAAGAATTCTCTTCGAAAAATAATCACCAAGATCCACAGTGAACCTGCTTTCATCCTTGGTTATCCTTAAAAATAACCCTCTTGTTAATCCTTCCTATGCAGACATACTTACATTCATGACTTCACAAACAGGAAATCCTATTTACAAGTAGAAATGCTAGTTGAACAAATGAGATATAAGGTTATAATGACAAAACCAGCAACTACGCATCATATAACACATTGACTCTACTAGGTTAAGCTGCTTTCTCAACGTATAGCCAAGTCTTAGGTACAGAAAATTCCATACCAATGCTACACAACATATTCAGATGCCACTGCTGCCTTAAAAAATGTTGCAGGTGCCAAGACAGCCAATAAAACGGAGACAGTCCAGCAGCTGGTATTAAAACATTACCCACTGAGATAATGAAAAAGACAAGAAGAAATCTCAGCAACCATCAAGAAACCAGAATTATCAAAGTATGTAACAGAAGTATTCTGAATCATTTGCAAAGAAGCAAGAATATATAGGGATTATATCCTAAAAATGACCAAAAAAAAAAAAAAAGTAACAATGAGCATGAAACGTCAATGACCCTGAAAGTGACCTACAGAAAATGCATCTGGGACACATGATGGAAAGCTACTTAAAATAAGCACAGGTTTCAATACACAGCACTCATCACACTTAGAGGCTTCTTGTTCTTAAGAGATAAGAGAACTCTAATACGTATAAAATGGATAACTAATAAGAACCCGCTGTATAAAAAAATAAATTAAATTAAATTAAAAAATTAAAAAAGAGATAAGAGAACTCTATTTTTTTATAATTGATAATTTTTAAAATTAAAAAGTTGGTTTAAGATTATTCTAAAACACGATTTAAGCACCAGACAGAACAAAATAATAAGAAAATATTTTAATGATAATATTTCATCTTTTTTCCTTTTAATTTATGTATTTCAACAAAGATAATCAATGAGTCTGAAAATCCTTCAAATGTCACCTCTTTTCTATACTGTCTGATTTAGCCCCAGAGAGTCCTATTCTAGTCCTGTTCTGACCAGCAGAAGCCAAGTTTTGCTCACCTATCCTGAATGAGGTTCAAAAATACAAAACAGAAAAGTGCTAAGGCAGATAAATTGGGCTAATGTTTTACATATAAGAAAAATTAAGTTAGTCAAAGACACGCACCCTGTCACTCCATCCTTCCAGAGCTAGCAACCTGCCAGCTCTAGAAATATTCTTCCTTACTGTTGTAATTCACAGGATCTCTCTCTAGGCAGCAGTGCCATATTATGTTTTTTGACGTGGGACAGTAACATGTTTCTCTGCATTAAACAAAAGTACTTCTTGAACAGCTAACGTACATTCATTTAAGACACTTTTGCGATTATATAAAATTATATATTCTCTTAAACAAAAAAACAAAGGCGACTCTTGTGCAGTTTTAAATGGAGTACAAAAAGAAAACAATAACAACAATTGTGACTCTCCAAGGGCACACCGAGAGTTGATATTAAAAAAAAAAAAAGAGTTGATAAAAATGTTTATAAAATATGTTGCTTTATTTAAACTAAGAAAAATCCCAAACACATACATGCATCTTACAGACTAAGTTTTTCTGTCAATTCTATATACTTATAGTTTGCAACTAATCTGCTGGAATAATAAAAGTGAGTCATAATAAAAATATAAGTGAGTCATAATATAGTATTCTCTGGTTCAATCTTCTAGCTCTTAAAAAGTGTCAGCACTTGCTTCTTAAAAACTTACGTTTCAAATGTGTTAGGGTAACATTTTCCTTTTCATAAGAGCAAAACTTTTCCTAACCATTCAGAATTGAGAAAAGTCTCCGTCCTCCTCATACAAAATGTTGTGTAAGTTAACTAAACTACAAAACTAAATTATTTTTAAAAGCATTCTGAACTAAACACTCTCAATACTTTAACTGAAACTTTCCACACATATCATCAAATGGCTACAACATACCTTTTGTATACACTGGAAATTCTTACCCACCTCATTTACACAATCCTTTTGAGGACAGCAGCAGCAATGAGAATTTACGATGACAAACACTGAGCAAAAATCTCTCTTTGTAAAATCCATCAGAAAAGGCAAAATAGACTTGTTACAGTTAGAGGAAAATGAAGGGGGAAATATATAAGATGTAAATTAACAGAGTAACTTAGCCCACAGCATAAGCAAGGCAGACATCAAAATCAGGCTGAAGTTTAGTTTCTTGTTTAACACTAGCCATGCTTCCCCAACTCTCAGACCTAAGTTTGCTCTGAGCCAACAATGTACTTATTCTAGATCGGCCCTTTAGACAAAACTACATGCCAAACAGCAGGGAAACTTAGTCTGCTACCCCTCCTCCTGCTTCTCCTCCAACAGCAGCAGATCCCTAAACAAGCAAAATAAGATTTTTTTACTTGCTCAAAGCTCCACCCATTATGTCCACAGGTTCTGCCTCCTTGACAGCAAAACCTACACCAGAAATCTGTTTATCTAAACACTCCCTTCCCCTTAATCATGTTGAAACTATGCTTTAAAAGAAAATGGGGAACGAATTCAATGACCAAAATGTAAACTAAGAATATATAGCCAAAAGAACACTGGACAAGGAAATCCTAATACTGGGAATGAGCTCCTAGTTCAACCTCTCATGCACCAAGTTTGTGTGACCTGGGCCATATTCCTTAAACTCACTTGAAAAGTGAGCATAATAGTTCTTGTTAACCTAATTTAAAAAGTGGTGACATTAAGGTAAACTGCCTTACCACTGTCTCATGGTACATTAAAAAAAAATTAAATAGCTGTGAACAGTTTCTTATCACCCAGAAGTGATAAGAATTTATCCTTCTCCGTTCCCTCCTATTATTAAAAGCCTTAATATGAAGATCTACCTAAAGACATTTCTATTTGCCAGGAAGATCTCATGGAGCCAAATGGCTACTACTTTGATTTTAGTGATTAAGGAAAGGTTTTTCTTCATGCCATTAACAAAGATGGTAGAAAAAGCACTGTTCATTGCAATATTATAATGGATAACATAACAAAGTGCTATCCCTTGTAATTTGGTAAGCCTGAATCCCCATCAAGACAGTGGGTACTAAGGCTTTAATTACTCAGTAACAGGAGGATAAGGGCTTAGAAGTTATTTGGTAGGATTACTTCTACTCTAAAGGCTAGAAATGACTATTATTTCTAACAAGCTATCTCAAAGTAGTTGCCACAGATCTCTTGCTCAACACAATCTGTCACTACAAAGTACACTAAGTAGGCAGTGTAGGATGCCAGCTATTGCTCATAAATACAGCAATGCAGTCCACCAATGCCTCTGACTTAAGTGTCTGACCAAAGCTGCTTAGGACTATGCTAAGCTAAATGAAAACGGAAGAGCCAGAAAACGGGCACCATGCTCCCTGCTTCAGAGGCTCATCAGACATAAACACGTGAGTAAGTTTTTAAACTTTACTGTGCAACAAACAAAACCAAAAATGAGGTAGCTTTTTTTGGACAATGGTATAATGTAGGCACAAATATCTAGATCTATGAAGATGAGGCTTTTTTTATATATCAAAATAAAAGTTTTCAATGTAAACAGTTTATATGTCTAAACTCTACTTCTTCCTTCTCTTCAAGTCAGTGTCTTTCTCTGGATTTCCTCCATTTCTTTCAATGGTATCATTATTTCCAGAAATAGAAACCTTAGTC
The DNA here is from genome assembly GCF_949752795.1 of Hyperoodon ampullatus. Lineage (NCBI taxonomy): Eukaryota > Metazoa > Chordata > Mammalia > Artiodactyla > Ziphiidae > Hyperoodon > Hyperoodon ampullatus. The sequence continues at coordinate 100,331,493 of NC_136924.1, read as the reverse complement.
TTCTTGGATGCTTCTTCTCCCACAATATTTAAGTACTATTATTCTCCAGGAGCTCTTTAAACAACGAGAAATGTTTAAAACAGCTCGTATATAGTTCTGCTGCTAGTACTCCTACTGCCCCTCCAAAAGCCAAAGATCTCTGGTTGGACAAAGTGAGATTTTTACTGGCTTGTTACTTCTCAAAATCATTGCTTCTTCTGCATAACAACTGTGACCACCAAAATCCAGATGATCAACACCTCACCTCTTTAAACTTAGACCAATTTAAGATGGGTCTCACTGTTTCTATTCTCTCCAATTTGTATTTTACACTGTGGCCAGCTCAATCATCTGGCTTCATCTAAGCATCTGACATTTAATTAACCATTTCCAATCATCTGACATCATTTAACTCACAACACGTTACTCAAATATGGTTAACAGTTCTCCACACCTACAAGATGACCACAGGATCACAGATCTAGAAAGAATCTGAGTTAGAGTCCCAACTTGTCCAAATGAGAAAACTGTAGATCAAAGAGATTAATGCCATGTCAAAGATGGAATTAATTCATTAATTCACTGGCATCTATGAGGTGTCATGTCCAGTCTAGTCTAGTACGTATAAGACACCTACTAGATATACTGCATTACCTTCAGCACCTAGAATACAACAAATAGAGCTTATATTCTAGTGGGTAAGGGCATAGTCAATGGTAAAGCAAAAACTAGAATCCAGATTCAACAATGTCTAGTTCAGTGTTACTTCTAGCCCACATTATAGTGCTTTTAATTTAATTTCCTTAATCTGGGGTGAAAAGCCCTCACAAGTCAACTTCTACCTACTTCTGTACTCCTATCCCCCCCAAATAAGTCCAGCCAAATTAGTTACTTTTTCACTGAATACTTAATGCACATTTTCACAAGAATATTCTTTCTACTGCCCTCTTTTTCAGTCAACTGAGTCCTACCCTTCTTTCAAGGTATACCTCAAATCACACATACAGAGAAGGTGGCAACTACAAAGTATTTGTATGAATCTTCTGGCATATAAATTATTTACAAGATACCAAGAAACTCAATACTATTATAATTTACTTAAGCACAGGAGAAGCCATCTCTCTATATCCTATCAGTTTTTATTCTGTAGTCTAATGCTGTGTGAATTATAGATCAACATTCAGTTGGGATAAGTAAAACTAGCTTTTCTGTGAAATTCTGAAATAGGGATTTCACAATTGTTTTTTAGCACCGAAAATGTTGGGAATGATACCCAACTGTTTGGTTTAAGATTAATGGTCTGATTAAGACCCTTTAATATTAATCAAATCACAGGACAGTAATAGAATGACTTTGAAAATCATGCAAAATGTTCCTAAGATACACCCTATGATACACCCAGTTTCCTCTTATGTGTATAATTTAAATTTATTGGATGGAAATAGGAATAAAATTTATAAAGGAATCATTTCAGCTAATTCCAGTGGATTTAGACCTCTGGGATATCACACACACACACAAAATCCAACTGCTAAAGAAAAAAATACAAAGTTTTTCCTAACTTTTCAAACCCTATCTATAATCAGGAATCAGCTTCACTTGTTTCTGTAAAAAAGGAGGGTGAAATGCAATCTGTTATATAAAAGCCAAAAGGAATTTCACCCCAACTGCTTTAATTCTGTTTTTCCCAGACAGAATGTTCAAACCTTGCAATCCAAAGGCTAATGGAATCAGTGACAAAGTCAAATTACACAAACAAAGTAATTAAAAATCCCCATTATTTCTAACTTGGTTGTTATGAGGCTGGATTCAGCCAGATTCTTACTGGTATGAACCATTAGTTTACAGGAATTTGAACATACCTTATGATCCCATTGGAAAACAAGCCTCTTCAAACTCCCTACCAAATCCAACTAGCTCTATCCAAGGAAATTAGTTGACCTCATGACTCCCCAAGGCTCATTACTCTCTGGATACATGAAAGCTTGTGCACTGCTCCAATCTCAAATGCACTATCCTCCATATAAAAAACTGATGTCACTGCTTACCGTAGCTTCTATTCTTTTAATAGCAGACAAAACTTGTGCTAAGTACATTACTACTCTTATTTGGATCTTTTCATTGCCAATGGCAGAAAACTTCAAGATAAGTTTTTCTCTTTTGAACAGGGATCATGAACCCTGTTAAACAGGGGCTCAAACCTGTGACACCAATCTGAGACTTATGCTACCCAGGTACCCTAAATTTTTTTTCCCTTGAAATCTAGGGGAAAAAGTTTACAGAACAGAAACAGGAAAAGGAAAACGTTTTAAGGTTTGTATTAGTGTTATGTTAGAGATGCTTGATTTCTGACCCTACTATTAGTATTTCTCCTTCATGTCCTTGGGCAAAATGCTTAACCTCTGAATCTATCTTCTCACCTGTAGAATGAAGGTATTATCTACTTATCAAAATACAAAAGATTAAAATAAGATAGTATATGTAAAGCACTTTGCAAGGTGATTGGCAAGAAGCAAGATGATAAATAAATGTGAGCTCATTTTCACTCATTTAAAACTTGGCTTTATTTTAAGTTCATTAAACACATTTTAAACACTGCTATTTGCTGAATGTTGCTAGGTAAAAGAATAGAACAAGAGACAACTTATTTCACTACTAAGCATGTCATAATGATGTTAATGGTAATAATGGCCACACCTAATAAGTACTGACTGCTAACTGATTTAGGCACTTTTCTCATGTAATCCTCATTACCAGCTTAGGCTCAGATAAGTTAATTAACTTGCCCAAGGTATCAGCTAGGAAATGACACTGCTGGGATCTGAACTCAAGCAGACCCAACTCCAGAGCCCATTTCCTCCACAGGCAACACTGTGTTTCACTCCCTATAGTTCTGTATTCGTGTATTCATCTCGCAAACACTGACTGAGTGCCTATTACCTGCCAGGCTCTAAGCACTAGGAAAACAGCCAAGAACAACTCAAATAAAACCCCCAACCACAGAATTTATATTCTAATTGGGGTTTTAGATAAACACTATTAGGCTGTGATAAAAGCCATGAAGAAAAATAAAACCATAGGGGATAGAAGTAAAGTGTGTGCACATATAAGACTGTTTTAGATGGATGGGCAGGAAAGGCCTCTCTGAGACCTGAATGAAATGCATGTGCAGAACAATGACACACAACGGTTCTTTATCAGTGCACCATAGAATATAGTTATTAAACCGGTACATTACACATTTACCTATCCTATCCTTACACAGACAGGTTTAAATACCCTCAGGTCACAGACTGACACTGTACTAGACATTTATGAATTCAGTACAGAATTTTGACATGAGCAGGGGAGCTGGAATCAGAATAACTCTGTTATTTTCTAGATATGTAATCATGGGCTAGCCATCCTGGGCTTCAGACTTTTTATTTTGAAGTGTAGACAACAGTACTAGTAAACCACCCCCAATGAGGGTTGTTGGAAGAATTAAATTACATAATATATGCAAAGTGTTTAATGCAATGTCTGAGACATAGGATGTATATGTGTTAATATTTACACTGCTATCATCTGCTATTTACATGGCAGTTGTACCACTGCAAGGCCAGACATGTAGTAGTGAACTGGTCTACAGAGGAAAAAAAACCCTGTCCTTGAGAGGCTCAGTTCTCATGGTGGGGGGACAACAGTTAGTATCAATATAATTATCATTACAGTATATTAATAAGACAGAGGTTGAGTATGATGGAAATACTTAAGGGGCAACAATATTGGCATGACTTTCTTCAAGAATCCTAGGACTTCCCTGGTGGCGCTGTGGTTAAGTATCCGCCTGCCAACGCAGGGGACACGGATTTGATCCCTGGTCTGGGAAGATCCCACATGCTGCGGAGCAACTAAGCCCATGTGCCACGGCTCCTGAGCCTGCGCAACACAACTACTGAAGCCCACGCTCCCTAGAGCTTGCACACTGCAACTACTAAAGCCCATGCTCTGCAATAAGAGAAGCCACCACAATGAGAAGCCCGCACAGCACAACAAAGAGTAACCCCCGCTCGCTGCAACTAGAGAAAGCCCATGTGCACCAACGAAGACCCAACGCAGCCAAAAAAAAAAAGAACCCTAGAAATATTTCTGGTAAAGAGCTCCAGATGACTGGGGTTACTGGCTCATTCCTTCATACAGATCTGCCTTAGCATCCCTGACAGAGGCCAATAAAGCTCTCAACTTAAACTTAAAGCTCTCAACTTAAACTCTGACTCAATGAGATCAAAACCCTGTACCTCATTATGTCTATAAAATCCACGTGCTTTATTATATTTACGACTTCAATGTTTACCTTCCCTACAAGAAGGTGAAAGAACACTGAAGCATATGTCTTGTTCACTGCTATATCCTCAACCTGGCACACAGAAGACACCTAACTAATGGCTGTTAAATACGTGAATAATCGTTAAAATAAATTGAAAAGAAACTGAGAACTAGAGTTTATGGTTCAACTGACTAGAGTTCTGTGATCTTCAAACCTAAAAAAGTAACCCTGAGCTGTTAAACACTCTTCTTTGTATCCCATTTCTAAGATAGTGCGAAACCCATAGGAGGCCTTGTGAGTTTAGGAGGGGGCAGTTCACTGACTACTCTTGGTAAACAGCGGGTGCGTAGTAGATCTGGGATGGAAACCAGGAATCTGGACTGGCAGGGGGCAGTTTGCATTAGGGAGTTTGATGATCTCTCGATGGATAACCAAACATGTTTCCTTAATAAATGTGCAATCGCTATGCAATCGTTAGGATATGCTGACATATCCTTTAAAAAAATTAGTTAAATTTACACCCAAAGCAAACTTAAGGGAAAGTACAATACTTCAAGGTGTATTTCAACAGAGTCACCACTATTGCTTATACAATCATATAAATCATTGTATAATCAAGGTAAACTCCCCACACATTTATCTCAGCACCCAAAACATGAGAAAAACTTTAGAAAATTAAAAAAGGACATAGCCCTTTTTATTCTTCATTGGAAGCCAGAAGATGGGAATGGAGGTTAGTGAAACCAAGACAGAGTTTCCCAGATAAGAAATATAATAACTGAAGTACAGAATAACGGACTGTAGATAATACAGAGCTCAGTTTTCACAGCTGTGAGGAAAAACAAAGAACAAGTAAATGCCTGCAGTATCCTCAGAGACCAAGGGTTCCAAAAATTCCAACTGACTTAACTCCTCAAGCTTTTTATTCCAGCTTTTCCACGGCTTGACTTACTATTTTGCGTTTTTAAAAAGCAACTCTTGAATAGGCAGAAAAAAATGCAATTAAATAGGGTTAGATTTCTAAGTCAACTTGGTTACTTATAATGCTAGTAAAAAGGTTCCATGAACAATGGAACAAAAATTTATTCAAATAATGCTTGATACTACAATATTTAGTCTTTTTTTTTTTAATTTAACCAAAAATAAGGTATACAGAACTGGAAGGGACCTGAGGTGATCACTGTTGTAGCTCACACTTCTCAAACTTTAATGTACACACAAATCATCTTTGGATCTTGTAAAATGCTGGTTTTGACTCAATCCGTCTGGGACGGAGCCAAAATTTTACATTTTTATAATAACAAGTGTCCTAGGATGCCAATTCTGCTGGTTGTGGGGACTGCACTTTGCACAGCAAAGATCTCAATAGTGATTTGAGAATTGATGGAAGAGCATGTGAATAGATGACTTTTTCAAATGCCTTTCTAGTCCTGGAATTTTGACTCTATTAAAGTTATTGTTTTCTGCTCTAGTTGTACCAAATAGCTTTTCCCAGTCTACAAAAATATATTGTACACGTACATATATAAAGTGTATCAGTTTCTACTTGCTACTATTCAATTCCACGTTAGTAGGATAATTTTAGTATTTCTAAGGTGACCTTATTTTGCAGGGTAAACTCAACTGTCCCAAACTGACATAGTGTCTAACTTGACTATATCTGGGATTCCTTTAATTGAATCATTTATTCTTCCAAGTATCACTGAGTGCCTACAATGTGCCATATGCTATGCTACGAACACAAAACTACAAACAAAGATTTAATAAATCGGGCTCTAGGACAATACCTTTTAAAACACTGTATATTTCATCCTTCCTGTTCCCAATTCCTCTCCAGAGGTGAGGGTGGCTATAGGTTCAAACAGTTTAAACAATGAGAAAAGGAGGAAGAAACTACAGAAATAGAAAGAAATAAAACCTGTTGAACATTAAAAATGTGGTACATTCATACAATGCAATATTATTCAGCTACAAAAAGGACGGAAGTACTGATTCATGCTAAAACATGGCTAAACCTTAAAAATGTTACGCTAAATCAAAGCATAACACAAAAACAAAGTGTAACACAAAAGGCCATATATTTTATGATTCTGTTTGTATGAAATGTCCACAACAGGCAAATCAAATCCATAAAGACAGAAAGTAGATTAGTGCTTGCCAGGGGCTGGGTGGAAGAGGAATGCGGAGTGACTGCTAACAGGTGTGGGGTTTCTTTTTTGGGGTGATGGAGTGGCATTAGTGGTGATGATTGCAGAACACTGTGAATACACTAAAACCCACTGAATTTTACACCTTCAAATGATTTAAATGGAGAATTTCATGGTATGTGAACTATCTTAAAAAAAAAAAAACCACAACCCATTGACAAACTGAAAAAAGGGTAAATACTACACTAAGACTATGGAAACAGTGATATTGGTCTTTCTAGGGTCTATTAAACTAATGCCAAACACTTTTTTCATTTGAGAAGGGGATTTTCTTCTCAACTGAGCTGGAGTTTGCATTTGCAAATAAAGATTCATTTGTTGATTAGACGGTGCCTCAAATGCATTATCTTAAAAATCAAATTAATTTCTTTTCTTTACTTTTATCAAATAATTGTTTATATAAACTTTTATCTGATTTTATGGCAGTACTGTGCCTGACAGTCTGAAGCCAAAGAACACTGCTTTTAGCCCTGAGCCTCCATTGAGTAGATTTAATCAATAGGGTTTACACTATTTTTCACCTACTCATCCTACACAGTCATTATTTTTAACCAGTTAAACATATTTGGTGGGTAAGGTATAGAACAAGGTAGAATTTAATACAGGTCACCCATAAATTCTGCATTAAAAAAAAAACAGTCCTACCATATAATTTATAACTTTATTTCTTTAAACAGCAGAGTTATTTTTTAGACTTCATTTTACATAAAGAAACTAAAATTCTATGATCCCTCGAGATATTTTAAGTACCAACCTTTATTTGTTTAGAGAAATAATCAGGAACTGAATTCACAAGATTAATTAGAGACACCTATCACTAGACAACCCGGTAATGCCTAGGCAGTGTCTCTAACAGCAAAGCACTGTCTGATGGTTCATAACAAAACCTACCAAGTTTCAAAGTAGACATATTGCAAGACCCACAAAGAAGGCTGGTGGCTGAGAGACAGTAGAGAATGTTTAAATATATGGCTATCTGATGGATACTTCATTCTTCTGGTCTATTCACTATCAAAACATTCAGTACTGCTGGCAGGAAAATGAAAGCTATTTGTTAATAAGTCTTTGTGTTTAAAATCCAGAATGATCACCTCAAGCAGTAGTACTGGGTTTAAGATGCTATTTATTCTTAGGCAATAGAAATAATAAATATGGCCAGTGAAAAATGGGTGTTACATTAAAACCTGTTATGTTTTCGCCACAGAATTAAAGTGATAGTTCTACTCTTAACAGAGACAAAAGACTGCCCACAAATTATCAGAGCTAATAATTTAAGTAACTACTTGCTCACACTGAGATTCTCCTGCCTACTCCAAGTACAGAGGCTAATAGCATTCTAATAGAACATTATCACCACTTTTGCAGATTAGAAATTAGTTACAGAACTCTTCAGAGGAGAATTTTTAATGAAGTTCTGGTGTCATGTGTTTGATTTTTTTTTGAATTTTTGAATTTTATTTTATTTTTTTATACAGCAGGTTCTTATTAGTTATCCATTTTATACATAGTAGTGTATATATGTCAATCCCAATCTCCCAATTCATCCCACCCCACCCCGCCACTTTCCCCCCTTGGTGTCCATACGTTTGCTCTCTACATCTGTGTCTCTATTTCTGTCCTGCAAACCGGTTCATCTGTACCATTTTTCTAGGTTCCACTTATATGTGTTAATATACGATATTTGTTTTTCTCTTTCTGGTGTCATGTGTTTAGAATCGGAGTCAGCAACATTCCCCGTTAAGAGCCAAACAGTACATAATTTAGGATTTTTGAACCACAGAGTCTGTTGCAATTACTCAACTCTGCCATTGTAATATGTGAAAACAGACATAGATAATACAGAAACAAATAAGTGGCTGTGTCATTACTTTCTTTATGGACACTGAAATTTGAATTTCATATAATTTTCATAGGTCATCACATATTCTTCTTCTTATGGTTTCCCCCTCAACCATTTAGGAATGTAAAAAGAATTCTTAGCTCATGGGCTGTACAAAAATGGATAGGAGGCTGGATTTGGCCCATGGATCAAAGTTTGCTAATCCCTGGTTTAGAGTGTGATGGAGTGAAAAAGTTATAGACAGTAAGTTAGTAAATAAATTACACAAAACATTTTACATACAAATTGTAAATTTTATGGTCCTAAAATTTAATGTATTTAACCTCTTAATCAGGTTTAATATTCAGTTTGATCTCCTTAAGAAGATATGTATTTACAAAGGGTATTTTCACATTATTATTTGTTTTCATAAATATTAGGTGGAAAAGAACACCTTAGCTTAATTGAATTCAAATTCATAAAGAAAATCAATCTCTTGTCCATCCACTTTGGCCATCTCTATTTTAACTCCTTATTTCAGTCTATTGGTTATTCCTTCAGATTAGTACAATAGCCACTTAACTGGGTTTTCAGCTTTTTAGTGTTTCCTCATAAATCCATCTTCCACTCTGCAGCCAGAATAATCGTTTAAAAATTTAAGTCTGATCTTATGACACCTACCAAGTCTTTTTTTTTGGGGGGGGCGCTGCACCTCGTGGCCTGTGGGGTCTTAGCTCCCCGACCAGGGATTGAACTCAGGCCCTTGGCAGTGAAGGCATGGAGTCCTAACCACTGGACCACCAGGGAATTCCCACAACACCTACCAAGGCTTATAGTGGCTGCAATGGTTCCCCCAGTGCTCAAGTATAGTCTAAACTTTCACTTTCCTCCGTTATCCCTTGTCTCTTCTTTTTCCTATTTTCAAACTGTAGACATACAAAGATTTTTCACATGCAACTCTATCTTAGTCTTTCCCTATTTATTTAACATCATTTTCCTAACCTGTCCAAACTCAATTAGGCACTACTTCTATGTGCTTCTGTTACGTACCTATCCCTAGAATAACTGCTTTTACACCCTATGGCAACAGTCTGGTTTACTTGTTTGTTCTCCTTCGCCTAGTAATAAACTCTTGAGAGACAGGTTTGTGTTTTACTTAACTATAATATTCAATACCTAGGATCTAGAAAGAAGTCTGGAACATAATAGAGACTTAAATATTTGTTGGATGAACCCATGAACTGTTACGGGTTGAACTGCGTCCCCTGCCCCCACCCCCACAAAAGATATGTTAAAATTCTGATCTTCAGTTTCTCAGAATGTGACCTTATTTGGAAATAGGATCACTGCAGGTATAATTAGTTAGAATGAGGTCAACCTGGAGTTGGGTGGCCACAACTCAATCTGACCAGTCCTTATAAGAAGAGGAGACATGAGACACAGACAGATGAGGGGTGAACTCCATGTGATGCTTTCTAGTGTTGTTCCCTTTTGCATGGTTTGATGTTATACAGCTTCTTAGATGTGGCCTAAGATCACCAGTCAGTTAGGACAAGACTTACACTGGTCACTCGACGGTAGATCTGCGCAGCATTTTGGCACTCGGAGTAAGGGTATTCAGATGTGGCCATCTCAAGCATGCACATCCCAAAAGCATAAACGTCAACGGATTCATCATATTTCTCCTCATACATCTCAGGGGCCATGAACTCTGGGGTACCTTAAATTAAAAGAATGATTCAGACTCAGTGTGAGGAGAAGCTGCGATTCATGGGGAGGGCAACAGCAGAGGGGTTGACCTGTGAGAGAGAAGAAAGTGGAAGGGGGGTAAGAGGTGAGGGAGGAAAAAGAAAGAAAGGTAGGTAGGTAGGTGGTGGGGGGAGAGGCAAGAAATCACCTTAGTCTGTTCCATCAAATATGTTATAGATCTTACACTACAACTCCTTTAAAAAAACTGGCACAGGATCAAGTGTCTATTTATTTACTGTTTCAAATGGATTAGTGTTATACAATGTCAAAATAGAGCCTTGCATAAAACTCATATTGAAAACAAACGGAAGGAAAAGGTAAGAGACTACCAAGGAATAAAGTAGATATAATGGCATCTACCTGTAAGATAGGATGATGGGTTAAAAAAGATCAAAATACTTGTCTGCCCCCTACTGTACGGTAGCTGTAAGGTTAACATTCATATAATAGCTAGTCTCTTGCCATTAACATTCCATCTGATCAGTTTCACTTTTAAGGTGGCTTTTCAGTAAAAAAACCTGATATTCAATACATTTTTAAAATGATAAAATAAACTGTAATTGTCTATAAAGGCCACTCACCAGAGCCCTTTTCTTCACACACTTACCACCCCCCCTGCAGTACACAAACCTACTGCAGATGTAAGAAGTGTAGTGAGGCACATCCTATAGACACACACACAAGTAATTCGGTCTGCACTTGAGTTCTCAGACTGAATTATGAGCATAGAGTGTATGATTCCACACACCAGGTTTCCAATGTTTCCAAAGAAATTAAGCCCGAATACCTCAAATTATGGGACATTTCTAAGAACAGGCTTGCACACTACGGTTTAAACAAAAAAAGAAGAAAAAACCCTCTTGGGACAGAGATTAAGATGCCAAAGACAATCAAAGAACTGTTTCCTATAAGGAGGGCAAAAAGGAAATTCGTCTTTAAATAACTCTTTTCCCAGGAACACTATTTTGTAAGGATGTGCAAATTACTGGTGTTCAATGTTTTTCTTATTAAAACACAGGATTCTAGCCCACTTAAAAATGAATGGCTTTCTTGTTGTTGTTATTGTTGTCACCTTTTGGGAGAGCAGAGTGTTTGTGAAGATTTCAAGTTTTCAAATTGTCATACCCTCTTCAGAAAGTGAAAGCTTGTAAAATAATCAGCATTAAATTATTTTTCCAGCTGCAACTCTCTAACATACAGTTAACGGCTGAAAGGACAGACTTGTTGTGTAGATCGGTGATTCTCAAGAACGACGATTTGCCCTACAGGGGACACCTGGCAAAGTCCAGAGACAGTTTTGGTTGTAACGACTGGGGAGAAGTGGGCAAGGGGGCAGGCTACTGGCACCCAGCGGGCAGGACCAGAGATGCTGCCGAATCATCTGACAATGAGCAGGACAGTCCTTATAACAAAGAGCTGTCCAACCCAAAATGTCAATAGTACGGAGGCTGAAAACTGTTTCAGGTGTATCTTCTGAAGAGCAGGAAAAAAGCCGATAATCAACCATCATATTTTCACAGTTTAAAATAAAGTTTTAATAAGTAGATATTTTTGAATATACATATACCCAACAGACTTCTTCAGAAACTAAATTACATATAAATTCAATTTCTTTTATGGGGAAAGTAACATACTTTATCTGTTATATAAGTAAGTATATGATACTAAGTATCAAAGAAATGACTCAGTAAGGTTAACAATTATTACATAATGTTTTGTCAGCAAAGTTCACCTTACTTCTCTTCATATAACTTTACAAAACAACAATGGTCTTCAAGATGATTCTAGAGGCAAAGAAACAGAGAACTCCACATCACTTTCTGGGTTCAAGCTCTGGATTTCTGAAGGTTTATTTCACATAATAAAAGCTCTGACAAGGTCAGGTTTCTAAATAAAAGGAATGTCAGAAAGCCAGTGAGACTGCAAGGTACACCTGAAACATACCTATCACACTCTTGGCAAAAGAAGCCCGCTTCAGGGTTGCCAGACCTAGGTCTCCAATCTTGACTGAGCCTGTAGGGCCAGTGATAAAGATGTTGTCACACTTAAGATCCCGGTGAATAATAGGTGGAGTTCGAGTATGAAGAAACTGAAGTCCTTTAAGAATCTGACGGCACCAGCTTCTCAGAACTTTGATCTTCATCACCTTAAACCTTTTCAGGTACCTAGAAAAGGCAAGGTACACCAAACAGGTTATCAATGATATGCATTTATTGCTTTGAAGAATTCCATTAAATTCTAGCATATCTGAGATGGGAATATCAAGTTCAGAATATTAAGATTCAGTAAGCTTAGGTTAGTGCTACTTTTAGTAAGGTTAAAGGGGACAGGATAATAAGTAGTTGGCAAGCAAATTCTGATAACAAAGCACAAAAAATAAATTCCTTAAAATCAGATCACTGCTAAAATGATTTAGAAGTTAAGAGGCAGAGCTCGACTTCTGGTAACGGTGAAGCAACTCTTATTGGAGGCAGATATAATTATGAACTCTAGTGAATACACAGACACACACAACTACTCGAAAGCTCTGGCGGAATCAAAATCAGGCATAAACTGGAAGGGAGTACACACGAGGGAAAAGGGAAAGCACTAGTCTGTGGGGGTCGCTCAAACCTGGACTGAAACCTGGAGCATTACTGGCTGAGGAATGAATACGAGGATACACTTGAAGATTACCGCAGGGTCTAGAACAATGCTATTCAACAGAACTTTCTACAATGGCAGTCTGTCCAATACAATACTCACTAGACAAAATAAGAATATTCTTTTTTTTTTTTTTTTTTTGCGGTATGCGAGCCTCTCCCGTCGCGGAGCACAGGCTCTGGACACACAGGCTCAGCGGTCAGGGCTCACGGGCCCAGCCGCTCCACGGCATGTGGGATCTTCCCGGACCAGGGCATGAACCCGTGTCCCCTGCATCGGCAGGCGGACTCTCAACCACTGCACCACCAGGGAAGTCCAAGAATATTCATATTTAAATGAATTAATTAAAATAAAAAATTTTGATTTCCCAGTTGCACTAGTCACATCTCAAGTGCTCAACAACTACATTGTAGCAAGTGGCTACCATTTTGGATGGTGCAGATTACAGAACATTTCCATCACCACAGAAAGTTCTGTTGGACAGCAGAGATCTAGAAAGTAAAGGAGGCAGGGTGGGGGGTTGGAGGGTGCAGGTGGTGTGTAATCCCAGAAAGGAGGTACAGGGGCTTCCCTGGTGGTGCAGTGGTTAAGAATCCGGCTGCTGGGGCTTCCTTGGTGGCGCAGTGGTTAAGAATCCGGCTGCCGGGGCTTCCCTGGTGGTGCAGTGATTGAGAGTCCGCCTGCCACTGCAGGGGACACGGGTTCGTGCCCCGGTCCGGGAAGATCCCACATGTCGCGGAGCAGCTAGGCCCATGAGCCATGGTCGCTAAGCCTGCGCATCCGGAGCCTGTGCTCCGCAACGGGAGAGGCCACAACAGTGAGAGGCCCGCATACCGCAAAAAAAAAAAAGAGGTATAGAAGGGGATCTCCAAATTCTGTATATTCACTCTGCCTAAATCTCTGGCTGACCTCTGAAATGTGTATGTGTAGCAGAGTCCAAGCAGCCCAGCTAATGCTAAAAGAACAGGACAGAGATTTCTGATGAACTGAGTTCTGATACTATTTTATCTGGAAATATTCAGGGAAAAAATGAAGAGCACTGATGGTAAATATAAAAGACTACATTTTCCTATTACTGTCTTTATGTTACACATATGACTACTTAAAGGAAAATTTATAACATTGTATTACAGGATCTAAACAATAAATGTAACATATGAAAATTATAGCATAAAGTATAAGTACTAGAAATACATGGGCCTATATTTTTGCAAGTTTCCTTTATTTTACATGAAATTGTACAGTAACAACCCTAAGCATGTTGTGAAAAGTTAAAGATATAAATGCAGTATCTAAAGCAACCACTAAAAAAGATATTTCAAATGCGCACACACACACACACACACACACACACACACACACACACACACACACACACGGAGTTTAACCAAAAAGCTAATACAGAAACTAATACGAAATCTTAAAAATAAATTAAAAAATGAAACTCTGCTTCACCTGGGTGGGATATGAGGTAATTAAAGAAAACTAATGGTGAAAGTTGGTTTTATGGTTTAAAAAATATATATAAAAACAGAGTTACTTCTGGAGGGTAAGGAAAGGGCTGACTGGAAAGGGCTGGCTAGGAAGAGGTTTAAGGGCATGTATTGAGATGATGGAAATGTTCTATATCTTAACGGTTTCGATTACATGAGTGAGGTATCACATTAATAGGACAAAGGGGAAAACAACATGATCATTTCAATTCATGCAGAAAAGGCATCAGACAAAATCCAACACCTTTCCATGATAAAAAAAAAAAAACTCAAACTAAGAATAGTGGAGAATATATTCAACATGATAAAGAGCATTTTATGAAAAACCCACAGCTATACTACAGTGGTGAAACACTGAAAGCTTTCCCATTAAGACTGGGAATAAGACAAGAATAACCACTGCTCTTCAGTGTTGTACTAGAAACTCTAGCCAGATTAATTAGGCAAGAAAAAGAAAGGTACCCAAATTGGAAAGGAAGAAGTAAAACTCCCTCTATTTGCAGATAACAAGATCCTATATACAGAAAATTCTAAAGAATACAGACATGCACACACAACTAGAGTTAATAAACAAATTCAGCAAAACTGCCAGAGTACAAGATCAACATGCACAAATGAGCTGTGTTGTACACCCCAACAATTAACAACCTGAAAAGGAAAGCAAGAAAACAATTCCATTTGCAACAGCATCCAAAAGAATAAAATACTTAGGAATAAATTCAACCAAGGAAGTGAAAGATTTATACACTAAAAACTAGAAAACACTGTTGAAAGAAATTAAAGGACACCTAAATAAAATGGAGAGATGGGTTCATGGACTGGAAAACTTAATATAGTGAAGATGGCAATATCAGCCAAAGTGACCCACAGATTCGATATATCTACAGATAGATTTGATTATATCTACAGATGCAATCAAAATTCTAACAGCTTTTTTGCAGAAATGGAAAGCTAATCCTCAGGTTCATATGGAATTACAAGGGGCCCCAAATAGCCAAAACAATATCGAAAAAGAAGAACAAAATTGGAGAACTCAGTTTTTCCAATTTCAAAACATATCACAAAGCTAGGTTTTGTAGTATTAAAACAGTGTGGTACTAGCATAAGTATAGATACATACAACAGTGGAATAGTATGGAGGGTCCAGAAATAAACCCATGCATCTATGGTTAAATGATTTTTGACAGGAGTGTCAAGATCATTCAACAGGGAAAGAATAGTCTCTTCAACAAATGGTGCTGGGACAACTGGATATCCACATGCAACAGAATGGAGTTGGATCCCACACCTCACACATACACAAATGTTGACTCAAAAAATGCAACGATCTAAATAAAAGAGCTAAATCTATAAAACTCTTAGAAGAAAAGTTAGGGTAAATCTGCATGACCTTGGTTTTGGCAATGGATTCTTAGATGTAACCCTAAAGGCACAAGCAACAAGGGGAAAAAAAACCAGATAAACTGGACTTAATCAAAATTTAAAACTTTGTGCATCACATGACGTCATTAAAGAGTGAAAAGAATATACAGAATGGGAAAAATATATTTGCAAATCATGTACCTGATAAGGGTTTAGCTTACAGAATATATAAAGAACTCTTACAACTCAACAAAAAGACAAGCAACCCAATTTAAAAATGGACAAAGTGGGCAGAGAGTTGAATAGACATTTCTCCAAAGATGTATAACATGCACATGATAAGATGCTCAACATCACTACTCTCTAGGGAAATGCAAATCAAATGAGATACCATGTCACAGCCAGCAAGATGGCTATTAAAAAACCAACTGTTGGCAAGAATATGGAAAAATTGGGACCCTTATACATTGCTAGTGGGAATGTAAAATGGTTCAGCCATTGTGGAAAACAGTTTGGTGGTTCCTCAAAAAGTTAAACACAGAATTACCATATGACTCAGCAATTCTACTCAAAGGTATGTATGTATCTAAAAGGCATGAAAACGGGTACTCAAATAAGCACTTGTACACAAATGTTCATGGTGGAAACAGCCCAAATGTCTATCTATAAGTGAGTGGATAAACAAATTGTGGTATATTCACGAAATATTATTTAGTCATGAAAAGGAATGAAGTACTGATACATGCTACAACATGAACCTTGAAAGCATGGTAAGTGAAAGTAGCCAAACACAAACACATATTTTATATTCCATTTATATGAAATACCTTGATCAGATAAATCCTTAGAGACAGAAAATAGTTGGTGGTTGCCAAAGGCTGGGGCAAAGGAAGAAAGGGGCATTGTTTAATGGGTTTTAGTTTTGCAAGATGAAGAATTCTCGAGATTGGCTACACAGCAACATGAATATATTTAACTAAACTATACACTTAAAAATGATTAAGGGCTTCCCTGGTGGCACAGTGGTTAAGAATCCGCCTGCCAATGCAGGGGACACGGGTTTGAGCCCTGGTCTGGGATGATCCCACACGCTGTGGAGCAACTAAGCCCGTGTGCCACAACTACTGAGCCTGCGTGCCACAGCTACTGAAGCCCGCGCGCCTAGAGCTGGTGCTCCGCAACAAGAGAAGCCACGGCGATGAGAAGCCTGCGCACCGCAAAGAAGAGTAGCCCTCACTCGCCACAACTAGAGAAAGTCCGCACGCAGCAACAAAGACCCAACACAGCCAAAAATAAGTATAAATAAAATAAATTTTTAAAAAATGATTAAGATGGTAAATTGTATATGTTTTTACCCGAGTAAAAAAAAAAATGCCCATCTATAAATCCTAGAGATCAGCTAGTCCACTTACTTTACACGTGGAGAACTGAGGGCCAGAGAAGGGGATCTACTTGCCCTAAGTCACAGCTGGTCAAAGTCAGAGCACAGAGCAGACTCCTACTCTAAGTCTAGTGCTTTCTACTTTACCTCTTGCTGCATTTGCTTTGAGGCTCAGAAACTGAAACAGATAATGATGGGGGAAAAAAGAACTTTAAACTTAAAAGAAAAATGGTTAGAAACTTAGATCATGTGCAATTAAAGAGAAAATATACTACGTGGGAAGGATAATGGGGAGTAACTGCTTAATGAGTATGGGGTGTTCTTTTAAGGTGATGAAAATGTTTACGAACTTGACAGATGTGGTTACACAACACTGTAAATGTAATAAATGTCACTGAATTGTACACTTTAAAAAGGTTAATTTTGTTATATGAATTTCATCAAAAATTTTTTTTAAAACCTAACTTTATTTCTATCTACTGACAGACTACTGACAACCCACTAAGTATTCAAACCAGAAAAAGAATCTCAAGATGCAGCTATATAAACAACTACTACCACAGAATTTTCCTTAATTCATTCAAATGTTTATCAAGTTTCAGGCATAATGCTAGGGAACACAGTCTAGGAAAAGAAACAGGCATGTGAATAACAAGAAGCATGGACGACTAGGATAAAGATGTTGCCATAAATATTAGAAAAGTTGGATGGGAAAATTAGAATGTGCAGGAGGGAAATAATCTGTTGTCTTTTCAACATGTTAATTTTGAGCATCCAAGAGCATCCAGGATTTTCTACATCCAGGAAATACAAGACTATGTTTCAAAGATCTGGGATTAATCAGCTCAGTAGCATTAACTACAGAAGGTTATAAAGAATAAATACACACTACAGAGACAATTTTTCACAATCCAATTCTTCCACAAAAAATTTACACCATAAAAGTTACTCTACTTTCCTCCCTGAGTACAAATAGATACTCTAAGAGACATGGGGCTCCAAAGGCATACAGGGAATTTCTGCATTTAACCTATCCATATTCCTGAAAGGGATGATAGGTCTAGATGTTCTGGCTTCAATTTCTGATGCTTTGGGAAATGAAATTATCTAGTGATAAATGTCACAATACAACTTGCATTTGATACAATATGTGCATAGTTGTAGCAAAAACTGCCCAATATGAGGTGATAAAATAAATGGGTAAAGCTTGTCAATAAGCTTCAATTTCACTTTAACCACTAGAGGGCTACCTTGTCATTTGATTTCTGATCTCTTAGCCACTCAATTTTAGAAATGCCAATCACCATAACTTAAAGCAACTAGGTTTATTCTGCAACAACTTCTCATTTAAATACTTACCAATACATAATTATCAAACCACTTTATACACCAGAGGACCTTGTGGGCAGGAAAATGTGCTCATATACTAACATTTGGAGCAACTCTTCATTCCCTCCTTAGTATACTGGGCAACAACAGAAGAACTGATAAGGCCGGAAATAAGAAAATTCAAGTTCTCTCATACTTCTTGGTCAGCTTTTACAATATTGATGAACTTACGTTTTAAGTGTTCCAGATGTCATAAGTTCAGTCACCAAAACGATGCACTTCTTTCCCTTTACTGTGGATTCCCAGGAATCATAGAATCGGACAATATTGGGATGCTGAAGACCCTTTAACATTTCAGCCTCTTCTTTAAATCTCTGCCTCTCAGACTTTGTTAACTTTCGATCCTAAAATCAAAAAGCAAGACAGAATACAGTTCAAGATTGGGAGTTTGGGATTGACATGTACACACTACTATATTTAAGACAGATAATCAACAAGGACCTACTGTACAGCACAGGGAACTCTTGCTCAATATTGTGTAATAACCTAAAAGGGAAAAGAATTTGAAAAAGAATAGATACATGTATATGTATAACTGAATCACTTTGCTGTGCACCTAAAACAAAAACAAAGAAAAAACAAACAGAATATGCTTTTAAGATAATAAAACTCCAAGTCACATAGTTACACTTAGATGCTAAACATGTACTAAATTATAATGACCAATACTGTTAAAATAAAACATCCTAACACTGAAGTTACTAATAATTAATAATCTCATCAGCCTGTTATATGAGTGTGAGAACAGGCTAAAGTGTTATTTAAGAAAACTCTTGATTATAAAGTCATGCTTGAGGGATTTCCCTGGTGGTGTAGTGGTTAAGAATCCACCTGGCAATGCAGGGGACACGGGTTCGAGCCCTGGTCCGGGAAGATCCCACATGCTGTGGAGCAACTAAGCCTGTGTGCCACAGCTACTAGCCCGCAGGCCACCACTACTGAAGCCCGCACACCTGGAGCCTGTGCTCTGCAACAAGAGAAGCCACCGCAATGAGAAGCCCTGAGAAGCCCGGGCACCACAATGAAGAGCAGCCCTTGCTCACCACAGCTAGAGAAAGCCTACATGCAGCAACGGAGACCTAACGCAGCCAAAAAATAAATAAATAACTTAATAAAATAAAGTCATGCTTGAGATTATTTTAGTATCTTTACTGTTAATGTGTGCTTCAGATACATATTTTTCAGGTGCAGTTAATTTACCACTTCCAAAATAAGTCACCTATTGACAGAGATATGCAATTTAATAATGGAACAAGTATGGGTTTTGGAAGTGGTGAGATCTAAAAATAAATTCCGTCTTTGCTTCAACTAAAATTTCCTTCATGAATAAAGTCAAGTCCTCCGTATTCATGAGTTCGCATACCCAGATTCAGCCAACTGCAAATCAAAAATGGGCGGTGGGGGGCGGGGGGTGTTGGGGGATCAGAAAATTCCAAAAAGCAAAACCTGTAGAGATGATTTAAAAGTATATGGGAAGATATGCAAATACTGTACCATTTTATAAAAGGGACTTGAGCACCCACAGGGGTGGAGGGTGGGGTCCTCGAACCAATTCCCACCGCCCCCCCAGGATATTGAGGGATGACTGGGTATACCTTCACCTCATAGGACTCTTGTAAGAATTAAATAATCTACTAGGTAGATTTAATTTAATTTAGTCTACTAGGTAGATTTATTTAAAGTGCCTAGCACTTCATAGGTTAATTCATTTCTTATCTGAGATAACTGGAGAAAAGCACTTAATCTGTTGTTCTTCCCTTAACAGAGTCCCATACACACAAGCTCTGTACTGTCCTGTAAATTAAAATTGAAACTGTCATATAATATTCTATCAAAGCACATAATACGTATTTTAACGAAATAGTCCAGGCATACAATAACGTAATGTGTCTATGATACAGTTAATTAATTAAACATTAAAGATGTAATTTAAACCTTCCTATGTAACTAGATGGCCTTTCCCATCACTACTCCTCACCCTTGAATAACAACTACTACCCCGATCAGATATACCATTCCCATATGGGTTTTTACACTTTAGGTGAAATGTTAAGATTTCATAAAAAGAAGTTATAGAGCATGTACTATTTGGAAGGTGGCTATTTTCCACTCAACATTGTTTGAGCTCATCCATGATGGTACAAGGAGACGTTACAAGATATCTACCATATTACTGTAACTCCATTCATTATCACTGCTATGCAGCTATCCACTGTCTGAATACACCACAATTTATATATAATCTCCTACTGATCAATCTTTAGGCGCTTCCCCATTTTTTTTGCTATTACAATATGGCAAAGGTTTTGCAGTGTTAATCTCTAGGATGCAGGCTCTTATCTTGGAGTCTATAAACCCCTTTAAGGCAGGTTTGTGAACATGTGTGAAAACAAATATATCTTTATTTTTCACTAACCTTGAATTGAAACTTAATATTTCCTTGAGTGAATGTATGTACCTAATAGCATTCAGCAGTACCTGTGATTTGTCACCAACAGACCTAGGTATTTTCATATCACGTAACAGTGGTTGCAGATTATCTCAAAATACCACACTAGGCATTACTTTGAAATTATGATAGCTATTAGATCTTCCAGTAGATCTTATTAATATACACTAATAATGCATACTATATCACAAATTTAAAAGTTTTGGTAACTATTTTAATATAATTTGTTTCCAATATAATCCTATGTATTTTACTATATGGACTTAAAACAAAACATTTTCTAGCCTTCACTAGCCTTCTGGGGCACACAAAAAAGAGAAAGTACACCTATTAGGATATATAGCTAGCGGTAGAAGTGCATAGGGAATAGGCATCTTCAGTCTTCACAGGTATCAACAAATTGCTTTTCAAAGGGACTGTACCAACTGAGTTTCCCAACAACTTTGTATGAAGGTTCCCACTGCAGTACATGGTCACTAGCAACTGGTATTATCAGAGATTAACTTTTGTCAATTTGATGGGTGTAAGTCATGTTCTATAGTTTAATTTACATTTTCAGAGTCACCAAAAAGTGTAAGAAACTTTGTTTTCTTTGCAGACTACTTAAGACCCCTCTTCTGCAAGGAACTGATGCTTTATCTTACTTGTAGCAGTTCTTAATAGATTATGGATGCTAATCCTTTATTGGTTTTATGAGTTACAAATACCTTTTCTCAATTTGTGGTTTGTATGTTCACCTTGTTTATGATGTCTTGATTTACAGATGTTTTTATTTCACTGTATTTCAATTCATCTATCTTTTACTTTGTGGTAGGTGGATTTTATGTCTTCAGTAATTTTTCCAGACACTAAGGTCATAAATATTTTTCTTTTCCTTTTTAAAATATAAATTTGTTTTGTTTGCCACATCTGGGAATTGTTGAGGAATTTATTTGGTTGGGTAAAAGAAGGGCTGACTGTTATTTCTGTTCTGTGTCAACCAATGGCCCCAATACCATTTAACGAACAATCCATCCTTTCCACAGAAGTACAGTTCTGTCTCTGGATTCTACACTCTATTCCATGGTCTGTCTAGTCCTGCGCTAATACCACACTTTCTTAATTGCTCTCACTCTTGAGTGATAGTTTAGCTGGATGTAGAATTCTAGGTTGGTTCTCTTTCAGCACTTCCAAGATACTGTTTCATGGTACTCTGGCATCTACTGTAGCCCTCAGTATCCGTGTCCTCCTTTGTAGGACTTTGTCCTCCTCTGTATTTTCTCTCTGGTTACTCTGAAGACTTTTAAAAAAAACTGTGCTCTACTCATTCACTACCATGCATCTAAGGTTTATTTTATACATAATGGGGCTAATTGTGCTTTTTAAGCCCAAAGTTTCAGGTATTTGTCTTCGCATCAGGAAAATTCTCAACGATTACCTTTTTGATTACTGCCTCCTTCCATTCTCCATTCTCTTCTAAGTTTTTCTATGTATGTCTGTATGTGTTATGTGTAAGGGTGTGTGTGTGTGAAACCTTACTCAATCCTTCATATCTTTTAACTTCTCTCTCATTTTCCGTTTCTTTCTCTCTGCTGCCTTCTGGGCAGTGTTCTCAGATCTACCTTCTTGTTCATGAATTCTCTCAAGTTATTATCACATCTAACCTGCTTATTACCTTAAAAAAATTTTTTTAATTAATCAAACTTTAAAGTCTAAAAGAGGCAGAGATGCAAAGGACATGTGGCAAGGTCTCAGTCCCTGCTCCAGAAATAAGAGATGAACACAAACTAGACACTTGCAACTAGCCATACAAGTCTTCAAGGGCTGGGTATACTGGTGAGTCAGACTACATTTGGACATCTGTACAGAAAATAAAACGAGGTCAAGCAGTCAGTCTGTCACCAAAAGTACCCACCAGAGGGTTTGATAAAGGGAATTCAGTCACTACTTCAGTCCCTACTTTCCCAGCTAGCATCAAAAACAAAGCAAGGTGGGAAAAAGGGGGAAAACAAGAAAAAGAAAAAAAGTTGGGCACTAACTAAGGACTTCAGTGGAGAAGGAATTCTCCTGCCACTTCTCTAGGCCCAGTGCCTGGGGGAGGGATTTGTCCCCACTCAGTGGTAACCCCACACATGGGGTTTTGAATGAGAAATGATAACTGGTGGCTCAATTTGCAATGATCCCCACCAACCTCCACCCCATCCCTGCTTCATGAACAGACAAGTTTTCCCAGCATCCTCCTTGGAATTTCCTCCCTCTCAGGGTTCATCTCCAAAATTATTTCCATCTCCAAATCATCACTGCAAGATTGCCTTCTCTCAAAGTTCTATAAAAGCCCACTTTCACGGCCCAATATCACTTTTATTCCCACTCCTAACCTGAAGCTGCAACCATCCACAAGTCACATACCCTGTCCACTGAGACTCAGATCCATAGCTGTTTCATCTTGGTCTATCTTCCTAAACCGTTCCCTTCCCAGAGAACAGACGGCCAAAGGGCCAAAGGACAAGTCCAAGTATCTGGGGCCAGATGACTGAGGAAAGCGGCACTTGTTACTTAGTTTTTAATTGCAATACATTTTCATTTCTTGAAGCTCTTTTTGGATCTTTATCAAATCAGTCATTCACTGCCCCCTCCAATACCATCTTGATGTTTCTGTGGTTTTAGTTTTTAATCCTTTAATTCTTTTAAAATAATGTGCTTTAGGGGCTCAATTCAATAACACTTTTATCTGAGTTACTGGGGATCTAATTTTTTGCCTAGTGTTTTGGCTGCTGACATTCATTCATGGTGGTTTGTTTCCTCACATGATTAACAACAGTGGATAATATGGTTATCTTAAACTGTGATTTGTCTGTTGGAATATCCTCAGTTGTGGGTGTACTGCTGTGGACAGGCTCTGAGTTTATTTATGCCTGGTGCTGCAGGGATATTACTTAGTCTTGGTGATGCCTGCATGTAATCAGTTCAAATTTGAATCTCATACTTTTATGAATACAGGTCCCTGATTATGTATTCTCAGGGTAAACTTTTTTCAGCTGACTTGGGAAAAACTGTCTTTTCCCTGACTCAGAAACTGAAATTTTCTCATCTGTCTTTATAATATTAAAGGTTTTGTTCCCTTTTAAAGAACAAGTTTATTGGATCTCAGTTCCAATACCTGCTCGGGCTTAAGACTTCATCTATCCTTGGGAGACAGTAAAACCACGCGTCTTAGTTAACAAGATTGGCAATTGTCCCAAGAAAAACCCTAGTGTCAATTCATGCTTTTCCTACTCTCGTTTCTAGTTTCTTCTTAGTTTTCAGACCTTGGAAATTATCCTGACAGCCTTATAAGCTCAGCTATGCATTTAAAAGGATAGGTTTCTGTAGTTCCTCTCATCAAAATTTTCAGAATGTCTGGTATTTTACAGTGGGAAGAGTTTTCAGCTTGTTTGGTTTTCTATTTACTTACAATAGGGTTCCCCAATATATGTTTTTAAAAAAATATTGTTTACCATATATTCTTAAATGTTCTTCATTTAAGGAAACTTTATTCAAAAAATGAAGGAAGGGCTTCCCTGGTGGCGCAGTGGTTGGGAGTCCGCCTGCCGATGCAGGGGACACAGGTTCGTGCCCCGGTCCGGGAAGATCCCACATGCCGCGGAGCGGCTGGGCCCGTGAGCCATGGCCGCTGGGTCTGCGCGTCTGGAGCCTGTGCTCCGCAACGGGAGAGGCCACAACAGTGAGAGGCCCGCATAACGCAAAAAAAAAAAAAAAAAAAATTGAAAAAAAAAAAAGAAGGAAAATCTAGATCACTTGCTGACTCTCTTATACATTACTGCTGAATTACAAAAACTTATTTTAAAGAAATTGTGAAAAGTTAAGCTATTCTCAAAACAATCAGAGGACAGTGATCACGAGCCAAATGAATTATAATATTCTACCTCCCATTAAGTGATATTTAATTGTTATATTTTAATATACAGTCTACCTGATTGTCTTGATAACTACTCTTATTTTCTGTAGCATGTAACATTCATTTCAGTTTTAGCAATTAATGTATATATTCATATATGTTTAACTGAATTTTAACAAATGCTTGAGTACCCTGTGTCAGACAACAGGATAGGACAAACATTAGAGACAAGGTTCCTGCTATTCTAGACCTTACAATGTAAGAGGCAGAGGCATTAATTTTATTAGGTATTATAAAGAGAAAAAACTGAGTGCTTTGAGAGCATATCACAAAAGACCCAATTCTGTGTGCACAAGCTAGTGTTAGCCCCCATATCAGCAGGTTACCCTAAGGGTTGAGATCATGAGCATGAAAGTACCCACAGTTCTAGTTTTACAATACTTGAAATGCTTAAGACCACAAGAGTCAGTAAAAAGTGCTAAAGGCAAACTTCGAAATGCAGGACAGACTGGAGGCGAGGAGACTCAAAACTTTAATAACAGTGAGCTACAGAATTTAAATTTATTTATTTAAATTTGTTTATTCACTCAGAGTTTAGAGCTTCTGGAAAGTCTATCACTTACAGTAGACCACTGTAGCTGAAACTTGGAATATACATTATACAGGATAAGGTAGTATACAGTACTTAATAGCCAATGAAATGTTTTCTCTCTACTGGTATATAACTTTAGCCAGAAACTGTCACTAGACGTTAACCAAAACTGTAGCCTAATCATTCTACATGGTTACTTAAATTTTAATTTTAGTTTAAAACCTACTTAAAGACTGTTTCTTTCACATCTACAATTCCAAGTTTTCAAAACTGCTTTAAAGTACACAAGGCTTGTAAACCCTTTCTGCAGAAACTCAAACCAAAGTAATTCACTCGTGTCTGTCTCTACTACCACCACCCTATTTCAAGCCGTCACGGTCTCCTCTGGATTTCTGCAATAACCTACTAGCTGTTTCCACACGGCTAAACTTCTCCCTGTACAATGTGTTTTTCCACTCTGTCCAAATACAACCAAAATATTTTAAGGTCAACTTAATCAATTCTGCGGTATGCATACTTTATTAATTCTTAGAAATACTGTTTTCCACATTTTAAACATCTCTGAAATTAGAATGTATCACATAATTGAAATCTTAGACTCAGTGAAGTACTGTATGTCCTAATCCTGTTAGGATAAAGGTGGAAAATCATTGTGACCAATGAGGTCCCACACAATGCAATCCTTGCCCACTTTTCCAGCCTAATTTCTTGTCACTCTCATGTGCCTTTCTCAGACATGTCATGCTTCTTCCCACTCAGGTCCTTCACACACGCTGTTCCCTCCATACAGGATGCCCTTCCATCAACCTTTTTTCCCTGGTTAATGCCCAGCCATCCTTCAAAGATCTGTCATTTCCATAGGGATACCTTCCTTGGCTGCCCCTCACTCTAGATTAAATCACCCCTGCCATATATATGTATAGTTTCATGAACTATGTATATGCCTCTTTCAGAGCTCTTAATCACAATATACTGAGACTTACTCTAAAAGCAGGGACAAAATGCCTTTTTCGGTGTTCTATCTTTAGCATCTGACAACCTAGCATTGTTCAATTGCCATGTGTTGAATGAATCCATGAATGTGTTTTCCAAAAAAAAGTGTGTGTGTACATTTTTCACAAGTAGTTAGCATTTCCCCAGGAATAGAAGAAATTCCTATGACTTAAAAGCAAGGTGAGGATTGAAATTGGGCCTCTGAGACTCATTAACTTAACACAACTCAAACACTATGACCAACCTGCAATGGTCAATGCTGCCACCATTCTGATTTTAAAAAGTATTTGTTAAAAGCCATTGTAAAAAATCTGCCAACTACTTATTTATAGCAAAGTATAAATAGGGTGGGCGGAGGGACCAAACAGGGACTTCTTCCTTCTTCCAAAAACCTACAATCAATTTTCTTCTGAAGAATAAATACACTGAATGGCAACCTTAAAATTCTATGGGATTACTGTGTTTAACTTTTACCTAATTTTGCCTAGAAGTCATCTATACTGTAAACAGAGGCTATTTTATATGTCTATTACAGATTTTTATCCTCCCTGAAAGCTACTGATGATTTATTTTAAGGGGTCTGAGAACCTCACTTTAAACCTTTAACAGTAGAAATATGACTACAGGGACTTCCGTGGTAGCACAGTGGTTAAAAATCCACCTGACAATGCAGGGGACACAGGTTCGAGGCCTGGTCCAGGAAGATCCCACATGCCGCGGAGCAACTAAGCCTGTGAGCCACAACTACTGAGCCCGTGTGCCACAACTACTGAAGCCCATGCACCTAGAGCCTGTGCTCTGCAACAAGAAGCCACAACAAGAAGCCTGCGCACTGCAACGAAAGAGTAGACCCCACTCGCCGCAACTAGAGAAAGCCTGTGCGCAGCAAGGAAGACCCAACACAGCCAAAAATAAATAAATTAAATAAATTTTTAAAAAAAGAAAGAAAGAAATGAGTACAGATTCTCAACTAAGTAGGGAAAAAACCCAAACAAATAATTTGGTGCTTCTTTCAATAATCTGTCAACTTGTTCTATCTATAAGCCTTCTATTTTTAAAATCTAGGACCATTTCGTATCTCAGAGAACTATACTATTTTAGCATCCAAAAGAATTGGTTAAGACAAAGTCAAATAGATCAAAACTAACATAAGCAAATAGACCTGTAAGAACAGCTGGGGTTTTAAAAATAATATTTGTTGGGTGTTTGCTATTTACACTAACTGGTTGTTTTACTTCTGTTCTCATTCTCAGAAAACCCTTGTGAGATATTAGGAAATATTACTTTATTTTAACAGATGAACAGACTCAGAGAAAGTTAGTATCTTCCTCCAATTCACAATGAAAAGCAGAACCATGAACTAACTGAAAATTTGATTCATAGCTCATGTTCCATTCACTATACTAGACAAACATATTTAATTTCTTCTACAACATTTTTCAGAAAAGCCACGTTGATATTTCTGCTATTAACCAGGGATCACTGAAAAGAACTAGGCACTTTACTAAATTATAAGTTATAGCTGAAGGTAAAATAAGAGGAGTATATATTGTTTAAACATTATCAACTGTCAAATATAACAAAAAAGTGGACTCACAGATATATAGAGAACACACCAGTGGTTACCAGTGGAGGAGAGGGCTAATCTAGGGGATGGGGGAGTGGGAGGTACAAACTACTGGGTGTACCATAGGCTACAAGGATGTATTGTACAACATAGGAAATACAGCCAATGTTTTGTAACAACTGTAAATGGACTGTAACCTTTAAAAAACTGTATCAAAAATTAAAGACTTCAACACTTAAAAAAGCATTACCAAGTGTTAAATTATCGTGAAGACAATGAATTTACCAAGTGTTAAATTATCGTGAAGACAATGATAAAATTTATTTTTTATTTTAAGTATCAAATGAGATTGAGAACAGATTAGCATGACTGCTGCTTTTTGGTGCCTCTTCTCCAGCATTATCAAACTGGATATTCCTGGGGGCTTGATATACTATCCCAATTGCAACATTCATTACCTTCAGGGCAAACGAGAGCTGATGCAGCTAACCCGCTCTATTCATTTCATTCATTTCTTTCCACCTACATAAAATTGTTTTGACAGGGTAAATGAACAAAACCAAGGATCACTGTCACATGACCTCCCATAACATGCACAGCCCCCGGAGGCTAAGGGGTGGAGGTGGGGGCCCAACAACAACTGAAACAATTGTTCATCTCAGTACCATCCAAATAACAGTGCTCAGTAGATTATTTGCTGATGCAATTTCTTCTTGGGTGAGTGAGAAACACAATGCTAGTATTGGTACAATGGCCTTACAGCAATTTTACATCTTCAGTTCCTTGCTTTGTACAAAGTTATTTTATTTTAAATATCCTCTAGTCTCTTTATCCCTAAATTTCGGTATTTTCTGAAGTAACAATCCTATGCCTTCCTATTGCTTATTTTATCAGCCCCAGAAGCAAACCTTCCAAATAAATTGTGCAACTGAAACAGTGAGCTTGATTTTCATTAAATTAAACCAGAAATATTCACTTTATTAGCTAATATCTGTACCCCCAGAAAATTTGACCCTCTAGACTTATTCACAACTTCTATTGCATTTTATTTTTAGCAATATTCAAAGTTTTACTACTAAATTAAGACCACATGTGATAAGTCTACATATCACAACATGGGTGGAGAGAAGTATCTGGAATTCCTTGATTAGACTATTTTAGGTCAATATTGGAGTCCTCCCTACTTATCATTTTCTGCACCACACTGACTTAGCAAAGACCTAGGCATCTATTCCATTTTTTAAAGTGATACTAGCTGTTGGGTGTTGGAATACGGAAATAAAAACTTGTCTTCAGTCAGAGAGAACAGCAGTTTGAAACATTGCTTTCCAATGCAGCATGGGTTCCAGTTAACATTTACCGAAAATTTTAAAAATTATTCTGTATTTTGAAAGAAGGAATCACATAAATGACTATTTAGTCTGGCATACCTCTCTCTCATAGGCCTACATGGTCTAATAACAATTCAAAGACTGCAGAAAAGTATTTTGTACTCTAAATACTTCTATCTACTAAATACTTTGTCCTATTCTTGTTGAAAACTCCCAGATAATTAGACACTGAAGGCCTGGGGAAAGGTGGGAAAAATAACTCATAGAAGCAGAATAATGATGCTCATGCAAAAACTCTTAACTGTTAACAACAACAAAGATTAATAAGGCTTTTAAGGTGTTTTGAAATACAATATGAAAATTAAACCTGGATTTTATGTAGCCAAATCTACAGAGTAAACTCCTACTACAAATTTCCTTATGACCTTCCAGTCTGATACCCTTAAAGAGGAACAGGGTCTATCCCATAGAGAAGAGAGTCTATTTGAATTTTCCTCAATAGGTCAATAGATATGATAATTACGGGGCAGGGGCAGGGAGTAGATGGACATTTAAAAAATGACACTGTGTCCCTTGCTTCTCCCTAGCATCCTCTAAGAACTATTCTGAAATAGTCCCAGTTTCATAAAGACAGAAAAAAAGGTCATCAAAAGAAAAGCAAAAAAGAACCTGGCTGTTCTATCTAACTCCTCCTCCACTGATCCGTTCTTCCTCTGGCTCACTTTGTTTGCATTTTTTAAAATTTATTTATAAAAAGGTTCTCTGTATCAAAGCAGGAAGAAAAAATAATTACTTACACAAGAAAATCTACAGTGCTTTCTCAAACCAGATGTGTGCCAATTTATATAGTTCTACCACTAAGCATCCTGTACTTCACCCCCAAACCTGGGCCACAAATATATAAATCTGGGGCCTGAGATTCTCTTCACCCCTCTCTTTTCAGGGGCACAAAAACCAAATGGAACTCAAAAATATCTAGAGCCTGGCACATATAGAAACTTTTATGTTAATGCTAAAAATATAGCAGATACTTTTAACACCTGAACCACAAAAATGTAAACACATTTAGTCCTATTAGAAAACAGCAAACTATTTTCACTAAATGACTAAAAATATCCATTGTATATAATGTAGCAAAATTCAGAACACTACCCATAGCCATTCTCATAAATTTTAAAAGGTTTTATTGAGATAAATTAGATTCATTTGAATGTGAAGGCAATTAACTGACAAGGCTAAATTTCAATTGTTATAGGTAGGGCCCTATACTAAAACTTTCTAAAGAAAACAAAAAGGCCAAGGAGGGGACAAGAAGGGGAGATGAATGTGGGCACAAAGATCCAAAAATTCTTATTACAGGAAGAAAATTTTACACTTCAGAGACAAATGTTACCCTGCAATGGATATAGAAAACAGTGTCCGAAGTTTTTTTGAATGGGGTAATGAAGGGTTGCCAAATGGGGAGACCAAGAAAGCAAAAACTAAGTGGGTCATGCTGTTAAGAATCTGCCACCACAGGAAAGCAAACATGGTGGGCACAAATCACAAAAACAGCAAGAATCTCATCACAGAATTCAGAGCCTGATATCCAAACTTGTTTCATTTTGTTCAGGAAAGAAATCAATAAAATAAAGTCCAGTATATAAGAACACAATGTATTAGCTTTTCAGTGTGCATGACAAAATATTCATCTAAGAAAATAAGAATGCAAAAAATTTTTTTTAATTAGAAAAAAAAAAGGAGGGAGGACTCCTTAACATACCTGTTCATATAACTTTAAATACTCCTATGTTATCTTTTCTTCTAGAACCCTCTCAACAACTCAGTCTTAACCTCTCTCTCTTTACCATACCACTTGAGGGGCATGGAATAAATATTTAAGCTTTCCAAGGAAACCCAGAAGTGCAGAAAGCAGTAAGATTTGAAGAGTAAGGAAAAAACAACAAACAAACAAAAAAAACCCTGAAAGCCTGATTTGCACAAGCACATCTGCCCTAACAGAGTTTTATATTGAGAATAAATACTTGATATCCTCATGCTTATTACCAAGGTCGGACTATTTTACTGTAAAGTTTTACTGATTCTGGAGTTCAAATTAATATTTACAAATGTCTACTGCACATTTTACAACCAAAGACTCAATATACCTCCAACCCTACAAAGTTTCTTCCACAAGTCAGCTTATCCACTTCAATTTCCCTGTTTCTCTTTGTGTTCCCAAGCAGTAAAGTTGGAATCTCTTTTAATCTCTGAAATTCCATCATTTTCCACATCTCATTTACATTACTGCAACCTAGTAAAAGGTACAACTACCTCCTATCAAAATAACTATTGCCTAATTACTTTTTTCCTGCTTCAATCTCTCTCTCAGATGCAGATGATCTCCAAAACACTTTATAATCACACCAAGTCCCCTGCTCCGAAATAGTGAGTGTAAAATTAGCCAATCAATTTCACCCAGTTACAAGAATCTTCTGGGGCGCTCCTTAACCAAGGATTCTAGGGCATTACCTAGTGAATCAATCAACAGGTGAAAGAACTTGTTATGACCAGTAAGTTTGGGAAATCCTCTATGACATCAAATCCATATTCCAAAGCCACTCAGATCCACCTTCTTTTTCAACACTTTCCAAAACAACCCACCACAGGCAGGAGGGAATCCTATATTCTCACATGGCATACTCATCTCTTCCTCTACATGCCTATAACTAAAGAAACTGACATTAAGTTTCTCCTTGTTGTAAAATGGAAACACCATCTTTCTTGACTAGTAGCTAAGAGTTATTTTCAGGATTCAACATACTGCATGTGAGCTTTTAAAACTGTGAAAATAATTATACAAAGAACATAATTTTTATGTCAGATACTCCATTCATAGCGATTTATTCCTCTGTACGTACTCCTGAATATAATTCACATTTGGCCGTTTTTACACTGCAGTGGAACAGACTACCTGAAGAAGTCATCTGGAGAAGTTAGCATTTTCTTAATTTGGGACTACAGACATATCAGGGGTGGGTAAAAGAATTCTGTGCTCTAACTTAGACAATTAATTACAAATTTATATATGTATATTCTGGCTCAACTAATTGACCAGAAGATTTCTTTCATAAGGCACTTTGCTTTTTTTAATTACATTAGCAACCAAATGATAACCTAAGTGGCAAATTATAAATTCAATGTATTAATTGTTAATTTCATTAATAAATTAATGCTGGCTGCAAGCAGGTTGGGCACACGTGCCCTAATGTCATCAAATTTCCCCATTAGTTACTCAGAAGTCCTTTACCAGTTAAAGATAATATTTCTGCAGTTTTAATTTGTAATTGAAAAAGACATTCTCATAAGAATAAGTTATTTATAAAGGAAGACTGTAACAATTGGGTTTAGACTGGCAAGTAAACATTAATTTGACTTTAGTTGGTTTTAATTTGCATTAAATTGAAAGTCTGTTTTGGTTTTATAGTTGTATAAGATCTATAAAGCACAGGGTGTATATATTTTTTCTTCTACCTATGCAAGTAATATTTTAATAATTGAAGTCACGCTAAGTGTCATAATTTTTTTTCCTTTAAAACATGTCTAACAACGAGATAGAACTTCAAATCCATTAGGAGGCTACTGTTAACAACAAAAAACAAAAACAAAAAACTTAGAGACTAACAAGTGTTAGCGAAGATACAGAGAAACTAGAACCCTTGTGCATTACTGGTAGGAATATAAAATGGTGCAGCCACTGTGGAAAGTTTGGCATTTACTCAAAAAGCTAAACACATAATTACCATATAACCCAGCAATTCCACCCCTAGGTTTATACTCAAAAGAACTGAAGCAGAGACTAGAACAGATAACTTGTACACCAATGTTCATTGCAACAGTATTCACAGTAGCCAAAGGGTGGAAACAGCCCAACTGCCCATCAGCAGATGAATGGAAAATAAAACCTGGTAAATATGTAAAATGAATATTATTCTGCCTTAAAAAAGAAGTTCTGATACATGCTATAATATGGATGAAACATGAGGACATTATGCTAAGTGAAATAATACAGACACAAAAGGACAAATAGATGACTGCCACTTATATGAGATTCTAGAATAGGCAAATTCAGAGACAGAAAGTAGGAAAGAGGTCATCAGAGGCTGGGGGGAGGGGAGAATGGGGAGGTAAGTATTCAATAAGTTCAGACTCGCAGTCTGGGAGGATGAGAAGTTCTGAATATAGATGGTGGTGATGATTGCACAACACATTGTTAATGAACTTAACAACTGTATATACACTTACAAAATGGTACATTTTAGTAAAGTGATGCTGTCTATATCCAACCCCCT
Organism: Hyperoodon ampullatus; assembly: GCF_949752795.1. Lineage (NCBI taxonomy): Eukaryota > Metazoa > Chordata > Mammalia > Artiodactyla > Ziphiidae > Hyperoodon > Hyperoodon ampullatus. Next base: position 100,298,022 of record NC_136924.1, on the reverse strand, counting down.
ACAAGTCTAAACATTACTGGATTTTGTGGAACCCTGTTCTTGACACTTAAGTAAATGAAGTACAAAATTCAATTCAGGGTAGGGGAGGCAGGGGGATGCTACTGGGGAGAAGCCCACTGAGAACTTCAAAAAGTATAAACCATGTTTCTACTTCCTATACTAGATAAGTACTTGATGTGTATGTTGAAATATGAGATATTGTATATAGTTCTTTACACTTAAGAGAAAAATAATGTCTACTGATCACCTTTATCAACTCCCTAAATAAGAGAAAAATAAGTTGTAAGTTTCACATTTTCTTATTTTCAAGGCAAGTAAATAATTCTACCTCAATACCGATCTCTTTATATGTTTAACTAGGAACTAGACTAGTTTTTGCATTAATATTATTATTATTATAACCTAATCCAACTGTCATTTCACCCAATGAATTGATTTTAATGTATCTCTTTTTTAAAAAATCACTGTTAACAACATGACCAGTGGGTATACAGGGAATGTAAATATTTTAAAACTTTACATAAACCTTTTAAAGAATACAGAAATGTAAAATATACATATATCTATGTATGCACCTTCTGTATTTGTCACATCTTAATGTTCTGCCATATTTGCTTTAGATTATTTTGTAAGAAATAAAAATACTGTTCTTCCCTCCCCCTCCACATAGCTAGCCACTGTCTGGAATATGGCATTTATCATGTCAATGTATATTTTTATAGTTTTACAACATATGTACACATTCATGAATGATATACTGTACTGTTTTATATATTCTGATTTTTTTTTTTTTTTTTTTTTTTTTTTTTTTTTGTGGTACGTGGGCCTCTCACTGTTGTGGCCTCTCCCATTGCAGAGCACAGGCTCCAGACGCGCAGGCTCAGCGGCCATGGCTCACGGGCCCAGCCGCTCCACGGCATGTGGGATCTTCCCGGACCGGGGCACGAACCCGTGTCCCCTGCATCGGCAGGCGGACACTCAACCACTGCACCACCAGGGAAGCCCTGATGCCTTAATTCTTGTTTCAATACTCCAGTTCCTTTAAACATAGTACATGCCACGGTCTTCTGGCATCTAATATTGGAGTGAAGAGTCTGATTTTACATCTTTAGTAAGTAACAGTATTTCTCTACATGGATATTTATAAGCTGCCCTTCTCCCAATCTTTAAAGTTCAATTATTTTGCTAGATTCTTTGTGTAAGATGTGGGTCTCTTCTTGGTTTCTGACTAGAATGAAGTAAGTTCTATCTGTATACAAATAACTTTTTTGTTTTTAACTCAGAAGAGTCTTCTTCTAGTCTATCAGTTATTGGTCTCTTAGAAATCTCAATTATCCATAAATTGTTTCTCTCTTCTCTGAATTCACTTCTCATTATTTTTGTCTTTCTTCTTTCATCTGCATTCTGAAAGTAACCTCCTTGTCACTCATTAGATTTTCCATGGCATCAGTTTTTGTTTTTTTTTAACCAAGTTCAACGTGGTTTTATATTCTGCTATTGTTTTCTTGAATTGCTTTCTCCAGCCCTCCTTAAAATATTCTGATTTTCTCTCGTGCCAAAAGGCAAGTCTCCATGTATCTTACTGAATATGTTGGCATTTTAACTTATACTTTTGGATCCTGCATGGTTCTTCTGGATTCTCTTCTTACACCCATGCTTTTTTCTTTTGGCTCTTTCTTGAACAAGGATAGATCTTCCAAACCTGTGTTTATAGCCCCACTGTATGCCACACATGTGGGAGGCAGGTGACTGGGTGGGAAAATTGACAGCCACCCAGCAAGAAACCTGAATGCTAGAGAAAAGCTGAATGATTTTATTACTCTCTCTCCATACAATACCACAAATTCATTGCCAAATGAAAAGGTGATTGAAGAAGATGAAGCCAAAAATGCAGGGCAGGGGGGAAAGGATTTAAAACTATGTCAGATAGTTAATAAAAAAATTTTCCCCTGGATTTTGTGATAATTTTTGGTAATTAGATCTTTTAGGTTTGTAACTTGTGATTTCTTCTCTCATTTCATGTAAATATATATTTTCATAATTTCTTTAAAAAAATTTTTTTAGAGTACATTAACAAATATTGTGACTATAAAACAGTAAAACTAGAAATGAAAGGGCAGGGAACTAGAAGTAACTCTTAGAAATTAAAGATATGCTCATCAAAATAAAAATTCAATGAACGCTTGCAAAAATAAATGCGAAATCAAAATAGCAGACAGGGCTTCCCTGGTGGCGCAGTGGTTGAGAGTCCGCCTGCCCATGCAGGGGACACGGGTTCATGCCCCGGTCCGGGAGGATCCCACATGCCACAAAGCGGCTAGGCCCGTGAGCCATGGCCGCTGAGCCTGCGCGTCCGGAGCCTGTGCTCCGCAGCGGGAGAGGCCACAACAATGAGAGGCCCGCGTACTGCAAAAAAAATAAAAAATAAAAAAACAAAAAAATAGCAGACAAGGGGGACTTCTCTGGTGGTCCATTGGTTAAGACCTCGCCTTCCAACACAGGGACATGGGTTCGATCCCTGGTCGGGGAAATAAGATCCCACATGCTGCGCGGCAACGAAGATCCCATGTGCCGCAACTAAGACCCAGTCAAAAAAAAAAAAAAAACGCAGATAAGGGGTTGGTGGCAGAGATAAGGAGGTGGGGGTGGGGGTGGGGGAGGAGCAGAGTCATTACACGAGTTTCAACATACAAATAAATATGCCCCAGAAAAAAAGAGGACAGGGAAAAATAAGAGTAGAAGTTAGAACATTCCCCAAAGCAGAGAGACATTTCAAGGGTCCATTAACAAACAACCCAACACAACGGATGGCGAGACAAAGTAAAAACAAAACTAACAGAAAGGACGCCCATTCCTGTAAGTTTACAAAACCAAAAAATATCCAGAGGGTGGGGAGGAATATCAGCAGTACCAAGGAGAAAAAAATGATATTAACAGAATCCTAAACAAACCCAGAATTCAAAGTTTACCATAATGCATTCTTTCTTATTAGCAAACTTATTACCATATTTTCTTCTATTTGTCTTATACTGACAAATTTTAAAAAAAGAGACGAACACAAGGGATTCAGGAAACATATTCAATCCATTAAGAAAAACAAACAAAAGCCACACACAGTTGTGCAGCATACTTAGAGAGCACCAAGTCCAGAACAGGGGTATAGAAAACTCTGAAAGGAAGACTCAATGTATCGGGTAGGACAATGTAAAGAAGGCTTTGAAAATGTGCTAAGAAAAACACCAAGGCAACTGGAAACTACATGAAAAACAAAGCAGTACACATTAGTACAAAAAGGAACTGTATCCATACTACATGGCTCAGAGATAGATATGGACGGTCATAAATACTTGATTTTCACTTTTAGACATTTTTAAAGCACAGAGACAATGTTAATATTACTCATCTTGATAATTTAAAATACATATAATGAAGGTTAGACGGTAGAATTGAAGAGAAGATGGTACGGGTGGTATTATCTTCATCTTACAAAGTAGAATAGAAACTGCCTTTGATGGGACAATAACTAAGCGTGTGGCATAGGTAGATTATCTAAAGTTGCCACTGAAACCATTTAAACTCTGATTTCCATACCACCATTAGGGCTGCTGCTATAATATCACGAACTTTTTTTCTTTTAACCTAATGTTCCCTCAAAAATCCATCTTCTTATAAACCTTAAATTTATGGTTAAAGGAAATCTTATATTACTACTCTGAATAAAATCCAGTGATCTGGGCTTCCCTGGTGGTGCAGTGGTTGAGAGTCCGCCTGCCGATGCAGGGGATACGTGCATCTGAGGTTTGCACATCCATTCAAGGCTAAAATAAAAAAGATACACGAGAACAAATGTTGACAAAGACACAGAGAAAGTGGAACCCTAATTCACTGCTGATAAGAATGTAAAATGGTGCTACCACTTTGGAAAACGGACAATTCCTCAAAAGATTCAATATTGAGTTACTTTATGACCTAGCAATTCCAATCTTCAGTATCAGCCCAAGAGAAACAAAGTATATGTCCCTACAAAAACTAGTGGCATTAATGTTCATAGCCACATTATTCATAATGACCAAAGAAGTGGAAACAACACAAATATCAATGATGAATGGATAAAAAATGTTGCATATTTTGAAATATTACTCATTGTATGGATATTACATAAAAAAGAATGACATACTGATACGTGAAGTACTGATTCATGCATACAACATGGATTGAAAACATTATGCTAAGTAGAAGCCAGTCACAAAAGGCCACATATTGTATTATTTCATTTATATAAAATGTCCAGAACAGGCAAATCTCTGGAGATAGAAAGTAGGTTAGTAGTTGCCCACAGCTGGACGGTTGGAGAGAAAAGAGGTTTCTTTTGCGGGTGATGAAAATGTTCGAAAATTGATTGTTATGATGGTTACACAACTCTGAATATATTAAAAAACCACTTGATTTTATACTTTAAATGGGTGAATTGTATGGTACGTGAGTTATCTCAAAGCTGCTTTTAAAAAATGCAGATGGCAAGTTAATAAAATAACACAAACCATCATCAAATGAATTTAAAAACTGCCATATTTAGTCAAACCTACGGTCTGTCTAATCCAGTGCTCTGTCCCTGACAGTGCCAAGAAAACAACAATAAACCATATACATAGTAAGAAGAAATGGTCCATTTCCATTAGAAAAGATTATGGAGAGAGTTCTAAAGCCATACTATCACTCATCTAAATCCTTTAAAGAACTGTTATCAGCCTCTCTTTGTACTTGCAATAATTAGTTCCAATGTTTACTAGCCACACTGAACAGAGAAATACTATCCTTATTTTTATCCTAAATTTACTATTTAGTTCTTTTGTGCATGTGTCATCTTAATAGATGACAGGAAGACCAATATAATAATATATTCTCCCTCATAATTTTATATAGACTTTTCAGGTCATCCAACTTTGGCAAGATCTGCTTTATAAAGTTCTTCCACAGACAGCTAACAATTTGGTATCTCAATGATTCTAAAAACCACAAAGACAAGGTCTCATTCATTCTTCATGACACAGCCCTTTAACCATCTGGCAACAGCCATCATTGCTAGACCCCCTAGAGATTTTATTCTTTAGATGCAGAGGGCTGACTGTGCTCTACTGCTACAAGCTATAGAAGGATGATACAGAAGTGTCCTGGCCTTATTTCTTAATAATAGTAGCTCCTATATGTTAGTATACCAAGAACTAGTTACCATGCTAGAGAGGCCATACGTAGTCTCATTTAGTATTTGTAATAACCCTAAAAGGTACATGCTATCATTATCCTCTCTTAACAAATGAAGAAAACAGAGGCTTTCATGGCTTAGCTGGCAGTTGAATCCAAACTGTGTCTCTTTTCCTCAGAGTTCCACAGAACCTCCACGAGTTAAAGTTAAGGATGAAAAAGCAAGTCACAGAACAATATGTCTACAATTTTTTTTAAAAATGTGAATATGTATTTGTGTAAAGGCATGGAGAACTGGAAGCACATGAAAACATATGAAACATATGAAATATAAGGTTGCCTCTGGGCAAAGGAGTGAAAGCAGGAAGGCAGGGGCAAGAAGAAACTTTCAGGTTCTGCTGTAAACATTTACATATGTTTACATTACATTACATTACAGCTTTAATATTAAACAATGTAAATGTATTCCTATTTGCATGTTTTTTCTTACAAGAGTAACAAAATTACAAAAATAGAAAAAAAGAGTTTTATTAACCAGAACTAAGACTACTATAGTTTTGCACCAAGCTCTTTGACCTTCAGATCTTTGCTCTTCCTCAGCCTATAACCTATGTTTTTCCCTCCCAGGCTTTCATGTGGCTAATTTCTTCCTCCAGAAAACTTCCTTGACAAACTCTCCCACTTTTGGGGGGTAGGAAGTAGCAGTGTTTCAGTATTACCGAGATAGTTAAGAAAGTTCCTGTCCTTAGGCCTCAGTGGCGAAAAGGCAGACAGACAGTTTAGTGTAATGGGAAATCCCATAATTCTTCTCTTCTGTTGGGATCAGTCTGGCTTAAAGTCCTGAGCAGAATGAAACTGTTATTCCTCACTGAAGCCCCGAAATGGGATATTATGATGTGTACTTAAACCTGGACTAATAACTGACTCTTGTATTGCCATATGTATAAAAAATACAGACTGAAAACAACAAACATTCTCCCAATTTAAAATTATAATGGAGAGAAAATTATCAGGAAAGGACATATCAATCATATTAATAGTTAATGTTATATACTTAAGTACAATGCTCTGTGGTAAATAAACTACAAAAACAGACAATTTTTTTTTTTTTTTTTTTTTGTGGTACGCGGGCCTCTCACTGCTGCGGCCTCTCCCGTTGCGGAGCACAGGCTCCGGACGCACAGGCTCAGCAGCCATGGCTCACGGGCCCAGCCGCTCCGCGGCACATGGGATCCCCCCAGACCGGGGCACGAACCCGTATCCCCTGCATCGGCAGGCGGACTCCCAACCACTGCGCCACCAGGGAGGCCCAAAACAGACAATTTTATCTGCCCTCCTCAATATCTTTCACAAAGTAAATCATTAATAAATACCTGACAAACTAAAATGGCTCACCATTTTATGGCAGGTTATGCATGAAATGTACCTTTTTTTAAAAAAAAAAAAAAAGAAGAAGAAGCCCTCTCAAGCAAATATAAACTCTTGCTTGAAAGTTTACTTGCTTGGCCAAATACAAACTTAAACCAGGAACTACAGAAAAGCACAGATATAGGTTTCAGGTAAATCAAGGACTGTGTTGTACAAGAAGTTCTTATCACATAAGTGTTACAAAGAACCAATATTTATAAGAGCATCCTGGTATTGCTAAAATTTTGTATATACACATAAAAATTTCCAGATGGGCCTCACTATTCATGCCTCTTTTTCTCTCAGATACAAGAAAGACCTTTTTTATATGTTCATAATTTTTTTAAAAACATAGTAAAATTCTATTATTTCTAGATTTCTTTTCCAAGTTTGACACTTAATTACTATATACTGTGCTACTATGACATCCACAAAATTTATAATAACCCACCAACCCTAACAGAAACAATTTTAATCCCTTCTAAACATATCAGGCTCTCTAGGGTTTAAAAAGATCAAAGACAATTGTCTCCAGCATCTTAAGAGCACCTTTTCCTTAGTTTTCCACTACAGCTGCAACTCATTTCCCTGAACAACCCCGCTTCTAAACCTAGCTCTACAGGCCAAATAATATCAAGCACATCACTGAACCTTTTTGGACTTCTACATCTTCACCTCTAAGATCAGAAGGACAAGATAAGGCAGAACCAAAAGATGTACTTAAGTTCCGTTCCAAAAGAAAGAGAGAGAGAGAGAGAAAGGAAGAAAATGAAGATAAGGGAAAAGAAAGAAGGAAAGGGGAGTGAGGGAGGGAAGGGAGAGACAAAAGTATCATTTAGGCTGTAAACTCCATCTCCCAAAGTTAAAAAAAAAGTTAATACTAAAGTATGGGACATCAAAAGATTTTTGTCATTTTGAAACAGTGATTAGCAGTTTCCTACAAGGCCTTTATCTCACAGAACACATTTCATTCAACTAAACCAGTTGCTACATGTTCCTTTTAATAGAAGGTGAAGACAAATTCCTAGGGAAATATGTTAAACATGTTTACTATTCTTTTTGTGTGTGTGTGTGTGGTACGCGGGCCTCTCACCGCTGTGGCCCCACCCCTTGCGGAGCACAGGCTCCGGACGCGCAGGCCCAGCAGCCATGGCTCACGGGCCCAGCCGCTCCGTGGCACGCGGGATCCTCCCAGACCGGGGCACAAACCCGTGTCCCCTGCATCGGCAGGTGGACTCTCAACCACTGCGCCACCAGGGAAGCCCATGTTTACTATTCTTAAAAAAAGAAAAGACAAGCAGCAATGAGGATAGCTTAGAAAGATAAGGGAAAGTCTTCCTACTAATCTCCCCCTGTCCACAAAACTCAGTTTAGAAACCACTTTATCCAAAAGTGGTTTCCTTCTACTCTAACTTCCTCCCCATCACTCAAGACTGAGTTAAGTAGCAGGTATTGTCAGCTGTCTACCAGCCATTCCTAAACTCCCTTCTTCTTGCTAACAATATTCACTTATTTGGTTCAAGTATCTATCCTGTGATAGAAGAAAAGTAGGTCCTATCTCCAGTCCAAGGGAACGAATCATGGTTGGCCTAAACCAATCTCAGAGGTCCCATTTCCAATACTTGATTTAGGCATGGGCGTGTGACGACAACTCTGGCCAGTGAAACATTAGACAATTTGAAAGAAACTGTTTCTGGGACTTCCCTGGTGGTCCAGTGGGTAAGACTCCACTCTCCCAATGCAGGGGGCCCAGGTTCAATCCCTGGTGGGGAAACTAGATCCCACATGCCGCAATGAAGATCCTGCGTGCTGCAACTAAGACCCAGTGCAGCCTAAATAAATAAATAAATCTTTTAAAAAAAAAGAAAGAAAGAAACTGTTTCTTCTGCTGCTGAATACTCCAGGATGCATGTGATGCTCGAGACTGGGGCCATAAGGGGCACTGGTCTGAGAGTTGCAAAGAGATCTTTGATGACATAACTGAATCAACCTACCTGGAAATGGCCTACCTCTTATGAAAGATTATAAAAGTAAAGTAGGCCTTTCTGCTACTTGCAACCAGAAACATCCTGAAAACTCTCAGCGTTTTCAGAAGACACTTTATCAAAGTAGATGTATCTAAAAATACCATCACAGGACTTTTCACAAAGACTATTTTCAACTTAGAATGGCTTCTTGATCTTTGCAGTGTCTGGGCTGAGAGTATATCCTCAATACGTGTCCTGCGAATGACTGTGCTGGTGTACGTGTGTAAAGTAGGAAGGAGATGAAGCTAAAAATGTCAGTTGCAGCAAAAACCTGACCAAGCTAAGGAATTTAAACTTATCTTGTAAAAGGCCATGATTTCCCCAAATGGTGTCACATAGAACACTGTTCTGACACATTACCAGACATACCAAGAAAGAGTACCAAATGCATTTGGGAAATGTTGGTAAACCTAAGTTAAACAGGTTTCTTTAATGCAGGACTTCTTCTGAATCTACAATACGCAACATGCACTCTTAACTCCCAAATGTTAGTCAGGAGAAAGCAATTTTAGGCAATGCAAAGTAACATGAAATATCAAGTTTGTTTCATAAAAACAAGTCTGGTGGCAGCGCAGAAACAAAAGATTTTTATGTATGATTGGGTGGGGTAGTATGGTGGGTACATGCAAGGGGTGATGCAGCTGAATGCTGACTAGATTATCAAAACAAGATGATGGCCTAAATTAAGGCAATGGAGAGGGGAAAAGAGAACAGAAAAGAGAGAATAGGTAGGGTTTAATTAAATGAGAAGAAACAAGAGTTGAAATATAACCACACAGTTTCTACCTCAGGAAATGTGACACAATTAACCTGAGCACTGAATAGAGAAAGAAGGGCTAATATAGGTAGTAAAATTGGGGACAGAATCTAAATTCTTTGACTAGTAGGGCACATTATTTACCACACCATACTATCCTGGTTAAAAGTTACGCTTTAATTTTAATAGAAAACATTCTGTGTTTTTTTATTTTATTCTTTAATATTAACTGTCTATATATTGTACACTGTCATGCCTCTCAATAACTACAATGAAAAACCATTGGGATTTTGTGGTACATCTTTTTTCCGATTTATGATTCTTATTATAAAACAGCAGCCCTGTTTGGTGCCATCAACAGAAAAGGACCCTCCCCAAAGTGATAGGCTGCCTATGAATCTTACCCCCTCACCTCCCAATCTATTTCTATTCCAAGTCCCTACCCTTTCCTTCACCCCCGGTTTCACCAGCAAAGATGTAATGTAAGCTCGGTATCCTCTTTCATTAATGCCTTAGTTGAAGTGAGCATGTGGTCTTCATATCTGAGCATTAAACTATTAAGTATTTCCACAAAAAGTGTGATAAACAGAGGTTAAAGTCTAAACAACTTTTAAAGTTACTGGTAACCAAGCAGATAAATAGATAGCATTTAATGTTGTTCTCTTCCATTTTTAAATAGGTTTCTCTTGCATACGTAACATATTTCAGACAATGTGTGCCTATCAGCTTTTGCTGGCTATTCCAGGAACAATCATTTCTAGTACTGGCATTACAGGCCTTTTTCACTTAAAAGTCAACAAATGACCCATAAACTTTTAGAATATGATCTATATATGCATAAGCTGACCTCATGTTAGCACTGTATACCTCTAAAATTATTTTTTACTAAAAATCTGGATAATGATTAATTTCCATGTAGTATTACATAGAGTAACTTTTTTCTTTTTTAATTTCAAGAGGCTGATGGGCAAGGACAATCTATCCTGAAACTCTATGTCTGTCTATGACAGTTTAATGTCTTGACTTGGCTACAGTCCCCACTTATTCAAATGAACACTAACCAAGGTGTTGCTGTAAAGGTATTTCGTAGACGTAGTTAATACCTAAAATCAGTTAACTTTAAGTAAAGGAGACTATCCTCAATAATGTGAGTGGGTCTCATCCTATCATTTGAAAGGCAGTAAGAACAAAACTGATATTTCCTGAGGAAGAAGAAATTCCGCCTCAAGACTGCAGAATCAGGTTCTCCAAGATCTTCCAACTTGATGGCCTGCCCTGCCCTGCCCTGCCCTGTGGATTTCAGACTTGCCAGCTCCAACAATCATATAAGCTAATTCCTTGAAATGAAATAAATCTATAATATGTGATATTGTGATTTATATTAATATACATTTGGTCTTCATCCCTATTCCTGGCACAGAACTCCTAAAAGCCTTGGAATTTCCAAAGTAATTTTTTTTTTTTTTTTTTTTTTTTTTTTTTTTTTTTTTTGTGGTATGCGGGCCTCTCACTGTTGTGGCCTCTCCCGTTGCGGAGCACAGGCTCCGGATGCGCAGGCTCAGCAGCCATGGCTCACGGGCCCAGCCGCTCCGCGGCATATGGGATCCTCCCAGACCGGGGCACGAACCCGTATCCCCTGCATCGGCAGGCGGACTCTCAACCACTGCGCCACCAGGGAGGCCCCCAAAGTAATTTTTAAAGCGTCTTTTGTTATGTTAAAAAAGTGATGTTTAGAAAGCCTTTGGGCAACCTAAGGATGGGGGCTGACTGCTAGGGGAACCACCCATGGGATTAGAAGGCTGGAACTTTCAGTGCCACCCCTGACCTCCTGGGGAGGAGACAGGGGCAGGAGATTAAGATTAATCACCAGTGGCCAAAGATTTAATCAATCATGCCTATGTATTGATAACAGAGCCTCCATAAGCCCCCAAAAGGACAGGTTTGGAAAGCTTCTGGGTGTGGAAACATGTAGCGATCTGGAGAGAGTGGCATGCTTGGAGAGGGCATGGAAGATCCATGCCCTTTCCCATATACCTTGCCCTATGCACCTCTTCCATCTGGGTGCTCCTGAGTTATATATCCTTTTATAATAAACCAGATAATAAATCAGCATTGTAGTAATCAAAATGTTTTCTTAAGTTCTGTGAACTGCTCTGGTAGATTAATTGAACTGGGGGAGGGGGTTGTTGGAAACTCTGATTTATAGCCAGCTGGTCAGAAAAGCAAAGGTAACAACCCTGGAGTGGGAGCAGTCTTGTGGGACTGAGCCCTTAACCTGTGGGATCTGACACTACTGTCAGGGAGACAGTATCTGAATTGAGTTAAATTTGTGGGACACCCAGCTGGTGTTGAAGAATTGCTTGGAAGTGTGGGAAAAACACACACAGTAAATAATCTCCTATTAGTTCTATTTCTCTGGAGAACCCTGACTGATACACTACCTCTCACACCCAAAGTACACTTATACAAACACACACATACTATGTAATTAAAGCATTTAGATACCCATGACACCATCCAAGATGTTAATATTTTTGGTCGAACCTATCCAGAAGGTGGAAGAGGGGATAAAGGGAGAAAGAGAGGGAATAAACAGATAGTGGCCAAAATAAAAAAATAAATAAAAGTAGAAAACTCAGCTGAACAGAAGACAGACTTGAGTCTTTACTAGAGAGCACCCAACACACAATACAGAATAATAAACATGGAATTGTAAAAAGCATGAAGATGAATTTCTTAAAACATACAGAAAGCAAACACGGATTAAGGACCAGGTATGCATCAACAAATGGGACCCACAAGAACTATGCTACTTAACATAGTTTCAAGCTTTTGTTAATAACTGACATCTAATAATGATAATAACTAACAGTTATCGAGTCCTTACAATATGCCAGGCCCTGTTCTGTGTTTTATATATATTAACACATTTAAACTTGGCAACGTCCCAGTGAGGTATGTACTGTTATTATTCTCTAAGGATGGAGAAATGGAGGCACAAATGGGTCACAGTCAAAAAGTAGCAAAGCCAAGCCAAGATCCAAACACAAGCTGTCTTGATCTAGAGCCTGTGCATTTTTTCGTTATACCCAAGAAATAAGAGAAATAGTATCATTTAAAAAAATATAGTAATTAGTACTAAAATGTTATATTTCAACACAAATTTTAGGGTTATCAGTTGAATAATGAAAATATATAAAACATATAGACCACGAGGGATAAAAATGCATCAAAGAAAATCAGGCTAAAGAAAGGAAAGGCAGAAATAAAATGCATAGAAGGCAGGAAGAAGACCAACTCCAAACATATCAATTACCACTATAAATGTGAATAAGTTAAAGTTCTCTATTTTAAGAGAGACCTTTGGCGGGACTTCCCTGGTGGTCCAGTGGCTAAGACTCCACACTCCCAATGCAGGGGACCCGGGTTCTATCCCTGGTCAGGGAACTAGATCCCACATGCCGCGACTAAGACTTCATATGCCGCAACTAAAGATCTCACGTGTCACAACTAAGACACAGCACAGTCAAATAAATAAATTAAAAATATAATTTTTGGGGGGCTTCCCTGGTGGCGCAGTGGTTGAGAGTCCGCCTGCCGATGCAGGGGATGTGGGTTCATGCCCCGGTCTGGAAGGATCCCACATGCCGTGGAGCGGCTGGGCCCGTGAGCCATGGCCGCTGGGCCTGCGCATCCAGAGCCTGTGCTCCGCAACGGGAGAGGCCACAGCAGTGAGAGGCCCGCGTACCGCAAAAAAAAAAAAAAAAAGTTGAATTATGTAAGACACTCATAATCACATGAAAAACAAAAATGAACAAAACCATAAGAAAAACGTACACAACATAGCATATGAAAATTCACTACAATATTACCAGTATTATTTCTGGATGGCTGAAACTCAGGTAGTGTTATGTTTTAATTGAGTTACAACTGGCATATCACACTACATCAGTCTCAGGTATACAACATAATGATTTGATTGTATATATTGAGAAATGATCACCACAGTAAGTCTGGTTAATACCCATCACCATACACAGTTACAAACACCTTTTTGTCTGGTGATGAGGACTTTTAAGGTCTACTCTCTTAGTACTATTCACATATGCAATGCAGTATTATTAACTACGGTCGCCATGCTGTACATTAAATCTCATTACTCTTGTATAACTGCAAGTCAGTATCTTTTGACCCCCTGTATCTGTTTCGCCCCATCGCCCCACCCTGACTCTGACAACTACCAATCTGTTCTATCTATGAGCTCAATTTCTGCTGCTGTTGTTGTTTGTAAGACCCTACATATAAATGAGATCATACGGTATTTGACTTTCTCTCTTTGATTTATTTCATTTAGCATAATGCCTGCAAGGTCCATCTATGGTGTAACAAATGTCAAGATTTCATTCTTTTTCATGGCTGAATATGTCATTGTTCATAAGTAACACAGGTAGTTTTTCCTTTCACCTCTAGATCTTCCAAAATGTGCATATCGAGAGAATATTAATATTCTAATAATGGAAATATTTTAAATAAATATATTTTCGTCAACTTGAAACTGAGGAGAACTCAGGAGAATCAGATTTCACCAATGCCTGCAACCATAGCCTCACTACTGATACAGCATAATATAAAACTTTTATCACCAACTTCTTGAGATGGTGGGATAAGTTTGCTCAAGAACAGTTGAACAAGAGGTCCTTAGGATTCAGGAGTAAAAAAAATTGGAAACCTCAAAACTGAGTTGTCGTTCGTGCCCCGGTCCGGGAAGATCCCACATGCCGCGGAGCGGCTAGACCCGTGAGCCATGGCCGCTGAGCCTGCGCGTCCGGAGCTTGTGCTCCGCAACGGGAGAGGCCACAACAGTGAGAGGCCCGCGTACCGCAAAAAAAAAAACAAAACTGAGTTGTCCAGTGATGGTAGCCACTAGATAAATATGGCTAGTAAGATACTTCTTTGAAATGTTGCTGGGAGGGAACTATACTCAATATCTTGTAATAACCTATAATGGAAGAGAATGTAAAAAAAGAATATACTTAGATATATATATATGTATAACTGAATCACTTTGCTGTACATCTGAAACTAACAACACTGTAAATCAACTATATTTCAATTAAAATTTTTTAAAAAAGAAATGTTCCTTAAAAAACTAAAAATAGGGCTTCCCTGGTGGCGCAGTGGTTGGGAGTCCGCCTGCCGATGCAGGGGACGCGGGTTCGTGCCCCGGTCTGGGAAGATCCCACATCCCACATGCCGCAGGAGCGGCTGGGCCCGTGAGCCATGGCCACTGAGCCTGTGCTCCGGAGCCTGTGCTCCGCAAGGGGAGAGGCCACAGCAGTGAGAGGCCCGCCTACCGCAAAAAAAAAAAAAAAAAAAAAAAACTAAAAATAGAACTACCATATGACCCCAGCAATCCCACTACTGGGCATATATCCTGAGAAAACCATAATTCAAAAAGAGTCATGTAGCACAATGTTCACTGCAGCTCTATTTACAATAGCCAGGACATGGAAGCAACCTAAGCGTCCATCGACAGATGAATGGATAAAGAAGATGTGGCACATATATACAATGGAATATTACTCAGCCATAAAAAGAAACGAAATTGAGTTATTTGTAGTGAGATGGGTGGACCTAGAGACCGTCATACAGAGTGAAGTAAGTCAGAAAGAGAAAAATAAATACAGTATGCTAACACATATATATGGAATCTAAAAAAAAAAAAAATGGTTCTGAAGAACCTAGGAGCAGGACAGGAATAAAGACGCAGATGTAGAGAATGGACTTGAGGACACAGGGAGGGGGAAGGGTAAGCTGGGACGAAGTGAGAGAGTGGCATGGACTTATATACACTACCAAATGTAAAATAGATAGCTAGTGGGAAGTAGCTGCATAGCACAGGGAGACCAGCTAAGTGCTTTGTGACCACCTAGAGGGGTGGGGTAGGGAGGGTGGGAGGGAGATGCAAGAGGGAGGAGATATGGGGATATATGTATATGTATAGCTGATTCACTTTGCTATAAAGCAGAAACTAACACACCACTGTAAAGCAATTATACTCCAATAAAGATGTTAAAAAAAAAAAAAGAAATGTTGCTGGTGTGAATTGAGATATGTTGTGTAAAATATATATTGCATTTTGAAGATTTAATAGAAAAAGAATATAAAGTATCTTTATAACTTTTATAGACATGTTATAATGATATTTAGATATACTGGGTTATATAAAATATATTATTAAAATTAATTCTACCTCTTTCTTATCTTCTTTTAACATGGCTACCAGAAAATTTAAACTACATATGTGGTACTCATTATATTTCTATTGGACAGTGCTGATTAAGGGCATTAATTTTTTAAACCTACTTAATTAGTCATGAAATCTCTCACTACAATTTTATTTCCACCTTGTTTTCCTTGAATTTCACTTAGATTTCTAAACTCTAATCAATTTCATTGACTTAGGAACCCCATAGTGATATATTCAATGATATATTTACAACAAAGCCCCATGGGAGGATCCTCAATTTTAGAAACATTATTCCACCAAATAGTTCCCTTGGTTTTCTCATCTATAAAACAGGGATGACAACATACTATATGCAGGGTTACTGAGAGAACTGAACGAAATGATGTACTACAGGACGAGTAAGTGGCACTGTTATAGACTTGCTAGATTAAATAGTCATCTGTGTTATTAAATAGTCAGCTATGTTACCTGCTACTATACAACTTTCTCTCAGAATTCAGGATTCAAATTCAAGACTCAATGAAATGAAAATTAGGTCGTGAACTTTCAGGGTCACTT
Organism: Hyperoodon ampullatus; assembly: GCF_949752795.1. Classification (NCBI taxonomy): domain Eukaryota; kingdom Metazoa; phylum Chordata; class Mammalia; order Artiodactyla; family Ziphiidae; genus Hyperoodon; species Hyperoodon ampullatus. Next base: position 100,281,821 of record NC_136924.1, on the reverse strand, counting down.
TAGGCCAGAAACCTCCAGAAGTTAATATCCAAAGACTATGATCATGACTTATAATTACATAAAATTTCACACTGTACTGTGAGTATACTGCATTTGGGATTATTTCTTTAAATAAATTTATTTATTTATTTAAAATAACCCAGTCAAGTACATAAATTATCATTTTGAGATGAGGAAAAAGGCTTAGAATTTAGGAGAGTGAGAGGTCCAGGGTCACAAATATTAAGTATTATTCCAAGAAAACTTTATTTTAATCCTTACATTTAAAAAAGTAAGCTACAAATTCCATAAGAACTCAAACCTGGGGGCAGGGGAGGCCTGTGGGGAGATAAAGGAATCTGATAGAACTAAAAGATTGTCAAGTTTGAGTTAAATATCTCTTTCTCTCCATATATATAGATAGGTAGATATAGATCTATCTATCTATATATCTCTTGAGGATTAGAACACAAAAGCAAAGAACTTATTTAAAATAACAGCACATGTATGCCTTAAAATTAAATCTGTGTTTTCTACAAAATACCTTTAAAAACTCAAATCCAAAAAGGTGCTGAAGATTTTTTGTGCCACCGGTTTGTGTCATAGCTAATGGCAGTATTGTGTCTATTAATAAGGGACTAAATAAAAAGCAGAAATAAAACTAACAGATCATTAAATTATCTACATTGAAGACTAAGCATATGCCTAACTTTGGCTGTTACGAAAAATCATTATCATTTGTTCCTTCCTGAGAATGAACACCATGTTCAGAGCTTGTGTTCTTGTTGCCACTGTTAACAAACAATGGCGGGAGCTAAAATTCATACAGCCACTACATGTTCACTTTATGGAAAATACTCATCAACAACTTACTGCTTGATTTAACAAGTTAAAAAAAAAAAAAAAGGACCCAGCTTCAAGTTTATACTCTAAATGGAGGGTTTTTCAAAGAGTAGATTGTAAATCACCTTGTAAAAAAAAATGAAATAGAAAACATAACTCATCACTACTAAGGTAAGTATTCTGTGAAACTTTTGTCATTTAAAATGTGTATGTACTAGGTCATAACGTAAAATGTATTTCTTAGAATGAGGCTCAGTTAAAAAGGTTTGAAAGCCACTGAAAAGTAGTCTGTCTATAGCAAAGCTACTATACATTAAGTAACTGGAGAAGTGTTGGGGAAATCAGGCTGAATCAAAGTAAAAATCTTCCTTTTTGATTGTTCAAGAGAACACAAAGCAAATTTAAGGCAACAGACCAAAGTTGAAAGGATCCTTAAACAATTCTACCACTAATTTTATCAATAAGACAACATACTTACCCAAGGTCATTCTTCTACAGTTAGCATTAGAACCAAGTTTCCCATTTTACTTCTCTTTGCACTAAATTAGGCTGCAAAAAGCCACTTTAAAAGATATTATCAGCATTTAATGGATAATTCTGAATTTCCTATTTTGGTTTCTAATAACCAAAAGAAACTGCAGTTTAACATGCAACCATTTCCTCAAGTACTCTTCTACTAGATTAATGACCACACCAGCTTGCCCATTAAAAGCTTTTCCCAGCTAGTTACTTGGTACTTAGCTTTTTATGGCACTTTTCTTTTCCCATTATGCTCAGTAGTGCATGCAACACACCAAGTTTAGGAATGCAACACACTGCTTTTGAAAATGCATGGCCGGGGCCACAATATCAATGAAAATTTCCTAAACTATATTCTGTCCAAATTTTAGAAGCAAAGTGCTACAAAATGTAATTAACTCAGATGGGTTTTTTTGGTACTCTGTGTACCTCACTCATAATGAAACATTATAAATATTTTAAGTGGTCTCATTCACAACAATGAACCTGGGTATATATGCAAAATGCTTCATTCTCATCTCCTGACAAATAAATCTTCACCAATAACTGAGTCAGTAAGAAAAGAAAAGAAACATGTAATGATTGAAGTCTAAAGAGAGGTGATCTCTCTACAAAGAGCAAGAAAGATTAAACATTGCAAGTGGTGGGTAGATTATCACCATTCCATTCTACAAGCAATGGTTTATTTCTATATCCTTTCTCCTAATATCCATAATAAAGTCATAGTATTATTTGCAAAGAACTCCCCAAAAAGATGCCCCAAATTATTTCTATAAAGACCATTAATTGTTCACCCTTAAACAATTGTTAATGATTACCAACAAAATTCCAGATTTAAAAAATTGCTAAACACTGGGAATGGCCAAGATATGAAGTTATTTCCTCTGACTTCTGAGCCTTATGCTGAGTAGTCAAACCAAGGTAGTACACAGAAATTTCAAACAAATGCACGGAAGAGGAAATGGAAGCTGAATGAGGTAGTGTCCTTCACACCCAAACAAAAGAAAATGTCTTAGTTATTCTTTATTTCTCAAACCTCCAGTATAGTGGGAGAGATATTTTTTAAAAACCTGTATTTTTATTACAGTCCAGTCAATTCACAAGACTGTATATGAATTTTTCTCTTAGAAGATTAAAGGAAAGGGAATTTATATAAATATATGTGTGTATGTGTGTATTTTAAAGTTATACTCACAGCAACATACCTTAGATTATTTTCCCAGCAGGGAATTCTAAATCTGAAAGCAAGTACCACTCACAGGCAAACAGAAGAGCTGCCAAAGTTCACTCACTCATTTTTCTAAAATATAACAAAAATAAATATATTATTCAACTCTTTTGAGAGAGCAGACAATATGATCATCACCGTTAGGAGAAATACATAATCAGTGGCAGTTTTAACAGAAGAGAATGCTATCCTCCTGAACGTGTAAGGGAAAAAAGAACCTCAGACAATCCATTTTCCATTTTAGAGTAGTAAAATAAGCAAAACTGCAAACTCCCATTCCTCCAACAACATTCCCCATAGTTGCTTACTCCTCCCATGTTTATTCCTCCTTCAGTTCCAAGATTTTCTTAAAATTGAGCTTCCTGGCAATATGTGATTTTGATAATAATATTTTTAGAACCCCACCCTGGCCCTGTGGTGGGGTTCACCATGTTACCAGGGAGAAGTCACACCTATTACTAGACTACTACCAGTATTACTAAGAAGAATTTAACATTTTTGTTCTACAGTTTAAAATACATATTCCTAGTGGTTTTTTCTTAAAATCTTTCATTTTTCCATAGCTTGGTTATGTTAATCTCTTTGCACAGTTGATATGTCCTGTCCTATATTATTAAGTCATTCATAATCTTAAGCCCTAATCACAACGAGCATTAGCACCATGAGTATTTCCTTCCGATTTCCACAACTCACTTTTTTTTTTTTTTTTTTTTTTTGTGGTACGCGGGCCTCTCACTGCTGTGGCCTCTCCCGTTGCGGAGCACAGGCTCCGGATGCGCAGGCTCAGCAGCCATGGCTCACGGGCCCAGCCGCTCCGCGGCATATGGAATCCTCCCAGACCGGGGCACGAACCCGTATCCCTTGCATCGGCAGGCGGACTCTCAACCACTGTGCCACCAGGGAGGCCCCACAACTCACTTTTTAATAACAAACTACTCACCTAGTATGATAATCAAGTAGTCACAATATGTCAACTTTTCTAGGTTTATATTATATTTATATTTCATTAAAATATCTTACCATTAGCATTTCTACACAAATTTTAATGTCTTTATAAAATTTTTTTAAAACTCAAGCACCAAATCATAATCACAGGTATGAAAAATCTAAATATTAAATACTATAAGACAACAGCTCTCTTCTGGTTTCTCACAGGTTAAGTAAACAGTTTAAACAAAATTTAGCCTAATTATAAGCAAAGATGTGAAATCACTTAGGTTGGAAGATAATTCCCCTTAAGTGAAAATATTATAATTGAAATCATTAAGAAACCAGGAGCCAGCTACTACTACTTACAGATTTCTAAGCTGGGCACTAAATAAGAAGTGAGGCTTGAAATCCATCTATAGCCACTAACAAGGTATCCGTCGCCAGAAGTTCTGAATTATGTTTCAGTCACATTTCCCTGTGGCTACAATTCAAAATTAAATACCACTCAAAGCTTAACTTTAACAGTACAATTCTGCCATATCTCAACAGGACACAAAGACAGATGAAAAATATTGTAAATTTTTGTATGCCAATCATTCTAAAGTTTCCCGGGCCTGTGGTAAATTATTGTTTAAATATAGCTACCATGTAATATTAATATTTGTTTATTTGAGCAACTACAGTGAACTTTGATACTAAATGTTTGATACCATCTGTCATTTCAAAAGAAACCCTGAGAAAACCATAATTCAAAAAGAGACATGTAGCACAATGTTCACTGCAGCTCTATTTACAATAGCCAGGACATGGAAGCAACCTAAATGTCCATCGACAGATGAATGGATAAAGATGTGTCACATGTATACAATGGAATATTACTCAGCCATAAAAAGAAACGAAACTGGGCTTCCCTGGTGGCGCAGTGGTTGGGAGTCCGCCTGCCGATGCAGGGGACACGGGTTCATGCCCCGGTCTGGGAAGATCCCACATGCCGCGGAGCGGTTGGGCCCGTGAGCCATGGCCGTTGAGCCTGGCGTCCGGAGCCTGTGCTCCGCAATGGGAGAGGCCACAACAGTGAGAGGCCCACGTACAGCAAAAAAAAAAAAAAAAAAAAAAAAAAAAAAAAAAAAAAAAAAAGAAACGAAACTGAGTTATTTGTCGTGAGGTGGATGGACCTAGTCTGTCATACAGAGTGAAGTCAGTCAGAAAGAGAAAAACAAATACCATATGCTAACGCATATACATGGCATCTAAAAAAAAAATGGTACTGATGAACCCAGTTGCAGGGCAGAAATAAAGACATAGACATAGAGAATGGACGTGAGGACACGGGGTGGGAGGGGGAAGCTGGGGCGAAGTGAGAGTAGCATCGACATATATACACTACCGAATGTAAAATAGTGAGCTACTGGGAAGCAGCAGCATAGCACAGGGAGATCAGCTCCGTCCTTTGCGATGACCTAGAGGGATGGGATAGAGAGGATGGGAGGGAGGCTCCAGAGGGAGGGGATATGGGGACATGTGTATGCATATGGCTGATTCACTTTGGTGTACAACAGAAACTAACACAGCACTGTGAAGCAATTATTCTCCAATAAAGATCTATTAAAAAGAAAGAAAGAAAGAAAGAAAGAAATGAAGCACTTATAGCAAGCTTTGCTTTCCCTCTCTTCGAATGCTTCCCGTAGTTTCACAATACTTGAGAAATTACGCAGCTGGCTAAAAGTTCCACAGTAGACCATATCTAGCTCTATGTCAAAATTCTAGCAGACTACATTTGTCCCAAAGTAACACAAGCATCTAACTCTATGACAAAATCTTGATTTCACACAGAATCTAACTCTTTAGCTATTTAAAAACAGCAAATGAAAAGCACAGATACTGACTGATTTTATCCAATGAAAACAGTGACCAAAAGTAACAACGTACATCATGGAATGGGTTTAACATATGCAAATAATTCTCAATAAATCACAGAACACTAGTGTCAACTGAAAAAAAATGAGAACTGAGAATTCCACAATAGCAATAAAAGGGACTATGCTCATGAAGTCCAGTCCTTTATCTTCCAAACTTCTGGATGAGCACCTACTTCTGTGAATAGGTCTTTGTAAACATTCTAGTTAACAATTACAACTCAAGTAGAGGATTACTGAGCAATTTTCTACAGTTCATATTCCTTTCTAATCCCCCCCCCCTTTTTTTTTTACTGCCTCTTAGAAGTCCTTGGAAAACCAAGTAACTTCTCTCCAAAAGCACCAGCCCCATTACAAATGCCATACAAAGAAGAACACATTGAGATTCAATTTCAACTTCATGTACTTAAGACATAACATCAAATGCCAGATTAAAAACTGAAATATTACCAATTTGGTCTTTGGGTCACACACAGACAGCCTAAACTATTCATTTTAATGTACACTACTAGGTAATTATAAAGTTTGAAAAGAAGCATGCTGGCTTTTAAAAGAAGAACTTGGGACTTCCCTGGCGGTCCAGTGGTTAAGACTCTGCACTTCCACTGCAAGGGGCACAGGGTTGATCCCTGGTCCGGGAACTAAGATGCCACATGCTGCGCAGCCCGGCCAAAAACAAAGAAACAAACAAAGAAAAACCATAAAACAAGAATGAAAAGGCAAAAAATAGAAAGAAACAAGAATGATTTGAGCTCTACTCTCACCTCTACCATTTGCTAGCTGTGATCTGGGCAAATCATTTAATTTCAGCCTCTTCACCTGTAAAATGGTGATTGATCTCTGTGTCACAAGAATTAAATGAGAATGTATGTAAAACACAGTGCTTGGTCCATAAACAGTACCAAATCCTCACCCTTCTCCCAAGTCCCTTAAACAGAAACACACACTTCAAACTTTCTATCAGACTTCACATTAGACCCTAGAAGGAGTTGCTAATGAAAACACAACTTGTCATAATAAGACAGAAATTTAAAGCAAACTGAATGAAAAATCATTCTGTGTCACAAAAAACAGTATTACTTGATGTGCCGTTTACCTCATCACATTAAGTAATGTCTTAATTTACTCTCTAAATGCTAATAACGAAAATAGAAATGAGGGAAGAACGACTAATGTGACTGTAAAAGTAAAATTTTAAACACTGACGAGAAGCTATACATTCGTTAAAAATCTGTTTCTGTATATAGAGTTAAAATTTGAATCTTAATACTATAGCATAAATATGTCCACAACGACAAAACAATTTTTTAACACCAAGATCAGAAAAATAAGAAATTAGAATCTTACTTATCAACTTTAGAGGGAAGACTCACTATAACGAAAAAGTAATGAAGAAAACAGAATCAAAGACAATACGAAAGAATTAGAAAAAAGCCACAGATTACAAAAAAAAAAAATTAGCAAGAAATAAACTGTTATCCAAAATATACAAACTCTTAAAAAACTCAACAATAAGAAAATGAACAATCTGATATAAAAATGGGCCAAAAACTTAACAGACACATCATCAAAGAAGATAAACAACTGGCAAATAAGCACATGAAAAACCCACATATGTCATCAGGGAAATGCAAATTAAAAAAATAATGAGATACCACTACACACCTATGGCCAAAACCTGGATCACCAACAACACAAATGCTGATCAGGACGTGGGGCAACAGGAACTCTCATTCATTACTAGTGGGAATGCAGAATGGTACTTTGGAAGACAGTTTGGCAGTTTCATAACAAAACTAAACATTTCTTACCATACAATCCAGCAATCATGCTACTTGGTATATACCCAAAGGAGTTGAAAACATCGATCCACATAAAAACCTGCATAAAGGTGTTCACAGCAGTTTATTCGTAATTGCCAAAACTTGGAAGCAACGGAGATGCCCTTTAGAGGTGAATGGATAAACAAACTGGTATATACAAACAATGGAATATTATTCAGCACTAAAAAGAAATGTGCTATCAAGCCATGAAAAGACAGAGGAATCTTACATGCATATTACTAAGTGAAAAAAGCCAATCTGAAAAGGCTGCGTGTACAGCATGATTCCGACTACATGATTTTCTGGAAAATGGAAAACTATGAAGACAGTAAAAAGATTACTGGTTGCCAGAGGTGAGGATGGGAAAGAGATGAATAGACAGAGCACAGAAGATTTTTAGGAAGTGAAAATACTCTGTATGATATAATATAATATGTAGTTATACATTCATCCAGATCCATAGAATATATAACACCAAAACTGTGATTATGATGTGTAGGTTTGTCCTCGGTTTAAAAAAAAAAAAAAAAAAGTACCATTCTGCATTCTGGTGACTGATGTTGATAATAGGGGAGGGTATGTATGTGTGGGGGGAAAGGAGTATATTGAGAAATCTCTATCTCCCTCTCAAGTTTTGCTGTAAACCTAAAACTGCTCTATAAAATTAAGTCTTATGAAGAAAAATAAAAAAAGAATATTGTACCCTGACACTCAGTTCCCAGCACTGGAAAAGATTTGCTGAAAATCTAATTAATATTAATTTTAATAATATTAATTTGATTTGAAGAATTTATGAAAATTGATTAGGGGAGAAAAGCACATGAAAGTAGGCAAAATATATCAAAAGACAAAAGAGGGAATACAATTTGTTATCAAGCAAATGGGGACAAGTCCTGAAGACATAAAATATAAAGCAATGAGAAAGTTTTAAGATAATATATTGATAAATGGGCAGTGAAAATAAGAACTCTCACTTGGGTCACCGTATCTATTCTGGAAAACAATCTCGCAATATGCAGAAAGTACTTAAATGTTCATACTCTTAGAAACAATAATTCTATTTCTGAATTTAACACTAAGAAAATAGTTCTCAACAGTGAAATCGGAGGTATTAATTTGTGTTTTGTTCACAAGGCAATAGGTAAATTCCTTTCCCCTATTCCAAGCCTTTGAAGTCCTTAGCCTCAGGGTCTTTTGTGTTATTTTAGAACCAGCAATTAGAAGACAATCCCCTCAACTGGCTTCTGTTTGAGAAAGCCCAGGCCCAAAGAGAGAAACCAGAGCGAGCGGGGATGAAAGGAATGAGGAGTTTGAGCAGGAGGAAACTGGAGGGAAAGAAGGGGATTAGAGGATTCACCCAGACCAAGATCAATACCCTCAGCCCCACAGGGAGGTGAGCAGGTAATGGAGAGACAATGACGTAAGAACTGTGTTTTAGAAGCTTCTAGAGAAGATCCTATTACCCAATAGTCTAACTTGGCCTTCAAAAGAACCTTCCAGGCTTAACATAAACAAGCATGTCAATGACAAGCAGTGTAGGCAGAAGACTAGAAAGGCCTTTCCTGATAAGGTTCTGGACTATATGAAGCTATCCAAGGATTGGGGGAAGGAGGAGGTGTACAGCAGAATAACAACCGACTAAATTAGGTGAGGACACAACACAGATTAATTTTAGTAAAATACGAATATGGTATTTCATAGGTACAACCTATAAAATAAGACTCATGCCTACTGTATTTATAATCAAAAATATAACCCTGGGGGTAAACTATGCTGTTTCCACATAAGGAACTATCATACAGCTGTTAAAAATATTTATACTAATTCTTATGTTACAATGAATTACAAAATTATCATAGTATAAAATTAGTGGGCCAAACATTCTAATTAATTTTCTCTTATTGAGAATTTAAAAAAAAAATACATACTCAAATAGGAATTCAAGTGTTGTACATACTAACTTAAGATCAAAATGCCTGTTCTGAAACTGATGTCACAACTGCATGTGCAGTAGTACTCAGTATCAAAACAATTATAACAGTGCACAAACAACACCTTTTTTTAAATCTAAATATATATGATCACATACACACATACCTATGATTCCAGTAGAACATGAGTTCCATGAAGGCAGGGTTTTTCCTCTATTTGCCAACTAAGTACCTGGCACACAGGAATTCAATAAATATTTCCTGAATAAGTATAAAACCCACCTTGAGGGGTAGGGAGAAACAAAAGGAAAATGTTCCAAAATGATACATCAGCATTGTCTTTTAGTGATAGAAATTTAGAGGGGTTGTTTTGGTTTCTATTTTTCCCTGTCCTCTAAGATGTCTCTGCATATACATACCTTCTACAATGGAAAAAAACAATTAGGAAACAGTCCACTTTAAATGCATTAAGAATTTCCTATATTTTCAAAACATCTCTGTAGAGTTCTACCGCAGCTCTAGAGTACACTTAGCTGAAAATTTAAATAAAGGAAGCAGATTTAAGTTATCTGGAGTGGGTAGGAAGTAGAAAAAGCACACTAAGGCTTTTTACCCTTTGTAGTTTAGTCAATATACAAAACTAAACTTCCTCAAAGAACTTTTAATGTACCATTATTAAAGCCCCTAATACTCAACTTTTATAAACTTTTCAACCACAGTAACTGTTCTAGAAGCAAACTACTGATTTAAAATATTCTGACCATGCCCAAAATCATAAGAGGCAGTGAATGAACTCTGCTAATCTCTCAACAAAGGCTGAAAATGAAAAAACTAATCAGCTTTGCAATATACCAACCATGACTTTTAAACTTCTGTTCAGAGTGATCAAATGCATCAATGATCAGTTTCCAAGATTTAGCTAAAAGTAAACGTTGGCATTTGTGAGCCAAACATTCTAACTGATTTTCTCTTACTGAGAATTAAAAAGAAATAATACATACTCAAGTAGGAATTCAAGTGTTGTACATACTAACTTAAGAGCAAAATGTTAGTTCTGAAACTGATGTCATAACTGCATGTGCAGTGGTAAAAAGTCAAAACCAATTATAATAACAGTGCACAAATACTTATTATTTTTATCTAAATACTTAGTACTTTTTTATCTAAAATTTCAAATTTTTAACATAAGAAATGCCTTTTTCTATAAGTCAAGCAAATTATGCCACCTTAATAGCATAATCACAGCTATATTAACACACACACACCAATTATGACTATAAACAGTATTTGTTGGTTTTGATCTAAAAACCTCAAATTTTTTAAAAATTTATTTTTTGCATTTTATTTTTTATACAGCAGGTTCTTATTAGTTATCTATTTTATACATATTAGTGTATATATGTCAATCCCAACCTCCCAATTCATCCCCCCTCAAACCCCACCCCCGCCACCTTCCCCCCTTGGTGTCCATATGTTTGTTCTCTACATCTGTGTCTCTATTTCTGCCCTGCTAACCGGTTCGTCTGTACCATTTTTCTAGATTCCACATATATGCGTTAATATACGATATTTGTTTTCTCTTTCTGACTTACTTCACTCTGTATGACAGTCTCTAGATCCATCCACGTCTCTACAAATGACCCAATTTCGTTCCTTTTTATGGCTAAGTAATATTCCACTGTTATATGTACCACATCTTCTTCATCCATTCATCTGTCGATGGGCATTTAGGCTGCTTCCATGACCTAGCTATTGTAAACAGTGCTTCAATGAACACTGGGGTACATGTGTCTTTTTGAATTATGGTTTTCTCTGGGTATACGCCCAGTAGTGGGATTGCTGGGTCATATGGTAATTCTATTTTTAGTTTTTTAAGGAACCTCCATACTGTTCTCCATAGTGGCTGTATCCATTTACATTCCCATCAACAGGGCAAGAGGGTTCCCTTTTCTCCACACCTTCTCCAGCATTTGTTGTTTGTAGATTTTCTGATGATGCTCATTCTAACTGGTGTGAGGTGATAACCTCACTGTAGTTTTGATTTGCATTTCTCTAATAATTAGTGATGTTGAGCAGCTTTTCATGTGCCTCTTGGCCATCTGTATGTCTTCTTTGGAGAAATCTCTAAGTCTTCTGCCCATTTTTTGAGTGGGTTGTTTTTTTTAATACTGAGCTGCATGAGCTGTTTATATATTTTGGAGATTGTTATTTTGTTGATTCGTTTGCAAATATTTTCTCCCATTCTGAGGGTTGTCTTTTCGTCTTGTTTGTAGTCTCCTTTGCTTTGCAAAAGCTTTTAAGTTTCATTAAGTCCCATTTGTTTGTTTTTGTTTCTCTTTCCCTTACTCTAGGAGGTGGGTCAAAAAGGATCTTGCTGTGATTTATGTCAAAGAGTGCTCTTCCTATGTTTTCCTCTCAGAGTTTTATAGTATCTGGTCTTACATTTAGGTCTCTAATCCATTTTGAGTTTATTTTTGTGTATGGTGATAGGGAGTGTTCTAATTTCACTCTTTTACATGTAGCTGTCCAGTTTTCCCAGCACCACTTATTGAAGAGACTGTCTTTTCTCCATTGTATATCCTTGCCTCTTTTGTCACAGATTAGTTGACCATATGTGCGTGGGTTTATCTCTGGGCTTTCTATCCTGTTCCATTGATATATATTTCTGTTTTTGTGCCAGTACCATATTGTCTTGATTACTGTAGCTTTGTAGTATAGTCTGAAGCCAGGGAGTCTGATTCCTCCAGCTCTGTTTTTTTCCCTCAAGATTGCTTTGGCTATTCGGGGGCTTTTGTTTCCATACAAATTTTAAGATTTTTTGCTCTAGTTCTGTAAAAAATGCCACTGGTAATTTGACAGGGACTGCATTGAATCTGTAGATTGCTTTGGGTAGTGTAGTCATCTTTACAATACTGATTCTTCTAATTCAAGAACATGGTATATCTCTCCATCTGTTTGTGTTATCATTGATTTCTTTCATCAGTGTCTTATAGTTTTCTGAGTACAGATCTTTTACCTCCTCAGGTAGGTTTATTCCTAGGTATTTTATTCTTTGTGTTGCAATGGTAAATGGGATTGTTTCCTTAATTTCTCTTTCTGATCTTTCGTTGTTAGTATATAGGAATGCAAAAGATTTCTGTGCATTAATTTTGCATCCTGCAACTTTACCAAATCCATTGATTAGCTCTAGTAGTTTTCTGGTGGCAACTTTAGGATTCTGTATGTATAGCATCATGTCATCTGCAAACAGTGACAGTTTTACTTCTTCTTTTCCAATTTGTATTCCTTTTATTCCTTCTTCTTCTCTGATTGCCATGGCTAGGACTTCCAAAACTATGTTGAATAATAGTGGCGAGAGTGGACATCCTTGTCTTGTTCCTGATCTTAGAGGAAATACTTTCAGTTTTTCACCATTGAGAACGATGTTTGCTGTGGGTTTGTCATATATGGCCTTTATTATGTTGAGGTAGGTTCCCTCTATGCTCACTTTCTGAGGAGTTTTTATCATAAATGGGTGTTGAATTTTGTCAAAAGCTTTTTCTGCGTCTATTGAGATGATCATATGGTTTTTCTTCTTCAATTTGTTAATATGGTGTATCACATTGATTGATTTGCGTATATTGAAGAATCCTTGCGTCCCCAAGATAAATCCTACTTGTTCATGGTGTATGATCCTTTTAATGTGTTGTTGGATTCTGTAAAAACCTCAAATTTTTAAATGGGAAAATGTTTTTGCTATGAAGTACAACAGGCAAAGTGTACCACCATACAGTATGATCACAACTATAAGAAGAAAAACACACAGAAATTGTTAACAATGCTTATCTCTGGATGAAGAGATACATTCCAGGTAATTTTTATTTCCTTTTTCCCTCTAATTTACTAATTTTTATAATGATAATGTGTTACTTTTATAAAATTTTCTTATAAATATTTTTTGTGTGTGATTATAACAACTATGGTAGAAATAAATGAAGCTTATAATTCAGATAACTGAGTCAAAATCAAATTAATATGTAGCTCTAAAAAATGACTATCAAAAGGTCCTTATACAAAAGGAAAATAGGTTTCTGGGGCCATTAAATTACCATATAGAGTTTGAAAAGCATTGTCTTGGCATCTCAAATATTTTACAACTTTATTAAAGCAGTTAGCTACATTTTCAGTAATCTTCTCATCCTTATTTATTGTACAGGAACAGCTAGTCAAAAAATTAACTATTTTGGAAAAATAACACAAATAAGTTGTTGAACTATAAATAATGTCTCTTTTTAGGAGCAAAAGACACCAAAAATCATGAAAACTATTTCTCGACATCATGAAAACAGGAATATGGGCACTAAATTGGTCAACCAGGTTAAGGAGCCACAGTGGCCAGTAATGATCAAAGAATATAAATAAAGCAGCAAGTTTACACGTTCAATATACATCCAAACATGCATTAGCAGTTTATTTGAAATAGACAAAAGTGTTTACAAGTATTTCAAGATATTTGCCAAAAAACTGACTTCTAACGTTCTCTTGGCAACAACTAAAGTACCCAAAGAATAAGACCATAAGAAATATTTCTGATACAGACATGCTGGAAAACAATAAAAGATAAAATTTTAAAGAACTGGATGCCAATGTTCATAATAATCAGGTATTAAAAGCACCACAAACCAAAAAGAAAAGACTTTAAAAACCCAAATTTCAGTACTTCCCTGGTGGTCCAGTGGGTAAGACTCCGCACTCCCAATGCACAGGGCCCGGGTCCGATCCCTGGTCAGGGAACTAGATCCCGCATGCATGCCACAACTAAGACCCAGGGCAGCCTAAATAAATAAATAAATAAATAAAAAGAACAAAACACCAAATTTCTATGTTCAGCAACAGTAAAAGAATTATGGTTTGCAAAGGGTGTTAATGAAAGAAACCACAAGAGAGGCATGGACATATATACACTACCAAACGTAAGGTAGATAGATAGTGGGAAGCAGCCGCATAGCACAGGGAGATCAGCTCGTGCTTTGTGACCGCCTGGAGGGGTGGGATAGGGAGGGTGGGAGGGAGGGAGACGCAAGAGGGAAGGGATGTGGGAACAGATGTATATGTATGACTGATTCACTTTGTTATAAAGCAGAAACTAATAAAAAAAAAAAAGTAAAAAAAAAAAAAGGAAGGTGTTAAGATATTTTTTAAAAGGAAGTAGTAAACTTAATTTACTGCAGCATCAGCTCTCTTACAACATTTTATTTTAACAGAGTAGTCTAGGTCAGTGGTGGCCAACAGAAACATAATGTGAACCACACATGCAATTTTAAATGTTCAGGCAGCCACATTAAATAAAGTAAAAAGAAACAGATGAAATTAATAATATATTTATTTACCCAACACATCCAAACATTATCATTTTAACATGCAATCAATTTTTTAATTGGAATATTTTAACTTTAAAAAAATACTAAGCCTTCAAAATCCAATGTGTCTTTTTTATACACAGTGTGTCTTAATCTGGATGCTAAATTTTCATCAGAAAAAACTTAGAAAACACTAATTATGAATAATCTTGATACTAAGATTCATAGAAGTTATCTGTATTTATAGCAAATTCATGGCAGTTCATGTCACCTGTTTTCTTGTAAGGCTTTAAAAAAAAAAAAAAAGCTGCATTATATCCCCAAAAGCAGCAGCAGAGAAAATGTAAAAGGACAGAAAGTAAATTAATTTTAAAAGAGTAATGCTGCCAAGATGTAGAGAACAACTGTATGGACACCAAGGGGGGAAAGTGGTGGGGGTGGTGGTGGGATGAACTGGGAGATTGGGATTGACATATATACACTAATATGTATAAAACAGATGACTAATAAGAACCTGCTGTATAAAAAATAAATTAAATAAAATTCAAAAATTCAAAAAAAAAAAAAAAAAAAGATTACTGCTGCCAGAGAAGATGTTAGAGGGAGAAGGCATGGTAGCCCCACTGCAGTGAGAAGGGTGCCTGAGGGACACCAGCTCAGAGGAGCTAAGAGAATGGCTACTCTGAACTGTTTGTACTCTCAACACCCTGACACCAATGGCATGGTGTTTTTCATGCCACCAACAAATTTTTCAGCTCTCTGGTCCCCAGTTGGGTGTCCTACGGATTCAATTCATTTCTGACACTAACCACCTGGAGTAAGCATGGACTCTGCAGATTAAGGGCTCAGTCCTACAACAGTGTCTCCACTTCAGATGCTTGCAAGTCCCAGGTTGCCACCTATACTTCTGACCAACGAACAATAAATCCGGGGTTTCCATGACCCCCTCCTCAGGTTTGACAACTTGCCAGAGTGGCTCAAAGAACTCAGGAACAGCCAAATGTAGTAGATGCAGAGGGCAAGGTATAGGAGGAGGAGGGCCACAGAGCTTCCATGCCCTCCCTCTCTGATGTACCCCCCCCAGCACCTTAAAGTGTTCATGAACCCAGAAGCTCTCTAAACTCTGCTGATTAGGGGGTTTTTTTTGTTTGTTTTGTTTTGTTGTTTTTTTTGTGTTACGCGGGCCTCTCACTGTTGTGGCCTCTCCCGTTTCGGAGCACAGGCTCCGGACACGCAGGCTCAGCGGCCATGGCTCACGGGCCCAGCCGCTCCGCGGCACGTGGGATCTTCCCGGACCGGGGCACGAACCCATGTCCCCCTGCATCGGCAGGTGGACTCTCAACCACTGCGCCACCAGGGAAGCCCCGATTAGGGGTTTTTATGGAGGTTTTACTACATATGCTTGGTTGAGTAAATCACTGGCCATCAGTGAGTAGCTCCATCTCCAGCTCCTCTTCCCCTCCTCCCACAGAGGTGGAGATGGGAATAATGCTGAAAGCTCCAACCCTCTAATCATGGCAGTGTCTTTCTGGTGACCAGCCCCTACCCTGAAGCCATCTAAGGGCCAGCCAGTCAAGAGTCACCTCATTAGAGCAAAAGATACTCCCATCCCTCTGGAACTTCCAAGGCATTTAGGAGCTCTGTCAGGAATCAGGGGTAAAAATCACATAATTTATTTCTAGACTATGCCAATTCATACATACATTTAGGATAATGAGAAGCAAGTCTGTCACTCTCAGAGAAGTGGGGTGGACATATATGGAAAAGGGGAAAGCTAGAATGAACTCTGTGTTGAATGAGCATTAGAGATATCAACGTGAACTCATCGTTTTCAATAAATATAGATGTATACACACACAGAGAGGCAAAAACACATGCATACACATAAATATTTCCTAACTCTTCACTAGAAGAGTCTGGAAACAGTGATGCCCCAGGAGCCTTGTGCACACTTGACCCCCAGATCTCATTTTCTGAATTCTGTTCTACCATAAAAGGAACCAGGCTCCTTGGAGAAATGGCTGGTCCACTGCTGGGATGCAGAAAGAGGAAGAAGAACCTGGAATATCTTGTACAAAAAGTAAGATTATAATCAAAAATGATAAGATCATGTTAATTAAAAGGACACAGGAAGCAGCTTCTGGCCAGATGTGGGACAACTGCTATGTTTGAAAGTATTTCACAGTAAAGAGTTTTTTAAAAAGTATTACTATATCTATCATGTGAAGAGGGAAAAAATTATATTGTATAACATTTAGTTAAGTACTGGTTGTTAAAGAAGTCATCTTTAGTCACTGTAGAGGGTAAGGATGATAGATGTTTAAAATACTAAACTAATAAGGTATTCAAACCAAGTGAATACTCAGTAAGATCTATGAAAGCCTGTAAGGGTGGTATTTATGGGAAGTATGGCAGTTTCACTTCTGTCCTTATAAAAGGAATGGAAAACAGTCAAGATTCTCAGCACAGAAATCAAAGCTATGCTTTAGCCATAAGATGCTCACCAGCAACATATCACTAACCCTCCCCTCTCCACTTACGTCCAAGAAAAAAAAATCTGTAGAGACATAAGAAAGTACTGGTACAAATGCAACAAAGACAGTTTGTTCACGAAAAGTAAAATCTAAACTAGCACCTCTATGTAGTAGAGTGCTTGGTTAGGCAGAACCAATATTTAAATTGAGAGTCTAATATTTAAAAATTTCTGGTGTTTTTTTTTTTTTTTGGTCCAGGCAAAAAAGAGCAATGTACCTTGGAATCATCATCATTTTTCTGGAAGAACCACTTGAGTGGACCTTCTCAGTTTGTAACTGAAGCAAATTCTCTGGACCAAGAGAAAGGGTACACAGCAGACTCTATTCTGACTTGATAAAAGCTATCCCTATGAGTAATATTAAATAGTCCTGAAATAAGATAAAGTGTGTAGAAAGTATGCAAAAAGAGGCCAGAAAGTGTTCTGGTAAGCAACTAAGACTCCAAGGCGTTCCCTTCTAAGTTTACTGTTATTAGAAATTCTCCGATCGACTTAAATGGCCCTGAATGAGGTCCACTGGCAGCAAAGTTTCCCCCATGTTATACATACACAATGACGCAACTTACCTTGAAATAAAGGAGAATGAAAATCTAATCCTATGCCTGGGGATGAAAGAGGGAGGGGCGACTTGCACAGTGTGTAGGTGAAGCTGAAAACCCTTAGAGGCCCAGCTACTCTAACCCCAACAGTAATATTCTGTAAATCTGTCATATTTTGAGGTGACATCTTGTGTGCCCCAAGTATGGTTACCCCTGCTGTAATGGTATAGGACTGTCTGATTTAAAGAACCATTTTAGCCTAAAGAATATCCAGGAATCCAGGCCTATGGGATGATATGCTTATTATTCTGTGCTGGTGGGTAGGTATATAAGCAAATACCACTAATGCACTTTAAGAGTATTACCAAACTTAATACAAAGTCTTGCTACTTGGAGAAGAAAACTTCACTTACCTGGAAATCTTACTGGAGATGAGGTAACATCTTATTTCCATAACAATGCTGAATAAATTAAACATTCCAGAGGATTTCAAAACATAATTATGTAATTTATACAAGATTTCTATTTGGAGTTCATAGAAACAAAAGAGGCAAATACTTCTCAATAGTATATATAAAATGTCAAAGTAAACAGTGAAGAGAAGGAAAAAGAAGAGGTAAGATTAAAAAAAAAATCAGGGGAAAAAAGTCAATTTATACTGTCAGTATCAAGCACTAAAGCTACAAACTATAACCTCAATCTCCAAAGTAAATAAAACTAAGTCCTATGGAAATTATATAATAGCAATTAACATGTTGATCTATTCATTGTAGATCCAATATCCTTAAGTCTGCTTTCCTGGTGAGTAAAAGGTAGCATTGATACAATTTTAGGAATTTGTAAGTCCAATTAATTATTACTAACAATGTAAAACTTGAAAATGAACGATCTGTATACACAGAAGTCATCTAAAGACCACTGACCAGGGCTTCCCTGGTGGCGCAGTGGTTGAGAATCTGCCTGCTAATGCAGGGGACACGGGTTCGAGCCCTGGGCTGGGAGGATCCCACATGCCACGGAGCAACTAGGCCCGTGAGCCACAACTACTGAGCCTGCGCGTCTGGAGCCTGTGCTCCGCAACAAGAGAGGCTGCGATAGTGAGAGGCCCCTGCTTGCCACAACTAGAGAAAGTCCTCGCACAGAAACTAAGATCCAACACAGCAAAAATAAATAAATTAATTAATAAACTCCTACCCCCAACACCTTCTGTAAAAAAAAAAAAAAAAGACCACTGACCAAAATCCTACTAACACTATAACCTTCCAATTTGTCTCTATTAGGTAGAAATTCGATACACATAGAACACTAGAAATAATATTCCTTCTCCTTAAATCTTTAAGTCTGAACAGAACGTTCTAGGGACCTCCCTGGTGGTCCGGTGGTTAAGACTTCACGCTTCCACTGCAGGGGGCACGGGTTCCATCCCTGGTCGGGGAACTAGGATCCCGCACGTTGAGTGGCCAAATAAATAAATAAAACTAATAAAAATAAATAAACAGAACATTCTATATCCAATGTAAATAACCAATGTAATAGCCAATGTAAATAACATCTAAAAAACCTTGGACACACCAAGAAGTTAATAAAACAAACACGCCACCTCCCTCCTTATAGCATCTATATATGTACAGTGGCTAAAAGGCCACTTAAGTGGAGAGTTATTTCATGAACTCAAAGTATAAAAGGTACATGTTGCTCAACAACAAATTATAATTACTAAACAGAGCAAAAGGACTTAGAATTCCACTAGAACTCAAACTTCTTCCTGGTTAACTGAAGTATTCTGCAGTGGAAAAAACAAGGACTCAGGCCATGTGATCTTAAACAAGTTATTAAACCTGAGTTAGCTTCCTCAAATATAAAAGTAAGAACATATCTGCCTTGTATTGTTGTTGTGAGAATAACAAAAAATATGATATGGGCATAGCACTGTGCCTGTCACAAGAAAAAAAAAGTCCTATCAGGTAGGTAAGTATTAGTAATTATTAATACTTTTCAGATTAATTAGCAAGGAACACTCTTCAAAAAGACAAGGGCTAGGGCTTCCCTGGTGGCACAGGGGTTAAGAATCTGCCTGCCATTGCAGGGGACATGGGTTCAAGCCCCGGTCCAGGAAGATCCCACATGCCATGGAGCAACTAAGCCTGCGCGCCACAACTACCGAGCCTGTGCTCTAGAGCCCGTGAGCCACAACTACTGAAGCCTGCGAGCCACAACTGCTGAAGCCCGCATACCTAGAGACCGTGCTCCCCAACAAGAGGAGCCACTGCAATGAGAAGCCCACGCACCGCAACGAAGAGTAGTCCCCACTCGCCTCAACTAAAGAAAGCCTGCGCACAGCAACGAAGACCCAACGCAGCCAAAAATAATAAATAAATAAAATAAACAAATTTTTTAAAAAAGACAAGGGCTGAAGAAAGTATATGCAGTTATTTAGGCTTTTTGTTGTAAAAAAGTCCACTTTGACCACACCCTAGAAACAGTATAATAATTAAGAATCTTTCTCGTAATGGAGTTTCATTTGAGATCTGTTTCCTCAAGTGACACACAAAGACGGTCATTTTAGATGCTCCACTAATAAAGTATGTATCACTGGACTAATACGCAAAGGTAGCATTAATGCCAGGAGAGAAACAAACTGTTTTAAGAATCAGCACATCACTCCCAACAACTGAGTATTCTGGAAACTAGTTGATAAATGGCATATGAAGTATGAAAACTCTTTAGGTTGAATTTAACCATTCATAAAGAATAACCAAAACTAAAACAGTAACTGGCTTAGAATAGACTCTTAAGATAGATACTGAGGCAGAGAAAGCAGACCAAATATTATATTTCAATGCTTCAACTTTTTAGGCCTTTCCTTGATCATCCATCTATCCACGTCATCCTTGATCACGCCTTCTACTTACCCAATCTTTCTTGTCCTGTATTTGTTCAAACTTGTCTAAAGAAATGGCCTACTATTTTTTTTTTTTTTTTTTTTGCGGTACGCGGGCCTCTCACTGTTGTGGCCTCTCCCGTTGCGGACCACAGGCTCCGGACGCTGGCGCGCAGGCTCAGTGGCCATGGCTCGCGGGCCCAGCCGCTCCGCGGCATGTGGGATCTTCCCGGACCGGGGCATGAACCCGCGTCCCCTGCATCGGCAGGCGGACTCTCAACCACTGCGCCATCAGGGAAGCCCTGGCCTACTATTTTTGTCTCTACTTCTTAACCTCCCTCCACCACTCTTTAAACCCACTGCAAAGTTTCCACTCTTCTGAAACTGTTAAGATCACCAAATATCTGGAGCAAATGTGACATAATGTTAATTTTTATTAATTCTGCATGTATATGTGAGTTTGTGATAACATCCTTTGTATATCTTTTCCAAAAAAGGAAGTACTTATTATTATTAATAGAGAATACATTTTTTAAAAATATTTAACACTTGTTATAAAAGCACCACACTGGGGCTTCCCTGGTGGTGCAGTGGTTGAGAGTCCGCCTGCCGATGCAGGGGACACGGGTTCGTGCCCCAGTCTGGGAAGATCCCACATGCCGCGGAGCGGCTGGGCCCGTGAGCCATGGCTGCTGAGCCTGCGCGTCCGGAACCTGTGCTTCGCAACGGGAGAGGCCACAACAATGAGAGGCCCACATACCGCCAAAAAAAAAAAAAAAAAAAAAAAAGCACCACACTGTATGTTCTTTGTGGTGTGAATTATATCTCAATAAAGCTATTTCTTTTTTAAAGCACAACGTAACACACGATCTAGATACAGCACATTCCAACAGAACCTTCTGCCATGATGGAAATGTTCTATATGTGCCATCCAGTATGGTAGCCACACATGGCTTCTGACCACTTGAAATGTGGCCAGTACTACTGAAGGATTAAGTTTAAATTTTTTATTTCATTTTAATTAATTTAAATTTAAATTGCCACCTAAGGCTTTATAGATAGAGAACTTTATTGGACAGTGACCAGCCCAGAAATCTAGGATATTAGCAGAGACTTATGCATCTACTTATGCGCTCCTCCCTTATGCAACCTCCCCTCTCATGTAGATAATCTTGAATGTTGTTGCTTAATGACTTAATAGCCAAATGCAATAAACAACTTCAACTGGCTAAACTAATCTCTACACTTTTTTTCTATGCCTTCTAACATCCATTATCCACAACTACTACTATGCCAATTGGACTTCTCTGCTATATTCCTTCCTGGAATTTTATTCCCTTGATATTACCATTCTCCTAATGTTCTACTTAGCCTAACCCCTGGGCTCCTTTTTCCTTTGCCCACCCATCAATTATTCCTATTTTGCCCTAGGCCCATTATCCTCCCCTGTCTCTTCCTCTACTTCTCTCTTCATATATATCCTCTCCTTAGATGATTCCATTTACCTCCATTATTTCAGCTATGACTAATATAAACAGCCTCTATTTCTACCTCAGACCCATTATTTGAGCTTCATGAATGTATCCAACAGCCTGGCTGAACTTCCTGGAGGTTTCACAAGTATCTCAAAGTCAACATGTCAAACTGAATACATCTTCATACCCCTTCCCCTCTCAAAAAAACGAAACTCCTATTCTTTCTTATTTCCTCCCTCAGTTGACCGAACCATCATCTATCCCCACCCACTCTCTTACGCATGCTTCATTTTTCCTCCAAACTCCACTTAATCACTAAACTCTGCATATTTTATCTACTAAATATTTAAAGATTCCACTCCTCTATTACTGTCCTAGTTCAGGCCCTAGAAATCTCATACCCACACATAAAACTAAACTCTACACATCCCTCGTACTCCTTAAATCCATTCTCCACAATTACTACTATGCAAATCTGCCAATTAACTTCTCTACTTAAAATTCTCTCCACCACCTACAGCTGAGCATTTGTGTGGGAAGGGTGTGAGGACAGTTGGAAGAACATGTAAATATGATAATATCTAGGAACTCTTCAGCATGTTAAAGAGATGATATGTTGTATTTCCCAAACTTACCTTAATCCACAATGATCTACCAGTCCAAGTAAAAAGGATATCCACAAAGAGATGAATACAGTCATCCCTCAGTGTCCACCAGGGACTGGTTCCAGGGATGCTCCCCAACCCCCACCCCCATGGATACCGAAATCCACGGACGCTCAAGTCCCTTCTATAAAACAGTGCTGTATTTGTATATAACTTATACACATCCTCCTGTATACTTTAAATCATCTCTAGATTATTTATAATACCTAACACAATGTGAATGCTAATATAAATAGTTGTAAACACGATGTAAGTGCTATGCACACAGTTGCTACAAGTGCAGCAAATTCAACTTTTGCTTTTTGGAACTTTCTGGCATTTCTTTTCCTGAATATTTTCTATCTACAGTTGGTTGAATCTGTGGATGCGGAACCTGCAGATATGGAGGGCGACTGCATATCATGTTATTTAGCTCAAAACTATTAGCCATAAAGATGTTCCTATCATTATCCCAAACAACCTGTTTACTTCTATCGACTAACAGAGGAAATGTGTACATCAATAATTATTCGATTCACTAATTCGCTTCACCTCTCACTGTTTGGTTTATATATTAGTGTTTGATTAACACAAGACCATTCACCATGTACATAATGACCAAAACACACATCACCTGTCATTGAGAAGCTGAACCCTGCCTGCACAAAAGGCATCTACAGAAACAGTGGTTTTACTTAACTAACCCGAATATGACGATTATACCAAGTAGATTTCCAAACACTTTTTAAAATTATTCTTAAACTCTTAAATTTCTTAAGATTTCTTAAATTCCAGGGAAAACTGTATTTGCTTGTGCTGACAGACAGCTTATCTGATGATTCTTTTCTAAAAATCATTAAGCACATTAATGTAGAACAGCATATTTAATATGTCAATCTTGTAATGCCAAGACTCAAGTCACAACATCAAAAACTAAATTCTTTATGAACGCCCACCTGAAAAGTCTAAATTAATACAAATCAAGGTGGACATTATACAATCAATTAAGTCAACCACAAAACCAAGCAAATACTAAAGTTTCTCCTCTTCTGCGGAACATATCAATAACCAATCTTTTTAAAGCCACACACAAAATTAAGCCTGCCACCTGTCAAAGGCATAATCCTCTTCCAAATAAAAACACTCTTAAGAGGGCTTCCCTGGTGGCGCAGTGGTTGAGAGTCCGCCTGCCGATGCAGGGGACACAGGTTTGTGCCCCGATCCGGGAAGATCCCACATGCGGCGGAGCAGCTGGGCCCGTGAGCCATGGCCGCTGAGCCTGTGTCCGGAGCCTGTGCTCCGCAACGGGAGAGGCCACAACAGTGAGAGGCCCACGTATCGCAAAAAAAAAAAAAAAAAAAACTCTCAAGAAAAGCTTCTGGCAATTTCTCTTCAGTCTGAAAAACTACTCCCCTTCTTCTTAAGATTTAATAAAATCCCTAAACTGACAGAACAAAAAGCTCCTAAAACCCAACTTTAACTAAGAAGTTTAAAATAATTAATTTGTAACAAGTGATAACTTAGAGCCTTCAAAATGGATTTTTTTAAAAGCATCATCGTTTACATTTTTTCAAAGTACCTTCACATAGTACTTCAGTTGCTTCTCAACAATCCTGTGACGTCAGTAAGACATGTTACTAATAAATCAGTGCTACAGATTAAGTTCCTTACTCAGGGTCAGGTAATTGGGTAACAAAGTTTTCTGCCTTTGAGTTGGTTTCCGTTATACAGTGTTGTATTATACCAGAGTCAATCTCCAAATACAAGATTAGAGAATCTGCTGTGGCCCAATGAAAGGCAAGGAATATGGATGAAACAACCCTGAGATCTACAACTATTTCTAACTTAATAACAGAAAAAACTTAATATTTATCAAAGTATATTGAGCATCTATCGATACTTTTATCTTCAAAAAACCCAAAGACTAGTGGAGTAGACAAAGAATGTACATGATTTTTAATCAATGTGAAGAAAACTATAAGAATGATCCCAAGAGGAAAGATCCTAGTAAATTCGGGAAACTAGTAATTCAGAAAGGCTGCCATTTGGGAAGGTGACAGGTCATAAAATTAGAAAGTTAGGCAGAGGACAGCTAAAGCTAAGGAATCTGAAAACACTGATGACACCATGTTCAGCTCCAACATTTCTCCGATAAGTATTGTAGCCAAAGTAAGAGTTCTGCTACATTTTTCAAGCATAAATGTAAACAAATCAAAATTTTCATCAGTAACCTCAAAAAGATAGCCTAAAAAAGATGCTGCATCATCACAGTTAATATTTATGTGCCAGGCTCTGTCCTAAATGTTTTTTATATATACTAATTCATTTAATCATCACAATAACTCTGTAAAATAAGTGCTCTTATTACATTCCATTTTACAGATAAGAAACTAGCACAGAAGTTTACCCAACGTTACACAATCATTAGCTGAGCCAGGATCTGAATTGAAAGTCAGGCATTTTAAGTTCTTAATCACTGTGTTACACTGCAGGAAAATAGTGCCTTCTCCAAATTCAGGTAATGCTAAGTCTCACCTATTCCTGCACACTTGATTGACTTTTTTTAAACACGGGACCAAACAAAATGCAAGATGCTAACAATAAGTAAATATAAAGAACTGGTACAGCAAAACCTGGTAACTAATTATAGTGAATTTTCCCCTAGTATATGAACATTTTCAGAAATTTTAATTTGAACATAACCACTCTTGCTGTTTTTACAGCTTTATCTAAAAAATTTAGAAGTTACCAGAAAACACAAATAACAGGTTTAAGATGATTTCTGAAAATGAGAGCCCCATTTTAGTTGAACGTTTCTACAGGGATTAACTAGGATGACTTTCAAATGACCAGGACCTTGCACTAGCATCCAAATGTCAAAGAGTGAACTGAGTCACCAGGCAACAAGACTCCCAATTTGTTTTACACAAAAACAATCTCTTGGGCATCCCTGGTGGCGCAGTGGTTAAGAATCTGCCTGCCAATGCAGGGGACTCGGGTTCAAGCCCTGGTCTGGGAAGATCCCACATGCCACAGAGCAGCTAAGCCCGTGTGCCACAACTACTGAGCCTGCGCTCTAGAGCCCATGAACCACAACTACTGAGCCTGTGCTCTAGAGCCCATGAACCACAACTACTGAGCCTGTGAGCCACAACTACTGAAGCCACGTGCCTGGAGCCCGTGCTCTGCAACAAGAGAAGCCACCACACCAAAACAAAGAGCAGCCCCCATCACTGCAACCAGAGAAAGCCCGTGTGTAGCAATGAAAACCCAACGCAGCCATCAATCAATCAATCAATCTATATTTAAAAAATGGTCATCAAAAACAAATCTTAAAAAAAAAAATCTCTTTCCAAGTTCTTACACTAGAAACAACTGTGATACTAAAGGTAAATAAGAGAAAAGGAAAACATTTAAGCCCTTAAGACTAAATAAGAACTAACTATATTAAAAAAAAAAAATCAACCTAAATGTAATTCTTTTTCCTGTACCAC
The DNA here is from genome assembly GCF_949752795.1 of Hyperoodon ampullatus. Taxonomy (NCBI): domain Eukaryota; kingdom Metazoa; phylum Chordata; class Mammalia; order Artiodactyla; family Ziphiidae; genus Hyperoodon; species Hyperoodon ampullatus. The sequence goes on along the minus strand of NC_136924.1, from coordinate 100,255,747 downwards.
AAAGTTACTTCTTAAGGCAATAAATCTACATATATTTTAAATTAAATCTTACCTACCCAAAATTATCCTGTCCTTAATTCTATTCTGTCCTGTTTAGAAGGGACAAAGGATTACTTCGAACAAGTCACCAATCATTCTTTAATTTGCACAGCAGCTACCCTTGAGTTACCTGAATTCTGCCCATACTCCAAAAATCACTGACACGGAGAATTTAAAAACAAACAAGAAAAACTCCAAAGACTATTCCCTGAAATTTAGTTCCTGAAACTAAAAGTTACTTCAGGTTCCTAAAAAACAAGAAATGTGGCACAAATTTTAAAAATACAGGTAAGAAAAATCCTCAATATTCAAATGGGAAGATACAGTTCAATGAATTATTTTAAGAACTATAGCAAAGAAATGTTATGGTTTCTTAACCACAGAACCACATCCAATTTCTGCAGCACTGACAAACTTTTCATAAAACATTAATATCATATACTCATGATGAGACATGAGCCTTGACTTGCGAAAAGCCAGAGAAAAGTAGACAGTAAGTATTTTGGAGCTTAATCAAAATTTATGATTTGACCTCTCCTTTCAGGTAGGTCTGGAAACAATCTCATCAATGTATCAAGTGAACTCAGTATTTAGAAGTTGCATGGGGAGAAAAGTGCTTAGAGTAAAGTAACCATTCTTGAATCTCCATGTTTTCTTCAAGCAAACTATGCTATGTTTCTTTAAAACAAAAAGCAAAGAAGAACCCTTCCTAAAAAAGCAACATAAATTCTGCAAAGTGCAGCAATAACATTTTCTGACCAAGCCAACAGAGAAGTAAAATTAAAGCACAGCCTACCTAATAAAACCAGGTAAAGAAATTTTCACCTTAAAATATCTGTTATCTCTTAAAATCCTGTGGTTTCAAAGTATTACCTATATATTATTTATTAAGAGTCAATATTTGTTTTACTAAGTAACTATGCATATTGTGACTCTAAAAATAAGCTTCATGAAAACAAATTTGACTTGTATACCACACTCACCCATTCTCCACCCCAAAAAGCCTATTTATTTCTCCATTTGAAGTGATAAAATCAACACCCAAATCAGAAGTCTGGAATTTGCCATGGTTACAGGATAGGATTTCTTCAAAAATCTGACAGTACCTTCCACGCCAAAACAGAACAGCTTCATTTGAGATTTACTAATTAACCATCTACTGCACTACAAATGCTTTAACATTTCTCAAATTATTAGATCCCAACCAGTTTAATTTCCATTCTTTATCAACCCAAGCAAATCATTTACCTGCTCTATGACTTCAAGTTCTTTATTTATCAAATAAGCACCTGGGCAGAATAACCTAAGATTTCCTCCAGTTTTAATATACAAGGTTTTTAACTCAACAACTGAACACAATATTTCTCCAGTCCTCCTACAGAAAAATATGCATATTAATAAATATACATTTAGTGAAAAAAGCTTTCCTTTTTCCCCAGTGATTTAGTAATCCCTTGGCTTGTCCTTCAGTTCAGATCCAAAGACAAAAACCCAAACACTAACCTACTGAATAGGTTATTAGGCAAAAGTTCTGGCCAAAAAATCATAAACACTGTCCAACTACTGCTATAAAGGATCCTGGGGCTAAGATAATCACATTTTAAAAACCAAAATGAAAAATTGTAGAAGTAGGGTCAAATGACATATATGGAAGGTTCCAAACCAGGGCACCACTCAACTAGGATTCATTTGGTTCTCCAGCCAAACCCTGAACTAACATAAAAATAATATGGTGATATTGTTATATGTAAGGATAGCAGATACTCTTTGGTTTAACCATGACCATGCCTAGGTAGAGAACAAAACAAAAAAGTCATCAGTTCTAGGAACAACTGAGAAGCTTAGACAAAATTCTTATTCTGACATTAGACAAATTGAGGTTTTTTTCCCCACTGTATCATTAGTTTCAGGATAATAAACTATCAGAAAATTCCAAGTGACAAAAAAAGAAGACACACACATTACATCCATAAAGTGCTCAACATTTACTTGGGTCTAGTCTTAAGAGAGTAAGGTAACTAATTAAGGAAAAAAAAAACTGTTACAAAAAGCACCTATTCAAATATGAAACTATAGAAGAATAAAATCCAGGATCAGTAGCAATAAGCACCCGAGGTACAAAAAAGAAACAGGTGTCTGCCTGTAAACCAAAAGAAATCAGACCTAAGTTTTTGAGTATGACTGACCAACCAGAATAACGTTATAGTTTCACAGTTTTTTTTAAAAAAAGGTCTGCCACCTTCCCAACTCTAAAACACGATAAAATTGAGGAGGTTTTATTTCACAGTGCCTTAGAAGTTCTATATCACTAACTATAAAACTTAAGAAATTACATTCCAAAAAAACCTGTCAGGTTTGAAGTTTACTTCCTTCCACATGTTAATTTCCCTTCACACTTGATATGGCCCTGGTCATTTGGAAGGTGACATTCAAAGGGTTAAGTGTTTTAGTTCATGGATAATAGGTAAATTCCTAGACCACTCAGGTACTTTCATATCCTAATTCAGCTTGGTCCATTTTCTTGGCAAGAAGAATATGGATACCATTTTTCATGTATAATGTAAGTGGCTTTTTCATTCAGTTCAACTCTGCTTCTTCCAATAACCTATGTATGTTCACTTCCCGGTGAGGACAACATTCAATCAAGCTGCTACAGGTCAAGCAACAAGTAGCCGAAACCCAGCTATTTGAACCTAGAATATCCTTGTCAACCAGGATGACACACCAGGAAAATCATTTCATTTACACCATGAAAATCTCCCAGAGAGGTGAAAAAGGAAGCTTTGTGACTCCTTTGTACTCCTGGGAAAGTCTGGCTTAAAAACTTTTTACAACAAAGTTAAAACAACGATAATGACATTACGACTCTCAAAGCCCAAATACAATTTTACATAAGCTCCTGTACTACCCACTACCCACAGTATAGTGAATGGGCTGAAGACATACTAGTTTTAATTAACAACGTCAGATCACTGCTAGCTATCATAAGGTTTATGCACCATTAGGTGAAACAGTATCAACCACTTACCTTCTAGTCCCAAATTATTTATCCAGAGAAGGAAGCCTTTCTTACAGTTTATTACAGCCTGTGTGATCACCAACTAAGATATAGCCAAAGGAAAGTCAGGCAGGAACAAGGTCGTTCTCAATTTAAAAGGACAGCCTGATCTCAGGAACGGAAACACGCATCTAACACACAGCAGCTCATCACTGCAGACCCCCTGAGGAGCACAAGGCAAGAAGACTGTACTTTCCTAATTCAAAAACTTCCCCACTAATTCCGTTTCCTGCCAGACGAGTAAAACAATGACGAATAGGCAATGCGTTTGTTATCAGGATGACTTTCATCCCTCCTCCCTAGGAGCAAAGCTCTTTGGCCACCAATACTAACTCCTATCCTACCCAAACACCTAGGTGCATGCCCCAAATTCTAGTTTCTCTTCCAAAAGCTGGGCTCCCCCCATTTCGGAGCAAACAATCAGAGAAAGACATGCAAAGGGCGAACTCGGCAAACTGGCCGAACCGAGCCAAATCGGGGATCCAAACCACCGAGAAATAAAGAAGTAAGTGGGGCATACCTGCAGTTCACACCAGGCGACCTCCACGGTGGTTTCGGTGTCCAGACCTTTGTAGACCGTCTTAAAGGAGCCCCTGCCGATCTCGATGTCAAACTTGAGAAAGCGGCCATCATTGGACATTCCCACGGCCTTGGTCTCCAGCTCTTCGATGTCATCCTGCTGCTGGCTCCGTTCCTCCTGGGGTTCCTTGGCGCTGCCGCCGCCGCTGCCACTTCTCGACGACGGGGGCTCCTCTTTGCTCCCCGCGTGGCCGGGCTGGGCAACCTGACGGTCTCTGCCGGCGCTGCCCGGGGCCGAGGCGGCGGCTGGGCCCGCGGCGACCGGCTCCCCGGGGGCAGCGGCGGCGGCGGGCGGCTGCTGGGCCACATGTGCGGCAGCGGGGGTCAGGGTCTCCTCGCGCTGGGGCTCCGGGGGGCTCCGCTGCGGGACCACCGCGGCCGCGCTCGTCTGGGGCAGCGGGAGGGGGAGGCCGGGCAGCTCCAGCGCCGTGGCGTTGGAGTCGCAGATGACGCTGCGGCGGAAAAAGCGGTGCTCCGTGGTGGTGGTCGCGGCCACCCCCCGGCTGTCCTTGTCCATGGTGTGGCGGCGACGCCGGTACTCCTCCGTCCTGCCGGCTTCGGCGTCGGCCGCCGCGGCGCCCAGTTTCTCTCCCACCGAGGAGTCCGAACTGGAGCCATTCTTGGGGGGAGGCGCCGGCGGCGAGAGGAACAGGGAGCCCGGCGTGCTGCTCTGCTGGTCGGCGGCGCCGCCAGACATGGTGGGAGCGGGAGCGAGGCGGGCGGCTCGAATTCGCGGAAGAAGGGGGCCGGCCCGGGGCGGCGATGCTGCGGGCCAACGGCCCCTCACTCGGCACTGACTCGGCGGCCCGAGCGGGAGGCGGGGCCGCGGGCCCGGTTGCGGCGGCCGCTGCGGCTCTCGAGGCGCGCTGGTCGGGGGCGGCGGCGGGGCGGAGGCACGGGGGCTGGCGCCTCACGGCTCGCAGCCATCGTGCGGCAAGCGGCTGCCGGGCGGGCTAGAGCGGCGGGGGCGCGCGGTCATGGGGGCGGCGCGGCGGCCCGCACCAGTCCAGACGGAGGCGGCCCGGCTGCCCAACGCCGCCGCGGCCCGGGGCGGGCTGGGCCCTGGGGCGGCGGCGCGCGCGGACCCCCGAGCGGCGGCGGTTCGGCGCGGAGGCAGGGGAGGCCGCGCCGGGGCTCGCGGCCAGGCGAGCGGCCGCTCCTCCTCCCCGCCCTGCTGGACGGCCTCACAGGCCGCCCATCGCCCGACGCGAGGGGCCGACGCGCGACGCGGAGGAGCGGCCCCCGGCCCCAGGCCTCGCCGCCCGCCCCGGGCCGGGCGGACCCCGTCCTCTCAGGGCCGGGGCCGGGGGCTGACGGAGGGAGGGCTGGCGTGGGAGGGCCGGAGCCTGCTGCTCCTCCGGGCTGAGGAGGGCCGGGAGAAGAAGGGCAGTCACCCGGTTGGGCACCTTCTGTCACGAAGACGGGTGCAGAGACGCCACGAGAAACGCGGCGTCCACGGGCGAAACTCGGCGCTAAATGGCGCCGGGAGTCTGAAGCCTCCACACAGCCCGCTCGGGCCCCGCCCCCCGCTGCCCGTGGCGCCCCACCCCCACACCGCTCTCGGGGCTCTCGCGCAGGCGTGCCCGCCCCGAGGCCCACTGGGACTTGTAGTTGGCGCCTTGAGGAATGAATGGGACAGAGGAGGAAGGCGCCTACGACTCCCGTGATGCCCTGCGATGGCTTAGGCTGATGCCTGACGGGAGCTGTAGTTCTCTCTGAAACCTCCCCTTCTGGAAGGCGGATGGGAGCGTCACCGTGAGTCGCTAAGCCCCATCCTTCAGTGGGCGCTAGCTAGGAAAATCATGACTTAGGCATTAATTGTGTTAGGAAGGAAGGGAGAAGAAAAGGAGAGGGAGGCAGGACAAGGGGAGAGGCTCCCACCATGCTGTGCCGAGGCGAGAGCGAGCTCTTGGGGTTGCCATGGATGGAAAAAGAGCTGCTGTTCCTGTTAAATGTGGAGCGGCGTTGGTGCCGCGACCGGGGCGTGGGCAGAGAGCCGGGGTAGCTCGACCCTTTTCCTGGGGCGACAGACTTTGTGCATAACATTGATTGGATAGGTTAGGGAACCTCCCTTCCATGACACTTAAGGCCGCATCCTAGGCTCCAGCCCAGGACAGATATTCTGGCTCTCAAGAGACGGGCCGCCCCACTGCAGTCAAGGGTCACAGCGAACTCCGCCCGGAAAAAGCGCGCAGCGCGCGCGGGAGGGGGCGGATTCAAGAAGAGACGGGGTCTAACGTATCTTTGCGGCTTTTACCACAAACTTGAGAGCCGAGTTGACTCGGATGAAACTTAATGTCCGCCTGTGTTTGCTTGGTGCTTAGTAAAACAGCATCCAGCTTCCTCTAGAGGTGCCTGCATGTACCCGTGTGATTGACACCACGGCTTTGGACGTGCGGCTTTCTCGAAAGCATCCTTGGGCTCCCGGGACCTTTGCTCCTCGCAGCCACTCAAGATGGTGCAGGTGATGAGCACCAGGGGGCGCCCGACAGAGGAGGAAGCCGAACCCAGATGGCGGTTGAAAGTCTAGCCCAACGGTAGGAGCGGGAAGCGCTGAAACGTGCGCAACCGCGCCGAGCGCGCGCGCGCTCCGCTCAGGCTCCGGCCCCCGAGCCTGCTGGGCACTCGCTCCGGAGCGCACGGCCCGCGCGGCCGCACAGGGAGGACAGCGGTTGGAAGCAGCTGGACGTTAAGATTCCTTAGCGCTTAGTTTCCTAGCAAATGCCCAAACGGGCTGCATGAGCTCCACTTGGAGAAGTTTGTCTCTACAATTCATAGCAATTAATCTGATACGTAGAATAGTTACACTATTTCTCGATTTTTTGTTTATCAAAAGCTACCCTTTGAGGTATACAAAAAAAATTTGCTTTAAAACCGATGGTTGTTAGGTTTTATGAAGGTGGAAGATTATGCACATTTTAAAATGCGAGTTTAGTAGGGGCCACTTGAGTCTTCAAATATTAGAGTTCCATTGTTTTAAAGAATATCCCCTTCACTCATTTCCTATGGTAACGGCAAATATCATTATGGTATATGTATTAAGTGGTTTGTCTCAACCGTAAACTCAGTGCAAAGCAAGGGGAGAAATGACTTTAGAGTACATTTGTATGGTACTTCTTGAGGCAGCTTCTTAGAACTTGCACAATTGTTGCTTTACTAGGAAAAGCAGTCTACTTTAAAACATGAGACAACTAATTATAAATTGATGAGTTAAAGGGAGATCAGTAAATCACAATGTTCGTGTTTTGGCACCATAAGAAAAATGAGGATCTCTCTGTGTGAATGGTCATTAAAAGCCTTTATTACTACCTGGCCCTGCTTACTGGGCCATGAACCTTTGGCCACACTGCATTGGACACAAGTCCCATGACAACCACCATGCCCTATTGACATGTTATTTCAGCAGGGAACAACTAAATTCATTGTAAATAATTTAATTAACTGTTGACTTAAAACTAGGCTTGCCCATGTGACAGCTTTTCCTACTTGTGTTATGTTAGCTTCACAGGTGCAATGTTAGATTTAAAGCTTAAACTGTTTATATGAATATTTTACTACGGACACTTATTTGTTCCTCTCCCTTTTCAACACTTACCCACTTTCAGTTAGCATGGTATTTTCTATTACGCATTACTATTATATCCCTAATAGTTCTTTTCCTTTCTCTGTCACTTCAATTATCAAGTAAAGAATTGACCTCTCTATAATCCATATAAAACATCAAGAGGTAGGAGAAAGAACCCAGGACACCATGGATGCACTAAGCTCAGAGGTTTGACTTCCTGGTGGGTAGGTCCATACTAAGAATACAAGTATTTTATTTTCTCTCACCATATTCTTTTTTTTTTTTTTTTTTTTTGCATTATGCGGGCCTCTCACTGCTGTGGCCTCTCCCGTTGCGGAGCACAGGCTCCGGACGCGCAGGCTCAGCAGCCATGGCTCACGGGCCCAGCCGCTCCGCGGCACGTGGGATCTTCCCGGACCGGGGTACGAACCCATGTCCCCTGCATCGGCAGGCGGACTCCCAACCACTGTGCCACCAGAGAAGCCCTCTCACCATACTCTTAATTCACTTTAGTCCTTATTCATTTTCTCACGTTGATTCATGTTTCTTTCTAGTTCCCATCCATTCACATTTTATGTTTACATGGTCCCTGCCATTGGTAACTGGCCAGCAATGAAAGCCAGAGATGCCTTTGATTTAGACAGTGTCTGAATACACAAAATCTATTTTATTTTGTATGTGGCATAATTCATAGGGTAGCACCTTGAAGTGTAGAGAAAAAAAATACCATCTTAAGAGAATTCCTCTTTTTTTGTCTCTTTTCCCTCATTTCTCATGCTCTTTTGTCTATGATACTTCTTATTTTACCTCCTTGTTATTTGCAACTCAAGGAAGAAGGGAGAATCAGACAGTGAAACAATGAAGAATAGATTTTTAAACCTTTTTTAATTATAAATGAAATAAAGGGGGATGAGACTTGCCCTATGTCAAAGCAAATTGGAAAACCATAGGATTAAACCTGTATGGTATTGAGATAAGCATAGATAATGGAGAGAATACAGAAACATGTGTATTTAGAGTTCCATGTGTGTATGAGCGTCCCATAAATGACAAAGATGGCGTTTCAAGTCAGTGGGGGAAAGCTTAATAAACAGTGCTTGATCAATTAGTTATTAGTTTGAAAAACAAATTAGGTTACATGTCTACCTTGCACCATTTACAAAATTAATGTCCACACAGTTTAAAAAGCTATTTTTTTTAAAGAGCTGTAAGAATTTTTAAAATATAGGGGAACATGGGATAGGAAAGGACTTCAAAGAACAATCCAAGAGCCATAAAGAAAAACATTTGACTATTATCAAAGTTGACAATTCTGGTCAATAAAGCACAAATGATGAGCTGGCAGAAAAACTTAGAACCTATATAACAAAAGCCTAATAACCAAAATACATAAATAACACCTTAAACCACAAAGAAAAAGACACCTGTATAGAAAAGGGGGGAGAAGATAGGAAAAGACAATTCAGACAGTAGGAAATGCAAATGACTGAAAAAATTCTGGAATCCAGTAACTAGGGAAGTGCAAGCTAAAATAAGATATATATTTATTCTTCAAAAAAATTAGCAAAATTTTTAAGGATTTATAATATCAAGTGTTGGCAAGGGTGTGGAGAAACTCGTGCTATTAATGATAACATAAATTAGTACAACTTTTTTTGAGGGCAATTTGTTAGTTAAAATGTACAATGTGCATAGCCATTGATCCAGCAGTCTCCCTTTCTGGTACCCACCTGAGAGAAATACTTGCGCGTGTGCACAAAAAATGAGAAGGTCCTCTACAGCTTTGTAACCAAAAAGTGAAACAATCTGCATGTATGTTGACAAGAAAATAAACTATGGTATACTTAATTTTGACAACACCATGCAGCAGTAGAAGAGCAGGAAGTAAATATATATGTGGTCACATAAAAATAGTAAAAAACTCAAGTTGCAGAATAATAGGTATTAGATCATATGTTATATTTTTAAATTATGTTTCTATATGTATTTAAATGCACAGAGAAAAAGTCTGGGCAATACCCACCAAAATGATATAGGAATCCATATCATCTTCCAGGCCTTAACAAGTTCTTACAAGAAGAGATTTATCAGAATTACCTAGGAAGCTATTACAAAATACACCTGTTGGAGCGTTTCACCACCACCACCCCACCCAACCTGGGTGTATTTTTGGTGAAAGAATTCATTGCAAGCAGACCTGCACTACAATAAAAGTGGGGTTTTTTAAAGTTATTTAGGAAAAGAAAATGTTAGTAGATGGATTAGTAAATTAGGATTTCAACAGGGAATGAGAAACACTGGAAAAAATAAATTTGTTGGGAAATAGAAAAGCATTCTTTTAAATCACATTAAAAGATAAATATCAATTTAAAGAAAACATAATAATAATGTATATAATTTACCTTTATAAATTTATAAATTACTTTTATATATAAAAGAAAATGGATAACAATTACAGCACAAAGGACAGATGGGGGTAATGGAAGAATACCATTATAAAGTTAACACAATATGTGAAATGGCATAATATTATTTGAGGGTAAATTATAATAAGCTAAAAATATATACAAGGCTTCTCTGGTGGCGCAGTGGTTGAGAGTCCGCCTGCCAATGCAGGGGACATGGGTTCATGCCCCGGTCCGGGAAGATCCCACATGCCGCGGAGCAGCTGGGCCCATGAGCCATGGCCGCTGGGCCTGCGCATCCAGAGCCTGTGCTCCGCAACGGGAGAGGCCTCAGTGGTGGGAGGCCTGCGTACCGCAAAAAAAAAAAAAAAAAAGGAGGCAGAAAAAGAAGAAAAATAAAACACACGGAGCAACTAGAAAACAGAAAGCAACAGGAAAATTTCAATCCAACCATACTGACAGTATCAATAAATGTAAATGGTTTAAACTCTTCTAAACTCTGTAATTAAAAGGAAGATATTGACAGAGTGGATAAAAAAAGCAACATCCAACCATATGCTGCGTATTTAAAAAAAAACACTTTACATATCAAGACACAGATTAGAAGTAAAAGGATGAAAAAGATACATTATGCAAATACTAATCAAAGGAAAACAAGAGTAGCTATATTAATACTAAAAAGGACTATTAACAGGGATAGAGAGGAATATCTCATAATGATAAAGGGTCACCTCATCAAGAAGACATTTCAGTCCTAAATATGTATGCACCTAAAAACAGGACTTCAAACTTCATGACGCAAAAACTCTGAAAAGAAAAAGTAGACAAAGTTTGCAACTATGGTAGGATATTTCAAAATTCTTCATTCATTATAGAGCAAGTAGACAACATCATTACAGATATATGGTACAAGGTAAAAATTTGCAGGATAAAGCTAAAGCAGTGCTTAGAGGGAAATGTACAACATTAAATGGTTATATTGGAAAAGAAGAAAGATCTAAAATCAACTTCTCAAGATTCTATCCTAAAAAATTAAAAAGAAAATGGGAAATTAGCTCAGAGTAAGCAGAAAGAAGAAAATATTAAATGAAGAGTGGAAATCAGTGAAATAGAAAGTGGAAAAACAGTAGCTCATATCAATGAAACCTCCAAGTTTCTTTGAAAAGATTGATAAACCTGTAGCCAGATTAATCACAAATAGAGAAGAGTCAACTTACCAATGTCAGGAACACAAGTGGGGACATCATAGTATATCCTGCAGAAATTAAAAGAGTAATTGGAGAATATGCTAAACTACTTTATGTCAATATATTGACAAATACAATGAACAAATATCTTGAAACACAAACTATTAATGTTCACTCAAGAAAAAAGAAAACTTAGTGGCCCTATATCCAGGAAATTGAATTTATAGTTAATCTTCTCACAGAGAAAACTCCAGGCCCAATGACTTCATTGGTGAATTATACCAAGCACATAAGGAAATATAATCGTATAATACAAACTGTATTGCAAACTTTTCAGAAAACAGAGTAGAAACAATTCCCAGCTCATACTATCAGGCTAGCATTACCCAGTTACCAAAACCAGACAAAGATATTACACAAAAAGAAAACTACAGTTTAATATCTATCATGAACATGATATAAAAATCCTGAACAAAATTTTAGTAAATAAAAACCAGTGATATTTTTTAAAAAAGGATAATATATCACGTTCAAGTTGGGTTTATCTCAAGATATAATAATAAACATAATACAAAAATAATCAGTGTGATTGGCCATATCAGCAAACAAACAAAAAAATCATATGATCATCTCAATACATGCATAAAAATCACTTGACAAAACTCAACAATTATTCATTATTAAAAAAATCCTTCCACTGACTATAAATAAAAGGGAACTTTTTCAATGTGATAAAGTTCATCTACAAAAAACCTAGAGCTAACATCATGCTTAATGATGGAAGAACAAATGCTTTCTCTCTAAGATGGCAGACAAGGTAAGAATATTCACTCCCACTACTTTATATAACATGGTACTGGCAGTCCTGCCCAATGTAACAAGAGGGGATAAAAGATGAGAGGCATGCAGACTATAAAGAAAGAACTAAAACTGCCTTTATTCACAGATGGCCTAAGGAATGTAAAAAAAAAAAAATAGCACTACTAGAACTAAGAAGTGATTTAACAAGGACACTGGATACAAGGTCAATATACAAAAATCAATTGCATTTCTATATACAAGCAATGGACAATCTAAAATTAAAAATTTTTAAATATATCACTTGGCTTTCAGACTTCAGCAAGTTTCCAGTGACTGTCCCCTCAGAGAAACATCAATTTGAACGAATATCCACATGCAAAAATACCTTCACAAGAGCTAAGGATTCCACGTGGGGGTTAGAGCACCTGGGTGGAGCACAGAAGTAAGAAAAGATGCATTGAGGAGGGAAGGAAAGACAGTTTCACATTATCTCTGTCACCCCTTCCCCAACCCCAGGCAGCCCAGTGTGAAGAGAGACACCCTCCCAGTGGGAGAAAGTGAATGAAATGAACACTTGACTTTACTAAGGCCCCAGGACCAGGCCTACCCCAATGCCAGACTGACCCCTGTGGCCCCAGGCTCCAGCAGAACCAGAGCCCCGGCCTGCCCCAGCAAACCTCAGCACTGGGCCAGCCCCCATGGGACCAGGCTTGATGCCTAATATTACAGTCCTAGACACCAGGCCTGCCTCTGTGGACTCAGGTCTTCAGCCTACCACCACAGCCTTAGGTACCAGACCTGCCCCATGGATCCAAGTGCCAAGCTCAACCCAGTGGACCCAGGCTTCAGGCCCACCCCATGATGGACTGAGGCACTAGGCCTGCCCACCTGTTGACCCAGGCACCAGACTTGCTTGCTGAAGGGCTCCAGAGCAAGCCTGGAGATAACCAACAGATGTGCAACCCAGAATCTCTGGATGGGCTGCCTGGTGAAGGGCTTTCCCTGTCGAAATCAGTCTGTAAAGACTAGAAGAGATGCCTACTTCTTCAAGTGTACATACATCAACACGAGGCCACAAGGATCACAAATAATCAAGTAAACATGCTATCACCAAAGTAAAATAATAGAGCTCCAATAACTGATCCCAAAGTAATGGAGAGCTATGAACTGTCCGACCAAAAATTGAGAATAATCCTCTTAAAGAAATTCAGTGAAATATAAGAAAATACAAACAACTAAATGAAACTAGTGATTTCCTGGGTATGACACCAAAAGCACAAGCAACAAAAGCAAAAATAAACAAGTGGGGCTACATCAAACTAAAAAGCTTCTGCAATGCAAAGAAAGTAATCAAAAAATGAAAAGGCAACCTACAGAATGGGAGAAAATTTTTGCAAACCATAGAGTTGATAAGGGATTAATATCTAAAATATGTAAGGAACTCATACAACTCGACAGCAAAAAAACAAATAACCTGATTTAAGAATGAGCAAAGGACCTGAATAGATATTTTTCAGAAGACATCTAAATGGCCAACAGGTATATGAAAAAGTGCTCAGTGTCACTAATCATCAAGGAAATGCAAGTCAAAACCTCAATGAGATAACACCTCACACCAGTTAGAATGACTGTCACCAAAAAGACAAGAAATAAGTGTTGGCAAGGATGTGGAGAAAAGGGGACCCTTCTGCACTGTTGGTGGGAATGTCACTTAGTGCAGCCACGATGGAAAACAGTATGGAGGTTCCTCAAGAAAGTAAAAATAGAACTACTATATGATCCAGCAATTCTACCTCTGGGTATTTATTTGAAGGAAATGAAAACACTAACTTGGAAAGATATGTGCACTCCCATGTTCGTAGTAGCATTATTTACAGTAGCCAAGACGTGGAAGCAACCTAAGTGTCCATCAATGGATAAAGAAAATGAGGTATATATACAAAATGGAATATTATTCAGCCATGAGGTAAAAGAAAATCCTGCCATTTGTGGCAACATGGATGAACCTTGAAAACATGCTAAATGAAATAAGCCAGACAGAGAAAGACAAATACTATATGATCTCACATATGGAATCTGGAAAAAAAAATGACTGAATTCATAGAAGCAAAGAATAAGAATGGGGGGGCAGTGGCAGTGGAGGAAACAAGGAGATGTTGGTCAAAGGGTACAAAACTGCAGTTATGTAGGATGAATAAGTCCAGAGATCTAATTATAGGCATGATGACTATACCTAATAATACTGTATTGAACACTGAAAATATGCTAAGAGAGTAGATTTCAGGCAAACTCATCACAACCAAAAATGTAATTATCTGAGATGATATGTTAATTAGCTTTACTATACTAATAATTTCATTATGGATATGCAAATCAAATCATCAAAAATATATACAATTTTTATTTTAAAAGATATAAATAAATTTAGTGTTAATTAAAATAGTGTCAAGAACATACTATACTTAGGAATAAATTTAGCAAACTATGCACAAGATTTATATACTAAAAGCCACAAAATATTACTGAGAGAAATTAAAGACATAAATAAATGGGAAGATATATCCTGTTTTGGATCAGAACACTCAATAGTGTTAAGATGTTAGTCCTCCCAAAATTGATCTATAGATTCAATGCAACCTCAGTCAAAATCCCAGCAGACTTTTTTTTTTTTTTTTTTTTTTGCGGTACGCGGGCCTCTCACCGCTGTGGCCTCTCCCGCTGCGGAGTACAGGCTCCGGACGCGCAGGCTCAGCGGCCATGGCTCACGGGCCCAGCCGCTCCGCGGCACGTGGGATCCCCCCAGACCGGGGCACGAACCCGCGTCCCCTGCATCGGCAGGCAGACCCCCAACCACTGCGCCACCAGGGAAGCCCCCCCAGCAGACTTTTTAAAAATGAAAATTGACAGGGACTTCCCTGGTGGTCCAGTAGTAAAGAATCCACCTTCCAATGCAGGGGATGCAGGTTCAATCCCTGGTGGGGAACTAAGATCCCACATGCCGTGGGGCAAGTAAGCCACAACTACTGAGCTCATGTGCCTCAACAAGAGAGACTGCATGCTGCAAACTACAGAGCCCGTGTGCTCTGGAGCCTGCGCCACAACTAGAGAGAAGCCAGCGTGCCACAAAAGAGCCCGTGGCCTCAACGCAAGATTCCGTATGCTGCAACTAAGACCCAACGCAGCCAAAAAAGAAAAAAGAAAAGAAAACTGCTCTGATTTTTTCAATACCTACGTGTAAAAGAGACTAGGAAAATATAGCCACTGTAATACTTTAAGACAGCATACAATGGAGGAGTCTAAAAAAAAAATTGATAGACTGATTCTAAATTTACATAGAAATAAAAGGACCTGATATAGCAGAAACAATTTTGAAAAAGAACAAAGTTGAAAGACTTACACTACCTGATTTCAAGACTCACTATAAAGCTGCAGTCATCAAAACAGTGTGGTCCTGACATAAAGACTGACAAATGATCAGTTGATCAGAATAGTGAGTGCCAAAATACAAATAGACAAAGGTGCCAAGGTAATTCAAAGGAGAAAGGGTAGCCTTTACAACAAATAATGCTGGAACAATTGGGTAGCCAATCCTTTCCTCATACAGTACATAAAACTTTACTTGAGTTGGGTCATACACTTAAATATAAGAGTTAAAACTGTAAAACTTCCAGAACAAAACGTAGGAGAAAATCATTGTGATCTTGGGTTAGGCAAAGAATTTTTGGACACAAAATGCACATAAAGAAAAAATTGTTAAACTGGACTTCATAAAATTTTTTTATATTTGTTTTTTAAAATAAATGTTATAAAAATGAAAAGGCCACAGAATAAATATTGCAAAACAAATATCTGGAAAAATATTTGTAAACAAAATATGTAGGGAACTCTTATGACTCAACATTAAGATAAATAGTGCAATTAAAAAAAAGTGTGCAAGCCGCAGAGCACAGGGAGATCAGCTCGGTGCTTTGTGACCGCCTGGAGGGGTGGGATGGAGAGGGTGGGAGGGAGGGAGATGCATGAGGGAAGGGATGTGGGAACAGATGTATATGTATGACTGATTCACTTTGTTATAAAGCAGAAACTAATAAAAAAAAAGTGTGCAAAAGATTTGAACAGATACTTTACCAAAGAAGATAAATGGATGACAAATAGGCACATGAACAGATGTATTGCATCATAATTAGTCACTGATGTAGTGAAAATTAAAACCACAGTGTACTATTACCACATACTTCCTAGAATGACTAAAGGAGACAGAGAATACCAAGTGTTGGCAAGGATGCAGAACACCTGGTTCTCTCACACATTGCTGACGGGACCACAGTGGTACAGCCAGTGTGGAAAATAGTGTGACCTTCTAATAAAGTTGAACATACACTTGCCATATAATCCAACAAACCCACTGCTTGTTATTTCCCAAGAGAAATGGAAATGTATGTCCACACAAAGACATTTCAGAGTAATTTTATTTGTGATAGCCAAATACCTATCAAAAGGTAATGAATGGGGGCTTCCCTGGTGGCGCAGTGGTTGAGAGTCCGCCTGCCGATGCAGGGGACACGGGTTCGTGCCCCGGTCCGGGAAGATCCCACATGCCGCGGAGCGGCTGGGCCCGTGAGCCATGGCCGCTGAGCCTGCGCGTCCGGAGCCTGTGCTCCTCAACGGAAGAGGCCACAACAGTGAGAGGCCTGCGTACCGCCAAAAAACAAAAAACAAAAAGAAACAAAAAAAAAGGTAATGAATGGGTAAGTAAACTGTGGTATTTCCATGTAATGGAATGCTACTGAACAATACAAAGAAGCAAACTACTGATATGTACAATAATATGGATGAATCTCAAGAGCATTATGCTAGCTGAAAGAAGCCAGACACAAAAGACTACAGATTTCATTTATATGTCAATCTAGAAAAGGCAAAATTATAGAAACAGATCTGTTCCTGGGTTGGGGGGGAGGAGGGACAGGGATTGACTGCAAAGGATCACGAGGGAACTTTTTTTCTTTTTTTTTTCTTTTTGGCTGCACTGTGGCGCATTCTGGATCTTAGCTCCCCAACCAGGGATGGAACCCGTGCCCCCTGCAGTGGAAGCATGGAGTCTTAACTGCTGGGCCGCCAGGCAAGTCCCTTCAGGGAACATTTTGAGTGAAGGAAATGTTTTCTATCTTGATTTTAGTTGCGATTACGACACTGTATTCATTCAAAACTCATTGAACAGTACACTTTAAATGGGTGAATTTTAATTGTACATAGATTACACTGCAATAAAGCAGATTTTTTAAATGGCATATAATTCTACCAAAATTAGTCATTTATGATCAAGGAAAATTATATGTGCTACTTTAACATTCATAATTTTAGATGTAGTGTTAACTTTCTGACTCTTAAGATGATGATTTTACTGAACATATGTTGCTTAATTAATCTCCACAGTCAGATTTACTCTATAACTAGAAAGAGCATTCAGCAAATTCAGTAACTGCAGCAATAATATTTCATCTTCCAAATGTCCGTATGTGTTTAGACCAATTGAAGACATTGTAAATTTGCTCTCTTAGAATGGCTGAGAATTAGGTAAAGAGCTCCAAGTTCTACACTGAGTAATGATCTAGAGTAGACAGAAGTATACACTATTTTAAGACAATACTAAGAGTCCTTAAATAGTAGTCTCATTTTTCTCCAACTTAATCACAAAGTTCATAAAGTTATACACAATACAAGGAAACAATCGGGGCAGGTGATGAAAGAAGAGGAACCCGGGCCATCTAGGGCTGTAGTGATGAGACTAGCAGAACCGGGCCCTTTGCTGAACTGAATTCATCATCAGTTGGTTTTCCTTTGTCAGGGTGGCAAGTTGCTTCAACCTACTCCCTTTGGGACTTCCGGTGAAGTTTCTTTATAATTTCTCTAGGAAAATCCTGAAATGATTACTTCTTTCCCCCTCCACTACTTTCACTCTGTCATCCTCTCCTAAAATAATTCTCAATTTCTTTTGTGTGAATCTCTAGACCACTGGAGAGGAAGCATGTCTGATTTCACATTTTATATGCAGTATGATTTTAATTCTTGAATAAGAGTGCTAAACACTAACACAAGTCACGATGCTAATAAGAGCCAGGTTAGGGATGTGCATGTGGAATCTAAGTCTGGAACGCGGGGGTTCCCTAGAGAAAGACAAGGCGGTGCTGCCTCACAGCTTAGTGCACCTTGGGAGCAGCTTGTCACAGTAGACCTTTCCAACTGCCAGGCTGACTTCAGCTCTCCATCCGTGCATCTCTGCAGCTCTTATCCCTGAGCTTCAACAGAGGTATTAAGCTATGACAGAATAGGATTGGGGAATCTTATCACTTATCTCTGCCTGTAACAAACCAGGACAGATTGAAGTGCTGGATCAGCTACCCAAGAATCAGGATGTAAGGGCTAGACCTTGGTTAGAAAAAATAGTCACAGGTAGTCATTAGAAGGGGCCCAAAAGGCTGAACCCTGGCCCAAAGAGAAATTTAAAGCCCTTGTAGAGACTTCGCCCCTATCTTATTGCCAAATAAACTTTGGTTAAATTTTTTTAATAAATGGGAAAAAAATCTTACCTCTGCAGGTTCCTGTGACACACGGTTATTACCTAAAGACAGAAAACATTCCAAAAAAGACTGACTAAGATGTTTTCAAGTGGACAGGTCCTCTCAGGAAGCATCTTCTGGTCATCAAATTACATGAACGGAACATCATGTAATGACTTCTGGAAAAACCTATCAGCTTGCTATGGGGATGTTATTGACTTTTCCACATGTTTAAGCCTTTTTTCCACATCTGATATAGGCCTTCTCTAAACAAGGTCTGTGCCTCATAACAACTGTGTCCTCTGCAATACCTGGGAAGGGGCCCTGGTCATAGCTGATGTCAACCATGTGATTAATTTAAAATGTTAAATTTAACTCTGTGTATCCAATATCACCCCCCCACACACACACACACACACTTTCATACACACACACAACAAACTAGGTCTCTAATAAATTCTGTTCATCAGAACAGCAAAAGACATACTTTTAAAAATTACATTATTTTATCTCTATAAAGGCCAGAAAACCATTTTATTTGTTAACACTCTTTAAAAACTAACCTTCATTGTTTTATTCTTCCAGGAGTAGACATTTTATTTTTAGAAAATTTACAAAACAGAGATAAGCAAAAAAAAAAAACAGTGTAAAAACCACTCATAATTCTACCACAGAGAAACACATTAACATTTTGATATATTTCCTTCCAATATTTTTCTATGCTTTTTTTTTTTTAAAAGAAGATGTTGGGGGTAGGAGTTTTTAGTAATTTATTTATTTTTGCTGTGTTGGGTCTTCGTTTCTGTGCGAGGGCTTTCTCTAATTGTGGCAAGCGGGAGCCACTCTTCATCGTGGTGCGCGCGCCTCTGACTATCGCAGTCTCTCCCGTTGCGGAGCACAGGCTCCAGACGCGCAGGCTCAGCAGTTGTGGCTCACGGGCCTAGTTGCTCCGCGGCATGTGGGATCCTCCCAGACCAGGGCTCGAGCCCGTGTCCCCTGCATTGGCAGGCAGATTCTCAACCACTGCGCCACCAGGGAAGCCCCGCTTTTACTTTTATGTACGTTTCTTCCTTTCTTTTTTTATTTCATGAACATGTTTTATTTTTTAACCTAACACTATAATCATATTTCCATCAAAATTATCACTAATTTTTAAATATACAATATTATTTTAAGTGACAGCATAATCTTTCATCACACGGCTGAACTAAAACTTATTTAAACACTACTTCAGTTGGGACTTTTAAGTTGTTACTAGTATTTCACTACTAGATACAAGATGCTTGTGGAAGATCTGTCTCTATCCCCAGGCCTATGAGTGGAAGTTATGTGCAGTGGGGAATAGAGAAAGGGTAAAAATGTGAGCTGACTCCACCATGACAGAGACATCCTTCTTCTCTTCCAGGCCTAGCACATCAACAGACTTCCCTTAAGAACGGTCTTTTAAATTATCATTATTTAAATACTAAATATAGTACATAGAGCTTCAGTTTCTGTACCTCTGCATCCCAGCGTGGCTCACCCAGTCATCCAATTTGCCCAACTCAGCTTTACATTCATTCCTCCTTTCCAAAAATTGGTTTCTGTCTTCCCTAATACTAATGACAGTTCACTTCATGAGAAGAACACTTCAAACTTTATGCAATCCGATAATCCTGCTACACTGTAATCACATGTAGAAAATACATAATTAGACTGGATATTATCACTAGCACGTCCTCTTGAGGAGCTGGGGGGGAGGACCAAAACGAACTTCTTAATGAGATTCCGTTTGTCGGTACAAGCTTGTATTAGAGCCTTTAATTCTTACTGTTAGAGGCTCTGTAATGAGCCCGATTAGAAGTAGTTCAGTTAAGAGATGTTAACTAGACCTATTGCCGTGATCATTTTGAAATATATACAAATACCAAATCACTACATTGGACACCTGTAACTGATATAATGTTGTATGTCAATTATACCTTAACTAAAAAAAAACAAGGAAGAAGAGAAATATTTCAGTAAAGGAGGAGAGATAATGTGACAAAAACAACACAGACTGGCAGGTTAAGTCCCTCAAACTAACATTTTTTTTTTCCGCGATCATTGAGAATAACAAGAGTTGACAATGGGGGAAAAGTGGGGAAGGAAATAAGTAGGAAATCGTGACAAATAGACATGAGAGCCAAGCTCCATTTAAAGGTCAACAAATCCATTTAGGTATTACGATACCCGTCAGCTTCTAACACACTATAATCTTTCAGTATTTATTATTAACCAGAGGTTTTTTTTAAAGGCCTTCCTTTATTTTTTTTTTCAGGTAAAAATAAGGCACCAGGGACAGTCAATATTGTGTCGAATAAAGTCTGACCTGCTTAATCCTGACAAGAGTCCACTGCACAGTTAAAAATTGACAGTAGTCGCCGAACTTGCAGTGGCAATTTGAGTGACTGAATCTAAACGAGGCCAGCAGTCCTAATCCTCACATTTAATTTAGGATTAAACAATTTTCTAGCTGGGTTTGCATGTCTGTGTGTTTGAAAGGTGATGCAATGACATACTCAAACTGGTTATTTTACTGTAGTTTTAATTCTTAAAATGTGTTAATTGGTCTTTAATGGTTATTGTTCACGGCAGATCCACTCTAATAGCATCCTGTATTTTCCTAGTATCTTTCAAACTAAAAGCTTTTCACATAGTCGTACTCTTATTTTCATTTTCCCACACTCCCTTTGAGGAAGGGAGGGGGATGAGATAAAACAGGTGGGAAAACAAAGACACAGAAAGGGAAGTGTGTGGCCCTGGTCACCCAGCCAGTGACTAAACTAGACCAGTGGATTCTCTTACATCCAAATTATAATGTCCAGCTAGACCAAGGCATTGGATCTTACGGATTCTTTCCCCCTCGTATTTGCTGGTGAGAAAGAAACTTCCTATCTGAAAGTATACCTTTCTGGGCAAATAGCAAGAGCTAAGGGTGCTCTTTCGTTCTCTTTATGTTCCAGATATGCAATCTGGAACCAGGGCAGAAATCCTGAGAGAGGAAACTAAATTTGCAGATGATGATCCAAGAGTTTTCCTTACACTGAATTTGGGATACATATTTTATTTATTTATTTATTTATTTATTTATTTATTTATTTATTTATTTATTTATTTTTGGCTGCATTGGGTCTTTGTTGCTGTGTGTAGGCTTTCTCTCGTTGCGGTGAGTGGGGGCTACTCTTTGTTGTGGTGTGCAGGCCTCTCACTGTGGTGGCCTCTCCTGTTGGGGAGCACGGGCTCCAGGTGCACGGGCTTCAATAGTTGTGGCACATGGGCTCAGTAGCTGTGGCACACGGGCTCAGTAGCTGTGGCACACAGGCCCAGCCGCTCCGCAGCATGTGGTATCTTCCCGGACCAGGGATCGAACCCGTGTCCCCTGCATTGGCAGGTGGATTCTTAACCACTGCGCTGCCAGGGAAGTCCAAGAATTTGGGATTTTTAAAACACAAAGCTGTATAAGCACATGTATTCTCTAGACAAACTAACTGGGTGTCTCCAAAGGGCAGACTGGGAGAAGTTACAAGGAGACATATTTTAGCTTAATGTAAGCAAGAATTAATGTAATTAATGTAATCAAGAATTAATGTAAGCACTCACACTTTCTGATTTCAAAAACATACTACAAAGCTACAGTAATCAAGGTAAGGTGGTACTGGGATACAGATAAACAGATAGATCAATGGAATAGAATTGAGTGTCTAGAAATAATCCCTCACATTTGTGATAAGTTGACAACAAGAATGTCAAGACCACTCAATGGGAAAAAATAGTTTTTTCAACAAATGGTGCTGGGACAACTGGATAGCCACAGACAAAAAAAAAAGAAAGTGAATACCTACTTCATACCATACACAAAAATTAACTCAAAATGAATCATAGATCCAAATATAAGAGCAAAACCTATAAAACACCTAGAAGAAAACCTAGGAGTGAATCTTTGTGAGCTTTAGCTAGGCTATGGTTTCTTAGATATGACACCAAAAGCACAAGCAACAACAAGAAAAAAGAGATTCACTGGACTTCACTGTTGTTAGGAATGTAAAGCGGTGCAGCTGCTTTGGAAAACAGTCTGGCACTTCCTCAAAAGGTTAAACACAGGATTACCATGCAATTCCAGCAACTCCAGCTGGAATTATGCTATTTATATATTTGATAAATGGAGATAAGAGGATAAAAAAGCTTAGGAAAATTCCACTCCAAAGTACATACCCAAGAGAAATAAAACATGTCCAAACAAAAAATTGTACATGAATGTTCATAGCAGCATTATTCATAATAGCCAAAAAGTGGAAACAACTCAAATGTCCATCAACCAATGAATGGGTAAATAAATTGTGGTATATCCATACAATGGAATATAATTCAGGCATGAAAATGAATGAAGTACTAACACATGCTACAACATGGATGGACTTTGAAAACATAATGAATAATCTGCTGTTAATCCCATCCAGTATACTCATTATCTCAGACATTACAGTTTTTATTTCTAGAAGTTGATTTTGGGTCTTTTAAAAATATCTTCCACATCTCTACTTAATGTAGTCAATCCTTCCTTGAGCCTCTGAAGCTATGGAACAGAGTTATAATAGCTATTTTAATGTCTTTGCCTGCTAATTCTAATATCTGCATCAGTTCTGAGTCAGTTTGTTTACTTTCCCCATTACGGGTCATAATTCCCAGTATGCCCACTAAATTTTCATTAATTCCATTCACTGTGAATTTACCTTGCTGAGTGCTGGATATTTTTGTAGTCCCAATTCTTGAGTTTGTTCTGGGGCACAGTTGTTTGGATACAATTTGATCCTTTCAAGTCTTTTTTTTTTTTTTTTTTTAATTTGTTAGGCAGGACCAGGGCGGCATTTAGTCAAGAGCCAATTTTGCCCCACAACTGAGGCAAAATCCTTCTGAGTACTTTGCCTAATGGCTTGTGAATTATAAGATTTCCAATCTGGCTAGCGGGAACAGGCACTATTCAGGTCCTGTATGAGTTCTTTTTACTGTTCGCATAATACTTTCAGGTGGCTCTTTCCCTGACCTTGAACAGTTTCCTCACACTCACGTGCTGGTGAGTATTCTACTGAATACCTAAGGGGGACCCTCTGAAGATCTGTAGATTTTTGTTGTTGTCATTTTTCTGTCTGTGTAGCTCTCTCCTATCTGGTATTCTGTCTTGCAAACTCTAGCTGTCTTGGTCTCTCTGGACTCTAGCTTCAGCTCCTCACCTCAGGGAATCTTCGAGGCTCTACCCAGATTTCACCTTTCCATGCCACCATCTGGAAAATCTCTCAAGGCAGTAGGCTGGGCACTCACAGGGCTTACCTCATTTGTTCCCCATTTCATCAGGCCTGATGTCCAATATCTCAAAAATGGCTATTTAAAAAATATATTTTGTCTAGATTTTTAGTTATTTCTGGTGGGTGGGTAAATTTGGCCCCTTTTACTCCATCTTGATAGGAAGTGGAAGTCCAAGCTCATGCTAAATTTAGCAAAAAAGTAGAATTAACTGGTTCACAAAACCACAGAAAGGAAGAAAGTATACTGGCCTTAAAGTTGACTGGATTTTTTGACTCAAGTTTCACCAGAACACTTTCTCTTTCTCTCTCCCTCTGTCTGTCTGTCTCATTTCTACTTCTATATTTTGGCCACATTCAAGTGGAGGTCACAGCCACTGTCAGCTCTAGAGCCCACCCTGACAGCCAGCATGCCAAAGACAAAGACAGAACTCCTTTTCCATCTCCAACTTGGATAATTCGGTGGAAGGAGGGGCCTGACTTGGATGTATCCCATGTCTATGCACCAACCACTAAGCCCTAGAGGGTATGTTAAAAGGCTGACCCAAGAAGCAACAATCAAAAATGTATATCATCTACCTTACTATTGTACATGTAGTTTTGGGCATTTGTAAGTATTTTCTCATAATAACTTCCTGTAAATTGCTGTGTCAAAGATTTTAGACAAAGCTTTTTTCATATTGTCAACTGTTCCACTGAAAAGTTGATACCACTTCACCCTCCCACCCACAGTGGGTAATTGGTACATTTCCCCTCACCATTACCAACACCAGGTACTTTTTTATTTTTTCAGTGTTACAAAGCTGGCCGGTGAAAACAATTTATTTCACTGTTATTTTAATTTGCAGTTCTTTATTATTCCTGAAATCAAATGTTTTTCATAGATATTCATTCATACAGTGGGTATTTACTGAGTGCCCGCTATGTGACAGTCACTATTCTAGACACTAAAGGTATATTAGTCTTTTGTATTTTTTATTTTGTGACTTTCTTATCATTTGGTCATTTTTCTACTGAGGCATTTGTCTTTTTTCTTATTATCTGTGAGAATTTCTTATGTACAGATGGCATCAACCCTGTCACACACATAGCAAAATTTTAAAGCTTAAGTCATTTGTCTTTAATTTTGTTTTTTGAAATATTTTAGTGTACAACTGTTTAATGTGTCAAATCCTTTAGATCCCTGCCCTTGACATTGATGTAGTCTTGTCACTTTGAAGCAGGTCACATCTGGCATGTTAGCCAGTTTCTGTTTGAGATTCACCAAGTCATACGTAAAAATCAGCTCTCTGGCATGTGCCCCTCCCAGAGCTTAATCTACTCTGGCTCCTTATAAGGCTCCCGGGGCTGCAGGCAGTGATTCAAAACAGGTTTTGTCCCAAAAGGCTAATTAAGAGAGGGAGGACTTCTGCTTCAGGTTCATCACAGACTTGGGTTATAAAAAATATTCTAGGTGATAATGTTATCTGCTTATCAATTTAAGAAAATCTATGAATAATGAGACTATTAAGTCAAATAATAACACATTTATTTTTCATTTAGGACTCTTTAAATTTTGATTTGCTCTGATCTGACAGCTGACATTTCCTGGTAGTCCCAGGAGAAAAGCAGGACAACAGCGTCCAAAAACGTAGGTTTGCAGGAGCTGCTTCTCTCATACAGGCTCATTTATCTGGAACAAATATCCTGCATATTCAGTAAAAGTAACAAACCGAAACATGAAGAATGTGGCTTCTTGGCTATGTTAGAAGGGGTCTTCTAGGCTCCAAATATATATATTTTTAATGTGTAAAATACACAAAACTTTCCTGCTATCGTTTGCTTGGCAAAGTTAGTGTCCAGTAAAACTTTCTGCAATGATAGAAATGTTCTATATCTGTGCTGTTCAAGATGGGAACCATTAGCCACATATGTGGCTACAGAGCTCTTGAAATGTGGCCAGTGAGGCTGATAAAATAAATTTTAAATTTTTTATTACATTTCAATTAATTTAAGTTTAGATAGCCACGTGTGTAGGGTTACCAGATTTAGCAAATAAAAATATAGGATGCTCAGTTAATTATTAATTTCAGATAAGTGACAGATAATTTTGTAGTTTAAGTATATCCCAAATATTGCATGGGACAAATTTATACTACAAATTTATTCTTTATTTATCTGAAATTCAAATTTAACTGGGTGTCCTATATTTTAACTAGCAATGTTATATATGTGGCTAGTGTCTACCATATTGGACAATGCAGGTTTGAAGAACTCACAAAGTTCTTCACAATTACTCAAAGGCTCTTGCAGGATTAAATCAAGGAGGAAAAATGGTTATGGTCATATCTTGGCAAGAAAAAGTGGCCTGAATTCTGAAAGAAAGCCATTAGATGCCAGGACCAGGACACCAAAGCAATTAAATTCAATCCAACAATCATTTATTGGAAGCCTTCTGTGTGCAGAAAACATACTCAGCTGTATATGCCAGTATGGCTGTACAAATTGCTGAGACCAGTGTCCATTTGATTTGGTTGGTTCCTGTTCTGTACTGGGTGTTAACTATCTTGAATATCATCCCTGACTGTGAAGAAAACAAGGCAGGATGTCTGGAGATCCTCCTCTCCAGGCATTTACAATCTGATAGAACAGCAGTTTTAAAAACAAACAAAATCGGGCTTCCCTGGTGGCGCAGTGGTTGAGAGTCCACCTGCCGATGCAGGGGACACGGGTTCATGCCCCGGTCCGGGAAGATCCCACGGAGCGGCTGGGCTGCCGCGCAGCGGCTGGGCCCGTGAGCCATGGCCGCTGAGCCTGTGCGTCCGGAGCCTGTGCTCCGCAACGGGAGAGGCCACAACAGCAAGAGGCCCGTGTACCGCAAAAACAAAAAAAAAAACCAAAATCAAGAAGCCCTTTAACAAAAGATAGATGCTAAGTGATATATACAAGGAAAATGCTATGGGAATGTAAAGTGTCAGCCACGGAGGGAACCACAGGTGGATGAGGTTGTTTGTTTGGTTGTGGTGTTTTGTTTGCTTTGTTTTGCCAAGGTCTAATAAACTCATCTTCTTACCTTTTCTTCCTCGAGCTTGACACATTTTACAAACAAGACTTGTAGACCCCCATACGATTAAATCAAGGTGGGCATACTGGTGCAGGTATACTCCAAGAAAAATTCCACCACTTTCTGCAAAGAGAGCCAATGGATTCCTCAGTCAGAAACGCCAAACCAGTGAAATGCTATTCAATGCAAAAAGACATGTGTAGAGTACCTACTCTGATTCTGGGCTATGGAGTTAAGTTTCCAGGTGTAGCAGTCCAGTTATTCTACTTCTTTAATTTCTGCAGTTGAGAAGAAAAACACAGACTTCTCCATCAAGCCACAGACAGAGCTGGCTTGTATCAGGCCATCTAGGCCTGGCTCTGGCCCATCTCCACTGCGGAAAACTGCCAGTCACACGATGGCCCTTTCTCCTCCCCTTCCCAAATCTCAGCTCCTAGATGAAATCTAGGACAGTTGTCCATCTGAAATCTATCATGTCTGACATCATGACAGTTCAACATTTTCCCTAGATTTTGAACTCTGAATGTGGCTCACAGCTGCACGGTAGGTTAGAGCAGGTTATAGCAGCTGCAGTGTTGGCTGTTGGTGGTTCACAGCTGAGCTCCCTCTGAAGGACCCTTGGCGAGGGAGCTGCCTTGGCCAAGGTTCCACCCCTCCCTGGGGCCACCAGCATCAAATGGCTGGTCACTGGGGATGTGAGGCCACACCTCGTTTTACTGGGGACAACTCTGCACCGTTATCCAGCCTCCACGGGCTCAGCTGAGGCCCCTGGTGCCACAGCATCAAAGTTCACCTTCTCCCTCTGCCCAATTCTGCTTCCCTTACTGCCGTACACGTTTCATTCCTAAGAATACACTCCACCTCCAAAAAACACACACAAAAAACAAAATAACCCCAACACCCTGTATGTATGTCTCCATCTAGGAGTCTGTTTCAGGGGAGACTTACCGAAGACATAGGTTGTTGAAATATCTCTTTAAGTAAACTTCCAGCTTCTTACGACAAACTTCTCACTTTGTTGAGACTGGCTTTTTCTATTGCTTGGGAAAAACATGGCCTGAACTGCCTTTTCCCAGACAGATGGGCAAACTTCACAGAGGTGGGAGACTGAGAAGTTTCTGGAATGAGAGGAACCTTCCAGTGTTGGTTATATTACGTGGGGTGAGCAGACAGGTGCCTGCAATTAATCTTCCTATTCCTCAGTAAAGTGCCAGGACCCAGCGAGATATATAGACTGCTAGATACCCCTGAGCTAATCCAATCCTGCCCGGCAAAACAGTCACTTATTACAGGGAAGGCCTCCCAAGAGCCAATTTCACGCTCTGCTGGGAATAACTCCCTCCTCTTTCTTCCAGGAGACTTCCCACTTGTCCCTCTCCTGACTAACTTTTCTTGCAAGAATAAGAGCTGCTCTTTGGAGTCTTGGAAGTGGACTTTGCCACCTCTGATTCACAGCCACTTTCTCTTGTGGAACCTGACCAACATGTCTCTTATGGCCAGCTGTCACCCATTCATCTTTCCTCTGGCTTTGTGCCTTCTTTCGGCTTAGCTGCAAAGTGGGAAACGAGGGTGGAGTGGAGGGCGGTGCTTACACGGATGGAGTTCCTACTGTGTACCAAGCACTGTGCTGGGCGCTTCACATTATCTCATTAAACCTCACAATAAACCTGGAAGATATATAATATATATGTGTGTGTGTATATACGCAGATATATGTGTGTATATATATTACACATACAATATATATGCCCTTCCCCCACCCTCCAAACACACACAACACCAAGGTTCAAAGAGTTACATAATTTAGTTCTTTAAGATGTGTAACCTCTCCTCTTTAGGAAGTTATCAGTCTTAGCTAGGTTTCCGTATGATTGTGAAGCAGCGTCTTAGGCTAATTCTAATGCAACTTATGTCCGTATTGGTCAAACTTGGTCCGATAGTGGTCTGGAGGCAGATCTAGCCCTTCAATAACCCCTAATTTTAGACTGTAAATCCTTTACAGTCTAAACTGTCCTAATGCTGTAGGTCGGAGGAGGCATCAGAAACTGGGAGAATCTCCTACCAGCTGACCAACCTTCTAGTTGTATAACGGATTAATGAACTCATTTAACGAGTATTTACTGCACTGTTACTGCCTACCATGTGCAGGAAGCATGGTTGGGGGATGCTGAGGCCCAGGAACGAAGGGCATGGACTCGGGTCAGACTGCTTGAGTGTGAATCCAGGCTCCATCACTTAGGAGCAGCGTGACCTATTAAAGATCTACTATACTAGATACTAGGTATTAATCTACTATACTAGGTATTGCTAATTTCTTAGGTCCTCAGGTTTTTCACTTGTAAAGTAGAGATAAAGCACCTATGTCATGGGGTGGTGGGTAGTTGTGAGGTTTAAATAGGATTGTCTATGTAAAAACAATCAGGATCCTGATTCAGGAAACACATGGTTTGGGAGGGGAGATAAGATGTGTGTGTAAATAACAATACAAATTTAGAAAGTGATGGATGCTTTGATGGTAGAAATCATGCGTGGTGAAATTTAGAGGAAGGAAAGATTACTTCTAGGTGAGGAAATCAGAGAAGACTTCTTGCATAAAATAGCATTCAAGTTGATGATATTCACACTGACCAGTAATAAACCTGTGAGTGGCAACCCTCTTGTCAACCAGTAAGTACCATCTAAAGTTTAAAACAGCACCAAGGGGGCTTCCCTGGTGGCGCAGTGGTTGAGAGTCCGCCTGCCGATGCAGGGGACGTGGGTTCGTGCCCCGGTCTGGGAAGATTCCACATGCCGCGGAGCGGCTGGGCCTGTGAGCCATGGCTGCTGAGCCTGCGTGTCCGGAGCCTGTGCTCCGCAACGGGAGAGGCCACGGCAGTGAGAGGCCCGCGTACCGAAAAAACAAAACAAACAAACAAAAAAACAGCACCAAGGGACTTCCCTGGTGGCACAGTGGTTAAGAATCCACCTGCCAATGCAGGGGACACGGGGTCGAGCCCTGGTCCAGGAAGATCCCACATGCCACAGAGCAGCTAAGCCCATGCGCCACAACTACTGAGCCCACACACCACAACTACTGAAGCCTACACGCCTAGAGCCCATGCTCTGCAACAAGAGAAGCCACTGCAATGACAAGCCCACGCACCACAACAAAGAGTAGCCCCAGCTCGCCTCAACTAGAGAAAGCCCATGCGCAGCAACGAAGACACAACACAGCCAAAAAAAATAAATTCTTTTTTAAAAAAAGCACCAAGTAACTGAGCCCTGGAATACAGTATCATGAGGCTGGGTGCCCAATGGGGATGATGACGTGCCTATGAGATCAGGAGAGGGTAACACATGTCCAACCCACAGATTCTGCTTTCCAGGCGGCTCCACAGCGTCATTCTGACCCTGGCAAGGTTTCTCCTGCCCAGGTGACTTTAGTCTGGGAAACATTCCAAATTAATGACTGTTGGCAAGAGTTTATAAAGTACACACCACGAGCCCTGAACAATGGTATGGGAAAGGATATCAAAGAGAGAGAGAGAGGGGGCTTCCCTGGTGGCGCAGTGGTTGAGAGTCTGCCTGCCGATGCAGAGGACACGGGTTCGTGCCCCAGTCCGGGAAGATCCCACATGCCGCGGAGCGGCTGGGCCCGTGAGCCATGGCTGCTGAGCCTGCGCTCCGCAATGGGAGAGGCCACAACAGTGAGAGGCCCGCGTACCACAAAAAAAAAAAGAGAGAGAGAGAGAGAGAGGGACTTACCTGGCGGTCCTGTGGTTAAGACTTCACCTTCCAATGCAGCGGGTGTGGGTTTGATCCCTGGTCCGGGAGCTAAGATCCCACATGCCTCGCAGCCAAAAAACCAAAACATAAAACAGAAGCAATATTGTAACAAATTCAATAAAGACTTTACAAATGGTCCACATCGAAAAAAAAAATCTTTAAAAAAAAAGGGACTTCCCTGGTGGCGCAGTGGTTAAGAATCCGCCTGCCAACGCAGGGGACACAGGTTCAAGCCCTGGTCCAGGAAGATCCCACATGCCGCGGAGCAACTAAGCCCATGTGCCACAACCACTGAGCCTGCGCTCTAGAGTCCATGAGCCATAACTACTGAGCCCACGTGCCAACAACTATGGAAGCCCGCATGCCTAGAGCCCGTGCTCCGCAACAAGAGAAGCCACCGCAATGAGAAGCCTGTGCACCACAACAAAGAGTAGCTCCCGCTCACCACAACTAGAGAAAGCCCGCGTGCAGCAACGAAGACCCAAAGCAGCCAAAAATAAATAAATAAAATAAAATAAACAAATTTTTTTTGAAAAGAGAGAGAGAGGGGCTTCCCTGGTGGCGCAGTGGTTGAGAGTCCGCCTGCCGATGCAGGGGACACGGGTTCGTGCCCCAGTCCGGGAAGATCCCACATGCCGCGGAGCGGCTAGACCCGTGAGCCATGGCCGCTGAGCCTGTGCGTCCAGAGCCTGTGCTCCGCAACGGGAGAGGCCACAACAGTGAGAGGCCCGCATACCGCCAAAAAAAAAAAAAGAGAGAGAGAGAGAAAGAGAAGAAGGAGAAGAAGAAGGAGGAAAAGAAAAATATGTGACCTCTCTTTCAGGGAGTTTATATGGTCTAGTTAGGAAGATAAGATTAACATACAAAATGGTTTTTATAACATTTATTGTTCGTTCTCCTGTTTAGAAAAGCAATACAATTTCACTGCAGAAAATTTAGAAAACTAAATAGAAGAAAAGCAAAACCATTCCAAATCTCATTACCCGAGATTAACCACAGTTAACAGCGTGAAGTGTGAAGTTTTCCAGCCCATCCTCCCCACGCTTGCAGACAGCGCACTGTCCCTACCCTCACCTCACACTTGCTCATGGGAGGGGGTTCCTGGGGATCATAAATCCTCCCGTTTCCTCTTTCCCTTCTGGAGATGTCTGCCTGGGAATGTGATTTGGCTTAAAGCACAGAGAGGGTTTTTTTAAGCCTCTTCAGGCTCTCAGTGTAGCCATCGATCAACGACAGCTCTGTGGAGGATGATTCCCAGGCAGATGGGCCTCTTGTAAGGTGAGGACAAAGGAACTGGCTGCCACAGCTCTGCACCAAAACACTAAGGCTATTCCCACTTGGGTCAGAAAGCATCATGTTGTTTATGGGGAAATGGTTTCTTCTATAAGGCTGCTCTGGAGAGCACCGTACTGGAGAGTTAATATTAGTCGTGTGTGTGTGCGTGTGAGTGTGCTTGTGTGTGATTCTGGATGACTAGGAAGAAACCCTAATTCTGCATCTCTCAAGGGCAGTGAGAGCTTAAAAGGATGCAGGCCCACTTTGAGCGGACCTGCTTAAGGCAAGGCCCCCTGTGGTGGGCGTCTAGACTACAGGTCCTCAGCTAGGAGCCCCGCGCAGTGTCGGATGGTACTGCGCTTACAACTGAAATTAGCATTCAACGGGAAACCATCAGGAAATACCATATACGTTTTTGGATTTTCAGCTTCTATTGAAAGAAAGAGAAAGAGAAAGAAAGAAAGAAGGGAGGGAAGGGAGGAGGGAAGGAGGGAAGGAAGGTCTGATAATCAAGGGCTCTTTTTTTTAATTAAGGAAATTAGCCCTTTGGGTGTCATATTTTTTCCTGGTGTGCTGTCTTTTTAATTTGGGGGGGCTTCTAATTGCTGTCATTTGTTTTTATTTCTGTGCAGAAATTTTAAATTATTATGTAGTCAAATATATCAATCATTTCTTCTATGACTTCTGAATTTCATACCTTGCTCAGAAAGATTTTAGTCACCTGTATGAGTTTGCAAACCTGCCATAACAGAGTACCACAGACAGGGTGGCTTAAACAACAGAAATTTATTTCCTCTCAGTTCCGGAGGCTGGAGGTCCAAATCAAGGTGTCGTCAGGGTTGGTTTCTTCTGAGGCCTCTCTCCTTGGCTTTAGACAGCTGTCTTCTCCCTGTGTCTTCTCTCTGTGCCTGTCTGTGTCCTAATCTCTTCTTACATGGACACCAGTCATATCGGATTAGGGCCCACTGCTATGACCTTATTTTAAATTTAATTACCTTCCCTATCTCCAAAAACAGTCACATTCTGAGATACTGGGGGTTAGGACTTCAACATATGAATTTTGAGGGAACACAATTCAGCCCCTAACATCATCCAAGATTATTTCCTTAAATTCTCCAACTGTTTTACTTTTAATGGTTTTATTTTTAACATCCAAATATTTGATCCATCTGGAATTTGTTTTGGTATAAGGAATGAGGTAGGGATCTAATTTTTTTTCTAGATAGTAAGTTAAATGTTTCAACTCCATTTATTAATAATTTTACCCCCCAAATCTTGACATTCTACCTTTTTCTTTTTTTTTAATTTATTTAAATTTATTTTATTTTTGGCTGCGTTGGGTCTTTGTTGCTGTGCGCGGGCTTTCTCTAGTTGCGGCGAGCGGGGGCTACTCTTCATTGCGGTGCGCGGGCTTCTCATTGCAGTGGCTTCTCTTGTTGTGGAGCACGGGCTCTAGGTACGCGGGCTCAGTAGTTGTGGCCCACAGGCTCTAGAGCGCGGGCTCAGTAGTTGCTCTGCGGCATGTGGGATCTTCCCGGACCAGGGATCGAACCTGTGTCCCCTGCCTTGGCAGGCGTATTCTTAACCACTGCGCCACCAGGGAAGCCCTCTACCTTTTTCTTATACACATTTCTCATGTATATTTGGGTCTATTTCTGGATACTATTTTATACCACTAATCTGTCAATTCCTGTTCCACTGGCAAACTTTTAATTATGGTAATTTTATAATATATTTCAATCCTCTAGGGCTAATCTTACCCTGTTATTTTTCCTTTTCAGAACTTTATCACAATTTTTGCACGCTTACCTTTCAGCATTTACTTTAGCATTGCCTTGTCTAGTTCTAGAAAAGTTCTGATGGCATTTTTGGGGGGTCAAATATATAGATGAATTTAAGAAGACTTTACATGTTTGTATAATTGGGACTCTACATGTCAATATCATTTCTTAGTATCGTTTACCCTTTTGTACTGCTTGACTTTTTAACCATGTACATGTCTTATTTTTTGAGACCAGGAAAAAGTGCGTTTCCATTCAAATAAAAAACAGAAAATGTAAAAGAATGCAGCAGAGGTAAACAACAATTAGCAGAGATAAATTTATCTAGAGGAGCCACTTTGGAGCTCCTTAAATTCTCAACCCCACAATTACATCTTCTGTTTACGGTAAGTCTTGCTTTCTCACGGTTGGAGCAAAATAGATTCAGCAACACATTTTGACACAGTCTGCACGCTGCACCAATGAGAAATGTTAGTTCTCCCTTCTGCCGCATCTCATCTGTGCAAATTCAAAAGAGACGCGCCTCTCTCAAAGGTTGTCCAGGCTGAGAGAGGCCGACAGTAGACGTAGCTGGTTTCCCCAACCCTCCCCGGCCACGGCCATCACTGTGTGACCGCCCTCAGGAGGGTCAGCTTCCCAGCGACAAAGAAGCTGCTCCAGGACCTCCTGCAGCCTCACCAGCGATCAGCTGCTCTTGTCACACGAGCTCCAGCGTCCTGCCTGCCCTCCCGGAGCACAGCCCAGGCCCCGTGCGCCAGCGCCCCGGCCTATAGCGCAGGGAGAAGGTGAATCCGGAGCCACACTTCTGAAGAGGCGGTTTCCAGCGTTGTTGCTTGGGTGCCAAGTGAAGGCCTGCTAGCTCTCCCCTTTTCTTCCTTGCTTCGTGCATTCCCGTTCCGCACACGTGTGGGAGGATCCTTTTGAAACGCAAGTCAGCACCGTGTCACTCCTGTGCTCACAGCCCTCCGCTGACCTGCCACCTCACCCAGAGTGAGAACCCGAGTCCTCACAGAGGCCGACTTCTGGTTCCACGTGATGCGCCCGCCCACCCCAACGCTTGTGACCTCACCTCCAGCTCCTCTCCCTGCTCTTCACTCTCCTCCACCACGCTGGCCTCCTCGCTGTCCCCTTAGCACCCGGAGCTCCCTCACCTCAGATGGCCCCACAGGCCAGTCCCGCACCTCCTTCAGATCTTTATGCAAATGTCACCATCTCAGGGAGGCGTTTTCTGGTCACCCTACCTAACACTGTAAGCCCTATGGTCCCCACCCCTGTTCCTGACTTTATTTTTCTTGTCAGAAATAACAGCATACTTGTTTCTTAATTAGCATCCATCTCCCCTCACTAGAATGTAGGCAGGGATCTTCTTCTGTTTGGTTGAGCGCTGTAGCCCCAGAGCTTAGCACAGTTGCCTGCTGTAAAGGTGTTCACAGGCTCACAGACGTCTGCTGAATGAATGAACCGGTGACGAATCCCTCTGGGCTGGCATCAAGGAGATCCACCATCTCCCATCTCCCCAGAGCTACCCAGGCTTTGGAGGCCCTGGCTCTGGCTCACAGAGTAAGAGCTTCACTTTCATGGAACCATTCGACTGAGATCTGGGACACCTAGAGGCACAGCTCCCCTTAGTTTTTCAAGGAAACTGCCTTGTTTGCAGAGTGAATAATTAAGATCTCTTCAAAGATAAACCAAATCTAACTTTGCCTATAGTCAAACCTTCCTTGTTTAATAGGAAGGAAGCTCTGCCGGCCATGATGCATTTATTCATTGTGCATTTATTGTAATTTGATGCGTAGCATTACTGAAATAAATCTGTTTGCTAGTTCCCTTAGTCAGGGGAGAGAGGGTGCTCAGATATTCATTTATTGAGTGCCGACTAGAGCCAGGATCTTATACGGCGCTGGAGGTAACTCCCGCCTTCATGAAACTCACAGTCTCCTGGGGGAGACACACAATACACTGAGTAGTAAACATACAGTTACAAGCTGGAAAAAGAACTATGAAGGTAACAGAGAATACTGTGACAGATGATAACGGAGATGGACCCTCTTCGATATGGGCGAGGAAGGCCTGTCTGAGGAGAAAGTATTTAAGCTGAAATTTGAGGGTGAGGAAGAGTCAGCCACGGCACACGCGGACACGGAGATCTGGTGTGTTCTCAGAGCTGACAGGAGGCCGAGGCAGCTGGAGCAAAGCGAACGACAAGAAGAAGGCCTCGAGGATGTTGGCAAGATGAGGCCAGGTCCCCTTGCAGGTCTCTGTGCACCGTGCAACCACTGAGGAGTTATTAAGCGGGTGATGACCTAATCCAACGTGCTTCGTTAAAAACTCACTCTGACTCCTGTATGAGTATGACAGCTACCAGCCACATGTGGCCACTGAGCACTTGAAATACGGCACGTCAGAGCTGAGGTGCACTGCAAGTGTACAGTATACATGGTTTGGTATGTTTAAAATGACATTAAAAATGTAAAGTATCTCATTAATAATTTTTATATTGATTACACATTGAAATGATATTTTGAATATATTAGGTTAATAGAATGTATGATTAAAATTAATTTCACCAGTTTTGTTTTGTTTTGTTTTAGTTTAAAGTGGCTACCGGAAAAATTTTGATTACACACGTGGTCATGTTCTATTTCTGTGGACACTGCTGCTCTTGCTGTTTACGAAAAACAGATTTGAGGGACTTCTCTAGTGGTCTAGTGGTTAGGATTCGGTGCGTTCACGGAGGTGGTCCGGGGTTCAATCCCTGGTTGGGGAACTGAGATCCCGCAAGCTGTGCAGTGTGGACAAAGAGAAAAAGAAAAGCAGACTTGAGAGGGAGCAATGGGGGAAGTGAGATGACCAGTGATGAGGCTCTTGCTGGAATTCAGAAACGATGGGCTAGTTATCATGATGGCGAGGGTGTTAGCATGGAAAATGGAGAGAAGTATCAATAAATACATTTGAGGTCTGGTTTTTGGTGGTGATGGGGGGTGGATCTGTAGGATTTACTGATGAATCAAGGATGACTCCCACATTTCTGACTTGAGCAGCAGGTTACATGGAAGGGCTGTTACTGGGATGAGTAAAACCAGGGGAGGGGTGGGAAGGGAATCCCAAGCCCAGTGTTGGACATACTGAGATAGCCCCTCCCAAAGGAGGTGTCAAGCTGGCAGCTCTGAGGCCGGAGCTCAGAGGAGAGGTTTGGACTAGACTAGAGAGAAAATTTTGAGCACATAAGAGGTACAGGGGGTTAGGAAGATGGTGTAGAGAAAAAGAGAAGAGGGCTGGAGCACGGGACCCCCGTGGGCCAGTTAGTTCATGCGTCATAAAGACAAGGGCCCCCAAAGGGAGCAAAGGAACAGAGACCTAAGAGGGACACAGGGGAGTCGTGGTGCCACCGAACAAAGGGAGGAGCCTGAGAAAGAGTGTTCCCAGCGCTGACCACTAGCCGGAGAGTCCAACAGAGAAGCACCGACAGAGTCCAGAGGTCCCGGCTATGTGGGGCCGGATCCAGCGCTGAACCCGACGAGGCCACCTGTCGGCGCAGGGAGGGAGGTGATGGCGGACGGAGGGGCAGTCCGCGGTGAAGACTTAACTCTTCCAAGAGGTTTGGCTCGAGGAGGGCACCCGGAGAGAGAAGAAGAGTGCGGGAACGGTGATAGCCGGGTGGGATTAAGGACACGGGACGGGACAGGCGTGAGCAAAGGGACATAGCCCTCCAGTGGTGGAGGAGAGGTGATGGGCCACGGGGGCAGGAAGCTCCAGCCTCGGGGCTCCTCCCTGCCTGCGGCCCTTTCAAGGCCCAGTTTCGATTTGTGATTTTGTGTTCTTTTTCTTAAAGCGGGCCCCCAAGTTACACAGGCCGCGGGGCTGCGCAAAACCTGGCTCCTCCACACCCCCGCCCCCAGCATGGAGGGACTGACTTTTGATAAGAGGAGAGATGGCCCAGGGTTTCTCCCCATTCGTGGCTGAAAACGTTTCGGACGTGATGGGGCAGTAGCCACAGAGGGACGGAAGGCACTGGGGACAGAGAACTTCCAAATCTTGCCCTTGAGCCAAGCCGGGCTTGTGAGGACATCCTGGTTTTATGATCACGATGGGGATTCAGTCCTCAGTATCGGGGAAGATGCAGGAAAGCTGGGGTCCACCGAGGATAGCGCTCAGCGCCGGCACCCGCGCCCTGCACGCCTGGGGGTTCACTCCCCAGCCTCTCAAGGTCCTCTCCATGAATGACTGCCCGGCAGAACCAGGTGCCTTCCCGTGGGCTTGATGAGCGCAGCAAAGGTGCACGTAGAGAAGGCAAGGCGCGGCAGGAGGTCTTGAAGAACGGGTCCCCAGATGCCGTGTTTTCTGGCCTTTCCGCAGCTGATCTCAGCCTGTGTCCTTTTTTTTTTTTCCCCCACAGTGGCATCCAATTTATTTTTATTTATTTATTTTTTATTAGTTTCTGCTTTATAACAGAGTGAATCAGCTATACATATACATATGTTCCCATATCTCCTCCCTCTTGCGTCTCCCTCCCTCCCACCCTCCCTATCCCACCCCTCTAGGTGGTCACAAAGCACCGAGCTGATCTCCTTGTGCTATGCGGCTGCTTCCCACTAGCTATCTATTTTACGTTTGGTAGTGTATATATGTCCATGCCACTCTCTCGCTTTGTCACAGCTTACCCTTCCCCCTCCCCATATCCTCAAGTCCATTCTCAAGTAGGTCTGTGTCTTTATTCCCATCTTACCCCTAGGTTCTTCATGACATTTTTTTTTCTTAAATTCCATATATATGTGTTAGCATACGGTATTTGTCTTTCTCTGTCTGACTTACTTCACTCTGTATGACAGACTCTAGGTCTATCCACCTCACTACAAATAGCTCAATTTCATTTCTTTTTATTCAGCCTGTGTCCTTGACAAGAACAGGATGAGGTGCTGGCTCTCACACGGGAGATGCGGGGGTGGGGGGGCTAGACACGGATGTCCACAGGAAGTCGTGGTGAGGAGAGCAGACCTTGGATGGATGTCCAAGGTCTCCCCCCGAGAGGGATAAGCTTCAGCCTGATGTGAGGCCACCACGGTCCC
Organism: Hyperoodon ampullatus; assembly: GCF_949752795.1. Classification (NCBI taxonomy): domain Eukaryota; kingdom Metazoa; phylum Chordata; class Mammalia; order Artiodactyla; family Ziphiidae; genus Hyperoodon; species Hyperoodon ampullatus. The sequence continues at coordinate 100,217,308 of NC_136924.1, read as the reverse complement.
CAGCACGATGGGAAACGGAATTTAGCCGAGCTCCTGGTAGTTGCCTTGCTTTCCAGTATTTATGTCAAAGAGATCATGAGCAGCAGATGGAGCTGCCAGGTGGCAAGAATCTTCCTGAGAATGAAGTCAAGACAGGAGAAAACAGAGTCCACAGACTCAGGGAGACAGCGGACGCGAGCGACCCATCTGAGGACGGGGGACCCGGCCTTGCTGAAGACGAGAACTTGACTATCTTGGCTACAGGACAAGAAACTGCTCCTCTGCTTATTTTTTTTTCCCACGAGTGAGTTTAAATTGGTTTTCTGTCACTTGTGGATGAAAGAGTCCCAACTGATGCCCGGAGCAAGGCTCTATAATGTGCACGGGTGGAGAGCTGAGGTGAGCTGATGGCACAGAGACGATCCTTCCAAATGTGAGTGTGGTGTAAACTAGACACATCACTTTGCGGTACGCGGGCCTCTCACTGTTGTGGCCTCTCCCGTTGTGGAGCACAGGCTCCGGACGCGCAGGCTCAGCGGCCATGGCTCACGGGCCCAGCCGTTCCACGGCATGTGGAATCCTCCCGGACCGGGGCACGAACCGTGTCCCCTGCACCGGCAGGCGGACTCTCAACCACTGCACCACCAGGGAAGCCCGACACATCACTTCGAACGAGACCCGATCTACATTCTCCGGGGAGCTGTACAAGCACGTGACCAGGAGCAGCCGCTCCTCCTAACTCCACTCCTCTTAACTACCACCCAGCTACCATCACCACACACTGTCCCTTCCCACAACATACACACACCAACCACTGCCTGAAATTCTCCAGCGTGGAGAGCAAAGAAAGCCATATATATGTCCACCAACCAACTGACAGTAAGACTGTTTTTGCTACTGACTCCCAGGGTAAAGGGCATATTGTCGTAATGACATGATCACACACAAATCCTTACTGAGCTCCTACTAGGTGTAAGGCATTAGGATAAATACTGTGGCACGTTCAGGGGAGTGGAAAACACTGGTCCTTCCTTCAAAGAGTTTATAAAGTTAATGGGGAGATAAAGCCTAAATAGTGTATAAAGAAAGTTTTAAAAAAATACAAGTGTTTGGGAAACACTTTGGCAGTTCCTAAAACAGTTAAACATGGAGTTACCATTTGATTCTACTCCTAGGTATTTACCCAAGTTTTGTCCACACAAAACTTGTATATGAATGTTCTGTTCACATCAGTACTATTCACAATAGGCAAAAGGTAGAAACAACCCAAATGTCTCTCAACTGAGGAATGGATAAACAAAATGTGGTATAGCCATACGATGGAATACTATGCAGCCATAACAAGGAATAAAGTATTATGGAACAATAAAAATTATATATCTAGTCTCTGTCCCTGGTTCCTGGCACAGAGCTCCTAAAACCCTTGGAATTTCCTAAGTAACAGGAGAGTCTTTTGTTATGCATAACAAGCCCCTTTCAACCACACCTGAGTTTATGCTAATGAGTTGACTCTTGGTGGGCCCCTAGAAGGCTTCAGGTTGGGAGCTGGTGGCCAGAAAGACCAATCCATGATTAGAAAGTTGGACCTTTCAGCTCCATCCCCAACATCCAGGGAGGGAAGAGGGGCAGGAGATTGAGTTCAATCACCAGTGGCTATTGATTTAATCAACCACGTAATGAAACTCCATAGAACCCCCTAAATAATGGGGCTCAGAGAGCTTCTGGGTTGATGAACACATCAAAGTGCTGGGAGGGTGGTATGCCCTAAGAAGGCTTCAAGCTCTGGGCACCCCCTCACCATGCTTGGCCCCATGCACCTCTTCCATTGCCTGGTCCTGAGCTGGAGCCTTTATAATAAACTGGTTACTCTAAGTGAAGTGCTTTCCTCAGTTCTGTGAGTCGGGAGTCATTCTAGCGAATTATCAAACTTAAGCGGGGGAGTGGTCATGGGAACCCCTGAATTTGTAGTTTCCTGGGCAGAAATGTGGGTAGCCTGGGCACCCCATTTGCAGTTGGTGTCTGAAGTGGGAGCAGTCTTGTGGGACTGAGCCCTTAATCTGTGGGGTCTGGGGCTCACTCCAGGAGTTAGTGGAAAAACTGAATTGAATTGTAGGGCACCCAGCTGGTGGCAAAGAATTGGCTGGTGTCAGGAAGAAAGAACTCAGAAGTACTGACACAGGCTACAACATGGATGAACCTTGAAGCCATTATGCTAAGCGAAAGAATCCAGACACAAAAGGTTATGTATTGTATGATTCCATTAATATCAAATGTCCAGAATGGGCCAGTTTCTAGAGACAGAAAGCAGATTAGTGGTTCGTGGGGTCTTGGAGGAGGGGAGAACTGGGAGTGACGGTTAGTGAATACAGGTTTCTGTTTGGAGCGATGAAAAGGTTTGGGCGTTAGATGGTGGGGATGATTGTACAACTTTGTGACTATACTGAGACCACTGAATTGTACACTTAAAAAACAAATTAGTAAATAAACCTGTGATTAAAAAAGCAAAAGGAAGGCGTGTGACCCAGCTACACAGGAGAAGCTATCACACTGGCGGCCCCTGCACAAAACAATGCGCTGTGAGGAGCTATAATGACAGGCAGGAGAGATGACAGCTTCGGGTCAACTGGAAGTGACTTTAAAATAGCTGATTCCATAACAGTGGCTATTTTCAGGCTATTGCTTTTGCTTAGCCTAATACAGAAACCAAGTATTTCTATCTTAACCACATAGCCAAATCCTTCCTTGCTGAGTCTTTTTTTTTTTTTTTTTTTTTGTGGTACACGGGCCTCTCACTGTTGTGGCCTCTCCCATTGCGGAGCACAGGCTCCAGATGCGCAGGCTCAGCGGCCATGGCTCACGGGCCCAGCCGCTCCGCAGCATGTGGGATCTTCCCGGACTGGGGCACAAACCCGTGTCCCCTGCACCGGCAGGCGGACTCTCAACCACTGCGCCACCAGGGAAGCCCCTTGCTGACTCTTAACATTTATTTTCCTTTTATCTTATATCGCTGGTCACAAGAAATCATTTGTTATTTTTGACTAAAAAAAAAAAAAAGATATATCAAAAGACTAAGGTTGCTGTATTAGCCTGTGTTCTTCCTGGAAGGCAAGGATTGAGACCAAGGCTTGAGTAAAAGCGTTGGAGCTGGCGGGGGCTAGGTGGGCAGTAATCTCATGGAACTGGGGAAAGTAAAACAGGAAAGGAGGGAAAACCGGTACAAAGGTGTGTTTTCATAAGGGCTGTCGTAGGAAACTGAGTCTCTGTCTCTTTAGGACTTTCTGAGAAGCCATGTTGAATGGCCTCAGAATTATCCACCTTAGATCGGGAAGGACTGGTTCTTGATCCCATTGGTCAAGGTTCTCCCCACAGGGCACTGACTCCCCTGCACTTCTGGGCTGTGAGTGCTGAGTGGATTCTGCAGGTATCCCTCAACTCAGTCTCTGAGTTCTGGGGCAGAATACAAGAACTGCACCCAAGAAAAGTTGGTGGCTTCTCCATGGGACTTACACCATTGGCTCCCCTGGGTCTCAGGACTTCAGATTTGGGCTGGAGCTGCATCACCAGCTCTCCATGGCCTCCATCTTGCTGACAGCAGATTGTGAGACTTCTCAGCATGACATTGCATTAGAGGACATTGGATGCATGTAAAATCATGCCTAACGTAGATGCTTAACCTGACATTAAGAGAGTCATAATGAGCTGTGCAGCTACCGAGAGATCATAGGAGCCCCTTCCTTGGTCTCCTAGACTGTTCCTCTGGGGACAGCTAAGTACCATGTTGTGAGGACACTCAAGCAGCCCTATAGAGAAAACCTAAGAAGATCTAAGGCTTCCTGCCAACAGCCAGCACCAATTTTCTGAGAAGGTGTAGCTATAGAGAAGGTGTAGTCTAGGAAATAAGCCCTCACCAAACACTGTGAAAAATAAGTTTATGTAATTTGTGAGAAAAAAAGTTGGGAGGCTGGAGCAAAAGGTAGCCAATTAATAATTTTTTAAAAATTATAGGGCTTCCCTGGTGGCGCAGTGGTTGAGAGCCTGCCTGTCGATGCAGGGGACACGGGTCCGTGCCCCGGTCCAGGAAGATCCCACATGCCGTGGAGCGGCTGGGCCCGTGAGCCATGGCCGCTAGGCCTGCGCGTCCGGAGCCTGTGCTCCGCAGCGGGAGGGGCCACAACAGTGAGAGGCCCACGTACCACAAAAAAAAAAAAAAAAAAAAAAAATTATAACACCTTAACTTTACACAGTGTTAATATCAAATACATTTCAATTTAAAAATGCATACAAAGAGACTTCCCTGGTGGCACAGTGGTTAAGAATCCACCTGCCAATGCAGGGGACACGGGTTCGATCCCTGGTCCGGGAGGATCCCACGTGCCATGGAGCAACTAAGCCCGTGTGCCACAACTACTGAGCCTGTGCTCTAGAGCCCACAAGCCACAACTACTGAGCCCTTGTGCCACAACTACTGAAGCCCACGCGCCTAGAGCCCACGCCCCGCAACAAGAGAAGCCACCGCAATGAGAAGCTCACGCACCACAACGAAGAGTAGCCCCCGCTCGCCGCAACTAGAGAAAGCCCGTGCACAGCAATGAAGACCCAACGCAGCCAAAAATGAATAAATAAAATAAATAAAAATTTTTTAAATGTGTGAAAAAAAATAGGCAATGAAAGTTAAGAGATCAATACAAGATGGAATTGTTTCAGGCTGAAGAAGTAGGGAATCATGAAAGAGGCAAAGCTTAGACTTGTAATATTAACATAGCTCCATATAATACCTGGGTTCATTACTGTATTTACTTAAATATATTTTGTTTATATATTGCTTACAATTTAAGTAATTCTCACTTTCCTTATCTTAGCAGGAAACTTAAAAACATGTAAACATAAAAGAAAATAAGACTGGGGAAAGATAGTCTTTTCAACAAATGGTGCTGGGAAAACTAGATATTCACATGCGTGAAGTTGGATCCTTACTTCACACCATACACAAAAACTAACTTGAAATGGATGAAAGACCTAAACATAAGTACTAAAACTATAATGCTCTTAGAAGAAAACATAGGGAAATTTTTCATGACATTGGATTCAGCAGTGATTTGGCACCTGACAACAAAAGTACAGGCAAGAAAAGAAAAAGTAAATAAATTGGACTTGATCAAAATTCAAAACATTTGTGCATCCAAGAATACTACCAAAAGAGTGAAAAGACAGCCTATAGAATGGGGGAAAATATTTGCAAATCATATATCAGATAAGGAATTAGTATCCAGAATATATAAAGAACTCCTACATTTCAATAACCAAAAAAGCACACTACTCAATACAGAAATGGGCAAAAAGACTTGCATAGACATTTCTTCAAAGCAGATATTCAGATGGCCAATAAGCACATAAAAAGATGATCAACATCACCCGTCATTAGGAAAAAGCAAATCAAGACCAAAATGAGATACCACTTCACATCCATTAGAATGGCTATTATACATATTTTTTAAAGAAAACGAAAGTGAAAAATGTTGGTAAGGATGTGGAGAAATTGAAACCTTAGTGCACTGCTGATGGGAATGTAAAATAGTGTATCCACTATGGCAAACAGTTTGACAGTTCCTCAAAAGCTAAACATAGTATTACCATATAATCTAGCAATTCCACTTCTGGGTATACACCCAAAGGAATTGAAAGCAGGAACTGAGATATTTTACACCCATGTCCATAGAAGAATCATTCACCACAGTCAAAAGGTAGACACAGGGCTTCCCTGGTGGCGCAGTGGTTGAGAGTCCACCTGCCGATGCAGGGGACATGGGTTCGTGCCCCGGTCCGGGAATATCCCACATGCCGCAGAGCGGCTGGGCTTGTGAGCCATGGCTGCTGGGCCTGCACATCCAGAGCCTGTGCTCTGCAACGGGAGAGGCCACAACAGTGAGAAGCCCGCGTACCGCAAAAAAAAAAAAAAAAAAAAAAAAAGGTAGACACAACCACAAGTTCCAAGGATGAATGGATTTTAAAAAGTGGTCCATCCATGCATTGGAATATTATTCAGTCCTAAAAAGGAAGGAAATTCTGACGCATGCTACAACATGGATGCACCTTGAAGACATTATACTATGTGAACTAAGACAGACACAAAAGAACAAATACCGTATGATTCTGCTTATATGAGGTACCTAGAATAGGCACATTCATAGGGACAGAAAGCAGATCCAAGGTTACCAAGGTCTGGGGCGGGAGGTATGCGGTTATTGTTTAGTGGGTACAGAGTTTCTGCGTGGGGTCACAAAAAAGTTTTGGAAACATATTGGTGATGGTTGCACAACACTGTGAATGTAATTAATTACCACTGAATTACATATTAAAAATGGTTAAAATGGTAAATTTTATGTTACATGTATTTTACCACAATTTTTAAAAAAGTGCCAAAAGGAAGGAAGGAAGAGAGGGAGGGAGGGAGGAAGGAAGGAGGGAACAGAATGATGTCGAAAGTTCTTCAAAGGGACCCCTTCAGCAACATCCAGGGCAAATTGGTAACGTCTTAAATTAATAAAACAATTTTTAGGGGCCTCTGGAATAGGCAATAAGGCAAACTGGATGAGCAGGACAGGTGACTGTCACCTGTGTGTCAAGTGGGGCATCTATAGCTGCCGTGCCTGGTAGTGACAATGCTTTGAGAAAAGCAGCTTCAAGTTGGGCGGTTGGCTAGGGTTACTCTGAAATCGAACCCCTGCGAGGTTGAGCTTTCCTCTTGACCTCATTGTTTGGCTGCTCTTTTGTTGCAATGAGCCAAGACCAAGGCCAGATCCCCACCTGGCAGCCAGGATTCAGGAGTGTCTCTTCATCTTCTGCCACCAGCTGCTATTGATCCTGCTGTGTTATCTTTGCTTTTCAAACGTCAGACTTTGAGCCCTTCCAGGCACTTTTTGCCAGAGGTGCTGAATGGGCTTCAGAACCCTTGTTCTTGTTCTTCGTGTTTCGCACCTGCTGTTGAGACTGCCCTCCGAGAGTCACAGCAAATGGGCCTTCCTTGCAGTTTCCTTTGACCGTGGCGTACGATCTGCTCCAGCTGGTGTGCGGCCAGGAATCCAGGCGTTCTCTCCACTCTCTTCCGCATTCTGCCTTCAGACTATCTTTGTTGGACACAAGAAGTGCCTGTCCTCACAGCCACCACACGTCCAGCCCCGTGGTGGGCATTCCTGCATGTGGCACTATTTCCCCTGAGAACTTCCTGCTCGCTCTTTTCCGTGATTCTTCAAGGCTTTGTCTTTTGTATCCTGTGGGGGGATTTAGCTCTCTCTTTCAAAGGCTTACGCTGGGCAGCATCAGATCTATGACTATTTTCAGAGAACTGTGTACATGGGAAAAAGTCTGAGAAATGTTCTCTTAAATGCTCTCTTGATGAAATTTAATTCTGACATTTTGCCACATGAAAGTTTTTTTTTTAATTGTGGTAAAAGACACCAAACATAAAATTTACCATCTTAAGCATTTTTAAGTGTGCAGTTCAGTAGTGTTGCATATATTCACACTGTTGTGCAACCAACCCCCAGAACACTTTTCGTCTTGTAAAACTGAAACTCTGTCCCAGTTAAACAGAAACTCCCCTTCCCCCTCCGCCACCCAGCCCCTGGTACCACCACTCTACTTCCAGTCTCTGTGAATCTGACTAGTCTGTACCTCATATAAGTGGAATCGTGCAATATTTGTCTTTTGGTGTCTGGCTTATTTCATTTAGCATAACACTTTCAAGGTTCATCCATGGTGTAGCATGTGTAAGAATCTCCATTGTGCATATACACCACATTTTGCTTATCTATTCATCCGTTGATGGATTTTGGGTTGTTTCCACCTTTTGGCTGTCATGAACAATGCTGCTATGAACATGGCTGTATAAATACTTTTCATTGCTTTTGGGTATATACCCAGCAGCAGGATTGCCAGATCATATGGTAATTCTATTTTTAATTTTTTTTAGGAACTGCTATACTGTTACATAAAAGTTTTAGAGGATAACAAAGTCACCCAGAAATGATCAATGGAGGAGACTGGATTAAAGTAATGCAAGATGATATCTTTGGCATCTTTAAAATTCATCATCAATATTTTCTTTGTCCTTGGCTTTTCCTTAGACCCGTCTCTTGCCTTTCATTTTAGCCTACAGAGTGAAGATGGTACAGTTCTCAGAGTACCCGAGGCCTCTGGTAACAGTCTCAGTCTGTTGGAGAGTGCCTTTGGGATCCACAGCAGAGGAGGAAGGAGTGAGTAGAAGGAGTGGAGCTGCCACGCAGGCGTGATGGCAGGTGTGACGGCAGCCTCACCCAGCCCCACAGGGAGCTCAGGCTCCAAAATGGCTCATCATGTAAATTCCATGTCGGGCCGAAACAGCGGAGCCTTTATACCTTCCTTGGTCACTGAATATGGGCTGCCTTGGAAAGGACACAACGTTGAGCTAGGGAACCCTTTGCAGCTGAGGCGGGTTCTGGAGCCAGCAGCTGTCAGCCACAGTCCAGCAGCTGGGGCCACACGTCCATCCCTGAAGGGGAGTCGGCAGCAGATCACCATGTCCACCACAGTAGTTTCTGGGAAAGACTACTGAGGAAAGCTTCAGAAGTATAGAAGGTCATGGTCCACGGGCACCAGCGGGAATGCGGCCATGCTACCATATGATATCACTTATATGTGGAATCTAAACTATGACACAAATGAACTTATCTATAAAACAGACCCACAGACATAGAGAACAGACCTGTGCTTGCCAAGCAGGGAGTGAAGGGGGTGGGGGAGGGAAGGATTGGGAGTTTGGGATGAGCAGATGAAAACTATTATACACAGAATGGATAAAAAACAAGGTCTTACTGTACAGCACAGGGAACTATGTTCAATATCCTGTGATAAACCATAATGGAAAAGAATATGAAAAAGAATGAATATGTATATGTATAACTGAATCACTTTGCTGTGCAGAAGAAATTAACACAACATTGTAAATCAACTCTACTTCAATAAAAATACATTTTGAAAATGTGGCCGTGTTAGCACAAAGCAGGTCATTCGCTGTGCGTAGGAGGGTCTGTGTGTGGTGGTGAAGAGCACAGACCACCTGGGTGGGAATCCTCGGCTCCGTCCTTCCCAGCTGGGTGACCGTGGTCAGGTTATGAACCTCCCTGTGCTTCAGTTTCCTCCTGTGACGAGGGGTCATACTAGAATCTGTCTCATGTAAGCGCTTGCCATCGTGTCACACCCATAACAAGCACCGTATGTGTAACTGTTCTCACAGATATACGGAGTTTCATGAAAGCTCTGAAAGAAGATAGGGGCTTTAGAACCTACAGAATCCGCGGTAAACTGGAAGGAAGGTGAGGATTCAGAGAGCTAGGTGCAAAATGAGCAATGAAAATGAACGAGGCAGGGACTTCCCTGGTGGCGCAGTGGTTAAGAATTCACCTGCCACTGCGGGGGACATGGGTTCGAGCTGTGGTCTGGG